>NC_133758.1:42678750-43305625 GCF_036562045.2 Rhinolophus sinicus
ACCAAAAGGGCCTTGGAAGTAAGGAGCAATAATCTCTGCTATAGGGAGGATTTGGGTACTCAGAATGGGAAAATCCAGAGAAGCAATGCTACTTTCTTAAAATTCGTTTATTAAGGTCGCTTGTTGCGGTTTGAGCATGCTATGTTGGAAGAGATTTTAAGGGATTATATCTCCAACATCCCTTTTCATTTCTTTCTCAAAAATCGGGAACTGGACTCTTTCCCTTAGATTTGTAGCATGAACACTGCCTTTCTTACTTTGCTTGGCTTGTTCTTTTTTATTTGCATGTTGAATAGTTGATGAGACTCTGGAAATTTCTGGGCTAACTTATGGTTCCATTTTCTTGAGAGGAAGGAGTTCTTTAAAGATATGGCTTATTAGTTTTCTACTTCAAGTATTTTCTTTTTATCACTCATTATGAGAAAGGAAGGGAATTAGCATTTGCTGAGGATCTGCTAAATGCCAGGTAAGTCTTTCACATGCAGTATCTCAATTAATTCCCAATACAGTCCCTATGATGTGTTAGTATCCCCATCAGAGAGGCAGAGATAGAGACCAACAGAGACTGAATAACCTGCTAGTAAGTGGGGAAACTGAGATTTGAATAGCATCAATTTTGATTTCAGTACCCCAGGGTCTCCCAAATTTGAATGAAGAATAACCGCCCCCCCCTTTTTAAAGGAAAACATTTCCACAGACCCCTTGTGTTGACTAAAATTATTTTGATGTTTCTTAAGTGAAAAAACACAAAACTAGGTGTTTTATGCTTATGACATACTCATAAGCATGCTTATGATAATATAACTGCAGAACCAAAAGCAAATATGTAAGTTAAGTAGAAACAAAATTTCAAATAATAATGGACAATTAGTATGATTTTGAAATAAAATTGAGGCTTGCAGTATAAGTACAATGTTGATTCTTGTGGTGCAGAGTCTTTTTACTTTGGTATTTCTATCCGCTCTGTGATGATTTCATTTTCATATTATTGTTTCCTCTCTGAATTACTGTGAAAATCCTAGATTTTTACAGCATATTGTGATACAATTTAGCCTTTGCCTGGCCCAAATGATTATTTCATTATGAAATCCACCTCTCTTTCTCTTTCATTAGCCCATGACGATAAAAAAGGAACTACATTACTGGAATGTCCACACCTTTGTCTGTTGTAGTCTTGGTGTCTAGAACACTGGTGTCTAGCACATAATAGGTGCTCAATAAATGTTTATTAAATGTAGGAGTTAATGAACAAAGAAATAATTGTGATTAATGAGTTTTAAAATGTAAATGCAAGCCCTGAAATCTTGTGACAGTATAGATTATAAGGTGGTCATGATTCAAAATGTGCTTATATTTCTGAGATAGTATTTCCAGATAATTGTTTACTGATTTCTCCCTGTGTTGTCTCTTCCCAGCTTTTCCCTTTCTTCTTACCTGGACCATTCAAGCAGGTACTTGGGCTCCAGACCTATGACCTTACCAGAGAGATCTGTTTGGTCAGAAAAGCAGAGGTTATTTGCAAGTTTTCTTGGTTTGTGTTCCCTGAGCCTCTAAATGAAAGCCATTCTGAGTACATTCTTCTCAGTCCTGATCTGGGCCCTTGGAGGCTGATCATTATGAATTGCATCACTGGGCTTCTGCTTGGATTTGGCTACTGGGAGGCACTGGCATGAGGTGTGGGCGGTGACACATCTCCATGGCTACTCGTTTGGACAGATATCCTTCCTCCCACAGAGGCCCCCCGTGCTTTGGAGTTTGAGCTTTGTGAAAGGTCATGGAGTTGTGACAAAACCCTGGAGATGTGGGGTGAGGGAGCAAGGAGATGTGGGGTTAAGTTGTCTGTCCTGATGGAATGGTAGACTCAAAGTCAGAGTAAATTTAATTATAGAGAATTAAGTAATATATTTTTTTCCATTCATAAGTTTGTAGACTGCGATTTGTACCCTCCATGGTATTTTTTTTTTTTTAGTTATCGTTAAAATGGAAACTCAAAACTTTAAAATTGTCATAGTGAACTCAATGGATTACATCCAGGAATCCAATTTGAGATACACTGCACTATATCATGCTGAACTTTGGGTTGTAAAATTCTAAAAGCTCGTTTCTTGTGTACATGCATAAAAGTTGTGATTAAAAGTTACATTCTGAGAAGCATCAAAATACGAGGATAGTGGATAAGAATGAGCAAACTGAATTCAGAATCCAGCTTTGCCACCTAACAGCTGCTTGATTTTCAGTAAATTGCTTAATCTCTGTGCCTCATTTGCCTCATCTGTAAAAGTACGTAAAACTTTGAGGATTAATTAAGATATTATGTGTAAATAACTTGAAAAGGTGCATATAATAAGCTGTCAGTAAGTGATTATTATTATTATTATTTTATTATTATTACTACTACTGCTATGATCTCAGTAGTCACTCAAGCATTCATTTATTTGTTTCACTAATGTTTACTTACCACATACCCTGCATTGCACATCAGGAGGCACCAAGGGAAAGATGAATAAAGCATTTATCTGCTTCCAGGCAGATGGCTAGCCATTCACCAAAAAATCCATTTCTTCTTTTTCTTTGGGCACACAGGTAGACTACCTTTCTTACACCCTTATAGGTGGACATAGACCATAACTAAGTTCTAGCCAATCGTCTGTTAGTAGAATTTTGCATGTCATTTTTGAGCCAGGGTTTTTAAGCGGCAATTGTATCCTTTTCGTACTTGTTCCCCTTCCAGTGTTTTAATGCAGAAAATGACAATGCCCAAAATAGATGGAGACTGCGTTCCTGAATCGCCATGTGGAAGAAAGCTGTCAAACAACTACGAATACCTCCCTCACACTACATTATGGTGAAGAGATAAAACTATGGTCTTTGAGCCATTATGTACTTCTTTGAGGGGCTCTTTGTTGTAGCAGCTCTTCCTATAACCATGGTGGGAAACATGAAAAGGGTGGCCTTTTGCAATCAAATGTGTTGTCTAGTTGGATTCAACTGGGAGGGCCAGGGTAGGAAAGAAGCTAGAAAAATAGAATCCTTTTACATCTTGGTTTTTGTTTGTTTTTAACTGTAGCTAGACCCCTCCCAGATCCTCCTTGTCGCCCCATTGTGTTTCACCCTGGGCAGTGTTTCCCACCTCTCCTGCCTCATTTTCTTTGTTATTAGAGCTCTCAGGCAGCAGTGTTCTCCACTCAGCCATGAATGGCATCTGTTAAAAGTGCTGGCCTCTTTTTATATCTGGGTCATGCTTTGTGTGTCTTTCTGCATTAGTGGGATAAAGAGCTCTTCCCGACTCTTTGGTTCCTTTCCCAAATGATCAATTGGCAATTTGTATAATACAATGAGGAGAGGTTGGTCTTCCAACAGTCCATAAATAATGTGACTTACTAATCAAAGGTATTTCATAATGTACAAGGCACTTAACTGTTTCTTTTAAAATAAGATTTATTGTTACTTTTGTAAACATATTTTTTAAATTTCACATCTACTTTTTAAGAAAGAATACTTTCAATCAGCGTGTTGCTGGAATAACAGACCTATACCTTCACTAAACAGCAAAACAGGTAGTGGTTCCCATACTGTTTTATAACCATTCTCCAACCTAAACTATGGCTTTGACAGAGACACTTCTTAGGACACAAACACTCATTTAGCAAATCTGTCAATGCCCCCAGATGAGCCTGTCCAGAGTGGGCTCAAGTGAAGACGCTGAGGGTGGGGCTCTGACTCGGTAGCACAGGGAGGCCTAGCTTGGGTCAGTTCCAGTGTGGCCCTGCTCCAGGCTCTTCCTGGAGGCCTCCCTAAAGGGAGGTATGGGTGGTATCCAGTTCTCTCCCTTCTCCACGGTACTGCCAATATGTAACCTTGGCTTGAAAGGTGTAATAACACAACTAAAAACAAATCATAGGCACATTTTTACCTGGAGCTGCCAACTGTCCTGGATTGACCGTTCTCGTCCAATAAGCAAACCTGAATCTCAGAGAAAAATAAGCACTTCAGAAAAGTTTGAAAATTCTCTCTCTCTCTCTCTCTCTCTCTCCCCCCCCCCCCACCCCCCAACTCCTAAAACCTGAAACCAGAAGGAGGCAATACTTCTTAAGTTGCTATATGTAAATTCAAGTGCCCACATTGATAATATTTGCTGTCAGGACTTCATTTTACATTTTAAAATAATCCTACGCTGAAAAAAATTTCCCTTTTGGCCTGTTTTCAGGAAATAAATGCTTACCATGTGAACTTTTAGAAAAAAGGAAGGGAAATTAGTCACTCAATACTTCGAAGCATCCAGCAACTTCTAAATCCCTGAAAAAATCAACACAAGGCAGACCTCTTGCAGATTTCTTAACTTTTCTATTCTCTTAGGAATGCCAGTCTCTCAGCGGACTGGAACAAAACGTAAGCCAGGATCGGCCCAAACCAAATTGTGGTTTTTCAGTTTTCTATATCAGTGGCATTCAAACTAGTAATAATAGCTACAGCCTACAGTGTATCTCCCCAAAAGTGGGCAGAGTGGGTCTGGCACACAGATACTTTCCTGATCTGCTCTGTAGAAGGTGTCATGTTCTGGCCAGTTGCTAGAGTCGTAGTGACCACCCACTGGGCAAAGAACTTATGGGAGAAACTAGGCATTCCCTAGCCCAGCACTACCCATGGTTTGGCAGGGTAGGTTGCCAAGGAAAAGCACAGACTTAAGTGCCAAAGAGCCTCACTTATATCACATCTCTGCCCTGAGCTTCCCACAGCAGGAAAGTTAACCAGCCACCTACCATCCATTTACCAGCACAGTAGATGAGAAAGATCATAGGATTTTGGTGTTGGCTGGAACTGGACTGCTGCCACCTTAGAGCCCCTCTCAGGGTGGGCTTAACAGAAAGTAGTGAGGGTAATTCTTCCAGTGGGCAGAGATGCAAGCTCACTTTATAAAAAGGGAAAAGCAGCCTGTGATACAGATTGTTACGAGCCCTGGGATGAGGGTGAATGCCTTGGCTGCTGGGGCAGGGCCCAGAAGGAACCAGATTGGAAGGTTTGTGGTAAGGTGGCCTGGGGAAGAGGCATGATGATGAACCTATTGTTGTGGGCACAAAGTTTGTGTATCTTTGTACTCTTATCTTACATTCATGCCCACCAGAGAACTCCCCCTGCAGAAGAAGCTCTCCACAATGACATGCACACAATGTCTGTTCTTGTGGACGTGGAATGATGAGCCTTGAGGAGACCAGACCAACCCCTTGGTGGCAGAGTAATTTCAACTTCAGTTTGTCTTTACCAGCATTGATCCATACCCGCCCACCTGTCTCTGTTAGTACTGCCAGCCAAGGGCTCATGGGATTCCTGATCTATTGAAGTGGCATCATTCACAACATTGTGGCAAATGGGCACATGACAGTGAGAGCCACTGGTCTCACCAGATTTCTGATCAACCAGAAGTAGCTAGTCTAACGGGACAGTGGAGAGACTATGGACTCAGGTAGGGTGCTAGCCTTGGGGCAGTAACCTGTAATGTTAGTTTGCTGTCCCCCAGTGTGCACCATATATCCTGAATCAGTGGTTATGTTGCTACGTTCCCAATAACTAGAATTCACAGATAGAGGAACCAAGGGGTAGAAGCTGGTGTGGATCTCACAATTACTGCTTCTCAAGTTTGCAACTTCAGGCTCTGCCATATTAAAGGTCCAGGTTCCCACAAGGGAAATACCAGGCAGTCATTGAACTTGAAGCTGTGACTACTGCCAGGTCATTTGAGGCTCCTCATGTCAGTCAAAGAAAAGAATTACTACATTGGTGGGCAAAACTGACCATAATTCCCATGAGGAGTAGGGTTGCACTATGTAATGAAAACGTGGGGGACTTAACTGGAACCCAGGGGACTTCCTTGGGCATCTCTTGATGCTTCCACACCCGCGCTAATGGTACGTGGGCAACTTCAACAGCTATGGCTTATTGAGGCCGAGGCCGCTGAGGTTCTGGGTCAGCCCATCAGGCAGGCAGCCTCAGCTGCCTGGGGACCTGGCCACGGGTGAGTGAAATGTAGAATGGGGGGTGGAAGAGGGCTATGAAGCCTTTATCTTGGGATCTGCTTTCCAAGAAACTCAAGCACAGCATCTGGAACGTAGGAGGGAGGCCCTGTGTGGTTGACTGTATGAATCTTTGATGAATATGTGAATGAAGAGCTGTGCCCTGTGCTCTGAGGAAAGGTGCTCAAGTTATATAAGTTTAAGAAGGGCTTAGGGAGCTCAGGGAAAAGTCTGTATGTTAACACGTGGCACTCCCCGCCCGTTTCAGCAATGTTCACTAACTGTCCCTCCCACAGAACCAGGGTCTGTGGTGAAGGCTCACACACAGCTTTGGAAGTGCACCAAACCACCTCTCTGCTTGCCTCCCCAAGCCACCGTGTCACCAGCAGGAACTCATTATTCCCTCAGAGTGACAGAAAGAAATACTATCCCTTAAGGCTTAACCATTTTCTTTCTCCCAAGTAAAAAAGCCAAGTCACACATGGCTACAATTTGGATGCCGTGTGACGTTCACACTTTATTGCTCCACACATAAGCCAGTTAAATGTTTTTGTAAGTGACTGAATGAATTTAGTTTTTAAATTATCCCATGTACCTTACCCTGATAAATTACCAAAATAAACAGCAAGCGTAATATAATTACAGTGTTGACAGTGGTCTAAGGCTCAGTTAGATGAAAAATGGCTTTTCCCTCCACCCCTTCATTTCTCTCTCCTGGGATCAGGTGGTGGGAGATGAATTCTCTGACATATGAGCTATCTTCTTGAAATGTAATCATAGGCCTGGATGGGCCCGGAAATGTTTTTGCCTACTACCTAATCGCAAAAGCAGAGGCTTTGCAGATAGAGTAAGAAATCTATCAATCTTTCCCTCTCATCCCTTTTTTTTTGCTTTCCCTCAATTTTGACATTTTGACAGTTTGGCTCTATGATTCTCAACTCTGAAGTTTCTAGCCCATTATTGTGTGCTAGAATTTTGGTGGCATACTTGAAGAGGTTGAAATACCCAAAACAAATTTAAAAAGTAAGTAATATACAGATTTGATGTAATCCCCATCAAAATCCCAGTGGCATTTTAAAAAAACAAACAAGAACAAAAATCATCAGCTTTATCTGGAATCACATAAGACCTTAAAGAGCTAAAGCAATCCTGGAAAAAAAGAACAAGACTGGAGGTATCAAACTCCCTGACTTCAATTTATACTACAAAGCAACAATAAACAAAATAGCATGGAATTGGCAGGAAAACAGACACACGGACCAATGAATAGAAATAAACCCAGAAATAAACCCACATATATATGGGCAGATAATTTTCAACTAGGAGCCAAAAACATACAATAAAGAAAAGAAAGCCTCTTCAATAAATGGTGCAGGGGAAATTGGAAAGCTACGTGCAAAGAATGAAACTAGGCTGCTATTTATGGCCATGTACCAAAATTAACTAAAAATGGATCGACAACCTAAACATGCGACCTGAAGCAATGAATTGCATAGAAGGAAGCATAGGTACTTATGGACCTTGGGTTCAGAGAGGATTTTATGAATTTGACCTCAAAAGCAAGGGAAGTAAAAGCAAAAATAAATGAATGAATGGGACTATAGCAAACTAAAATGCTTCTGCACAGCAAAAGAAACCATCAGCAAAACAAAGAGGCAACCAATCTAATGGGAGAAGATATTTGCAAACAACACCTCCAATAAGGTGCTAATATCCAAAATATACAAAACAACAATCAAAAAACAATCCAATTAAAAAATGGGCTCAGGATCTGACAGACACTTCTCCAAAGAAGACATACAAAGGGCCAACAGATACATCAAAAGATGCTTAACTTTACCAGCTATTAGGGAAATGCAAATCAAAACCACAGTGAGATACCACCTCACACCTGTTACAATCGCTGTTATCAACAAGACATGTAATAACGAGTGTTGGAGAAGTTGTGGGAGAAAAAGGAACCCTCCTACACTGCTGGTGGGAATGTAAATTGGTACAGCCAATGTGGAAAACACTGTGGAGGATCCTCAAAGAATTAAGAATAGAATTACCAAATGACCCAGCAATCCCTCTTCTGGGTATCTACCTAAAAAATCTGAAAACATCCGTAAAGATATATGTACCCCTATGTTTATTGCAGCATTATTTATGATGGCCAAGACATGGAAACAACCGAAATGTCATTTGATAGCTGAATGGATAAAGAAGATGTGGTATATATACACAATGGAATACTACTTTGCTATAAGAAAAGATGAAATACTGCCATTTGCGACAACATGCATGGATCTTGAGATTATCCTGCTAAGTGAAATAAGTCAGAGAGAAAAAGTCAAGAACCATATGATTTCACTCATATGTGGGATATAAAACTGAAAACAACAAAGGAACAACACAAATAGATACTCTGGTGGTCACTAGATGATAAGAGTAAAGGTGATCAAATATATGGTGGTAGAAGGAGAACTGACTCTGGGTGGTGAACATGCAATGCAATATATAGAGTATTACAGATTTATACACTTGAAACATATAATTTTACTAACCATGTCACCCCAATAAATTTAATAAATATTAAAAGAAGCAATAAATTATCATGCGATCACTGCTAGACTTTAACTTTCTCGTGGTATCTGTGAAAGCATGCGTGGTTATTGCCTTATTCACCCAACAGCTTTTCAGGCCCATGTTGTTTGAGAAGACCTTTTCACTGCCCTGGCCTTTCACTCACATGTTTAAATTAGCATAAAAATTACCTCTGGTATTGGTCTTATAAAAACATACATTTTACCAACCCTTACAGTAAGGTGTACATAGCTCTGTATTGCTTTTCACAACCTTCTTACCTGCGTTTTATCTTTTGAACATGTCTATGATGGTAAGTATTCTAGTTGTGCAAAAAATAAAATTTGTGGGCAGCTGGGTGGTTCAGTTGGTTAGAGCGCAAGCTCTGAACAACAGGGATGCTGGTTCAATTCCCACATCGAGCTGCGGGCTTCCCAGTGAGCTGCGCCGTCCACAGCTAGATTGAAGGCAATGAGCTGCCACTGAGCTGCCGGAGGGGCGGCCAGATGGCACAGTTGGTTAGAGAGCGAGCTCTCAACAACAAGGTTGCCCGTTCAATGTACCCTCCCCAACTAGATTGAATGACAAAGACTTGGAGCTGATGGGCCCTGGAGAAACACACTGTTCCCCAATATTCCCCCCCAAAAATGAAATTTACATTTATATATATTTTTTGCAGATATGTTCTCAAAGTTAAATGGGATCCTTTATAAAATGTTAGAAATGAAGATCAATCTCATAGGGAATAGAATTATCAATTTGTCAGCAAACATGTATCATTTAAAACTGGTTTTAACATCAAACAGCTTTCATCTTTGCAGAAGTTAGATAAATGTAAATAGATTGCTTTCTTTTCAATGGCTACTAAAAAGAGAGGATGAGTAGATTTTTAAAAACTTTGGTTTGATTTACAAAACTGGATTAATTAATCCATTTGAAACAGATGAAGAACATGTTAGCCAAAATTTTCAGAAAAATTTAATTGAGCCGAAAACCAATGTTGGGACCAACGCACACTTTAATTAATCTAATTATGAAAGGTTTTGGATGGTGTTAAAAATGTAAATGCACTTCTTTGGAAAGAAGCGAATTACTCTAGATTTCCCACGATGTATTTGGTTGAAAAGGTTGTCAGGCCTGTAGTGCTATTCTGGCAAAAACACAACCACCATTATGTATGTGTAGCGGAGGAAAGATGAGATTCCTTTTGACATTGCTTTGATCAATTCTATGAGCATATATAATGGGGGTCTCACTGAATTTCATTAATAAAGATTGTTTCAAAATTATACGTATGTAATTTAATTTTTGTAGTGCAGAAAGAAGTCTATGTTGTAGAAATTGCATATTGAAATGACGTTATCTTGGTTACAGAAATTATATATTGAAACAAATTCGGGAGAGTCCTTACTCTTAACAATTTTTATCCTGCTACTATTCTCAAGGTTTTTTAAAAAAATTTATTGGGGTGACAATGGTTAGTAAAATTGCATAGACTTCAAGCATACATTTCTGTAATACATCATCTATGCTGTATACATATCACATTGTGTGCTCACCACCCAGAGTCAGTTCTCCTTCCATCACCATACGAAGTTGACAATTAAGTTTGTGAACTTGTTGCAATGATGTTGCTAACTTTTTTTGATATCAGAGGGATTGTTATTAATTTGTACCAACTAGACAAACAATTAATTGAGTTTACTATTTGGAAGTGCCGAAAAGACTGCGTGGAAAAGTTAGACAACCTGAAATTTTCACCAACAATGCATGGCTCTTGCATCATGACACTGCACCAGCTCATGGAGCACTGTCTGTGAGGGAGATTTTAGCCAGTAAACAAATCACTGTATTGGAACACCCTCCCTACTCACCTGGCTCCCAATGACTTCTTTCTTTACCCAAAGATAAAGGAAATATTGAAAGGAAGACATTTTGATGACATTCAGGACATCAAGGGTAATACAATGACATCTCTAATGGCCATTCCAGAAAAAGAGTTCCAAAATTGCTTTGAAGGGTGGACTAGGCACTGGTGTCGGTGCATAGCTTCCCACGGGGAGTACTTCGAAGGTGACTGTAGTGATATTCAGCAAGGAGGTATATATACTTTTTCTAGGATGTGTTCGTGAATTTAATTGTCCAACCTCATATATTTGACCCCCTTTAGCCTATTCTGCCATAACTCATGCCCCTTTACCCTCTGGTAACCTGTTGTCTGTGTCCACGAGTTTTTGTTTGTTTGTTTGTCTTGTTCCTTTGTTGCTTACAGTTTTATATCCTACACAGTATGAGTGAAGTCATAATGATTCTTGACTTTTTCTGTGACTTATTTTGCTTAGCATGATAATCTCAAGATCCATTCATGTTGTCACAAATGGCAATATTTCATCTTTTCTTATGGCAGAGTAGTATTCCATTGTGTATATATACCGCATCTTCTTTATCCAATGATTTATCAAAGGACACTTTGGTTGTTTCCATGTCTTAGCCACTATAAATAATGCTGCAATGAACATAGAAGTACATGTATCTTTACGGATAAATGTTTTTTCAGATTTTGGGGCGGTGGGGTTGATACCCAGGAGAGGGATTGCTGGGTCATATGGTAATTCTATTCTCAATTTTTTTAAGGAACCTCTATACTGTTTTCTATAGCAGCTGCACCAATCTGCATTCCCACCAGCAGTGTATGAAGATTCCTTTTTCTCCACAGCCTCTCCAGCACTTGTTACTATTTGTCTTCTTGGTAATCGTCATTTTGACTGGGGTGAGATGATAACTCACTGTGGTTTTGATTTGCATTTCCCTAATAGCTGGTGAAGTTGAGCATCTTTTCATATATCTGTTGGCCCTGTGTATGTCTTCTTGGGAGGAATGTCAGTTCAGGTCCTGAGCCCTTTTTTAAATTGGATTGTTTTTTGTTGTTGTTGAGTTGTATGAGTTCTCTATATGTATTTTGGATATTAGCCACTTATCGGAGGTGTTGTTTGCAAGTATCTTCTCCCATTCAGTTGGTTGCCTCTTTGTTTTGTTGATGGTTTCTTTTGCTGTGCAGAAGCTTTTTAGTTTGCTATAGTCCCATTCATTTATTTTTGTTTTTATTTCTCTTGCCTTTAAGGTCAAATTCATAAAACCCACTTTGAACCCAAGGTCCATAAGTTTAGTACCTAATCTTTCTTCTATGCAGTTTATTGTTTCAGGTCTTATGTTTAGGTCTTTGATCCATTGTGAGATAATTTTGGTACATGGTGACAGATAGTAGTCTACTTTCATTCTTTTGCATGTGGCTTTCCAATTTTCCCAGTACTATTTATTGAAAAGGCTTTCTTTTCTTCATTGTATGTTTTGAAATTTGTATCTTGATCAATATTTGGCGGCACATTAGCACTGGGTTTGTGAGATACCACCATCCTATGTGTGACCTACCAGTTAAGAACCATGGATCTAGCCATTAGTGGTGATTTCCGTGCAGAAACAGTATAAGGGTTACAAGTCATGTTTGTTACAATTATCTAAAAGTAGGAAATCAGAGAAAAGGATGACTGTATATTCATGCAGATATTGTCCTCTTACATTGAAGCCAATAGCCCATCTAAGGGCCATCAGAACCTCTAACAGAATGAAAATTTAACAACTTATGTTGATTATGGCTTGGACTCTGTTAGGTTAGATATTAATGAGTGTAACTGTTAAGCTGCAAGTGATTTTTATCCAGCAAAGGAGCAGATGATTTCTGTCTGGCTGAAGAGATAACCCCAAAGGTTATGGCCCTTTTGCTCTGTAGTATAGTTTTGTATCTAATTTAACAAGTTTTATTTTATCTTAATACTTTCGTTTTCTAGAACAGTTTTAAATTTACAGAAAAACTGAGATGGTAGTACACAGGATTCCCTTATACCCTCCACCCAGTTTCCCTTATTTTTAACATGTTACATTAGTATGGTACATGTGTTATAATTAGTGAACCAGTATTGATACATTTTTATTAACCAAAGTCCATGCTTTACTCAGATTCCCTTAGTTTTGACCTAATGTCCTTTTTCTGCCCCAGGATTCCATCCGGGATAATACCACATTACGTGTAATTGGCTTTCCTGGTCTGTGGCAGTTTCGCAGTCTTTGTTTTTGATGACCTTGACAGTTTTGAGGAGTACTGATCAGCTATTTTACAGACTGTTCCTGTTTGGGAGTGTGTCTGATGTTTTTCACATGATTAATCTGGCTTTATGGACTTTTGGGAGAAAGACCACAGTGAAGTACCATTTTCGTTACACCATATCAAGGGTACATATTATCAGCATGACTTATAACTGTTAATATTGGCCTTGATTACCTGACTGAGGTTGCGTTTGTCAGGTTTCTCCACTGTAAACTTACTTTTTTCTTCTCCCTTTCTACTGTATCCTCTTTGGTAGGAACTCACTGTGTGCAGTCTATTCCTAAGGAGTTCTGCTCCCCCTCCTTGAGGGTGGAGGCTACACATAAATCATTAGGAATTCTTCATGGGAGATTTATCTCTTCTCCCCTACTTATTAAATTATTCAATCATTTATTTATATCATATCTATATGGACTTATGGATACTGGGCGCTTGGAGTACTTGTTGCTAATTGGATGTTGTTTCTCTTAGGCCCTCTCAGCTGACAGCATGGAAATATATAACTGTATGTGTGTGTACAGGTCTTTGTATAGTTCTATATGTAACCATGTGTATCTGTGTTAAGCTAAACATGAGTTCTTACTGATGCCTCCAACTCTAACCATATGGCTCGTTCTAGCTTCCTCCCCTTGCTTACCTGTAAATTCTCACTTCAAGAGTGAGAAGCCTGACTCCCATCATCCACTTAATTGTTCAGTTCCAGGACACATGTAGAGAAGTATCAGAATTGTTAATCCGTGCCCCATACAGCTCCTTTCACCTTTAGTCTTACGGACTCCACTCGTTTCCAAAGCTGCTTAAGTCAGCTTTCCCTCTCCTTCCCCTCTTCAGTAAGGTTGTTCCATACATTTGTAATACAGAGTCTCACATCATAGTCTGCATTCCTTCCTGGGATCCACCAACCTCCTCAGTGATTTTTAAAAATTTTGTATATATTAATGTTCACTCTTTGTACTATAAAGTTCTGTGGGTTTTGACAAATGTGTAATGTCATGTATTTACCATTACAGTTTCCAACAGTTTTACTGTCGTAAAAGTCCTGTTACACCTATTCAGTTGTCTCCCCTTTCTCCTTTCTCCCCTCCTTCCGGGCAACCGCTGATCTTTTTACTGTCTGTATAATTTTGCCTTCTCCAGAATGTCATATAATTGGAATCATACAGTATGTAACCTTGTACTTAGCAGTGTGCATTTGAATTTCCTCCATGTCCTTTCATGGCTTGATGGCGGATTTCTTTTTGTCGCTGAATAATATTCCATACATGCATGTACCACAGTTTGTTTATCCATTCATTAACTGAAGGACATCTTGGTTGCTTCCGGTTTTTGGCATTATGAATAAAGCTGCTATAAACAATTGTGCCCTTTTTTCATTGACTATATACCTGCGTGTCTTGTGTACTCTTCTGAACCAGGGTTTCCATCCTGTTACTTCCCTCATTAAGATCACTGTCTATTTGTATGAGAATTAGGTTTTTAACTTTGACATGGTGATGTAAGTACAGTATTCCTTTTGCGGCTTGGAACACGTGTTGCGTGATCTCAAGGTCATGGCCACGGACCTCTTTTCCATAGGCATGGACCTTGATATGGCCTTGGATTGGGTGAGCACTTCTGAGGGTAAGCCCAGAGGAACACGTAGGATGAGTGGTGCTGTTGTTGGTGACCTCTCACAAGAGAGGTTGTTGAAAGTATTTTGCTTTTAAATCTCCTTAAGATGATTCCGTGTGCTCTTAAGACTTTTATCAGGTCACATTGAGGACATTATTGTAGGGAGAGTGGGATGGAGACAACGCTGTGTTTGAGGACCGCTCTGCTACTCAGCGCCGAGTCCGTTAACACCTTGAGAATCAACTTCCTCATTTTGTAAAGTAGGAAACATCATGGCAACACAATGATACTATGACTGATAAAATATCCTAATCAGTCATTGAGTTATTTGTCTGAAATAATATGTGTGAAATACTTTCTGAGCACTATAGAAGGATAAGTTATTACTGTCTAGCATAGGGGTTGGCAAATTTCTTCTGTATAGGAACACATAGTAAATATTTTCACCTTTGCAGGCTATATGGTCTCTATTGCAACTACTCAGCTCTGCCCTTGCAGTTCAAATGCAGCCATAGACAGCACGTAAACCAAAGAGCGTGCTGTGTTCCAATAAAACCTTACTTATAAAAACAGACAGAGGGCCATATTTGGCCCACATGCAATATAGTATGCTCACTCCTTGTCTAGAATAAGCATGGAAGACACAGACCATTCTCTGCTCCCTTCCTCCTGAAATCTCTTCCAAATACAGTGCTGGAGAGGACATTCAATAATTTACTGAGAGTCCTGACTCACACACTACAAAGCCCCAGGTGTGTTGAATTATTTGTCAGCCCAGCTCTTTAAAAAACACAACTGCTTCCTGCTTTCTACCCAGGGTCTCCAGCTTCTCTGTGAGTGGAGCCCACCCTTCTCCTGCAAGAACTGTCACTGTCTATTAAACTGCTCATCTACTCTCCTGGGCCAATTATTAAGTGTCTGGGAAGACCCAAACCCTGTTATCTCCTTAGCTGAACCAGAAAATTGAAAGAGAGACGCATGGGAAGGGAAAGGACCTAAGATCTTTCCCTTCATCTTATGAGTGAGACTCTGTGCTAGGTGCTTTTCATATGGAACTCAAAACTGGCAAAAATTCTGTGAGATAGGTACTAGTACGTGCATTTTTCATTTGGCATGTTTAAATTTTGTAGTTTGAATATTCAGCTTAACATATAAGTACATTTATTCTGAAGTCACAGCATCTCAATTTCCACAGAGAACAGAAAGTTTAATTTTGTCAACTCAAGGTAATTCGTCACTTCTGGGCTTAAATGAAGTCAGTACAGTTTTAAACTCAGTTAATGCAAGTCCCCCCCCTCCGCTCCTGTCTTTCACCCCTAGTCCCTGGGGATGAGCTAAGTATCAGGGACGTTGGCTTATAGACCGTCCTGTAGGGAGAGGTGAATGCTGGCCTCTGTCCTTGCGGCATTCTCCTGAGAACTTTGTCCTTTCTAGTCCTCATGGTCTTCATGATTTCCTGTCATGTCTGTGAGGACCATACACTCCTCCTGTTGTCCCAAACCTTGGCTCCTTTGGGATTGTGGCTCATGCCCAGTCACTTTGCTGTTTGTCCGGGGGCTCATGGGAACCTTTTGCTTAAGGTTGCATGAGGCTTCCCTGAAGTTCACCTGACCAGGAAATTCCCTCAGCCGTTGTTAGGCTGCCCCTCTGGGGCTATATTTCTGGAGTTTCTCTCTCCCCTTCTGTCCAGGGATTTTGATCCATGGATGGGACCATTGTGTAGCACTTTCTAGGGACCTAAACGTTGGCTATCGCTCTGCTGGCCCTTCTTCCCATGATCATTGACTTCATCTTTGTTTTCTTTTTAAGCAGAGAAAAATATTTTTATATCATCCTACATTTTTTTCCTGTTTTTTAGCTCACAGTATAAATTTTGCAGGGTCCTCATCCCTTAGGAACTCAACATTTTCTCTCCCAAACATTTTCCTCTCTCAAATCCCTCTGCATGCTACAGCAAAAAAAGCTTTGTTTTCAATGTACTGTTTCTTCTCGAGGCTCTAAAAAGTCTAATTCAGAACTCACAGGTTTGCAATTATTTCTTTGATTTCAGCGTATTTGCCTTCCCCCTAAGAACAGTATGTATGGAGAACTGCTTTCATTTTGTTTATTCATGTTTCCCCCCTAGAAATAAACATGAAAAGCTTAAGATCAGATTCAGTACAGATCAGTTTATGATTCTGTTTGTTTCTTTGTCTACATGACAAAGGCAAAGGAAAGGACACCAGGAATCAGGAGAAACCTTGGATAGCATCTCCAAGCATCTCCAAAATATTATCCATGCATCCTCACTTATGAGGAAACCGAGACCCCGAGAGGTCGGTCGACCAGCTAGCAGAATACCACACTGGAGAAAATAGAGGATTTGGGACTGCTACCGTGTTTCCCTGAAAATAAGGCCAGTCTTGTATTAATTTTTGCTCCAAAAGATGCATTAGTGCTTATGTTTAAGGGATGTCATCCTGAAAAATTATGCTAGGGCTTGTTTTCTGGTTAGGTCTTATTTTCGGGGAAACACGGTAGCTGGGTCCGCAGCCAGGTCTGCCTGACTGCAAAACAGACACTAGGGTAAGGAAGGGTGCTTTTTGGTTTCAGCCATTTCAAATGCTGCAGAGAGACCCAGAAAGATAAGAAGGGAGACAGAGGTTTTCAGATAAGGGGCTCCTGGTTATCCTCTGACGGCTGTTCTCTGCTCCGCACTAGACTTTGTCCACTAGCACAGGACTGCTGGCTCAGAAGTCCTCACCCTGATGCCACATGCATCACTGTGGTATTGCTGATTGTGAAGAGCCCCCCAGGACTGGTGCATCCTTAAAGCATTTTATTCTGGGTGTCCAGCAGCAGAAGGTTCTGAAGACTACAGTGTCAGCAAGGACATAAGTACTTGACGTTATGTAAGATACCTGGGTGGAGGAAGGTAGCAATTTGAAGAAAGTGCAAAAAAGAAGGTATTGAAGTAAGTGGATAAAGAGGTTTGAGTGAGGGGATGAGGGTTTCCCCAAATCCCTGTAGTGAGAAGTACCCACGAAAGAGAAGAGCCACGGGTGAAAGGGCTACCCACTCTGAAGACAGGATAGCAATTGCCATCTATAAAGGAATTCTTTTTTTTTTTTACTTTTTGTACACTTTTCTAAATAAGTGGTGTCAGTTTGCAAGCCCTCCATAGCTGTGTGCTAAACATGCAGAGTATTCTCTTACTCTGGGAGGGCTGAGGGCTGGCTACTGCCTTTGACTAGGAGGACAGATTTTACTCGTTTTTTGTTGTTGTTGTTTTCTTTTTTTCTGGAACTGCCTCCTAAATGCCTTGTGACAGCCAATTTTCCAAGGTGAAGAGCTTCACAGAGATCTGTCCCCTCAAGGGCCTCACTGATGTGCCTCACTGCACCTGTGCAGTTTCAGTTGACTTTATGGTGTCATCCTATGTAAGGAGTGGATACAGGGCTGGGAGGGAAAGAATGGCGTGTGCCTGTCAGGGGGAGGCAGCTGGCGAGGGAAGGTTGGCTTCCACTGTTGTGACAAATGCTTTGCTAATCATTTTATTTCTTCTAGAAACAAACAGCTTAAGCTCAGATTAAATAGCGATCAGTTTAGGATTCTGTTCATTGTGGTTTTTTTAACCTTTTATTTATTTTAAAATATTTTTGTTTTATTGTGGGAAGAACACTTAACATGAGATTTACCCTCTTGACATTTTTTATTGAGATATAATTGACACGTAACATTGTATTTGTTTTAGGTGTATAAAATAATGACTCGATATATGTATATATTGCAAAATGATTACTACAGTAAGTTAACATCCATCACCACCGCTTAACATTTTTTAAGTGCACAATACAATATTGTTGGCTGTCGGGACAGTGTTATACCGCGGATCTCTAGAACTTACTCATCTTGCCTAACTTAAATTTTATGTCCTTTGATTAGTAACTCCCCATTTCCCTCTCCTCCCATGTTCGTATCTTAATTCAGTTTGACTCCTGTGTATTAAGTGTCTTCTTGTACAAGGCATTGTAGCAGAGGGAGATAAAAATGCAAAATGGGGAAGTCCCAGCTCCTGTTGCCTCATGGGGGGCAGGGCATACAAATATTCGGGTAATACTTTAATACTGGGCAGAAGGTCAGTGCCTTAGGAGAGGAAGAAAGGGGCATAAGAAAGTTTAAAGTTATTTCTGGTTGGGGTCCTCTCAGAAGACATAGCATTTGAGACAATTTGTAAGGAAGGCTCAATTTCATTGGAGCTGTGGCTAAAGAGTATTTCACCTGGGGAAACTGGCCAAGGATATGAAAATTCTGGATGTCTTGTCGTTCCATGGACCCCAGACCACCTGGTATTAGAAGCAGATCCCACTTTGTTTCTCTGCTTTTTCCCCCCATAACTGCCTGAAACTTCAGTTATTGTATAAAGTTCCCAGCCACCTTGAATATGGGACTAAACCAAAAATGCTTTCCTGGGAAGATGGAGAAGATTTGACTTTGAGAAAAAGAATAAGAAATAGGTCCTAGAAGGACCAAGAAGAGGGGGCAGAACAGACTTTGTATACAGAGGAAAGAAGTGACAGGTCAATGTAGGTGATCAAGGGTCTCTTAATGCCTCAATAGACCGTAAAGAAGGGACATCCAGAGTTAGAAGAGAGGATGTGCGCTGCGGATGTCAGAAGAGACTGGATTTTAGGGACCAAATCAGCTGTATCTGCAACTCTGTGCTTTCATGTCTCGGCCTAGCAACTGTCTCATCAATCAGTGGGCTCCTACAGGAAGGGCCATTTGGCACATGACATTGAATCCTGAGGCGCTCAGGCCTGGACATTTGGGCTCGTTCTGCAAGTGGAGGTGGCCTGGTCTCTGAGAGCACTGCCGCAGGTGGCCCTGTCTCTGAGAGCACTGATCTGTGTGGCAGGAGGGAAGCAAGACCAGGGCAGGATGGTGGACAAGTAAGAACAACTGGGCAGCTCTTGCATGGGCCAGATTCTGGACTTTGAAGTCCTTGCCTGTATTTCCTAACTTAATCCCCACAAAAACTGAGGTGGTCCCTGATGACCTGTGACAGCACTTTTCCTGAGGACAGTGGAGTAGGAGCTGGGTCTGCAAGGGATGAGAGAGTGAGACAGAAAGGGTATTGGAGGCTGCAGGTCTAGGCCATTCTAAGAAGTGTGTCAGGCAAGAAGTTCTTTTTATATTTTTCCTTTTATTAAAATTTTTTTCTGATATGAAATGAATGGAGGGGAGGTAAAGGAACAAGTACCATGTTTCCCCGAAAATAAGACCTAGCTGGACCGTCAACTCTAATGCGTCTTTTGGAGCAAAAATTAATATAAGAGCCAGTCTTATTTTAGTATAATAGACCGGGTCTTATATTATTTATTTTTTTAAGTGGTTTTATTTATTTGTTTATTTTTTAACAGGACTTTATTGGGTAACAGTGTGTACTTCCAGGACTTTTTCCCAAGTCAAGTTGTTGTCCTTTCAACCTTAGTTGTGGAGGGTGCCGTTCAGCTTCAAGTTGTGTCCTTTCAGTCTTAGTTCAGCTCCAGGTCCAGTTGCCATTGCTAGTTGCAGGGGGCGCAGCCCACCATCCCTTGCGGGAGTCGAACTGGTAACCTTGTGGTTGAGAGCCTGTGCTCCAACCAACTGAGCCATCCAGGAGGCAGCTCAGCTCAAGGTGCCATGTTCAATATTAGTTGCAGGGGGCGGAGCTCACCATCCCTTGTGGGACTCGAGGAATTGAACTGGCAGCCTTGTGGTTGAGAGCCCACTGGCCCATGTGGGATTCGAACCGGCAGCCTTCGGAGTTAGGAGCATGGAGCTCTAACCATCTGAGCCACTGGGCTGGCCCCTCTTATATTAATTTTTGCTCCAAAAGACGCATTAGAGCTGATGGTCCAGCTAGGTCTTATTTCTGGGGAAACATGGTAGCAGAGGAGAGGCTGAAGATACCATAGAAAGATTGCTTGAAGTGGCCTATTCTTGGGGAGGCGATGTGATGGTGCCTCCCAGTGGTGCAGTGAGTTGGTTACGGGGACAGCCGTGGATGGATGGGATCAGAAGGCACCAGGAAATGGGAGGGCGTGGCCCAGGTGAGAGGGACTTCTTCCTCAACAAAGAAGGACTGCATAGGCAAAGGCACAGAGAGCTATTAAAATGGGCTGGAGGAAATTTGAAGAGGACACTTTGACTGGCCTCAACATTTTTAATAAAGTGGGAGAAATAGTCGTTTACTATGAGTGAAGGAGGCATGGATTGTGTATGGGCTGAATTGTTCCCCCTCACCCCCCGCCAACCCCCTGAATTCATATGTTTAAGTCCTAACCCCCAGTACCTCAGAATATGATTATATTTGAAGATAGGGTCTTTAACCTTCTCATTGCGTTGATTACAAGTTTGTTCTCCAAAATATGTCAAAAATCCACATAAAATAATTACAGTATTCATACTTTTAAGTAAATGCAGTTAAGGTGCTACATTTTATAAAAATAAGTGATTAAAGTATACAAATTTCCTATTGTTACTCATTCTTGAAAAACACAAAAATACAGAAAAATGCACATCTGCTTTCCTAAACTTCTTTTCTGGAACACTGAGCTCGTGGGGTAAAGTCCAACGCCGCAGTCAGCAGCATGGAAATATCATTTGACTACAGACGAATGTCACAGCGAAAATGTGAAAGAGGTAGTAATTCAGTTAAAATGGGGTTATTAAGGGGGACCCTAATTTAATGTGATTAGTATCCTCATAAGAGGAGGAAATTAGGACACAGGTATGCGGAGGGAAGATCATGTGAGGTCACAGCAAGAAGATGACCATCTGCAAGCTGAGAAAAGGCCTCTGGGGAACCAAACTGGCCAACACCTCAACCTCGGACATCCAGCCTCCAGAATTGTGAGAAATTTCCTGTTGTTTACGCCACCCAATCTATGGTACCTTGCTATGGCAGCCCTAGCAATCTAATACAGGGAAGAACTCAAGGCTTGAGACTTGCAGGAGAAATTTCTAATAGCTAATGCAGGACATATCATAGGGAGTGAAAACAAGGGTGGAGTTATTGCTGAATGGCGATTTGCATGCAGGTAAGTTCAGACACTGTGGGTAAGCATTGGACCCACTTAGCTTGGCTCTGTGTATCAGTCCTCGTGTGTGGGGTTGTGTGTTTATAAACACCCTAGTATGTATCAAGGTTTCTTTCATCCTCCATTTGGAAAGATGTGACCTGAAGATATCTTAATTATATTTAAGAACTTGTGTGGTGTTCTTCTACACATACATAGGATAATCAATTATTCTGAAAGCTCTGGAAAGTATTACACTATGACCCCAACCCCCAGCTTAATGGCAGAAAAAAAAAAAAAAAAAAGGGCTGCTTAATCTTTTCCCTCGCCTCCCAGCTCCCAGCCACAGTCCTTCCTTCTAGTCTGTTCTGTTTCCACCAGCTTCATGTTCAACCTTTCCTTGGTAAAGGCAGATCCTTAAAGAAAGCTACCACACCATAATACATAATGTAAAAATTTTTCTTTGTTTCTTTTTTAAAAAACATGCAAGAAATTTGTTAGAGAAAAGTGCTTATCAGAAAATGGAGAGGGAGCCAGGTGAGGCTGAGAGAGCCATCAGGCTGCAATGAATGTCTAACCTCCTGTGGAAAGAAGGAACGTTGCGTGGAAGCTTCCTAGACTGAGTGCAATTCTAAGAAAAGTTTGGCAAGGCCATCGGAGGGTCCTTGAGCCACCTTACTCCCCTGCTTGTCCTGCCAAAGTGCCCAGTGTAAGGAAATCAAGGGTTATTTGTCCTAGCTGGGGGGACAAGATAACAGCTCCGCTATTGACTTGGCTTTGGGGAATTCCAATTCCACGGGCATACATGTCTAGGTCAAATTAGCACGACTGTGGAATTCATCAGGCAGTAGGCGTTGCTTTTAATCATAATCTGGCATCTCTTTAAATCTAGTCGCTTGTGTAGGATTTAATTAGGCAATAATGAAATGTTGATAAAAATCACCTCCCACGTTGTTTTATTTCTCTGTGGTGATAGAATTTTAATTTTATTTCTTTTTTGTGTAGGTATAGTTGGTATACAGTACTATTATACTAGTATATTAGTTTCAGGTGTACAATACAGTAATTTGACAATCCTATACCTTACAGTGTGATCACCCCACCGTTCAAACTTATCACAATATTATTGACTATATTCTTTCTTTGTGAGGTTTTGGAGGCCTGCCTGGCTTAGAGAGAGGAGTAATGAGAGGGGAGAAATATGAGGCTGGTGGCTTCTGTCGCAGCAGTGCTTTGGGGCCTCTTCTCTCCCCTGCCTGCCCTTCTGGGATATGCATGAGATGCTAGTGGACACCCCCACCCCTCCCAGGGCCGGCTTTAAGTGTAGGGATGGGTCATGGAGCAACCGTGGGGGCTTGGGCTTTCCTCGAGAGTTCAGGGTTCGCATAATGTCAATCTCGCCAATGAAAAGGAAATTAAATTTACCAAATATGATTGGGGAGGGGGAATCTTTTTAAGCTTTTAAAAAATGCATATTCACAAATTTAGGCAAAATACTTTGTCAGATCTGCTTTTGTGATATTTTGTTCATCAAACGTGGTCTACTTATAGGTAGAGCACAGGTGATTTTAGGGCAGTGAAACAATTCTGTACGATCCAGTAATGATGGACATGTCATGATATATTTGTCAATTCATAGAATGTACACCATACAGTGAACTCTAAAGTAAGCTATGCTATGGGCCTTAGTAATCATGTATCCATATTAGTTCATCAACTGTAACTAAGGTATCACATCAATACAAGATGTAAATAATAGGGGAAATTGATTGTGTGGAGGCCATGGGATGGAGAGGGGATATATGGGAACTTGCTGTACTTTCTGATCAATTTTTCTGTAAATCTAAAACTGCTCTAAAAAAGTAACATCATTGAATATGAGGAAAATATCATGGTTCATATATAAATGTCGTTTCCCTTTTTACTCCCTATCCTCAAATTCCTCACCACAATAACTGAATCCACCTTTGGAAACATGCATGTTTGGGTGAAATATCACCTTCCCAGACTTTTACCCGAGGTTTGCCTTCTTCTTCCCTGCCCCCTCCTCTGTCTCTTGTATTAGTGGCCTTGGGTTTTACTGAGATTTGGTTACTGTGGTGCAGACCTCTGCAGGGAGAGGCTGGAATCTTGCCTGAAGGCTGAGGTCTGCCTGCGTGGTAATGACCCATGCACCTGTGTAGGTGGGAGAGGGGCTCTTCCGGGACCTGGATGCCAAGAGGTGCTCCTGGATGGAAGGTTTTAAAGGTGATGTCTGGTGGCAACCTGGAGCTAGGAAGGGAGGGGCCTCCTGTTCCTGGAATCTTCCATGGACAGTGAGCTCTGGTTGTCTAGCAACTGGATTCTCTGTGACTGTTTCCCTTTGATTGTGCTCCAGCCTTCAGTGTAAAGCCTTCTTCAGACCTTCTAACCCAGAGAATGAAAGGACGGGATCTGGTCCATATTGGGGTGTGTGTTGAAGGAGCAGTGCTCCCCTCCCTGCTGCGATGACAGCAGGGACCTGAGGGCCCCAGGAGGATGTGCAGCCTCCAGGAGGCATCAGGAGTGTGGTCAGGACCTTATCTTTCAAGTGCTAATCTTGGGGATTGGTTTGTTTTCTTCTGAGAAGAGGTTTTTTTTGTGGTTTTTTTTTTGTTTTTTTTTTACGTAGTCTCTAACACTAAGTGTGAGATTATTTCTCAGAAATAACAAGGGGGCTGGAGCAGAAAGACTGAGATTCCAGAGTTCATTCAAATGTTCAGACAGAATATTAACTTTTCCTGCTTTTCATTGGTGCTCGGTGCCTTCCTGTGGGGGTTTCAGGTTGCTGGGCCAGCCCGCCCCTGGCAGAGCTGCTCCTGGGAAGAATCATTTCCAACCTGTGTTTGGATAACACGCTGGGTTCCTGGCTTCCCCAGCGCTGGTCTCACTAGGTGCCCTTTGTTCCAGGGTGCACTGCGGCAAGCTGAATCACAGAAGAAGAAAACTGTCCCCACAAGAGGAGGAAAGCAGCAATCCCAAATGCCAGGGCCAGGTGACCAAGGTGCCAGTTCTTACTGTAGACTGTGGGGAATGCATTGTGTGTGAGCCTGTTGCCTGTGATGGAAAATGAAAACAGGACAAGGTAAATTCTGGTGCTCTGTAATTTTTCAACATTATAGCTGCAGAATCGAAAAGTAAGCGTTGGGGACAGGTGGAGGACTTAGTGAACTTTTAGTGCTTTTTCTATGGAAAGAACTCCTTCAAATGGACTATGGATTAAAAAAAAAGTAACAGCTTTCTCCTAACTGACCCTCAGTCACTCTCTCTTCCATTCTATATATCTATATACATATCTATGTCCTCTTTTTCTCCCCTTCCTCCCTTCCTTCCTTCCTTCCTTCCTTCCTTCCTTCCTTCCTTCCTTCCTTCCTTCCTTCCTTCCCTCCCTCCCTTCCTTCCTTTATACCGCCCTCCTTCCCTCCCTCCTCCCCTCCCTCCTTTCTTTCCTGTACATCCATCCATCAACCAATTTTCCTAGGCCTTTACCCGCCTCCCCCTTGAGAAACACCATGGTCTGTATGAAGGTGTCTGTTGATTCAGGACCCTTGGTGCACTTCACGCCTAAGTTGTAGGTATAGGCTTTAAATAGGTGAAGTTCTGGTGTAAAATGATCATTTTTTTCCAGAGCATCAATTAAGTGGCATCTTACAGGACCTCAAATCCAGACTATTTTATAAAATGGGTCCCAAACTATACCTTTTGAGGAAACAACAATTTCTTTGTACATGGTATTTATTGTTCAAATGGAGGAATAGCAAATAGTCATTTAGAAACAAGTTATTACCATCAGAAACAAGGTAGTGTGAGTACCACAGCACATATAACCATTGTATATGCTGAGTAAGCAAGAGAAAAATGATTATTTTATTCATTTTACTATCTATGAACATCATGGTGGAAGGCTGGAGCTAGGCAATCTTTCTGCGGGTCAGGATTGTAGATTTGTGAAAACGTGTTTGCAAGTCCACTGGCGGTGCTTTTTGTCTGTTTGAGCTGCATCTCCACAGTGTCAGTCTTCTGTGCCGCTTTCCTCTCAGGTCTCAGTCAGTGGGATCTGGAGCTGCCTAGTGGCTAAAGCCACATAGCCGCTCCCACATCCTTTCTGGCCTTCAGCTCCCCTTTAGTTAGTCTTTTGGAGTTTGGTTGAAGTTCCAGGGGAGACGCTTCCAATGGGGTTTGTATAGGAGCAAAAAGACATGTTTCTACATTTCATGAAGTAAAGGTTAGAATTTGTGATGAGACTGTTTATGACAGGGGCCAGAGCCCATCCATCCATCCATCCATCCATCCATCCATCCATCCATCCATCATCCATCTACCTATCTATGCATCCGTCTATCCGTCTGTCTAGCCATGCATTCATCCTTCCATCTGTCCATCTTTTATCTACTCCTGTAACAAAGGAAGAATACAAATTTCTTGTATTTATTTAAATTTTTTATTTTAAGAATACAAATTTCTTTTGATTTTGGAGATATTTAAATTCATTTTTATTCATTTTTGGTGGATAAGATTTATGTGCATAAAAATGTAACACTAGTGTACTGCATCAAAGTATTCAAACTTAGAAAAAAAACAGTGAACCTCAAGTAAAACTTCATATATGAGATAAATATGTAGCCATCTGGAGTTCCACCTGCTCTCTTCCCAACCACTGTGGCACCTTCACCAGATCCTTGGGCTCCCCAGAGCACAGTATACAGACTGCTGTGCTTTGGTATGAAACTGAGTGGTGACGATAGGTGCAGATGGTGGATCTTGGGGTAATTAAGGGAAGGGAGAGCTCGCTGGGGGCTGGGGACTTTTGAGGAAGTGAGGGGTGTGCTTCCTAAGGGGAGTCGTGTTTGAACCCATGAGGAGGAGGAGGACACACGTCATGGCAGGGTAGAGGACTGGGATAGGATGAGCAAAGGCCCTGTAGTTGGAGGCAGGATCCAACCAGAAAAAGATGGGACCTTCAATTGGCTAATCGAGGAGAAAATAAAGGGGCAGTTGACAAAGATGTGAGCAGGGTTTAGGGAAAATAATAAAGGATAGTGCAGACCATGGGGCGAGTAACAGCTGATCACCATTACTAGGGGCAAAAGGCATTTCCACACTTGGACACAGAGAGAGAGCTGGACAACCTGACAGCAGACGTGGCCTTTGGTAGAGGGATGCAATCCATCCCTGGTGACCTTCAGGGAGGAAGCCAGGGAAATAAATATTCTTACTTCACTCTCTCTCCCCTGCCAATATCTTTCATTATTCAAACCTGGCTGGAAGCCAGAAGCCAAGGAAGCCCATAAAGATCTACCTCCCAAAGCCCAGAGAATGATCGTGAAGGTATCTGGAAGGACAAATAGAAAATAACCACATAGAGAGCTACTGGGTTAGAGCCCAAGGACCTGCATCGGTTAGGTGTTGCTCCAATAATGTCGTGTAATAAACAACCCAAACCCCAGTGGAATAGAAGTATTTATCCTTGCAGGTCTGTGGGTTGGATGATCTCACTGGGCTTGGCTGGGTGGCTCTGAAGGCTGTGCTGGCTCTGCTTCTTGCCCAGGTCTGTCTTGGCTAGGGCAGCTTTGCTCCATATGTGTTCATTCTCGAGTCCAGGCCACAGGGGCAGCAGCTACCCAGGGGAAGCCTTCCTCAAGGTGATGGCAGATGTGCAAGAAGGCAAAGTTTCCCTAGCACTTCTCAAGGCTTTGGTCATGTCACATCCACCGTTATTGGCCAAAATAAGTCACATGGTTGAGCCCAAGTCAAGGGGCAGGAAGGTACATGTCTCAGAGAGATGGGGGAATTGCCAGGTTGCATGGCAAAGGTGCGGATACAGGGATGTATGAAAAACTGGAGCCAATAACTCAATCCAACGAAGTCTCCATAAGAGAAGAAGGTGGAAAATATGTTGTACAGCAGGGGAGTTAGTGTGGGTGGCTTTCGATGGTGCAGCTACTGTTTATACTCCCTCTCACCCATATCCAGTCTCCCTTCCTTTATCGTAATAGAACTGTTAGCTTTCACATGTGACTATTTCCCAGCTAACAACTATATTTCCCAGCCTCCCTTGCAATTAAGTGAGGCTGTTTGACTAAGTTCTGGCTAAAGAGATGTGAATGGAAATGATGTATTAATTTCTACTCTTAAAGGGATTACTTTCTTTCTCCACTTCTCTCTCACACCTGCTTCCTGGACTGTGGGTGTAGTGCTGAGTCCTCTTTCGAATGCAGGTGATAGCTTCGGGATGGGAGAGCATGGAGACAGTAGGAGGGTGGATCTCTGGGCTTTTTATGCACATAGTAGGTGTGAGGGAAAGACGCCTCCATCTTATTTAGGCTGCCATTGTTTGGGGTCTTTATTTTAGCAGCCATATCTATAATTAACACAAATTGATAGGAATCTCTACTCTGATACCTAATAGAGGGGATAACACAAAGAAGTACAAATTACTTTTTTTCAGTATTTATTGGTCTAAGGGATAAGAGATATCCCAATTTTAGGTTTTTTTCCGTGTCACTCCCATCCAGTACTTTGAAAGGAAGTGTTATCAGTGAGCTGATTGTCAATGCAAAGTCTCCCTAATGATATCAGGACAAGCAATGCCAGGGCTGGTTCTGTATATGAGTGGAGGACCGGTGGGAAGAGAAGAGAGATGAAGGGAGAGAGTTATTTACCACTTGTTTGAATGTGTCTCACAACTAGGAAGTACAGAGCAGGATTGAAACCTGGGCCTGTTTGGCTCCAAAGCCAATCTCCTCTCATTTGATACTAATTATACCAGAGAACTCTGTGAGAGGTCCAGCTCCTCTAGAATCCAGGGTGGTTTCTGCAGCCAGACTTCTTTGGACCTCCATGGCATTTGGCACCAAGTCAACTTTGGCCTCTGCTCATTGATAATCAAGGGATAAGTCTAGTATTTTCATCTGAAGTGTGCAAATTGGGATTCCTCTGCTATCTCCCTGGTTCTCTTACAGAGAGGTAATCTTGGTGGCTCCACTGATTTCTTGTGGAAAACAGCAAAATACAATGCAAAATCCCAGGCTCTCAGGAAGGTCACTTGGAGTGTAGGAGACAGCATGGTGGGTAGGAGCTAGGTGGCCCTGGCTTCCAATCCCAGTTCTTGGGAAAATTACATAACTTGTCTGTCCATTAGTGTCCTTACATAGAGACTAGAGATAGTATATGTCAAGTTCCTAACCCCTAGTAGGTTCTCTCATCGCAACTATAGAGCCAGCACCTTGTCGGGCCTGGCCTAGCTTCTTTGCTCCAGGGCACAGGAATTCATTTTAAGAATCTTAGAATTCCCTGCAGCTTCCAGGCATGATTTTGTGGGTCATGGCAACGAGCAACGATTAAAGAATACAGCTGACTCTGGCACCAAAGGTTAGAAGACTGGCCAAAGGACAGTTCTCCATCCCTGGCCAAGAGGACTAAATAGAGACCCTTCGATTAAGCCCACTTAATGACCTGGATGAGCTGTTGGCAGGAGTCTCTACACTGGCAGCTGACTCCCACCCAAGTGGCACCGGTTATCCCTGCTTTGCAAACTCGGGTCTAATAAGTCCTTGGAGGAAGGCCGGAAACCGGGACACAGTCCTGGCCATGGCAGGCAGGGCTGGACTGAGATAGTTCATTCATACACTCGTTCATTGAAAACATTTAAAAACCAAGGGCTCTGCCTCTGGAGAATTAATGTTGGTTTTCTTAAGCCTATTTTTCTCTGGACTTTTGCCTATGTGGTGTAACCCAGGCATGTTATGTACTTATTTGAACAAGGATATCTAGGAAAGGGAAAAGGGTGAACAGGTGGAGCAAAATCTTTTCAACATCTGCTTTGTGATTTATAAACTATGATGCCATGCCATTCAGGAACCTTCCCAGGAAAACACTGCTATTGTACAGAAAAACATCTTAGAAAGACTGAAAAGTGTGCTTGTATTTCTGAAACTGGAGTATAACAGTAAGAAAAGAGATATTTCATTCCAGTGCCATTTCGAAAAGGTTTCTAAAGCTTTTCCCTGATTTGGGGCCATGTTTTGGTGAATAGAATGAACTTGTTTTACCATCTGATTCTTTTCACTCAATCTCCATTTGTTTTGATGGAATAATATGTATATTATGCATACAGCCAACATATTGGATGCATAATAAGCAACTATTAATAACATGAATTCCTTCATTTCTCGTGCTTGGCTTTTCTCATTCTTTAGTTCTTTTAAGATTTTATAACTGACTGGCCACATACACCCTTGTTTCTTCTTATTTTAGCAATTTTTAGGTTTCTCAACTAATGTGTAAGTCATCTAATGCAGTGAAGAGTTTTCTCCATATTACCCACAGCACTTGTGCATAGCATTTGGCCTGGCAGGAGGAATCAGCTCTACCTTCAGAATGGTTTGTTGCAAAAGGATTCAGATACGAAGTGATGTTTGAGCTCAGACTTAAAGGAGATATATTCCAGGTTAAAAAAAAATGGTAGGGAAGGAAATCCAGGTCTAGTATGGCGTAAGCAAGAGCATGGAGGAAAAGTGCAGGTGGCTTGTAAGGCTGTTCGGGTGTGTGGCGAGGGCAGGCGGGGTTGCAGCTGGAGGGAAGGTTGGAGGTGTGCCTGGGAACCCGGTCCTGCATGTATGTCCTGCAGGCAACTCAGATCCTATGGAAGCTGGGGTAAGGATTAGGATGGACTTCTATTTGGGGAATGGGAGAACAAGGAAACTGATCAGATTTGCAGTTTGGAAAGTGCCTTGTGACAGCAGCATGGGCATTGGTCAAGTCTTACAATTAGCTTCCGTTTCCTGACTCCTAGTGTGGGGACAATGTATGGGAAGGTGCTAAATATATTTAAACTATTATGATTGTGTGATTTCGAGCCATAAATCAGTTAATATGCGTACTTTTTAAGAAGAGATCAGGTTTGTAATTTTAGGCAAAATACACATGCTTGGTATTGTTACCTGATTTACATAGCTTTGCACTTCCTTATACATCTGGTTTTTTAGAATGGGACCAGCTATTAATATTTGTTGTTGGCTTTAACTTCAACTCTAACTGCTACAAATTGGAAGAATAGGGGAGAGTTGATGAACACTGATTATCGATGAGGAAAAAAAGTTTGTTTTTTCCCCCCTTGGCTGTGCATTCATTCTTTCAAGAGCCATTTAAAAACAAAAATGTTTTCCATCTTCTCATAGCATGTAGTAAGTCAGGTGCCCGAAGATCTCATCGTATTTACCAAAACTCCCCGCAAAGGAGTATCAGTTGTGAGTGGGCGAATAGAAACCTGGTATATAAACAGCTAAATACATAAAGGAGTAGATCAGGCATATTCTTCTGTGTGATAGTCATCTGATTTCATTCAGTGTGTTATTAAGAAGGATGCTGGTTCTTAAATAAAATTAGAACATTTTCGAAGCTCGAGTCTGAATCCTGCATCACTCCTTGGTGATGGTGTGACCCAACAAATCACGTCACCTCCCTGAGCCCCTGCTTTCTCTGTAAAATGGGGAGTGTAGTAAGGCCTGCTTCACAGGGCTGCTGGGAGGATGACCTGAGATCATGACTGAAGTCCTCATACAGTGCTTGACAAATGATATGCACTCTAAGTTTTTATTAGGGCTGGGAGAGGAACCACCTCAGCCTCAGAGCTAGCACTATTCTCTTCTGATGTTGGCATCAGACATTTAATTTCAAGTTGCTTCTGAGCATGAATCTTAATTGATGTCTAAAAATCAGGAGGAGGGTGAAAAAGAGGATTGAGTTTAGTCTATAAAAGGTCTTGAGACTGAAGAGGTACCAGAGTTCAGTTCCTGCTTTGTGTTGCAGGGCCCAGGTGATGGTTGGTCCTGCCAGCCTGACCAGGCCACACGGACAGGACAGCAGTGCATAAAGGTGCTGAGGAAATGACTGTTCCTGTGCTGTGAAGATGGCATGAATGGTGACCAGGGGCAAGACAACACAGGCTACACGGCTGCAGGTGTGAAAGTCAAACTGTCTTTATTCTTTTACTGTTGTATTTGGGATGGGTAGCAGCACTGCTTGGGAAGCCTTGGAAGGGAGGAGAGAGAATCTGTTGGACGGAAATCTTACCTTTGAGCATCAGTTATATCAGTACATTTCATGTTAGATTTTTGAATGGCATATCAAGAAGTAGTAGAAGACAGGCTCAGAGGAAAAGGTTCTTTGCATGAGTTCAACATAGTAGCCAAAAGGTTATCCTTGCATTTCGTCATGCATAGGCCTTGGAATTTTGTTTTTTTAGAACCTGATTTCAGGAAACACAAACTTTCCAGGTAGCACACAGCTGTTTCCAGCATCTCTGCCAATCGCTGATGTGACGCCATACTTTCTTGACAGTCAGTATCAGCTCTGGTACAGGTCTGATACCAAGTATATTCATACCTCAGCCATAAAACAGGGCCTTCTAGAAAGCCAGATTCTGGTGCTCTGCCTTTCCCAACAGATGCCTGTCTACCACCCTGAATCCACATAAATGAAGGAGATTCACATCCTGAGTTAACCACTTCCTCTGGGCCGCCAGGCACACAGCTGGAGTGTTGGTGGGCTCAATGCACAGCCACCTGACTTTGAGCCCTGTATATCCTTAGGCTTGACCTATACTGGCAAAATCTGTAAGGGTAGTTCTCGACAGTTCAAGTGATTGACTCCTCTGAGGAAATGATACATTAAAAAAATATATGTATACACATATATTTCATTATTATTTTTAAACCAGAACTGAAAAAAATTCGTTGCCACTGGGTACAGTTAAATCTGACAAGAAACCCTATGAGTTTTTATTAGTACCATTATTGTTTTCTTTGGCTCCAGGTATCATATTGGTAAAATGACCAAAAAAAAAAAAAAAAAAAGGAAAAAATTGTAAAAAAGGCAAATATTTTGTACAAAAATACAGTTTTAAAAGCTCTTTAAGTATATTTCATATAATTAAGAGTTGGCCTATATATCTCTATGTCTGCATATTTTTCCTACATTTGGGATTTTAGAAATGTAAGGTACTGTTTACACAGTATATGTTTAAGTTCTCCCTAAAGCCCAACAACCGGTGATAATCTTTGTATGATCCGAACATTCCATACTTTGGAAGATACGATTTGCATAACTGTATAGTTAGTTACTGGCTGAAAAATCTATGTGATTCAGTCCATTTCCATACTGAAAATTAATATCTCATACTGAGGGAACATTTCAGTTCCAAAGTCCTTGAGTAATGGTAGATGGTAAAGATCATTCACTTTCAATGTTTTCAGTAATTGGTTTTCAGTGCTTTTTTTCAACCTGGTGAGAAGGTAATGCAATCAGAAAGACGTATCCTTTGCCTTTGAGAACCGTCTGAAAATTATTACATCACAGTCCATTATAATGCAGATGATAGTACTAAAAGAGAGGAAAAAGGATGGGTGTTAGTTTTTTTAAAAAAGAATAACGTTAATGTACAATTCAAAAAAAGGAACATGTATTTTTTTATAGAATGATCCCAAAATACATCATTCAATAATGTTTATTTTTTCAAAGAAATGCCTTGAAGCTCTTATTCAGATTAAGAAAAGGTAAGTTTCATTTTGAAGGGGCCCATTCTGGGAAAACCTAGTCCCAACCCAACTCAAATCCTAAATGGCCAAACAAGGCAAAAAAAATGACAAATCTGGGTAGTTTGTCACCCTCTACTATAATTTCCTGTTTAGGTGTTTGTGTTCCTTCCCTGCAGTGGACCACAATGGGAGTTCCTTATGCTTCTTGAGACCCCCAACACTTGGACCAGTGCCTGACATACCAAAGGTATTCAATATATGTGTGTTGAGTGGATATATGGATCATTTGTGCCCCAGTTACTATCAAAAATAAATTGAGCACAATATATTTGAAATTTCTACATACAACCAACTTAAACAAAATTGAGATGTAGTTGACATATAATATTATATTACTTTCAGGTGTAGAAAATAATGATTTGATATTTGTATATATTGTTGACCTTGAGTAATGTGGGGGTTAGGGATGCCAATCTCCCACATAGTCAAAAATCTGCATATAACTTTTGACTCCCCCCAAACTTGAGTTGTCCTGCAGTATCTGCAGGGAACTGGTTCTAGGACCCTCTGGAGATACCAAAGTTGTCAGATACTCAGGTCCATAATGTAAAATAGCATCAAACAATACATACAGTTAGCCCTCTGCATTCAGAGATTCCCAACCACAGATCATAGATACTGTTTTCCATACAAATACTGTTTTCAATCTGTGGATATGAAGCCCGAGGATGGAGGGCTGATTATATATTTATTGAAAAAGATCTGCGTGTAAGTAGACCCATGCAGTTCAAGCCAGTGTTGTTCAAGGGTAAACTGCATTGCAAAATGATCACCACAATAAGTCTAGTTAACATGCATTACTAGACATAGTTTAAAAAACTTTTTTTCTTGTAATGAGAATTTTTAAGATTTACTCTTTAAGCAACTATCAAATATATAATACAGTATTATCAACACCATACTGTACATTATATCTCCATAACTTATTTTATAACTGGAAGTTTGTATCTTTTGACCCACTTCACCCATTTTGCCTACCCCACCACTCACTGCCTCTGGCAACCACCTGTCTGGTCTCTGAACTTATGAGTTCTGTTTTTTGTTTGTCTCTTTTCAGGTCCCACATATGAGATCCTACCACATTTGTCTTTCTCTGTCTGACTTATTTCAGTTAGCATAATGCCTTCATGGTCCATTCATGTTGTCTTAAATGGCAAGATTGGCAAGATTTCCTTCTCTTTCATGGCTGAATAGTAAGTCCATCTGTGTGTGTGTGTGTGTGTGTGTGTGTGTGTGTGTGTGTGTGTGTGTGTATCTCATTTTCTTTATCCATTCATCCATTGATGGACACTTAGGTTGCTTCAATGTCTTGCCTATTGTAAATAATGCTGCAATAAACATGGGGGTGCATATATCTTTTCAAGTTAGTGTTTCATTTCCTTTGGATAAATACCCAGAAGTGGAATTGTTGGATCATACGGTAGTTCTATTTTTAATTTCTTGAGGAATCTGCATACTGTTTTCCATAGTGGCTGTACCAATTTACATTCCCATCAACAGTGCATAAGGGTTCCCTTTTCTCCACATCTTTGCCAACACTCATTTTCTTTTCTTTTGTAATGACCATTCTAACAGATGTGAGGTACTATCTCATTGTGGCTTTGATTTGTAGGTCCCTGATGATTAGTGATGTTGAGCATCTTTACCTGTTGGCCGGCCATCTCTTTGTCTTTGGAAAAGTGTCTGTTCAGATCATCTCCCATCTCTTAATTGGATTGACTGCTTTTTTGCTAGAGTTGTATGACTTCTTTATATATTTTGGATATTAGTCCCCAATCAGATCTATGATTTGCAAAAATTTCTCCCATTCTCTAGGCTGTGTTTTCATTTTTTGATGGTTTCCTTTGCTAAGCAGAAGCTTTTTGGTTTGATGTAGTTCTACTTGTGTCTATTTTTGCTTTTGTTTCCTTGCTTTTGATGTAAACCCCTTGCCCCCAAAAAAATCATTGCCAAGATAGATGTTAAGGAGCTTACTGCCTGTTTTCTTCTAGGAGTTTCATGGTTTCAGGTCTTACATTGAAGTTGCTAATCCACTTTGAGTTAATTTTTGTGTATGTGTAAGATAGTGGTCCAGTTTCATTCCTTTGCATGTCGATATTCAGTTTTCCCAAAACCATTTACTAAAGAGATGGTCATTTCCCATTGTATATTCTTGGTTCCTTTGTCATAAATTAATTGGCCATATATGCATGGGCTTATTTCTGTGCTCTCTATTCTGTTCCATCTATCTATTATCTGTTTTTTATGCCAGTGCTATACTGTTTTGATTACTATAGCTTTGTAATATAGTTTGAAATCAGGAAGTGTGATGCCTCCAGCTTTATTCTTCTTTCACAAGATTGCTTTGGCTACTTGGGGTCTTTTGTGGTTCCATACAAATTTTAGGATTGTTTGTTGTATTTCTGTGAAAAATGCCATTGGAATTTTGATAGGAATTGCACTGAATCTGTTGACTGCTTTGGGTTGTATGGACATTTTAACAATATTAATTCTTCCAATCCATGAGCATGGAATATCTTGCCATTTATTTGTGTCGTCTTCAATTTCTTTCATCACTGTCTTATTGTTTTCAGTGTACAGGTCTTTTACTTTCTTGGTTAAATTTATTCCTAGGTATTCTGTTTGATATAATTATAAATGGGATTATTTTCCTAATTTTTCTTTCTGATAGTTCATTATAGTGTATAGAAACACAACAAATTTTATATCTTGCAACTTTACTGAATTAATTTATTAGATCTAACAGTTCTTTGGAGGAGTCTTTAGGGTCTTCTTTGTATAATATGTCATCTGCAAATAGTGACAGTTGTACTTCTTCCTTTCTGATTTGGATACCTTTTATTCTTTTTCTTAATAGCTCTGGCTAAGACAATTAGAATTTTATTCCAATACTGTGTTCAATAAAAATGGCAAGAGGGGTATTCTTGTCTTGCTCCTGATCTCAGAGGAGAAGAATTCAGCTTTTCACTATTGCATATGGTGTTAGGTGTGGGCTTGCAATAAATGGCCTTTATTATTTTAAGGTATGTTCCCTCTATACTCACTTTGTTGAGAGTTTTTGTCATAAATGGATGTTGAATTTTATCAAATGCTTTTTCTGCATCTATTGAGATAATCATATGATTTTTATCGTTCATTTTGTTAGTGTGGTGTATCACACTGATTTGAAGATGTTAAATCATCCTTGTATCCATGGAGTAAATCTCACTTGATCATGGTGTATAATTCTTTAAATTTATTGTTGAATTCAGTTTGCTAATATTTTGTTGAGCATATCTACATCTATATTCATCAGGGATTTTGGCCTATAATTTTCTTTTCTTGTGGTGTCCTTATCTGGCTTTGCTATCAGGAAAATGCTGGCCTTGTAAAATAAGTTTGGAAGTGTTCCTTGCTCTTCTATTTTTTGGAAGAGTTTGAGAAAGACTGGTATTAATTCTTCTTTAAATGTCTGGTAGAATTTACCAGTGAAGCCATCTGGTCCTAGATGTTTGTTTGTTGGGAGGATTTTGATTACTGATTCATTCTCCTTACCAGTAATTGATCCATTCAGATTTTCTATTTTTTCATGATTCAGTTTGGATAGGTTGTATATTTCTAGGAATTTCTTTCTTTTCAATTGTCCAATTTGTGCGTATATAATTGTTCATAATAGTCTCTTAATGATTCTTTGTATTTCTGTTAATATTTGCTTTATATATTTAGGTGTTTCTATATCTAATGTTATATCCTCATGTTGGATTGACATTGTATCATTATGTAATACCCTTGTTTGTCTCTTATTATAGTCTTTGTTTTGAAGTCTGTTCTGTGTGATACAAATATAGCTACCCCAACTTTCTTTTGGTTCCATTCGCATGGAATATCTTTTTTCAACCCCTTTCTTTCATTCTCTGTGTGTCCTTCATTGAGGTGAATCTCTTGTAGTCAGCATATATGAGGTGTGATCAAACAATATAGTGAATGTTTAAATAAAAAAAAATTATTACAGTAAAAGACACATTGCCATTACTTCCCCTTGTTCGGACACACTTATCCCATCGTTTTTGCCACTTTCTGAAGCAGTTCTGGAAGTCCTCTTTCATGAGTGTCTTCACTTCATTCTCCATCATGACAATGCTCTGTGTCACACATTGCTTCTGGTATGGTAATTTCTGCCCAAAACATTACAATGTGTCCACTTATTTACCAGATATGGCACCATGTGACTGCTGACTTCAAAGTCAAAATGACCATGAAAGGAAAACGTTTTGAATCGATTCAGAACATTGAGGCAACTATGACAGCGCAACTGAAGACATGAAAGAGGACTTCCAGAACTGCTTCAGAAAGTGGCAAGAATGATGAGATGAGTGTGTTCAAAGTGAGGGGGAGTATTTTGAGGGGGATTACTGGCAACGTGTCTTTTAGTGTAATAAAGTTTTTTAAAATTTAAACATTTGTCATATTTTTTGATAACACCTTGTAGATGGGTCTTGTATTTTTATCCATTCAGCCACTCTCTGTCTTTTGATTGGTGAATTTAGTCCATTTACATTTAAAGTAATTATTGATAAGTATGTACTTATTGCCATTTGTTAACTGTTTTCTGGCCATTTTGTACTTTCTCTGTTCCTTTCTTCTCTTGTTCTCCTCCTTTGTGATTTGATGATTTTTTTTTAGTAGTATGCTTAGATCCTTTTCACTTTATTTTCTGTGTATCTACTATAGGTTTTTGTTTTGTTTTCTTGAAGCTTACATATAACTTATAGCAGTGTATTTTAAGTTATTAACAACTTAAGTTTTTTCCGGTCAGCTGCCCACAGCAACTCACAGCAACTCACGGCAGCTCATGGCAACCGGGCAGCCCACGGCACCCCACAGTAGCTTACACCGACCTCTGTCTGCTCACAGCAGCCCAGCTCCAGGGAGAGCTGTTATTCACAATCTTAGCTATAGAGGGTATAGCTCACTGGCCCATGTGAGATTCGAACTGGTGACATTGGCGTTAGGAGCATGGCGCTCCAACCACTTGAGCCACTGGGCTCTGGCCCAACTTAAGTTTGATTACATTATAAAGCTCTACAGTTTTACTCTCCCCTGCTATGTTTTATGTTTTTGATGTCACAATTTACGTCTTTTTCTCTTGTGGCTCTATTAACAAATTATTGTAGTTAGTTATTTTCACTACTTTCAACTTTCATACTAACTTTATAAGTGATTAATCCACCATCTTTACAATATGAGATTATTCTTAATTTTGCTACATATATCTTTACCAGTGAAATTTATGCATTCACATATTTTCCTATTACTAATTACCACCCTTTCTTTTCATCTTAAAGAATTCCCTTTAACATTTCTTGTAAAGCTGGTCTAGTGATGATGAACTCCTTTAGCATTTGTTTATCTGGAAAACTTTTTAATCTCTTTTTCAGTTCTGGACAACTTTGTGGGGTAGAGTACTCTTGGTTGGAAGTTCTTTTTCTTTCATCACTTTGAATATATCATGCTATTCTCTTTTGACCTGCCAACTTTCTGCTGAAAAAAAATCTGCTTATAGTTTCATGGGGTTCCCTTGTACGTAACAAGTTGTTTTTTTCTTGCTGCTTTTAATATTCTCTCCTTGTCTTTAACTTTTGGCATTGTAATTATAATGTGTGTTGGTATGGGTCTCTTTGGGTTCCTCTTCTTTGGAACTCTCTGGGTTTCCTCAATTTGGGTATCTGTTTCCTTCCCCAAGTTATGGAAGTTTTCAGACATTATTTCTTCAAATAAGTTCCTTTTTTTTTCTCTCTCACTTTCCCTTCTGGGACCCTTATAATGCAAATGTTGGTCCACTTGATTTCTCATAAGTCCTTTAAGCTATTTCACTTTTTTAAAATTCTTTTTTTCTTTTTGCTGATTGATTAGGTGAGTTCCACTGCCCTTTCATTGAATTCACTGATCCTTTCCTCTGCAACATCTACTATACTGTTGAACCTCACTCGTATATTTTTCAGTGCAGTTACTGTATTCTACAGCTCTGTGACTTCTGTTTGGTACTTCCTTATATTTTCTATTTCTTTGTTGAAGTTCTCACTGTGTCCATTCTTTCTTCTCCCAAGTTCGGTGAGCATCTTTAGGACTGTTATTTTGAACTCTTTATCAGGTAACTTATCTCCATTTCATTAAGGACTTTTTGAGGTATTTATCTTGTTCTTTTGTTTAAAACACATTTCTCTTACTTCATTTTCCTTGATTCTCTGCATTGGTTTCTATGCATTAGATAAAAGAGCCACCTCTCCCAGTCGTGAGGGAGTAGGCTCATGTAGGAGATGAACGTTATCATTCAACCCTGCCCTAACTCTTAGTTTTGTCTCTCAAATCTTTGTCATTATCCAAGCAGCCTAATTTATATTTAGTGGCTCCTAGTTGAGGGTGTTCCAAGACTTGTCAGTGTCCCAAAGGGGAGGATCTCAGTCAGCACCTTAGATTCAGGCTGATTGGAAGTCAGATCCTCAGTCAGCAGCTTTTAAAATATGCAAATATGTACAGTCCTGTGGGACTGCAAGTGTATGTCTCAGTGGCCATTAGAGCTGGGTGATCTAGAAGTGTTTCCCAAGCAGTTGTCGCAAAGATTAGGGCACCAGATGAGTGTACAAGCTCCTTTCTGGGAAATACCAGTGACCTGTAGTGAGGCAGAGGGAGAAGGCAAAGATGGCTTCCACTGGCCTCAGTAATTCCCTAGATGTGTGCCCCTCTTGTTGAAGCTCCAGGACAATCGAACAGGCCTCTTTCACAGTAAGACTGGGGGTATGTTTCAGTGTACTGTGTGCACGGTGTCCTGGGGGTGGCAGCTGGCCAAGAACTGTCTCTCCATTTATTACAGTCCCATGGGACTCAGGAATGCAAGCCCTGCTGGCCACCAGAGCCAGGTGATCATGGGGTGTCCCCTGGGAAGTAGATGGAAACACCCGGGGCACCAGATATGTGTAAAAGGTCCCCTCCAAAAGATACTGGTGCTGTGGGGCGTGGCAGAGGGAGAGTGCCCAGACAGTGCCCGCCCTCTGAGTTCTCCTGCCAACTTGTTAAATAAAGGCTTTATTCACATATCACATAATTTCACCCATTTAAAGTATACAATTCATTGGTTTTTATAATATTCAGAAAGTTGTACAATTTAGAACTATTTAATATTTTAGCATACTTTTATCACCCCAAAGAGAAACACCATACCTATTAGCATTCACTCCCCATTTCTTCCTTTTCCCATCACAAACTTTTAAATCTAATTCTGATTAAGAAAACTAAGAGGCTACATTTCAAAAACGGCCGTGTATTAAATGAAGCTTTAGATAAGTATATTTTGAAATGAAAAAAATCTCCAAAGCCTCTTTGGCTTATTAACTTATACACTACATCCCTCCATTATCTAGCACAGCATCTGGCCCATAGTAAGTGCTCAATAAATACATGTGAAATTAAATGCTTGGCTACCTGAATTGTCTGTGTATGGAATGCTATGAAAAAGATATAACATTGGTACCATATGTTAAAGAACAATTGACTGACAATATTATAAGGTAATGACCTAGGCCAGTTAGTTTAATATTTATTGAGTACTTCCTATACATTAGGCACATTTATTATTATGTCCTCACAATAACCCCATTATGAGGGGTTCCCTTGAGGTTAATAATCTGCCCAGCTAGTAAGTGGCAGAGCCAGGACTGAAGCCCAATTACAGAGCCTGCATTCAGAACCCTCTTACCCTTTAATAGCATATAAGCTCTGCAGCTCCCTCTTAAATCCCCTCTATTGCTTACCTGTTTCCCTGTCTTTTTCGCATATGAAGTTATTGATCTCTTCACACTGGAAATCGTTCCACTGCCCAGCGTAAATCAGCCCAGCACAGTCTTCTCCTGGCCCATGGCCATAGCCCCAATTATCTGGCTGTCCAGCTTTCCAATTTCTTATAACAAAACAGATATTGAGTGTTACTTTCAAAGTCATGCAGAAATTATCTTTATCCAAAGCAGCAGAGAAATATAGAAAACAAAACTGAAGCATGTCATTTGTCCTGGAATGAGAATGCACTGTTTAAAAATCCATGCATACTCTGATTCAGAATGAGAATCCGCTGTTTTGCAGAGTACACCACCATACCTTGTTTTATTGCACTCCACTTTATATGCTTCACAGATGTATTTTTTACACATTGAAGGCAAGACTCTCCCAGCAAAAAGATGATGACTCGCTTTATTGCGATACTTTATTGCGGTGGTCTGGCACCAAGGTCTGCCTGCTGTGTGTATCGCAGCATCTCCCTACAGGCTTGTTATCTTTGTCACAATGAAATCAACTCATTGAGCTGCCTCATCACAGTGCTTAGGGGGTAAATCTTTCTTTAACACAGTCAGATGAATGAGAATTTTCTAGTGTGTACTGTAAGGATGGCTTCTGGGCATGTGTGTAAGTATTTGTGTGTGAATATGTATGCACTTTGAGGACATGATACACACACAGCACACATACACGCACACACTCTGGTGAGAACCCAGAGGGATCCTTGTACAGTTTGATACCTTGCTTCTCTAACAAGTCAAAGAGTCAGGCAGAGAAAGGAAGAGACCCTTGATGTACAGTTACAAGAACCTACAATTACAAACACTTGGTTATGGTTGTCTGGCTAAATTGTAAATGGTTGATTGCTTTAGAAAGAAATAGTAATTTAATCTTACTGAAAATGACTCATACACTTCACTGCCTTTTTGGGAAGAGAGATTCTTAAAAACAAGTTTTCTTTAGGATGAGTTTCACTTGGGGCTGGTTAACTTGGATGCTACTGCTCAAATCACCACTTTGCCAGGGTTCGTTGTTCTGGATTCTATTTCTATGCAGTAAATTACATGTGTTTCCAAGACTTGAAACTGGAAAGCTAAATTTTCTCTAAGCAGCAGGTCTTACACAGAAGCCTGTGGTTACTGCTGAGAGGACAGGCTTGCCTCACTCACATGAAGGGTCTGAAAGAGCACATTTCATCAGGCCGTGCTTCCCATAAACTATGACTCAGGACTCCATCAGCCGTGGGGTGTCCCAGGGCCACCTGGGGACAGAGCCCATATTGCCCTACATGTTTTGACAATAAAACCAGCAAAATCAGAGGGCAGTGGAAAAGGACAGTTGAAATTTACAGTCAAAGGGCGGGGCAACAAGATAGAATGGATACCCCCACACCAAATGCATATTTTGGGATTTTTGAAAAATGAAAAGTGACCTCACATAAATAAATCCAGTGGTGAAAAGGTAATTCAGTTGAAATTGCCAACTAATGAGAGCAAAAATGGGATGATACTTAGAAGGGAGAGTTAGAAAGTCTTTCACTCAACAGATAGCCACAGAGCACATAATCTGGGTCAGGGATAATTCTAGGTGATGGCAACACAGCAGGGTGGAGAACAGACAGAGTCCCAGCCCTCTGTCTACAGAATTTAGTACGTAACAGGCAAGAAACAAATGGATTAAAAATCTCTGACTGCCACAGTGATGCCCGAGAGAGATGAAGTTGGAAGGAAAAATGGTTTCCTTTCACATGGATGCTTTTCTGTGTATTTCTGTCCACTGTGAAGAACCTCTCTGGAAATGGCAATGATGCCTGAGCAGTTTGCTCTTGTTGATGTACACTTTATTTCTGCCAGTAATGTGAGGGGGTTCGATTCCAATTTTGTTTACTGAATTTGAGATCTGTGATTCCTGAATGTATAATGATGGGACATTTGATAGTCGTTATCTTTCAGTTAATTGGAGAATTGTATAAATATGATTTCTGATATAAGACTTGCTTAATATTTTCCCCTCGACATTTCCTTGTTATTTTAAGTAGGTAAAAGGGATTTACAGAGTAGACATAAAGATAACTGACTGACAAGAAAGCAGATAATCTTTTCACCATTCCCCATTTGTTTTTCCAGGTCATTGGAATTCTTCATATACAGAGTTCAAGGTTTTCCTTTAGGACTAGAAGCAGAATGCAGTTCTGTGAAGTGACTGCAGAGTGACTGAGGTGGGATGAGTGTGGATACATGTTGAAGCCAGGCTGCAGGGACAAGTTTGTCTTGTAGAGTGAGCACTCAGAGTCTCAAAGCATCTCTTTGGATAAGCTAAAATCTTATGAAATGATTTGTGGCAAGCCCTTTCAGTCTGCATGTCTGTAATAGAACAGAACATGTCAGATAAACAGAATATACATATTTTGGAGAAAAAATTCAGCTTAAATAGCACAACCTCATTCATGGATAAATTCCGGGAAAAGAATGGTAGAGGCCTGGGCTGAAAATCCCTGAATCCCACATAATACACACATCACAGAAGTGGTTGAGTATATTATAAGTACACTACGGACCTTGAAAGCACTTGGATTCACTGCTCTAGGGAGCTGGAAACACACAAGCACATCAGCTACTGGGTATAACCCCCCCACCCCTGCCCCTCTACCCCACATCCCCTGGATTCAGGGTTGACCCTAATAGAGGCAGAACGCAAACTCTCAATCTTGGGAATCACCCCTTACAACCTCATAACTTAGTACTTTCTCATCGACCACAAGATTGACTGCATGGTCAAGAAAATTCTGCTGGTAAAAGCCTGGCCTCAAAACAGGAAAATCTTGCTAGTGATAAGTTTCTTTGCTGTAGAATTTTCTCCCACTGTAGGGGTCTGTGCCGTAGAAGACTTCTCTCTAGTGGCCTAAGCCAGTGCCACTCTGATAGAAACATGAAGCAGGGGCCAGAGTGAGTTGTTACTGAATTAGATGATACCGAGGGTTCCCTTGTGGTCCCCACCATTCATTCCCTGGCTCGCTATTCTAAAACCACATGTAATATTATCTGGAGCAGTCTGCGTGGACAGAAAGGCAACCCATGTTGTTTACCTTTGTGATGTAGAGATTGAAAGCTGTGACTCCTAACGTAACAGCATACGCCCACCAAGTGCGGGACCAAGGAATGGGCAGGAAGAATAAAGGATATGCAGGTGTATTTTGGGAAACCCTCAGGAAGAATATCACATCTCTGGTGATCTCAGGTGGGCAACTACAAGCGGAGTGGGCAGGAAAGGCCTTAAGAGGCTGCATTACAGTTCTGCTCCAAGCCAGTGGGCAGAGTCTGCACGTCCCATTGGTGTCCCCAGGCTACCAGCCTCCGGGAACAGTGACAGCCTCTGCCAAACGCTGTCCCTGCATGTATTCCCTCAAGCAGAGACAGATCAGCTGTGACTTGCTCCTGGTTTCCCTGATCCTCTCTGGTTTGTTTTCTGTTCCATTGCTTTCTAGTCCTTTTTGTTTCCTTCCTTCTTTGGGACTAATTTGCTCTTCTTCTACCTTCAGAAAGTAGCTTAGAGCATTGATTTTCATCTTAAAAACTTTGATTAATATAATCGTTTTAAAGCTATAAATGCCCTTCTAAACACCGTTTTAGCTGCCTCCCCCAAAGCTTGATATGTAGTGTTTTCCTTTTCTTTGAAACATTTGAAAATTTCTTTGGTGATGTCTTCTTATTTAGAAATGTGTCCTTTAATTTCCAAATATTTTTGGAGATTTTACAGCTATTTTTTTGTTATTGGTTTCTAATTTAATTTTGTTTTTGTGAGAGAACATACTCTGTATACTTCCATTGCTTTTATATTTATTGAGACTTGTTTGATGGCCTAGCATATATTAATAGTTTATCTTGGTGAACGTACCAGAAGCACTTGAAAAGCATGTGTCTTTGTAGTTGTTGGGTGAAATGTTCCATAATATGCATGAAGTCAGGTCAGTTGATAGTGTCTACTACACCCCTCCTGGTTATTCTATTTACTTGTTCTACCAGTTACTGAGAGGAGAATGTTGAAATCTCCTTTGAAGCTCTGCTCTTTGCGGTGTCCACATTTAGGGTTGGTATGTATGTCTTCTTGATGTGCCATGGTCTTGGAAATCAGATTGTTTGCATGACGAGAACAACAATACCTCTCACTCGTATTGCTGCCCACACACTCTGGGAAAGATCCTCCAGACCAGCACGGAAGCCGGCTCACAGTGAGTGATCCAGGATAATTCACTGGATTTTATCACAAGTTTAGGGGCCAGTGGATCCCAATCTCCAGTCAGGGGGCTGGTGCTGGCCAGGGATGCCATTTTCACAGGGCTGTGGTGAAATGAGGAAAATAAGGACAGTGTGTGTGTGTGTGTGTGTGTGTGTGTGTGTGTGAGTGATGGCCAGCTGTCTTCTCTTGAAAAGGATTATAGGTTTTATTTTGTATTCCTAGTACTGAGATTTGCTGATAGGTGATTTTTAAAACCCATGTATTTAGTTGGCAAATGACATCTTGGCAATGCATGTCAGCCTGTAGTCCTTCTGTTGGAATTGTATTTGTATGTGGACCCAAAGCATCTAGGACCCTGTTCTGAGACATCGCAGATTGTTTCTCACGCCGACCTTTTCCTCAGTAGCTGATCCTAAGATTCAGTGAATCAGGTCATATGTTTTAAGGGAATAAGTCTTAATTCAAGTCTGTGTGTGCCCTAAGCCTTTCGTATCCATCCCATAGTACAGTTGCTTTCTGTCTGTTTATTCCAGAGCTGTCTTTCTCAGCCAGATCTTAGCATAAATAATGGGGAGGTTGCAAGAGGAAGAGAGAGCCTTTTATCCTTTGTCTGTTTCCTCTTTAACAGTAACCACAAAACCCTGAACAATTTCAAAAGGGCTTGTGAGTGAGTGTATATGTGTATGTGTGTGTGTGTGTGTGTGTGTGTGTGTGTGTGTGTGTAAAAAGGGTCAGAGGAAATCTGTGGCAGTGGAAAGGGAAGCAAATGAGCCAGTGTTTGGAGGCCACAGAAGCAAAGAGGAAGGAGGGTAAAGGTGAGCCTGAAGAGATGGGGAAGTATTTGGAGAGAGGTCCACTGATGGGAAAACCCTGACAGCCTGACATCCAGTCCCCATCCTAGCCCAGGGCAGAGAATGTACTTCTTGTCTTCTTCACAAACCTGTTGTGAGATCTGAGACATGCTGGGTGTGGCATCTCAGTCAGGATACTGTGTAATATATAAATGCTAAGTAATTTATTCTACAATTACTGACTGATATGAAAATAATTAGGATTAGTAGGAATTAGGAATAGTATTCCTAATAGTATTTCTATTAATTAGGAATAGTATTAATAATATCTATTCTAGCAGGTGACATTTCTTGCACACTTCCCATGAACCAAGCACTGTACTAGATGCCATATATATATGAGGCATCATACACACACACACACACACACACACACACACACACACACACAAACACACACAGTGCCAAAAATGTATACACATTTTAAGAAAGGAAAAAACTATTAAAATTGTAATACTCAGTATATACCGATAACAAAAGATGAATACAAGTCACATATGACTTCTGCAATTACAAGAGGTGCTCAAAGTGGTTACCATCAGCATCCAGACACTTCAGATTACGGCGAACTACTGCTTGAGCAACAGTGACCATCTCTTAAAATGTGTGTACATTTATTTGGCACCCCTGGTGTGTGTGTGTGTGTGTGTGTGTGTGTGTGTGTATTAACACATAATCTCATTTAACATTCACAATACCGATGTAGGTCCTTTTGTACTACTTGTTTCTCGATGAGGATGTGGAGCTTTTACATGGTTGAGTAACTCGCACAATGTCATGCAGCTGTTGAATGCTGGGTCAAGTCCTAGAACCCAGACCATCAACTCCTGGGCATGTGCTCTCTCCACTCGTTGCACTGGCTCTCTTTCTAGTTTGTGCAATGTTTATTATTCTGTGTCAAGTTATATTAGCCTACAGTTATTGAGACCTCAAATATGTCTGCCTAATTTATTCTTGCTTTTAAAATTGGATCCTGGGGTTTTTTACATGTATATGTATTACTTTGGGTGGAAAATGAGAAGCACAGTCTATGGTGTGGCTGGAGTGCTGAAGCCAAACTCGCAGAAGCTCCAGGGTGGCTATGGCAGGGGACAGAGTCCCCAGGAAAGTGTCTGGTGACGTAATTCTTTTCAGGTCAGGTACCAATGCTGGCACTCGCCTTCCAAATCATGTCCTTCTTGCTTTATCCCGGGGAAGAGGAGAAAATATCCACCTGGGAGAGCTGGCATAGACAGTAATATTTTTCCTCAATCCGTTCCATGTGGGCCAATCCATTTTTTTTTTGGAGGAAGGCTTATGATTGAATTTCTTAGTGAGCCTAACTAACCCAGACCAGTTTTTTGCATTTATGGCTGTGAGAAAAGTAGAGGAGACTGATTTTTTTTTTTTTAGCTCCCCACCAGCTCTTGACTGTCAAAGTCACAGATTTATCTTTTCCTTGAATCATCTCTGCCTCCCATCCCTACGTCCAGCCCTCCACTACTCCGACTGTAGATGCCAACTCTCACAATTGTCTTGAGTCTCCTGAAGTACACCTCTGTGGTGCTGGGTCTCTCCTCCGCCTGACAAACTGCCAAGGGTCAGGGTGTTGTGTCGCTTCCTCTCCCCAAGGACAGGTGCAGCGGGAGCAGACAGGACATCTGTCAGGCCCTGGGGCTAGTCTGAAGCTCACCTTCAGCAGATGTAAAATCTTCAAATGTTGCACCTTGACTTTTGGTCACTCTTTTAAAGAAATGACCTTGTTCTGGTCCATCTATATCCTCTAATCATGCTTTTCACATGGAGAATTTAAAAGTACAGAGAAGCCTGTTTGTCAACCCATGTGCCTATATTCTCGCACACAGAAACATTTAAAAAATTCTATCTGGCCCCTCCATCACCTCTGACTTCCTCCTGCTCCTTGACTGCTCCAGGTCCGGCCCCAATGCTGTGACCCCATCTGACACTTGCTTTCCCCTCTCCGGGTGCTGTGGTCTCCTCCAAGCTCCGGACATGCTCAGACATGCTCCTAAAGCTGAAACGCCCACATACCTACCGTTTCCCCAAAAATAAGACCTAGCCGGACAATCAGCTCAAATGCATCTTCTGAAACAAAAATTAATGTAAGACCCCGTATTTATTATATATTGTATTATATTATATTACATTATATTATAAAGACCCAGTCTTATATTAAAGTAAGACTCGGTCTTATATTAATTTTTGCTCCAAAAGACGCATTAGAGCTGATTGTCTGGCTAGGTCTTATTTTGGGGGAAAAACTTGCACCTCCATAGGGCCTGCCTTCTCTGTCTCCAGCAAAAGAAAGGATTCAGAGGTGGGTTTTTATAAATTCTGCTTCATTTGTTACAGTTGGCTGCATATTTTCATATCCGTTAGAGGCAAAGTAGGAGTAAGAAAAAGTGAAATTTCAATTGGCACAGGTTAGTCATCTTTAGACCCTTATGTAGGATTAGGGATGGTGGACGCCTGGGATCTGGATTAGAAGGAGGCTCATGGAGACCTCTGTGCCCCTAGGCGCTCTGAGAAGGGACTGTGACGTGCTTCTCTTCTATTCTTTGTTGCTGCCGTTAGAGAACTCAGGTCACATTGGACCACACAAGGGAATCTTCAAACCTTTAGGAGATGGTTATCTCATAAATGCCTCTGTTGGTGGTGCACCTGAACTTCCTGTGTGTACGAGATCCTGTAGTTTATAATCCTGCTCTGGCCAGAAGCCCAGCTGAGTCAGGGGCACGGATGGTGTTATCCTGCAGGGAGCTCCCTGGCCCTTGTGGGAAACACGGCTGGGGTGAAATCTGAACGTGCCTGAGGTCGTCTGGGCTTCCTTCTCCTTCAGAGTAGCATTTAAAGAGAATGTTGCAGCCACAAGTACCATATTGTGTGGTTTTATGAGTCTGATTTTTTTTTCACAGAAATGAATAAAAATCCATGGAAATAAAAACCCTACTTTACAGCATATAGAGTCTCAACTACAATTTCCCTGCATAGAAATACACACCTGGTACCAGGAACCTCAGTGTGAGAAGTGTCTAGGACATAAGGTCATTAAGGAAGAAATTGTAGGGAATCAGGCAAGGGGTAAAAACAGAACAGCGAGAGTATGGCCACCCGTCTGGAAGTTTCTGAGTACTCACTTATACTCTGGAGGCGTCCCATCCAGCCACTTCCATTCGCTTTCATGCTCCAAGTCCGTGAGGCCGATCCAGTGGCTATCTCTCCCTACCATCTGCTTTTTTATCCATTGCTGAAACATACACCAGAAACGGTGCATTAGTATTTCTTGGAACAGATGCCTGGGGGCCTTCCCCTCCAACATTTAGAAAAACAGGACAATTTAAAAGTGGACGTCTCAAATCATGCGCACTGCTTTTGCTGTCCTTTTTTATTATTACTTGTTTTGTTTTGCACTGATTTGAGGGCTTTGGCGTTTGTTCCTCTTAAAACTTTCAAGTGATATTTCAGTGATGCTTTTCCTGCTCTAAATGACCCAGACCACTCAATGAATTCCACCAGGCTCCACCCCTCCTACCCCCATCCTTCCCATGTTCAAATGATTGTAACAGCCGTGGCATTGTTGAGCTCTTCCTCGGGGCCAGGTGCCGTGTCCAGTGTGTTGCATGCAATGTCATTAAGCCTTACAACATTTGTTACAACGATAGGAAGTGGCGGAGCTGGGACTGGGCACAGCTCTGTATATTCTAAAGCCCAGGCACCTGACTGTGTATGCTCATTCCCAGTCAGTCTCTGTGGGAAGCATTTGTTTTCAGGATTGTGTTTGCTGGAGATACTTGGGGGAAAAGGAAGGAGGCCACTGGGAACAGTGCAGCACCAAAGAAAGCACTGGCATTGTTGCTTAGCTGGACCTCACTTTCAGTCTCAGCTCAGCATTTACTTGCCATCCTGTAAATCCATCATTTAAACCATGTGGGGCCTCACTTTTCTTATTTGTAAAATGGGGATAATAATACCCATAGGTTGTAGGGTTGTTGTGAGGCTTAACGGAGAAAATGCCTCGTACGGTGCTTGCACATAGTAAGGGCCTAGAGAGTTATCACGTGGGCTGTGTCCCCATGGTCTTCTCTGCTCTTCCTGACCCTGCTGAGGCCACATATCTGGTCCCTTACACCCTACTCTACCCCTGTGGTACTCATGCCGTCTCTCTCCGCAGGTGCCTAGTGCCAGCCTACAGGCTTTGCTTCTGCGTTACTGCTCTCTCATCAGCCACCAGGAGGAGCCACACATCCCTAGGCCCAATAGAGCAGTATCTTCCAGGTGGAAGCAAGAGGACATAATTCCTGTGACAGGAATGCTTCTTGTCACTGGATGAAGCCCAAATCTCCATAATGCAGCCTTCTGTGTTTATGTGACCATGAATTCTTGGTATCTTTGACTCCCCAGTAAGCATGCAATTTCCAGATGTAAACTATCCCTAAATTATAGTTTTCCCCAACTCTAAGTATGCTGCACACATACCTGTTCTTCTTTCGTGTTTATGAAAACGAGATGTGAAGACTTGTCTTCACAGAAAAGTTTTGCGTCCTCAAAAATTTCTTTCTCAACCGAAAAATAGTAGCATTTGTCTGTGAAGTTCTTCCAGTGAGGCGGGCAGCCTAGGAAGGCAAAGGTTCACAACACTGATTAAAAACAAACCAAAACACGGAAGGCATGATGCCGTGTTTAAGAGGCCACAGCTCCCAGAACAGGAGCAGTCCCAGCGCCCATGCACGGAGCCCATGACTGACATTCACGGACATGCTGGGAGCCGAGGGAAGCACAGGGAAGTGGACTGCAGAGCACACAGTAGTTAAAAATACATAATCTGGAAAATATCTGCACTGGGTCCTTGTTCCTCTGCATCTGGAGTAGTCTTTACAATGACAGAAATAACAGAAACAACAGCAAAAGGCACAGATGTTCAGTGTCAGTCTGGAATCATATGGAACCTACAGACAACTAGATGGGAGAACCCAGAACCAAGTCAGGCCCACAGAACAGCAAAGACCCGAGTTGCACTGAAGGAAATCAAGTGGAATTAGGAGAGAAAAAATAGGCATGGTTGCATTGGGTTTTACCCAAGGCTTAATTATGAAAGGACTAGAAGTCACCACGATACCTCCCCCAAAAGAAAGAAACTCTGAGCTTCTATAACAGAAAGTTCTACCTGCATGTTAATTAAGGATAGACCTCCCAGGTGAAGGGCGTAAAGTGAGGACAGGACAGATTGGGGGTGGCCAGCCGTGGACTTTCATGAAGATTGAAATGTCTGGGGACACATTTGTCCCGCAGGGCCTGACTCAGTTCAATAAACAAGTGCTAGGGAACCTGATCATATTTAGAGAGAAACAGGTAGCAGGGGCCCTCTACCTGCCCCACATGATGCCTTCGTTGCCAAATAGGAAGGGTGTGGGGGAACTTGGGGCTGTCCCCTGGTGCAAGGGAGGGAGGGCTCACACTTACCATTGGCCTCAGGTGCGGTGGTTGGCTCGTTCTGTAGGGCCAGGGGCACTGCTGCCCCAGATGGGCCTGGGGGGCCAGGGGGACCCTTAGGGCCCGGCATGCCTGGTACCCCGGGCAAACCCGGCAGCCCACGCGGTCCAGGCACCCCAGGCTCCCCCACAGTGCCCTGCAGTCCCTGGAAGCCGGGAGGGCCCTGGGGGCCGGGGAGTCCATCCTTGCCTGGTGGGCCTGGGGGGCCTGGGTCCCCACTAGGTCCCTGAGGACCAGGCTTCCCAGGGGACCCGCGGGAGCCTTTGGGGCCCTGTGAGCCTTTGGAGCCTTTGCTGCCACGTTCTCCAGGGGGGCCGATTGGCCCAATTGGGCCCCTCTCACCGGTGGGGCCAGGTGGACCAGGCTCCCCCTTCTCTCCTTTCTGTCCCTTGTTGCCAGTGGGACCAGGGGGTCCCTGCTGTCCTCTGTCACCTTTTGGACCCCTAGGGCCAGGAGGACCTAAAACATAAAAAATATACATATATATATATGGCATAAACATGAAATCCATTGTGAATGATAGTGAAGAATTTACCTTCTTATAAAATCTCCAATTTTAAAAAAATCGAGACATACAAAGTATACATATACATTAAGGAGTACTTATTGTTTTACCACACTATTGTTGATGGTATTTTTCTTTTCTTTTCTTTTTTTTTTTTTTTAACAAAAAAGGTTCTTTATGAAGGTCACCCTTCCCACTCTAAACATTTAGACTAGAGATCTTGGCACACAACTTTCTATTATCCACTGATGGTTTAGGGGAAGGGACAACTTCATGTTGACACTGGTGACTCACACCATTAACTTGGGTTCTCTTAGTCACCTGGGACCATTTGTCACTAGCAGAAAACTGTGCAGGTTAGGGTCAGGGTTCCCTCCTGCTTACTCCTCTTTTTGTTTTTTTCACTGATTTGACAAAATATTAATTAACAACCTGTTATATGACAAGCACTGTGTAAGGTATTGTGGGATAAAGAGTTGAATTAGACAAAACAATAAAAAAAATAAAAATGCTATCATGAAGTGTTGAGAGGCACTGTCCTGTTAATTCCCTCGTCACACCTGAGAGCCACTTCCTCTGTCGCATGCCACCTGGTGCACCTGTGGGGACACTGTTGTCCTTCAGGCCAGCCCTTGCTCCTAGTGGACCAGCTCAGAGGGACAGGAGGTCTTCATGGGAAAGCGCTTGCCGGGCCAGGGCTGGGGAGGGTCAGTTTCATTTTTTCCAGTTTGTTGGTCTAATAATGCAAATAGGGAAGGTTGGCTAGAGGGCAAAATACATGGACCAGGGAACTGGCAAGGGAGAAAAAAAGACACCATTTTCCTCCAAAGGAAGAAAAAGCAGTTCTCCCTAAAAATGGCAGGGGGCGGGGGTGGGGAGGCAAATACCTACTCCTCCCTTCTCATCCCATAAAACAGCTCATGCAACACAGGACTGTTTGTTTTCTTGACGTCCTCAGGGCTGACAGGGAACTTCACACAAACACACCACAACCAGGATCTGTAGAGTGAATGACAGTTTTCGAGGTACTTGCATATCCATTATGTTACCTGACATTTGTCTGTGATGTATTATTCCCACAGCACATTTGGGGACATGCAGGGCCATTCCCCCCAGTTCTGGGGACAGAACTGTGAAGCAGCCCTTCTCACCTCCGTAGGGAGATTTCTCTGCCGCCCCCCACCAGACCCTAATGGACGTCACTGTACCCTCATGCTATCCACGGCCCCAAGTCCAACCTCCATCTCTGCTCTCCCTTAGCAGGACCTAGGCCTTGGACTCAGCTTTCCTCATTTAAGGCCACCTGTGATCCCACTCACAGACTTACTGGCAGGATCCTCTGCTGAGCTGTCAGAGAGTTTATGCTAATGGCTACGACTAGTTTCAATGCGTTCCTTCTAGGGTTTTCTGCTCCATAAGTGGAAGACTTTAGAAGATTTCAGGATGAAGCACCCTCTCCTTGAACCCAGATCATTGGCTTTTCTGGGCTCTGGGCCCTTATTTCCATCTCATAGTCAGATGGTCCATTTTCTTTGGGATGTGCTGCCAGCACCTCCAACTCGGCATGTCTAAAACTGACCTTATGGTCTCTGCTGGTAAAGTCGTCCTTCCATCATTCTTTATTCCACCATATCATCACAACGGTCTCTTCCTTTCCACTACTTATCATGACCCTACTGTGGGTGTTCTCTCTCTTGCCCCTTTCTGTCTTTTTGGTAGATTTTTATGGTAACCTCTTAACTGCTCTTCCTACCTCTGATTCTTGTTTATTCATTCCACTCTGTATTTTCCTACATTTGTCTTTCTTACACACAACTCTGCCCTCACTTGCTCCAGAATATTCAGCCCCTACTTGATAATCTGCTATCAAGGTTTTCGTGACCTAGTCTCATTGTTTATTCCATCCTCTGGACTTTTGCAAATCTCTTAGAATTTCCCCTGCCCGTATCCATCTGGAAAATTCCTGTTCGCCCACCAAGTCGTTCCCTCCGGTCACTACAGATGGAAGTCTTCCTCCTTCTCTAATCGTTTAGCCCTTGTTTGTTCTCCGAGGATGCTCCCCACCTCGCAGCTCGCAGTGAGTGTGGAGTCCTTATTCAGTGAGTGTCTATCAAGTCGGTGTGCATCACAGGTCAAAAGGCCTCGTGCCAACATTTTGGGCCGCAGGAGAGACCAGAAGGTAGAGATTTGGGGGGAACGGCGACCTGCCTGGTGTCCCTCACCTTCTTCTAAGTACAGCTTCACTCAGTCTATACGTCAGGTTGATCCTGGCCGCCACTACGGAATGATCATGGGACCGTCTTTCTTTTCTGACTTCCCTCACACTTATAACTTGATCCAGGGTTTCCTCAGCAGCAATCTAAGTTGTTTTTATTCTGTTTAACCTGAGAAGCTTTATAAAATAGCCTAGGCCATTTAGTAAAGATTGGGAAGGTGCGTTTTTACTCCTAGAATTTTTCCTTGTAAAAAAGTAACTTGGTTCCTTTGTTTAGCTGAGAAATAGTGTTCTAGAAATTAACAGTGGGGAAGGCATGTGTTTCCCAATGATGGATGTAGTATTATGGAAGGGTCTAGTGAAACAACACTCACAATAGGCCAAAACAAAACAAAACAAAATTCTAATTTATTTGGAATTATAGCAAAACTAAGCTTTTCTTCTCAACTAGCATTTCTGTTTTGTTTATGTTCTATGTTTAGCCTTAAGAAATTCAAATAATGAAGAAGTCCTGTTGGTGAACTCAAGTGCTTGAGAAACTTTTTATCTTTAATCTATGAATTTGGCCAATAATTAGTGTTTCTCAATCATTCACAGCTGAGGTTGGTGCTATACTTGCAAGTTATGGGAAATGAGTTTACCTGTGCCTATAAAATAGTGACTGTTCAGGGGCTTGTCTCCTTGATCTGACAAACTGATGTGGCAGAGAACTGTATTTCTTCCAGAACACCTTCCTCTGGCTTCTGCCAGAATTCCAAAGACACACACAACTCTCTCTTCCTCTCCCGACTTGAAGCCAAGACCTCCCTTACCTGGGGTAACAGCTTTTCATTAATCTTTGTATCTGGGGAAGGGTAGTTTATGGTTTTCAGATATTTCCCTCTGAACTGGAAGTGCTTCTTAAATGCGCCCCCCACACAGACACACTGCAATAAGTTATGGCTTATTTTAATAACAGCTTAAAACATGGATCCCACTGTCAGCACAAAAAAACCAGCAGATACTAATTTCTAGATCTTCTGAAGGAAGTGAGTAGATATTGGGAGAAGATGCAAGATTTTGCCTTTGAAAAAAGTCTAAAATCGTTCCTCTGATAGATTTCCCAGCTGGGTTAGCAACAAATAGTTTTTCGCCTGAAGCACTATTTCCATCACAAATACGTTCTCTGTCTCTCTAAGGGTTAATATTTATGGCTGTGAATAAAATGCTGGCATTCACAAGGCTACCAATGTCTTCATCCACAGCTGCCCAGCCTTGGGGAAAAGCATCATGGAGCTAGAGCAGGAAGCCAGCCTTCACAAGCTGGGCTATGTGACAATGTACTCTAGGGGATTTAGTCATTCATATACTTTACTCATTAAGACAACACTTTGCTCATTAAAATTTAAAAATTGGATATTTATTTCTTTTAAAAAATTAGCAAGAAAAAGAGCTAAAACCATGTTAAAATTCAGCACTGGATCCCCATAAAAAGTAGATTATTAAAGCCAGGCATGTATCTTCTAGGAACTGGGAGGCTAGCATCGTTTTATTAGCATCTAGATGAGCCCAGGCTTTTAGGTCTTTCACAAATCTTTTATTGGGTAGCTGTTGAAATGAAAATAAAATGAAATGAAATATAAGCCACCCTTAAAAACCCTTAAAACCGAAAACATTGAGATAAATGATGTGTGAGTATTTATGAGCTTGTGCAGTAACAACTTGAATTCAGAGTTGAGAGAATGACTATGCTTCATGTGGAGACACATGTGATGTCGCATACAGAAGCAAACTTGAGATTTGTTTTCAAGGCCAAGTGGGTGGCTCCCTGTCTTGGGATGTGAAATGCCAGGATACCTGTGTGCTGGTAAAGCCATCACAAGCTCCAGAAATGCCAGAATGTGAACTCTGAGCAGCCCGTGTGTGCACTGCCAGCAAAACCTCCTCCTTGTGTTCCCCAGAGTCCAAAGCTAGGAGCCTTGAACACCCGATTCCTCTCAACAAGCAGTTCAAAGAGGACAGAAGACTAAATGACTGTGCTGTGTCTGCTTCGTCAAACAAACTGCAGGCCGTGAGAGGGGCCCCGGCCTGTGTCCTACCCGTGAGGGAAGTTTCCAAGTTGTTTTCCAACAACTGCTGGTGCTTAACAGAAAGTAGAGAAAGCAGTTTAATTCCTACTGCCATCCATAATTTTGGAGACTCAATTTTGGAACCATGAGTGGTAAGGTTGGAAGAACAAATACCCTGATGCATTTTTCTTCTCATTGAAAAATCTACTTTGAATGTAATTCATCGAACATTTATTAAACCCCTACAATATGAAAAAGTCATTCTACTTCACTGATGTGAAAAGGGATGTACACATTAAAAGGAAATTTAATAGATATTAGTTGGCAATCATTTTGAAGAAGAATTTGATTCTCATCCTCACGTTTAAGACAGGCTTCTGGAAAGCCAGGGAAGCTCCTCATCATAAGAGGAAAGTATATTTAAATCACTGTTTCTCACCAACTGGCCACAGTCCACTTCTATGCGTTCAAAATGCCTGCTCTCCAGGATCCCCAGACAAGCAGTCTTGTTTGAGGACGGGCATCAAGAATGGATGGGGTCAGCAGTGAGGGGAACTCAGGCCTCCTGCCTGATGCCCTTTGCTTTGTCCTCTGTCCTTTCATCCTTCCTCTTCATCTTTCAAGATCCAGCTCAAAGGTCAATCCCTTATTGAAGCCTTAAACAATTACTCTTCTGAAAATAGACTCTCCCACATCTCGACTTCCCTGAACATGTCATCTGTTCTCCTGCATCATCACAGGGCAGTGGGGTGCCAATGGAGGCAGGGGTTTGGGATCTACACAGACCCGAGTTTAGCGCTTTTGTCTGCCCTTTACTAGATGCCTCATCTTGGCTAAGTTACTCAGGCTCTCTGTGCCTCTGTTCCCTCCCCTGCAATGGGGAGTACTGATAATTCCTACCTTAAAGAGATGTAACAATAAAAGCAGATAATGCATCCAAGTGCTTAGCAGTATGTCTGGCATATCGCAGATACTTGAGACATGTGGATTACAAAATGATTGAAAGCTGTTGGTGGCCCCTGAGCCTGGTTCCTCTCCAGGGCTGGGCACCAGGAAGGCAGCAGTAGGTACTTTTGGACCCAAATCAATCTTAACGCTGTCTGTACAATTTTATTTCTTGTACACATGAAGCTGTTGTTTTCCACTATAATGTGCTGGCTGGTGCTACAGCAGAAGGGAAATCTTGGATAGGAACTGAACTTGGGTATGAATGTTAGCTAGCGCCCTGCCAGACACTACACTAAGTGCTTTATGTACATTATCTCATTAAGTCCTCATAACTCTCAAAGGTAGGTGCAGATGGGGAGAGAGGCACAAAGAGGGTGAGGAACGATCTGATTCCAGAGCTCTTGTTCTCACTAAATCTCGTGCCTCTCTCAGAAGAGCAGATGAAGGGAACCCTCTGACTGTACTTGGAGGATACAATTTACACCCATAGCTTGCAGAGGAATAGCTCGAATATGAGGTGAACTTCCCATCCAAGAGTGTGCATTATGGGGGATGCAGTCCTCTGTATACATAATTAGGATAAAAGTCTTTACATTACTTATAACAAAAAAAAGTCAGACTTTCTTAACGAGGTTTTTGGTTTATGGATGTAGAGATAATTGCTGTTGGGATACAACAAGTGATTTAATATCTATTTTCACATTATCATCTAGCTTCAGTGTAATCGGTCAGCTTCAGCTTTTACTTCTTAATGAGGCAACTGTCTCGCGTCGCTGAACTGTATCATAAAGCATTAGGGTTCTGTAAGTTCAGGTAACTAAGAATTTCCCAGAAAGTATCAGAGTATTTTGAATCTTGCAGAGCCAAGCCCAACATAAGCCAATGTTAATCCAATCCTGCTCCATCCTGCTCTATCCCCTCCTTCCCTCATCCTCAGGGACAAGATCTGCTTAGAAAGAGGAAAGGCACTAGAGACAAGTGTGGAAGGAAACGCTTGCATTCAGAAATGGAGATCTTTTACCAGTCTCTTGTTCTCTTGGAATACCTGGCAGGCATTTCTGTTCCAAGGGAAGTTGAACAGATTGAGTAGAAAAGGGGTAGCTTGGTTGGCTTGAGAAGTACTCAGGTCACCTCACAGAAAATACAAGTAATGATACAACCAAGAATAAATGTAATACAGGAAAGCCTATGTGAAAAAGAAAATATTCCGGAACCAGGCTCTGAGGCATTTCAGAACCATTGCAGCAAAAACCTCATTCTAATAGACATCTCCTACTTAATATGTCTAAATGGGCCTCTTCTGTCTCTCCCTGGTCTGTACCACCATCCACCTCGTTGTCCAACGTAAAAACTTAGGAGACAGCCTGTTCTCTTTCTCTCTCTCCCCACAGTCAATCTAGCCTTGGCCAGCTGTACACACCAGACTCTGACCCTTGTCCAACCACTGCACCCCCACTCCTACAACACACAAGTGCCCCTTGGCTATGCTTTGGGTTTGGGCCACTTTGAGTAGGGAATTTCAGGGTTCTGGGCAGCAAACAGTCAAGAACGGGTTGACATGGGCTCTGAGTACTCACAGAGCCACAGAGCCTCTGCTCAGCAGGGCATGGCTGGAGGAGACCAGTCAGGGCCTTTTACAGCAGGGCCCTGTCGTCTTGTGTGGGGGAGGGCAGGGATGCCCTTGAGTCTGCCTCCAAGACTCCTCCTGAATGAGGAGACATACATCCTTCCTCTCCACTTCTACAATCCCTCCCAAGTCCCCCATAACTGGCCCGTAGCCTCTCACTAGACCCCTGCCTCCATACTTGCTCCCCATAATCTATTCTCTCCTCAGCCCCACAACAACCTTTTAAAAATATAAATCAGGGCATGTCACCACCTTGCTTAACCCCTCCCCCCCTTCCGCCCCCTCCCCACATACTTGAAATCCCAACTCCCTGCCTCACAGACTCCTACAGGGGCAGCTGGGGAGAGGGAGAAAGGGCATGTACTTTCAGCAAATATCAAATATTGATGGGGTTAGCAGCATGGGCTTTGGCACCAGACAGTCCGGGCTCATTTCCTGTTTAGCTACTTAATCATGTTTTAAATTTGAGCAAGTTCCTTGAACCTCTCTAAGCCTTCGTTTCCTCATCTATAAACTGGCGGTGATTTTATAAGTACCTGCCTTACAGAGTTGCTGTCAGGACTCATTGGGATGGTTTGTGAAAAGCACTCAGTACTCACAATATTAGTTGATAAAAGCTAGTTGATATTATTAGTTGATAAAAATAATCAGAATAATGGGAACATTAACTAATTTAAAGCCAGGGTCAGAATCTTCAACCATGAGCTTTTTCATACACTTCCTTAACTGACAAGCCACAATATGTATAAACGAAATATGACAGAAGTTTCCCTGTAGAAGATAAGCTAACAATTAAACTAGTAGAATAATAAAACCATGAAATTTATAGTGAGAAAATATCCAGAATGTCATGATAGGATTATCTAAAGTATTACAATCCCAAGAGACATCTAGGAAGCTTTTATTATATGAGGGTGCACATCTATTGAGATCTGCCCCCATTCTGAATTTAGGTTCAGAAAGAATAGGAAAATAGATTAAGCACTGAACAACTTTCTTATCATTTAAAAGCCCACCCTTTATTCAAACTATGACTTGCACCTACGCAACTGTCCAGCCTTTCCAGAGTTTGGGCACCGCTGTTGCTCAGGGAAGACATTGTATTTTCAGTCGACACCAATTTTTTATGAGGAACATCATATAAAAACAAAATTTTCTTCATTTAATGAATACCCACTAGTCTTTGTTTCACCCTTTGGAGCTCCTCAGATGTCATTTAAAATCTATTCCATATGATAGACTTTTAAATAGTTGTAGACAGCTGTCTTGTTCCCCACTAAGCAGTCTCTCCTATAGGTTCAAGTTCCCAGCTCCTTCAATCCTTCCTCACAACACATGGTTTCTAGACTCCATCATCCTGGTCATATTTTCCTAAGCATGCTGGGGTGTCAATGTCCCTCTTGAAAAGGGATCCCCAAAGAATACACTGTCCTCCATGGGTGATTGTGCCATACTGAATGGAGTTTCACCTCCCTCATTTTGGATATCATAATTGTATTAATATAGTCAAATATCATATTAGCTTCTCTAGTAGACATATTTAGTTGCTTACTGTCAACTAAAACTCCCATGCTTTTCATGCATACTTCCTCTAAGCCATGCCCGCCCATTAATATTTGTGTTTGGTCTTTTCTATCTACAAGCAGGACTTTATACATATTCTCTGTTTCATTTTTTTGACATTGTTTTACTATTTCAGCTTCTCCAGATCATTTTGAATTCTGATTATATCACCTATTAGTTAGTATATACAGTTTCATGTGGGGTTTCCAGGCGGGAATTCCCTCCCATTCTCAGGACTGTTTTTTTGCTTTCCCATTCCCGAAGCCCAAGATATAAACTGTTTTCTGTTCTCCACGATGAATCGTTTCCACAAAGTGACCGCCGATACTACCAACCACCTGGGTTCAAGGAGCTGATTTTCCCAATTTCCCGACCAACTTTTCTCTGGACTCAGGAACAGGAAAGCGAAAAAATTCCTGAGAATGGGCGGGAATTCTTGCCTGGAAACCCTAGTTTCATGTCACACAAGTATTAAATTACCAGTTCATCCTTATCCTCACACTAGTCACTGATAAAGCTGTTGAACTGCCATCTGCCATCCAGACCTGCCTCCAGGCTCACAGGGGCTCATTAACTACCACTCTTTATACTCAGTCATTCAACCAGTGTGGCAGACACACCCTAGGGTGACTCCCAATGACTCATGTCCTTGTGCAACCCCTCCCACTTGAGTATGGAACTTGTGACTTGCTCTAACCAATGGAATAACAGTTACGGTGATGGGATGTCACCCCTTTGACTAGGTTATATTATATAAGACTCCGTCTTAGCAGACTGGAGGAGAAAGACTCTTGTTACTGGCTTTGAGGATGGTGCAATATTTTGAGATGATCACATGGCAAGGCACTGTGGTGGCCTCTAAGAGCTTAAAGTGGTCTCTGGCTGACAGCTAAAAAGAAAACAGGAACCTCAGTCTTACGGTCCCAAGGAGATAAATTCTGCCAAGAACCTGAGGGAGTGTGGAAATGGATCTTTCCCCATTCAAGCCTCTCATGAAACCATACCCTCTCAATGAGACTGCAGCCTGGGGAGACACGAAGCAAAGGACCCATCCAAGCCATGCCCAGACTCTTAACCCACAGAAACTGTGAGATAAGAAATGGGTCTTATAAGCTGCTGAGTTTGTAGTAATTTGCTATGCATGACAGAAAATTAATACAACCAATAAATCCATCTAACTGTGTTATAATCCAGCACCTATATCTCCATCTTTTTCTTAACAGTATCACTGTCAAATGCCTTGGTGAAATCCGGATATGCTATTTTTATTCTACTAATTTAAACAATCTAATAATTATTAATGTGAAGAAATGGTAGGTTCACCTGCCTTCTTCTTAGTGAACTCATTCTGGTAATTGCTGCTTCCCTAAGAGCTCACAAATTATCCTTTTAATAATCTCTTCTCAAATCTTTCTTGGGATGGCCAACCATCCATGCTCATGATGCTTGGAAATAGGAATCTCTTAATGGTAACTGCATGACCTAAAAGAATGAATCTTGCTTTCAAAGGAGCAACCAATTGATAATGGCCTTGAAATAGCTAGGCACTGAGAAAAATCCAAGTTAACACATCTTGCATTCACGAAATATTTAATGGAGTGCCTGCGAGCAGTGTCCACACATTCTTAGTTACACATTTTTTCAACACTTGGAGCTTAATTGCAGTCCCCCTTGAGTGTGGGCTGGACTTAGTCACTTATTTCTAAAGAACAGAATATGGTAGAAATGATGCTATGTGATTTCTGAGGCTAGATCATAAAAGGCACTGTGGTTTTTTTTCTTAGTCTTTCTCTTGGATCACTGGCTCTGGAGGCAGCCGCTGCCATGCTGTGAGGACACGCAACCAATTTCACATAGTGAAGAACCGAGGCCTCCTGCCCAGAGTCATCTCTGGAAGCTGGTCCTGCAGTTCAAGTTAAAGTTTCAGACAACTGCAGCCTTGGCCAACACGTTGACGACAACCTCATGAGAGATAGATACTGAGCCAGAACCACCCAGCTAAGCTGCTCCTGAAGTCCTAATTCTCAGAAACTATGAGATAAGAACTGTTTGTTTTAAATCGCCAAGTTTTAGAGTAATTTGTCATACAGCAAAACGATAATGCATATAAACATAAATTTAGAATTTTCACTCACCTTGTAATATTGTGAAATTCTTGATAAGCTGACCATGCTTGGAGTCCACCAGCTTCATTTCCTCCATAATCACTGATAAGTTGGCTACTTCGGTGTCTAACCTTGACCTCATCATATCTTGTTGCATCCTGAGAGAAACAGAATCCAAACGGATGTTGGCCAACGTGTTATTCAAGGAGGTCAGATCATCCGTGTGTTTGGTCAGGGTGTCCGTGCACGTGGTCCTGACTTCATTCAGATTGCTGGTCAGCGTCCGCAGGTGGTGGGCTGTGTAACTGATGTTGCTGATGATGTTCACAATATCCGTCTCAAAGAGCTGGAAGCGTTCCTCCAACTGGCTGAACTTGACGGCTGTTCTGTTCTCTGCGTCCTTGTGTATGTCCTGCAGGTCTTTCAGGTTCTGCTCGTTGGCTTGTGAGGCCGTGGTGATGTTGTCCATCTGACCTGTGAATGAGCTGAGCTGGCTGTTCATATCCTCTAGGGTGTCGTTGTTGGCTTTGGCCAAGGCAGAGTTATTGGCAGCCAGCGTCTGCAAACTCTGGACTTTCTCCTTCAGCCAATCAGTGTCCTTCTTGGCTTGAAGGAAAACCTGCTGCAGATTTTGGAAGTCATTCTTGATTCGCTGGATAGCCTGGCTCGTGTCATCCACAGAGCGCTGCAGGTTCGTGATGAGGTTCCTCTGCTGCACCTGGGTCAGGTTGAGGTTGTTGAGGTTCATAATGACCACGTTGTGAGAATACATTTGGCTCTGCAGATTGCCCTGCAGCATGCTGGTATCTTGTTGCAGATTTGTGACATAGCCATTATATGCCTGGAGGGTTTTGTTTACAGTAGTGATGAGGAAAGAATTATTCTCCAAAGTTTCTTTCAGTTGACTCTGCCTGTCCACCAGTGCATCCCCACTCGCCTGTAATTTCTCCAGCGTATCTTTGTTCTTGCTGGTCTTTTCTGTAATTTCACGAAGTTGTTGTCGAAGATCCAGAATGTCTGATCTGAAGGTGGAGAGTTCTGAGTTGGTGCTGATAGCTTTCTTCCCAGTTTGGTCCCCTGGAATAAGACACGTTTGTTACTTAGGTTGGTATGGAGAAGTGTTTGGGTGTGGTTAAAGATCCTAAAGAAACTTAACTGGTATGCATTGTATTTTAGATATAAAATTTGTGGTATATGCAAGACTGCTCTGCATTAGTGAAATCCACATATCTCTTAAAACTGGCTCCTGTGGAACTGGAAAGGGTGCTGAGTACTAGGACTGATTAACTTGAATGAACTCTCTTCTCAGAGAGAAGGGGTATTTACATGATTCTAGAGCACTGGGTAGGGTGGAAAGAAGGGTATAAACTGTTTGTTAAATTCACCAATATTCTTTTAAAAAAATGAAAATAAAAATCAAAGAATAGAATAGGCTGGAATCTTTTCTTTTTAAAAATTAATCTCTACAATTTTTCTATGCAGTTTAAAATAATCCAAATAAGACTTTATAAAAGAGCTTTCAGTAAAGGGTCTTCATGGTTCTTTTTGATCAGAATTGGTTTTCTGATTTTATTTGGCACATCATAGTAGTTTTTTGGGGGAGAGGGGGATTCAACTCCAAAATTAGTCGTTAACTTTAAAATGGAAAAGTCTTTGAGTTAAATCATGAGAAAAGATCAATGCACAACACAAAAATTTAGTGTCCTTTTGGGTGAAAGTGAGTTTACAGTAACATCATTTTAAAAAGCTATGGTCATTTATGCAAAGTAGAGTCAGGCGATTCAACTTTGTGATTCACTCTCATTCAGATTACCTAATTTTTTCAGGTCGCTTTCCACTGCTGTGAGCTTGTCATCATAGGTTTGGCGAGATGTCTCCATGCCACCTGTAACATTGTCCATTTTCTCTACAACTAAGATTTGGAAATCAATGCATTAATACACATACCTGCTCAAGTTTTATTTTTCAGTTTCAACAGGAGATCATTTCATTACAAAATAAAGGAAACAGACTGAAACAAAAGTATAAATGAAATCAAATAATGTATGGGGGAAAAAGCCATTCTTAAAAAAAAAAAAGAGTTATGTGTCTCAAAACCCAGTGACGATTTACTTGTAAACTAGAGAACTATGTTTTTAGTTCTTCTCATGACTCAGTATTGCCTTGGATGTTTTAGAATTTATTTGGAACAAATTTGTAAATTTTTATGTATTACAGAAGTCCTCAATCTGTATTATTTCCTATACAGATGGTCCCTGACTTACAATTTTTTGGAGTACGATCGTGCAAAAGCAATACGGATTCAGAACAAACTGTACTTTGAATTCTGAATTTTGATCTTTCCTAGGCTAGTGATATGTGCTATGATACTCTCATGATGCTGGGCAGCAACAGTGAGCCACAGCTCCCACTCAGCCATGTGATCATAAAGGTAAGCAAACAATACTTTACAGTGTATTCACTGGGTTAGATGGTTTTGACCAACTGTAGGCTAATGTAAGTGCTCTGGGCATGTTTCAGGTAGGCTAGGCGAAGCTATGATGTTCAGTATGTTAGGTGCATTAAACGCATTTTCAGATTATGATGTGTTTATCAGGACGTAACCCCATCATAAGTCGAGGAGCATCTGTATTAATTTCCAAAGATGGAGGCATCACACTGTGATCATTTACAAAATTGCATCCCTCTTCACACTCCCTACCATTCCGAGCAGGTAGGACTCACTTATCTAGTGGGCGATTCCATGGCAAAGAGCACCTCGCTCAAATCTATACACAGTCTTCATAGAAGGGATGCGCAGACAAGAGTACTGTGTTTCCCTGAAAATACGACTTAACCGGAAAACAAGCCCTAGCATGATTTTTTAGGATGCCATCCACTGAACATAAGCCCAAGTGCGTCTTTTGGAGCAAAAATTAACGTGAAGACCCGGTCTTATTTTCGAGAAAACACTGTATTTGCCATTCTCTGTCATGAATTCCACCAGAGGCCTGAAAATCTGTGACAAGTGAGTCTATAGTTTTCAGTTCCCAAGAAGATGCCTAAGTGGGTTTCCAAACAGTTACTACAAGAAAGACTTTTAAAAAAAAAATTTTTCCAAGAAAGACTTTTCTAAAAGCATTTTCTTGATTATATCAAGTTAGTAATGCAGTGTTAAATAAAAGCTTCTGTTATAACTCATTCTCAGGAGGCAATAATTCTCTATGGTTACGAATATAAGTGTATCTTTCTAAAATGTCTAATAAGAGCATATTTTTCCAAAAGTGACTTGTGAGATCCAATGTCTGGCAACTTGGAATGAAGTCTGACTGTCCTTGCTATCAACAGCTTTTTAAAATAATGACTACATTTTTAAAGTCTGCATATGCTTTGTATATTAATTGTGAGCCAATGGGTCCAGTTTATTTTATTTAAGTGTTCCACCCAAGTATGATTGTGTGAGAAGATTCTCTTGGTTTCTGTCAGGAAGGAGAAATACAGTCCCATGTATCTGAATGACCTAAAGTGAACTAGCTTGTGGCTTCTGGCACCTTCCGTGGAGAGGCCTTAAGCTTCTATAGTCTGGCCATAATGAAATGTGTGTATTGCACCAAATCCTCTTTCTCATTCAAACCTTACCATGTATTCTTTTTTTTCCACCTAGAATGCTCTTCCCTGGCCTCTTCACCAAGCTAAGACCTATTTGCTCTTCGAGACTCAGCTCATCACATCCTGTGGGAAATCTTTCCTGAAATACATCTTGCAGAGTTCTCTTGGCAAGTCATCCCTTCTTTATTACAGGACCTAACTTCACTGTGTTGTCATGGCTTGTTTACTATAAGATCCCCTAAGGCAGGAAATTTTGTATTCAGTTTTATCTCCCGCTCTTAGCTCAATGTGAAGCTCTTACAGGTGTTCAACATATACTTACTTATTATGCCATTTATTTAAATAAATGAGAATCTGCCTGCTGACTGCTGAGGCCTATGAAAAATCAGCTGAGCTAGAGGTCAGACAAACTTACAAACCAACCAATTCAGGGAAGCCTTAGCATTGGAATGACTAAGGCATCTAGTTGAATAACTTTTTGGAAAAATGACTCCATAGAAAGAGAGGTATAACTATGATAATCTGTGCCTTAGGGTTGTTTAATGGGCATGTATACTCCTAATCCCTGGAAACTGAAGAACAAAATGTTTCATCTGTGTTTTAGCAAAGCTAAACTTTTCAAAAATAAAATAGGGGATGTTTATAAGTTTAGGTTCAGTTCTAATCCTCAAATCAAAATATATGCCTCTGTCTGTCCTCAAACCACACGCAAGATCCTAAGTCTTGCCTTTTCTTCCTGGAAACCAAAGAAACCTCTAAATATGCTGACAGGCAGTCATTTTCTACCCTCTCTAATTTTTCTTCCATTTTAGTTTTAAAAAAAACACAGAATTGTCATGGACAGATAATTCAGATTTGTGTAGAATGAAAGTAATAAATACATTCATTAAAAAACAAAACAAAAAAGCCTGTTAAATTTCTCTTCGGTGTAGCAAGGAAACTATTTGTCTTGCCCACAAGTGCCAATGAACTAGCTCCATACACTGGGGCATGTGTCTGTGTTTAAAAACAGTATCTGGGTAGGAAGCTGTAAACTGTAGGATTGCAAAGCTGGTAACTTGCTTCTTCTTCATAAAAATACTATGCTGGTAGAGATCCAGAACCAACGCCTGCTGTAACAGCACACAGAATTTTTGTTGGTTTTTACTGTTAACTTATTAGCACAAATTCTAAGGATGGCAGAACCATCCTCTCTTACTCTAGAGACTCCCAGTCTACAGATGTAGAGCTCAGTTTGTAGATTGTTCTCATATGAAGAAAACAAACATGAAACACAGGATTACTAGAAGTCTGGTTTTTCATGGGCTCCCCGTTATTAGAAATTATTTCTTCACAGAGAATTTTTCTTCAGAATATCAGTGCTTTAGGTATAATACCTGAAGAATTATCCCTTTTCATGTACTCCAAGCCTAATTCCCTAGGATACTCTGACAATAATACCTTTTCTATACAAGGACTTTGGTATCATCCCTTGGCCTGGGCTATTAACCTCTTCCCTTCCTTGTCTTGATTCCACCCATCTTTTAAGGTCCACTCCAAAACTCATCACCCCATTGTGCTAGGTCTTCCCTGGCGACTTGATTCCATACCATACCAACTGAATCGTTATCTGAATGGCAAGAATAACAGCCTCTATTTAATGAGTGCTCTTTGAAAGATGCACTGCACCATCTCTGCAGTTGATCCTTACAACTCCTACTTTACAGTTGAAGAAACTGAGGCTCATAGATGTTCAGTAACTTGCCCAGACTCACACAGCTTGTAAGTGACTAAGTGGGATACCAGGCCAGGAGATCTAACTCCACAATCCATGTTTTGTCTATAAGTCTACATTGCCTCTCATTTAGTATTTCTTTTTCCTAAATGTGGTTTTCTCCAATAAAAATCCCTTGAAGGACAGGATTATGTTTTCTTTATCTTCTCTTTACAGTCATCATCCTCAGATGTTTACTAAGCACCCGCCATGTATGTGACATAGTACTAGACACTGAGGACACAAGAGACATAGCTCATGGCCCTGTCTTTGAGGAAAGAGAACAAGAGCAGAGCACAAAGATCCTGCCTGGTGCTCATAAGTGTCTATACCAGACAGATGGTGGTACTGAAGGGGAAACATACCCCTTCAGTGGTACCGGAGACTTCCCAGTAATATCAACGACACTTCTCTGGAATGCAATAAAGACATTTCTACTTTGGACACTATTTCAGGTTTCACTACAAAAACACAGAAGATCTGGTTGTAGGGTATTATCCTAGATTCCAACAAAAATTATACAGTGTGATATGATGCACATTTTGAAACCACTTTGTCAGGGCTTAACAGTGAGGTAGACATCCTACGGCTAGGAATGCTGAGTTGAAGGAGATGCTCACTGAGAAAGATTCAGATTTCTGTCTTCCTTCTTTATCCTAATTACCTTAAGATAGATGCCTGCTGGGCAGGACAACAGAGTAGGATTTTCCTATTCAGGGAATGTTCTGGAGGAAACATAACCCATTGAACTTAAGAGATGGCTTCTGCCATGTAAACTCCATTGACTGATGATAAAAGGTCAGGGCAGAGGATGCACCAAGAGATAACTGTCCGAGTACATCTTTCTGTAAAGAAGCTGGTGAGCCTCATGGCCACAGCCACTATATAGACCTGTCCGGGTGACTCAGTAGTCCTCTGACTTGTTCAGCAGACTCTGGAAGGAACTTAAGTCATATCCTAACTTGTAGCTGCGGAAGTGACATAAAAGGAGAAGTAAAGAACAATTTGAGGAAAACAGTATGGAGTTGCCTTTGGTAAGGCTAATAAATAAGTTTCTATTTTATTTCTGTTCAACTTCTCTTTCAGAAAAATATTTTCTTTCACTGAGTATATGTTTTTCTTTTTTTTTTTTTAATGGAGAGAGTTTCTCTAGACTTCAAAGGGAGACATGTGAAGGGAGAACTGGGTCTTATCTTTCTACTTCATACAATGTGGAGTTACCAGCATCTTATCAGCAAGAAAGAGGACTCACTGTACAAGTAAAGAGAAAACACATCTAGAAAATATCAACATTTTAGTTCATTAAGGCTGTGTTTGCAAACCCAAATTGCATGTTTTATTATCAGATTTTCGTCAGTAGAGGCCTGAGGGATGGGCGCCTTGAAGGAAGCAAAAGACATGCAAGATGGCCATTTTGCCTCCACTTATCCTATTCCCTCAATCTCTTTTTCCCTTCATCCTGGTCAGATCACATCCCCAGAGTAGGCCAAGTTGATCTCCAGGATTTGGGGTTTCTAGGTAGGACTCTGAGTTGCAGCAATCCCGTAAATGCAGATTAGCTTAGAGGTCCCTGGGCATCACTGACTGCCTTTACAGAAGTTAGCCTGAATCCTCTCAATAATTCATTCAGTATAGTTTACTGGGTACCTGTTGAGTACCATGAGTCTAGGTGCTAGTGAGAGACATAAAAGATAGTGTCTTGCCTTCATGGAACGTATAGTTTGGGTGGTGAGACAGATAAGCCCACTGGCCATAACGATACAGTGTGACAGGGCTACAAGTAAATAAAAGGTGCTATGGGAACAAACAGGAGGGCACCTAACTCAGCCTTCAGGGGTTTCTTGCAGAACAGGTGTCTAAGTGAGACATGAAGGGAAAGGAGAGATTTAGATGGAGAGCAGAGAAAAGGTATTCCAGGCAACTGGACAAGCCAGGGCCGAGAAGGGCTTTCCAATGTTGTAACGATGGAGGAAATGTCTATGCTTTAAAAACAAACCAAAAAAGAAAAAGAAAAAAAAAAAAAAAGAACCCTCTCTTTTGGATCTTTCTGTATAATTCTGAAGGCATAAATATCCTAGACCTTATTTCCTTACAGAAGTAAAAATGACAAAATACCATACAGTGGTATGTTTGTCAAACCTTTCTCTTCTTTTTCCGTAGAAAATGTTTTACTTTAATGATATCACACAGTACTGAGCGCTAAATATACTTATTAAATGGCTGTTTGATTCCAAATTTCTCCTTTTTCTGGGTTTGCTAGGAAAAGTCATGGAGTAGTGAATAATGACATAAATAACTTAGTAAAGGAGGAGAGTGTGAATTACCTAGGACATTAAAAAACCCTCCCTTTCCCCACGAGGTTCCCTCCCCACCTCTGTACAGACCTCACCATAATTTAATAGCCTTTCTTAATCACTTACCCTGTTAATCCTGGGTTAGATTAACTCATCGCACATGGATACAATGACCTAGTAATCTTCCAAATTTCCATTGTTCAAATCCATCAGTCAACACACTACAGGATGCACATAATTTTCCATGTGTGTCCCTAGAGGTGGGACTTAACAAGCCTGGACTATACCGAGTATTTTTAACACAGTTTTCCATTCTAATGGCTAGTGCTGTATAAATACAGTTATGAAGAAGGAAGGAACAGAGAGGTATAGTCACTTATCTACTGGGACCAACTATAGGACAGGTGGTTCAATGACATCATCTTTGCTCATTCCAACCACCTTGAAAAGTGGCATTATCATTGCCATTTTACAGATAAATTGGAAACTCTAAAGGTTACGGTTCACACCCAGGTTACATAGCCACGCAAAGGACTTAGCATGATGCCTGGCATGCCAGCAAGCACTGAGTAAGCTTTCACAATTGTATCACAATTGGCAGAATTCATAACTGATCTTGGACCGCCTGCCTGGCCCCAAGCCCATTCTCATTCCAATATGTTTCCTTGGGAAATCACTAAACACTTGGAGCGAGGTGGGAGGACTTACAAATTGGAGGGAATTCACACTGAATCTTTCTCCAGGCTAAGCCTACAGGCCAAAGAACTGAGAAGGGAACTTGTGGGAGTCTCCACTGTTAATCTGTCCCTTCTGAGGGAAGGCAGCCAAGATGGTTGCTGAGTGAAAGTTTTGAAGATCAGCAGACCCTACATCTGTCTCTTGCTAAAACTAGACAACATACCTGTCTCACGTGTCTTTGATGGCAAGGCTTCCACAGCTATTTTCCATAAAAGGGTTTATATAGTTCGTGATTCTGCATCATGACACTTTCTACCTGTGGTGTCTGGAACAGGTAAGGGGCTTAGGGGTGGTGTACTTTATCTACAAGTCTGGAGGATTCAGGCAAAAAGCCTCCACTGACCTTAAACCAGACATGTAGAAAGAATGCCTAACGCCCCACAAAGTATTGTTGAGGTGGTGGAGCTGTCCCTGTGTTTAATTTCTACAGGGCAATATTTTCATGGAGCTGTATGTAAAACAGTGACTACAGTAAATGTACTGAAGAGAAAAAAGGGAATTAGTTGGCCAGTCCCTGGGTGAGATAAGTCATATCTCTGGAGATCTCGAGTTTGGCTTTCCCTCTGTCAATATAGCTTTCCTGTGTACTGACTCCAGGGTTTCCACAGAGCCTCTCAGAGATAAGACAAAAAAAAGATAGAGGAAGAGGGAGTAGCTGGAAATAGATACGAAAAAACAACAAAGAGGAAAAAATCTCATAGAGGGCCATTATTACTGTTGAAATGACTCAAAAAGAATTGCTCCTCTCCCCCTTTTAGATCCCACAGCAACAAGAAGCTTAAGACACAAACAGGGAGCTTATGATGTTTCTCAGTTTTGCATCTGAGTTGTATTCATGAAACACTTCATACTTGCAAACATGGGTATTTTTCACGTTTTCACGTTATGTTAATGAATGGAAACTTGCCAATCGAAAGGAAAAAGCAAAAGTACTTACCTTTGTATCCCAAAATGGCTACTGTGATTGTTAGCAAGGCACACAAAATGTATAATAATATGATAGAAAACTTCAGTGCCCAGTTATTTTTACATTTGGTACATTGTGTTCCTTCCTGAATACCTGTAAGAGAAGTCAAATTTTAATAACAGTGACAAAAACATTACTTCAAAAAGTATCTTTTTGCATTTTGGTTCAAACATTATGACTAAGAATAATGTTTTACATATTCCTTACTACAGGATGAGTGGGGTTTTAAAGCTAAACATAGTCACCACTTTAGCAACCAAGCACTTTAAATATTACCAATATGTTGTTATAATTGTATTTAATATGACTTGAAAATAGCACATAACTGTCTCAAAGACTAGTTTTGAACCCAATTCCATTCTGATCATTACAATTATAATTTCAATAAAAATCTCCATATGACAAAATATTTAAAATACCCATATCCACTTGTTTTAGCCATTATTGGACTTATAGTAATTTATACACAACCAACCAAAAAAATTGTCACTGGTCTCATGATGTTTATTTCAGTAGTGTGCTAGAAGTAGCTCCTACTGATTTGCAAAAGTCAATTGTTAAAGTTGTAGGAATTTTGGGAGCTGACTGTTAAACTGATGGAAGCTTGAAATCAGTCCTAGAGGGAGTATATACACCATGGAAATAGATAAACACTACAAATTATGATCCCCCCACTCTGCACTGGTTTGCCAGCATGCCACTGGCTATAAGTGTACTATAACTTGTAGCAGAAAATGTAGGTAATTTTGTGATTAAAATGCTCAATATATAACCATTTTATACATGACATATATACAGAAAACAGACACTGACCATTATTTATCACAGCGATTAAATAACAATTGTGGAACCACTAGAAAAAACAGATATTTTTTATGAGAGGAGGCAAATTTTGACTGTTCACAGTTCAACTTTTTGAAAACTATTCTAGTCTAAGTGGTAAACCATCATCACTTCTGCAAGTGACTCCAGAAGCAAACCCTTAAAAAGGAAACTTTCCATTGGACTGATTAGAAACACAGAAGACAAAGACTGTGCACATTTTAATGTGAAAATCACATTGTAAGGAGTGCCGGGAGGTCCTTCTTTCCGGGACCCGTTTCCCTACATGTCTGACTAGTAGTGTCCCCCTGGGGCAACAGCACATAAACGGCTCATCTCCCATAACTGTGTTCAATAACTTTTGATGGGTAAGTCGAGAGGATTAAGCCACAGCCGAAGTTTCTTTGCTTGGGTTTGTGATTTTACACATAGTGCCCTATGTGAAAAGAGCTCTTTAGCTGTGTTTAATGCAAAATGATGAGAGAAACAGCAAAGAAAAATGACTCAAATTTAACTTTTTTAGTTTTTTTTAGGTTTTAAACAATCCCTCAGTGTTTTGGGCTAGAGAGCCAAGGGGAGGGGACTCTGTCTGTTCCACGACGCACAGCATTGATTCTCAAACTCTGGGGCACATCAGGCTCCCTTGAAGGGCTCATTAAAACCCAACATTTCTAATTCAGGAGGTCTGAGAAGGTGCATGAGAACCTGGATTCCTAACACGTTCCCTGGAGATGCCGATACTGCGAGTCTGGGGACCATGCTTTAGAACGGTGCTTCTCAAACCATACGGTGCTTACAAATCCCACCGTTCCAATGCAGAGTCTGATTCAGCAGGTCTGAGAGAGGCACTAAGATTCTGCATAAAATCCAGGTGATGCCTGGTCAGAGAAACACATTTTGAGGAGAAAAAGTTTGGTTTAGAAGATGGTTATACTGGATCAACCTTCGGTTAGCCATTTCCTTGAAGATGAAGCTGTAAAATCAGACTCACTTGATCCAACGGAAGTAAATCCGCTTCTTCACATCAGTGTTCCCACTTCTTTTACTCCTTTTCCTTTCCATCCTCCTTTAACTGCCAGCTGGATGTCTCAGTACCACGTCTCATGTCCATAACTGACCTTGGTACTAGCCCTGCCAAACCAGATCTCAAACTCCCACCCAACGTCCTATTTCTATCCAACCTAAAAATTACTACTACCCCACCTCCCGAGGTGGTTAAACTCAAAGACATCCTGAAGTCTCCTCTTGCACTTATTCTCTAATTCACTCAGTCACTAGGCCCTGCTGAGCTTCCTGTGGGATATTTTTATCACGATCATTTCAACTATAGTTTATTGATGTTCATTTACTGCCTAAATTTACCAGAATCTGAGCCAGGTACTTTACACACAGCATTTTAAACCCATATAATAACCCCTGAATGAGGCAGGTAGTAAGAGCTGAAAGGACAAGCCATAGACATCAAAGCCAGGATTCAAACCTGGGTCTGTCTGACTGCAAAAGCCCTGATCTCTCCAGTACGATCATTGCTTCCTCTCCATTTCCACTGCCACCATCCTAGTGTGAGATCCTTTAATCTCAGTGGAAGCTTCCTTTGCCATTCCCACTGGAATCCAGCCTCACCCTGTACTAAAATAGTGCTATCCTCATGACAATGCCAAAAAGAAAAAAATAAAACCAAAAATCCTTCAACAGATCACCCTGAACTGAAGGATCAAAACACACACACACACACACACACACACACACACACCTATCAGCTCTTAGGCTCTTCATAACCTGGCAGTTTATTTTTGGGATTGGGAAAGGGAGAAGTATAGGTAGACCCACAAACATACCACATTTCATGTTCAGAAACAATAATCTTGCTTTGGTAGCAACTGTAAAACATGGAAGGATGACAGACCGACCTCCTGTGGAAAGGCTAGATGGCACTTTTATGGTTGATAGCAAGGGCAGGAGGCAAGGTTCATTCTTTTTGGATTTTAGGATGGTGGTGGGTAAGCTCCTTATGCGTCTCCAGGACTATTTCTCATTCTGTCAGAAGAGCTTCAAAAGATTTGGTAGAAAATATTAGGTTGGTGCAAAAGTAATTGAGATTTAAAAGGTTAAAAATAATTGCAAAAACCGCAATTACTTTTGCCCAACCTGACAGAATTTGGGGCTAGAAGGTTGCTTAGAGGTCATCTGGCCAAGCATCATTGTGTTATTGATGGGGAAAGTGAGGCCAACGAGGTAAAGCAGAATCAGAAGCCGCACTTCCTGACTCCCAATGCAAGGGTCTTTCCCTCCCATCCTGGCAATGTGTGCTAGCTCTGTGTTTGCTACTGGACATCTCGTACGTGTGGTATTTGTGCAGATCTGCTCCCAGACAGTTGTCACTGGCTCACATTCTGAAGAGCAGACACTTGCTCACAATGTGCATTTCTCATTGCTAACCGTATCAGCATTTAATCAGTATCAGATGGCACCACCTGACCTCCCTTTCCACTTGACACACTTTCTCTGGTTTGTTTTTTCTCTACCACCTCCCCCTCCCCCTCCCCCCTCCCCTGACTTATTTTTAATAAGAATTCTGTTTTATCTTTCCCTCTCTGCCCTCCGCTGGGAGGACATCTGACCAAACATAGGAATGCCTACTACAAAGAGATCCTGCTGGCTCATGTAGCTGGGGGACCCCTCCTCCTTGAACCTAGATGGTCACAAAAAACATTCAAGAGAGATACCCCCTGTTACCAGCCTTTGTAGTGTTTGTTTTCTTAGCATTACTTTCCAGAGACTGGGGACTCTGTTCCCATTGGAGGGGGCGGGATAGGAAGGGCAAGGAAATGGATCTGCAGTGTTGCGGAGAGGAGAGTCCAGTGCAGGAAGTGAAGCAGTTTTGCCCCTTACCACCAAGACATCCAGCTTATCAAAAAACCTGGCCCAAATAGCACATGTGTAATTCAGCAGGACATAGACGGAACATGCCTGAGGGTTCCATGCCTTTCCATTGGTTATCCCTCTTTAACTGTCTCCCATTGAACGTGATTCTTGGCTCATGTTCTGAATGTATTTTCCTGTGTCCAAGTCTTTATTATACAGAAAACCTTTGGGGACCAAATGAAGCCAGAATCACTCTAGTTAACTCCTTGAGTATTCTACGGAAGTTCAGAATAGGCTGACAATTTGGTCTCCAGTGCCCAAACTCAAAGTTCTCCGTGTTGCCCTGTTTCCAATAACACATGTTTGAAGTAAGAAGAGTGGGGGTTCGGTGGGGCCACCGATCGGGGGCGGTTAGCTAGTTGGAGAGAGTAATTGAAACACTGCAGAAATGATAGTGCAGATGGCCAGAAGATTTCACCAGCAAGGAGATTTCCTGTCTGTTGTGGTTCTCCATACAGAGCCCTCCCAAGTGCTGTGGTCCAGGCCCCAATCCAGTCTTTTTTCCCAGTCTTTTTGGAAAACAAAAGAGTTTCCTCACTATCATATTCTTCTGCCATGTACATCCCCCGAGGGCTTTTCTGTTAAAATGGACACATGCTGATCAACGCCCTTCCTTGTTAGGTGAAGGCTGGCACTCTGGGTGAGTGTGGGGCACTTCTGGGTTGTCTTAATTACCACAAGTGTCTAGAGCTCAGTGGTATTGCCGAAAAGATCATGTTACCAAAGAGAAGCTTCAAAAAGCTGGTAGACTGCAAAATCCAGAAAACCATAGGTTTTGACCTGAGATTTGCAGTGACCTTTTCATGTGGTTTTTTTATAGTTATTAATCTACTGCCTGGTGGTATATATTCCCATAAGCCCATGAAAATGATTTGGCTCTAACAGGAAAACTGATGATTCAAATAAATTCCTATAATTAAAATGCCCTCAAAAGCAACAAAACAGTAAAGCTAACATCATGGTTATTTGGATGTTATGCTGTATCACTAGAACAAAACTTAAATACATAAAACATTTTATCCCACAAATTAAAATTTTCCTTATTATAAAGGCCACTTACTAAAGGATAGGATATGGATTTAGGTATTAAAAAAATTGTTTTATTAATAATTTAGTTCCCCAAATACAAATCCCAACCCTGGACACCTTCTTATGCCAAGTTTCCTAAACAATGTGGAGAATCATGAAAATGGAAGCAGGACAAGAATTGGTAATGAAATAACTTTCTGTGTAAAATAAATGAAACCTTATAGCATGTGTATTTAAAAAGATGCATTCAAATCAGGAACTATATTTAGAAGAGAGTTACATGGGTTTGAAATCTTTAGCATTCATTCTGAGCTAATATTAATATTGTGCATATTTATCAAGGGTATAGTTTTTTCATTAAAAATTTCATATAATATATATATGTGTGTGTGTGTGTGTGTGTGTGTGTGTGCAGTCAGTTCTGGTTTGGTTTTCAATGTTTTAAAAAAGGGTATGTATTATTTGTTTAAAATTTATAATTTATATTCTGCCTACTAAAAAAGAATTGTAGGCAAAAGCCAGATGTAATGATGCCACTCAGAATATATAGTGTCAGCCAGAATATATACTATCTCAAAAGAACACCATCATTTTCTCTTTGTGGCTTTTATAATAAGAAATCCTTTATTATATGAACTGTACACAAATGCTTTCAATTCTGAGGAAAGGAATCCTCGCTCACTGGGGAGCTCAACCATCACATCTCTCACATTTGTCTCTCCTCGCTGGCATCCTTTCTCTTGGCTCTCTTCCTATTCATTGTATTCTATGGGCACAGAGGGAACTGTCAACAAGCCTGATGATACACTTCAGCAATCCTGACCACTTCATTATCTGGCATTGCCAGACAATGTCCTTCTGTGATTAGGCACTGAATCTTTTAATTAAAAGGACTCATGAACATTCAGCTCTAGCTTGAGTCAACAGAGTCTGTTGTATAATTGAGCAGGACACTTGTACTGCACAGGTATTTGGAGGAAGGCCACTAGACATTTGTTTAATGGGTGAGAGTTTGCTATTGCCAAGAATACAAAAGAAATTGTTGAAGAAGGCTGCCATTACTGAAGACCTACCTGATATGTGTCAGGCACCCCCCACCTGGTTACTTACAATCCCTGTAATCCTGGAAAGTAGGAACTGACCCTAAATTTATAGGTTTTAGGAAAGTGGAGGTCAAAGAAATTGAGTACCCAGGCCAGTGAGTGGCTGAGCTGGGAGTTGGACCAAGATTTATCACACGTTACTTCTCCAAGATTACTGACTCCCAGAAGTGGAAAGCAAAACAAAGCGAGATTAAGGATGCCTAACAAGATAAATTGTAGAAAGCTGACAGGTTAGACTTATAAAAGTGTTATGTCAAAATAAAGGGGTGCAGAAACATCCTTTCAAATGTTGACAGAAAAGAACAGTAAAATTTAGTTCCCAGTAAGTGAACTATTACAGACCCGAGGATTCCACAGGCTGTAATTTCTCCTTTACTATTCTGTGGTGACATACTTGAGTAGCAAGTGAATTCCACCCTAAATAAATGCTCATTATCTCTGCGAGAGGTCAGGCCTAGGTTGGAGGTTTGCTGGTAGGGTCTGTGGAGCCCCTCAGGGAAATCATCCCCCAATGGTGATGGAATTTTTGGAATGGGGTGGGCCGGGAAGAGAGGGTAGCTTTATAATTTCAAGGCAACCATGGGACATGGAAGGACCTTGCTCAGCGTAAGCTTGAAACCAAAACCAGTTGGTGGCCCCAATTGAGTTTTCTTCCGAACTTCTAGTATACTGAAATAGGAGTCTCAAAAGCCAGTCTCTAATGGATTCATGAATGGATTCAAACAATTGCTCGTGGTTCAAGCCTGCAGAACTTAGGTGAGATAAATTAGTGGAAAGGAAGGAGATGAAAGCAGACTTTATTAAATAGTGATAAAAAAATTAATTCACATCTAGTCTCTTAACCCCCCTTAAAAAAATTACCTGGAGTACACTGGAAAAAATATTGTTAACAAATACTAGTTTTGACCTCAGGTTCAGAGATCCACAGTAATTCTCCACTGCCACAGTAACCGCTCCTAGTGGCTCAAAGCACATTCCAAGATGCTCACCAGCTAGCATCCTCTGACCATACAGGCTCTCAGAAGCTCAGGGTCAAGAGGAGCGTCAACTGTCATCTTGGCCAACATCCACCTAAGCAGGGAGGAAACTGCAGTCCAATGAACTCTACTGCCCGCTCCACTCACACGTGGGCCGATCCTGGCTTGAAGACCCAGTTTTCTGGATTCTCTACCAGAGTTGTTCAGACCCCAGAACACTGCCTACTTTACCACGCTTCTTTCTTACTACATCCCATTTATTCAAGAAGCAAGTACTAAGGAGTACTATGTACCAGGCACTGGGTAAAATGGTGAACAAAATACACAACAATCTCTGCCCTTAGGGAACTTATACCCCAGTGGGAGGATATTTCAATATGTTAGAAGGTGATAAATGCTATGGAGAAAAATGAAGCAAGAAATGGGTAAAAGACATACAGGAGAAGTGATAGATGGCCATTTTAAATAGGTTAGAGAAGGCTTCTCAGAGTAACATTTTGGGCAAAAGCTTGCAAGAGTGTGGGAAGAGCACTGGGGTCCCTGAGCAGAACACTCACTGCACTTTGCTGACTCCATCTCCAGATCTTGAGATGTGCCCTCCTTCTCCCCGCCACACGCTTCCTCTCTACCAAACGACTTCTTGTAAAACCTTACTCACACTTAGGTTGTTTCCATATTTTGGCTATTGTAAATTGTTGCAGTGAACATAGGGCTATACATCTTTTCAAATAAGTGTCTTCATATTCGGGATAAATACCCAGAAGAGGAATTGCTGAGTCATACGGCAGTTCTATTCTTAATTTTTTGAGGGAGTTTCATACTGTTTTCCACAGTGGCTGCACCAATTTACAATCCTACCAATAGTGCACAAGGGTTCCCTTGTCTTTATATCTCGCCAACACTTGTTATCTCTGACCTTTTTGATAAGTGTCCATTAATGGATGAATGGATAAAGAAGATACCATACACACATCACACACACACGCACACACGTCTATACACACAACAGAATACTCCTCTGTATAAAAAAGATGAAATACTGACATTTGCAACAACATGGATGGATTTTGAGGGTATTAAGTGAAATAAGTCAAACAGAAAAGGACAAAAACCATGTGATTTCACTTGCATGTGAAATATAAAATAAAAAGGCAACAAATGAACAAACAAAACAAACCAAAACTAAACTCATAGACACTCACAACAGAATGGTGATTACCAGAGGGGAAGAAGGCAGGGGGAGGGCATAGTGGGTAGAGAGGGGTCAAACATATGATAATGGATGGAAACTAGACTTGGGGTGGTGAGCATGCAATAGAGTATACAGATATAGAATTATAACGTTGTACAACTGAAATCTATATAATATTAACCGAGGTTACCTCAATAAAAACAACAAAATACCAAAAAACCTTACAACTTCCCTCCTTAACGATTCTTTTCCTAATTAGCCTCATCCCCAGCCCAGCCAGGCCTGCGTCCCTTCAGCACCTATATGGTTCACACTGCATAAATCTATGCTCATTTGTGTGTCTTTCACATAATTTAAATGCCATCTTCATAGCCACTTCCTATAGGTATGGGAATTTAATTTTTCTGCACTATTGCTTTTGCATTTCTCTAAACAAACCAGTACTCTCTAGTACTCTGCAACGTCATGCTATTTAACAAATATCTGGAGTGTAGATCCTGGCAGTGGAAAAGCGGGCTCCATCACTCCTGCAGCGAATCTCCCTCACACAAACTGGAAGCAGTGAGCTTCCTTCAGCTCTCAGTTGCGAGCATTTCACAACCTTCTTCACACCTTTGTGTCCAGACTTCTAGGTGACCAGGGAATGTAAACGTCTTGGGAGAAGCATTCAGCCCTGGGGCCTGACGGTCAAAACTCAGACTCTCAGAACACTTTCTTCTCAAACAATCAGGGATACAGGGCCTGAAAGGAAGAGTTTTTTTCACTGCAGGAGGTGGGGAGCACAGTGGGATTCACTAATCAAAGGAATGCAAAGCAGTCCTTTAGACCCCGCCCCAGAGTGAAACGAACCCCAAGATCTAAAGCAGCACAGCAGCATTTCTACATTTGGTGTCCCTCAGCACTCACAGAGCTAAATCGGACAAGGCAAAGATGAGAAAAGTAAACCCACAACCCAACATTTGCCTAGAGTGTTGTTGCTTTAAAATGCGTCCTTTGGGGGCAGCTGAGGAGCTAACAGAAGGATGACAGGAGCCCTACTGAGCTGAGCTGGGTGGGCAAGTCTAAGTTAATGACAGTGTACTTGTTGTTATCACCAAAACAGTGTTGGGGCATGTGGAAATTATTCTGTGGAGCAGGTGCTGGCAAAAGAAAGACGAACTCCACTATCTCTTACATACCTACTTGATTTTTTAAAAACCAACAGAGGTAGTGTTTTGATGAAAGAAAGAGGGGCCTCAATGTAAATGAAAATATCAATCAACCCAACAGACATTCCTCATTCCTCTATAAATATGTGTTTTTCACTTTCTTCAAGTGAAGATTACATTTGAGGACACTTAAATTAAGGGAAAGTGAGCCAAGACAGAGCGACAGATTTGACTGTCGGTGTAATTATCTATTCTGCATTGAATATAGCCTTGAGTTCGGAACCTTGATGAAAAATGAGTTAATTGACTTGAAATGACCCACATGAGGAAAAAGTTGGCAAATAAATAGTAAGGGAAATGAAAGGGATCTATTTTATACTGGCCCAGTAGTGAGAGTGTGGCCCCCACATTCAGGGAAGAGTAACCTGTTCACCAGCTTATTATTCACACTTGCTATTAAAACCGGACAAAGGACAGAAAGAAGAAGAAAGTTTTTCATGGGGTAGACAACTATGGTTATAGAGGTCAAAGGAATGAAACTGGAAAATAAAAGTGGAAAACCACTACACAAAAAGTCAGAAGGCATGCGATGAACTATAAGTGAATGTAAAGTAAATGGGAAAATGTATGCAAATGAAATTTTCCATGCCTTTGTAAACACTTCATAAACAACAGAGTTAAATTTAGAAAATCGTTTAAACTGAGAGAACTAGACAAAAACATGGATAAGGACATATATTTGTACATATACACACACAAAGTGACTTTCTTCAGGCAATAGAGATGTTTAAAAAAAAGAATTTCTAAGTCAAAATTCAAATTCCCAATTTCCCTTCGATTTCTCAGGGGTGTGCTGGAGCCAGCTTACACTGACTGGGGAGAACCAATTGTTTATATCTTTTCACAACTCCATGTTCAGACTTGACCAACCTGCTGCAACTGAACCATCACATTCAACCAAATCAAACAACTGCTCTGTCCATAGGGAGTAATCACTTGAGAAGTTCCGGGTCACTGGACATGGTGATTATACTGCACCTCTGTTCCTTCTTTCCCATCGAGATTATAAACGTTTTATATGCGTTATTATTAGTCATGTTTGTGCACATTCGATATTTTGGATTCAAAACTTTCACGGAAGCTTCATAAATTTCAAGTTCATAATCTCTGAGAGGGTGAGATAATCTTAGATTCCCAGTGAAGCTGACAATGTTTAGGGTTCAATTCCCACCTGTCTGTTAACTTCATACTTGGGATACAGGTTTGACTTAACTCCGACCAACTACCGAGAAAGCGAATTTCCTTCTGGAGTGAAGACAACAACGAACAGAAGGACTGGCCTGACCTATCACCCAGCTGAAGTTCACGGGCAAAGTTAAGAAGTGGGACACAGGTGAACTGGCCTAAGGACAGGCAGTTGTGAAGGACACATTTGGCTTCAGTTGGAGGAATCAATATAGAGGAAGGGATTTTGAATGGCAAGCCTTGGTCTGGAAGATACTCTCTTTGCTCCCTAAAATCAGACAAGAATTAAACCCCCACCAGTTAGGCAGAAAAAAATCCAAGAGTCCAAAGGAGCATGAAACCTCTGTTTGTTCATGAGATGCACAAATGTCTGTGACAGCTACAGTTAGACCCAGAGATGCAGAAAAATATATACACAATTTCACATGATATGAAATTCTTAGGGTAAAATCCCTCAATTCTATTTCATGCTCAGAAAAATGAATTTTATTTTCCAAGTGGCCAAATCACTCCTAATGACGGTTGTAAACTGGTTAAACAAGCGGAAAGAAGAGCCTTAGGACAAGTTCTTAACAACACTGTCCAATCCACAGCTCGCTCAGCGTCGTCTGCATCAACCTAGTGAACGTGGAATGTGGAATCAGTATCAGAATCATCCTAATGGGAGTCACTCATATACTTTATTTCTAATTTGTAACATGTATTTCTTTACATTAATCCTTAGTATACAACATATAGTTTAGAATATACTGTGAGTTCATTGCTTACTATTCTCTAAAATGTCCTTTGGTCCCTCCCAGTTAAGGAGTACTTGTCTTGAGTGACCACTACACAATGGGACGTCAAAGATAAACTCAGCCCAGCAGACCAAGGACACACACCTCTTCCAGAATGGGGCCTGAGCAGGGCTCTTCCTTCCTGGGGCAGCGAAACTCCCAACCCTACAGCTGGAAAAGCCACTGGAGGTTCAGGTCCTACTAATGACAGGCCAGCAGGGTCATCTTGCAAACACAAAGAGAATGCTATTTCATACCCTCACATTATGCATGGCGCCAAAGAGGAACTGAAAAGGAAGGATTCAGTGAGTCACAAACGTCCGTTCCTAAATGAGGAATAAAATGAAGACTGGACTTTATAGCTCCAGTTACTACGCAGTGTTCCTTCCTGTCGGAAAGCAGTGGTGTTACAGCAGCAAAGCTAGTAAAGACAACCAACCACCTGTAAATACAACCTACTGGTTGCCCTGAAACAATCTGTCACTTTATACAGCACTTAGGGGAAACAACACCTAATAAACAACACCTAGTAAAGCAAAGGAACATTCACTACAGTTAAAGGAAAAATCCCACTTACAACCGTGGTTATGACAGTGCTTATAAAATTAGAAGCACTAATTTATTAGGATATACAGGGCCCCAAATGACTATGTGATTGTATATTTACTAAATTTTATCTATAAGACTACTACATAGAAGTAAATCTTGGCTTTGAGCTTGGTGGGAAGAGTCTTCTGTTTCCTCTTCTGCTTACTTCCCAGACACACACCACAACTGGGCACAAATCATCTAAGAGAAATGTTTATTTAAGTAGAGCTGGAAAAGGCAGGGGTCTGGGGCTCAGGGAGGACTCCTTTCTTTCAAAGGTTTCTGTTGTACAGGCCCAGGGTGGAATGGAAAGGATCACAGGGTAAGGGGTAGAAACAAAAAAAATTTCTTTTTTTTTTGAGGAAGAGAGAAAACATTTGTGATTATCTATAAAGAATAGGAGAAAAGGAAGAGCTGTGGCAACAGTGAAATGTAAACAAACAACAATGTGGTCACAGGATGTAGAGTACAGCATAGGGAATATAGTCAATGATATTGTAATAACTATGTGTAGTGCCAGGTGGGTACCAGACTAATCGGGGGATCACTTCATAAATTATATAAATGTCTAACCACTGTGCTGTACACCTAAACTAACATGAAATAATACTGCATGTCAACTTTAATTGAAAAGAAAAGAAAAGAAGGAAGGGAGGGAGGGAGTAGAAGGGAGAGAGAGAGAGAGTGTGGGGGAGGGGGGAGAGGGAGGAAGGAAGGAAGGAAGGAAGGAAGGAAGGAAGGAAGGAAGGAAGGAAGGAAAGCAGGGAGGAAAGGAGGGAGGAAGGAAGGGGGGAGGGAAGATAAACAACAATAGGCCTCATGATATAAACTGTAAGGAAGATTCCTACCATTGAGTCGCCTGTGTCCTAACAAGCTGGGAGACCCTGAGGAGGAGTGTCTGTGCTTCGCTCACTGGACATATAGGTGATATAGATTATTTCTGTTGGCAATGAAGAGCAGGCTCTAGAGAGTGAAGAGAAAACAAACTAGAGCATGAAATGAGTATCTGCACAACAGTCACATAAAATTACTTGGACATCTAGGGCAAATCAAGCAAGTATGTCAGGTAAACAAATGAGTACCAGTCTAGCCTCCACTGTTAAAACACAATGGTTATTATTTCCCAGATGGCCAATATTAAGGTTTTATATCTGCACACTTGCTCCTCAGAGCCGGGCAGGACTTCAGTCCCCATTCCTCTCTCCTCTCCCTCTTAGCCAGGTACCTTTGAGTGGCACCAAAACTGGGAACCAAACACTGCATCTCTACCCATCTGTTACATGCCCCCCACTCAGGCGCTATGTCTAAACAGTGAAAGCATTCTTTGGTAGATGCATTTCAGAGTTCTTCCCCAATCTCATCTCAATTCCCTTCTCTCCACCTGGCCTCATTAGACAAAAATAGGTAATAAATTTAAGACACCAGACTGACTGTTTATTTTTACTACACTGTCTCAGGTCTATTAAGTCAAGTGCTACCGTTCTGAAGTCACTAAACCACAGCTGGGAGCAGACTATTCAAACCCTTAAGGTGGTGCACAAATAGGTGTAAATGAATTTCCTGCCTATATCATTTTGTAGAGTATACCTGAAACTGTTATTTACTGAAACTGTTATTTAAATACAATGTTGAGCAGCAAAGATTCAAGAGTATACTTCAAACTGCTTTCTGCCAAGGGGACATTTAATGTTGTGACACAGGAAGTGATCTGATGCCTCACCAGTAGGGGATCCACCTTCCAGCAGAAAAAGGCTCTGGCCAAAGAGGTTAAACCTGCTCCCACCTTTAAAGGAAGCAGAGATTACAGCTCTGTAGCAAAAGATAATGAATCCCTCTGAGAGACTGGTATTGTTGAATTAATTAAACAAGGAGCCCATCAGACTGAGGTGGCTGTAATGCTGTGCAGCCTACATAAGCAAACCAAAGCTAAGCAGGTAAATGCCTCAAGGTTACAAAACTGAAACCTAAGAACGAGCAATCACAAACAGCCAGCTAGACCTTAAGCTCTAGCCAATCAATAATATCCTCTCTTTGCTTCCTAAGTCTTTCTCTAAGTCTTTTCCCTGGCTCCTGCCAGCGGAGCGCTCCTACCCACTCTGGGTTTGCTGCTGCCCAATTAGAATAGATTTTTGCTCAAAATAAACTCTTAAAATTCTTAATGTGCCTCAGTTTATCTTTTAACAGTTTATTCGAGTTAGAGAGGAGCACAGACTATGGCTCACTTGTGACCAGGACAAAACTAAAATGTTGGCAGTGGTGGTAGACAGAACATAGACTGAACCTGTAGTGAGGGCGTTTTTCATAGTTTTCCTTTTTTTAAATTTCCATCTTGACAACAAACGCAGGCTTTCTATGCAATTGAAGAATAAACAGACTTCTGTTTCATAATTACATTACTGATTTTATCTACTTCTCAAATATCAGCTTACCATATTTGATTGTGTTTCTGACGATGACACTTTTTCCCTTCCACAGTGATAAGGGGGCATGTTGATGCTTCTGACCCTGTCACAGAAGCAGACATCTCCAGCGAGATGAAATGTTGGGGAAAGGGCAGTGTGGACAGAGGACAACAGATTCAGACAGGACCAGAACTGTCTCTTTAGCCGCACTGATGAGGGGTTTTCACCAGTTCCTTCGTGAGGAGGAACTGGAACCTGATATCAAAAGCCACTGTATGTCCTTTATAGTTTATTGTATATAATTATGTACCATAAACTGTGCAGGGTTTGCATTCCAGGGCGTGGGATCAGTCATTCTCGACAAATCCTTTTGTTGCCTTCTCTAAGTCCCAGCTAAGAACCCCTGAGGGCTTCTCTGCACAGGGTCGAACTGACTACTGTGGGGCAGCTCTAGAGCCCAGGAAAGCAGCACCCCCACTGAATTCTGCCCGGTGTGCTTCATGGTACATCTGCAGGCAAGTGAGCATCAACCAACAGATACTCAGATACACTGGCTGTACATCCTGCCCCCAGGGTCAGAAGATGCCAGTGCGTGTCAGCATAACTTTAGAAAGATATACGGTTCCTTCTTTTTTGGGGGAGGAATGGTGGGGAACAGTGTGTTTTTCCAGGGCCCATCAGCTCCAAGTCAAGTCGTTGTCCTTCAATCTAGTTGTGGAGAGCGCAGCACAGCTCCAAGTCCAGTTGCCGTTTTAATCTTTAGTTGCAGGGGGCGCAGCCCACCATCCCATGTGAAAATTGAACCAGCAACCTTGTTGATTGCTCTCGCTCTAGCCAACTGAGCCATCTGGCTGCCCCGGAACATGTATGTTTCTATCATTGTACTGCTGCAGAGTCACCACACTTCCATGTTAAGCTCTTCTTTGTTCCTCTTCCGAGCTTGGACCTCAAATGGTGTGTGGGCCCTCTTCCATGAAGGACCAAAGGAGATGAGGGGCTTCAAATTCCTAGGGAACTAAAAGGTCCCTTTCATTCCTTTTTGAAATGTATACATTTTCACGTGTTTGCACATACCCTGTTTCCCTGAAAATAAGACCTAGCCAGACAATCAGCTCTAACGTGTCTTTTGGGCATTAATTAATATAAGACCCTGTATTTATTATATCATATTATATTATTGTATTATACTATATATATTATATTATATATTATATTATATTATATTACATTACATTACATTAAAGACCCAGTCTTATATTATAGTAAAATAAGATCAGGTCTTATATTAATTTTTGCTCCCAAAGACACATTAGAGCTGATTGTCCGGCTAGGTGTTATTTTCAGGGAAACACAGTAGGTTACCCAATGTTGCAAATATGGCCTGCAATGGTGATGAAGCCATTAAAGGAATAAGCAACATGGAAGTTATGAGCTCTCTCCAGAAAATCGTACACAGACATATACTCGGACATAATTTCAGGAGAGCCATGGGCTCCGAAAGCCACTCATTGACCTGAGGCTCAGAATTCGCGATGCCAGGCCTCTCAATGGAAGTATGACGATATCATAATCCTTTCCCAAAGGAATTTATAGGTGCTAGTAAGTTCTCTGGGTGTCTGTCACACTGAGGGGGCAATTCCATTGACAAACATCTCCTCCCTTACTCTTCCTCTCCACTGATTCTCTTGGTTGCCTGGCCCAAGCAAGATTTATACATGAGACCCTGGTACCAATAATTAATACCGCACAATAACACATTATGAATCATGAGCGTAGACCACTGTCGTCTATGCAGCCAGTTAAGCAGTGTCATCAAGACAATCCAATGCAGAGAAGCAGCAAAGGACAGAATCATCCAGAAGAAGGGAGGAGGCTAGACGCAGATTACAGGGGAAGTTGGGGAAAGTTCATCTGTTGTTAAAATCAACAAGTACAATGTTGACAGTGGAGGCCCAGATGTCCCGTTAAGATATGTCCTACTTAAACAGTCTCAAAAAGTTGGCAACCGTCCTTGTGGGAACCAACAGCAGGAACAGCAGCTGCAGTTAACGGATCAGAAGTGTCCTTTCTACACATCTGGCTTCATCTTGATCATGTCCCTCCTCTGCTCACGTTCTTCTGGTAGCTTCTCATCTCACTGAGACAAAAAGCTGAGGCCTACAGGGCCCTACACAGTCTGCCCCCCAATCCTGAACTCTCTGACCTCCTCTGCTCTCCTGTTTGTTCCTTCTGCTCTAGCCACACTAGCCACCTTGCTGCACTGTGAACACACCAGATACACGGCCACAGGACCTTTGCATTTGCTGTTTCCTTTGCCTAGGACTCTCTCCTCTAGATACCCTCATGGTTCCCTCCCTCTCTTATTTTCAAATCTTTAGTCAAATGTCGCCTTGTCAGAGAGGTTTTCCCTGATCATTCTTTAAAATTGCCACACCCCTCACCCATGATGCATCCCCGTTTGTTTTATTTTTCTCCATAGCACCATTTCATATATTTTATTTATCATTTGGCGTCCTCAACAAGAATGTACGTTTCATGCAGGGAGAGATTTTTGCCAGTTGCCCTCACTACTGTCTCCCCGGGGGTTAGATACGGCTAGCACAGTACTTACGCCACAGGGTTGTTGAGATTAAATGAGTTAATACATGTAAAACACCTAATAGCACATGGCATACAATAAAAATTATGTAAGTGTTTGCTGTTATTTTGATTTTCATTTTAAACTTCATGACAAACGTAATGAGTAGTTTTTATACCAATTTTACAGATTAGGAGACTGAGGATCAGAGTAACTTACTTAAGGTCACACATTAGTGGTCAGCAGAACCAGGATTCAAACCCAGATCTGACTCTATGTTCTGTGCACTCATTTCCCTCACTCTTCTTTGGGAGTCCTGGGATAGAAGAGAGGCAGAAATTCATTCATTCTGGAATAAGCTCAAAGCCTGAGAAGGCTCAGGCCCAAGGGGGTGGGGGTGAGGAAATAAAGTCTCCAGAATCCAGAGGCCTTTATACTGCATGAATCTGAAATGGCGTGTGGCATTCTGTTTACTTCCTAACTTCACCAAAAAATGTAATAGAGCCTGCCAATTAAAAAATGTTTTCATGACCCCAGAAAATCCGTGTATTGGCGACATTTATTTTAAATAGTCATTCCACCATAACAGGAAAAAGAGGTAGAGCAGAGGAGTTTATTATAACAGCTGCTTTCATACCCAAAACAAGGTTTGGCTGTTTTTGGCAGGTTGTACTTTAGTAGAGTTGGCAAGAAGCTGACAGACTGCGTGAGTTTCCTTTCAAAAGATCATTTTGCTTCCTTAGAAAAATCCATGACTGGACTATCTAGTGTGAACTGCAGATGTTTGTTCCTCCTTTGCTCCTCTGTCCTCCTGGGGCTTCCATCCTACCTAGGCCTAAATGGGGGCATGAGTTTGTAGAGCAGAAAGAGTGTGGGCTTTGGAACTGGGAAGACCTCGGTTAGAATCCAGTGCTTCCTTTATCAGCTGCTGAACAATCCCAGACACAGTGTCCTCATCTGCAGGCCTGTTATAAGGATTGGAACAAGGCAAACGGCACTCCTAGCACAGTACCGGGTACCACTGGCAGTTACTGTTACGATGTGGTTATTATGACGTTAGATGGCTAGAATCTCGCATTCCAATTTGCTCTGAGCGCTCTCCTGAGAGATTCCATCTCACAAAATGGACACAGTAGAGAATGGAAAATGCAACTCTGTTCCTGGGGACTTTAAAAAAAAGTGACTTATCTGCAACCGCTTCCCTTCAAACCTGCAAAATGGGCAAGAAACGGGACAAGGATAGACACCAGGATCCCCTGCAAGTGTCACTGCTCTTGGGGTCCAAAAGGGGGGGAAGGGAAGGGAGAGAAGGGGATCTGGTGGTGGCCTGGAAGGTAGGGCTTCACTGGGTTTTAAACTGGAAATCCGATAGGAAGCGAAAGGCTCCTGGCTCCTAGGCCCAGGGTTGTGCTGGGCTGGCCTCCTGCAACACTGACTACACAGCAAGTGCTTGAAACCATTTCAATGTTAATGGCTTCCAGATGGCAGGAGAGCAACCAGCACTTGGCACATGTGAGCCCAAGTGGTCTGATGCCCATCAGTCGGGCTGGTGGCCCAAGCTAAAAAAAAAGCCCATATGAATCAGAACAGGACCCCCAGCAAGCTTAGATCCCTAGCTGGACAGACAATGTGTGCTGCAGTATTCCAGTAATGGGTGTACCCCTGTTCCGCAGTGTCTCCCTCCGCATGGAAGCCACCTCCCTCCCCCCCTCCAGCAATGCTAGCTCCTCAGCATCCAAGTCTGAGACCCACAGACAGCACAGGCCTTGTCGCACAACGGAAATGAGCTTCCCAGAGCATCTGGGAGATGTGTGCTGGGCTGGGTTTTTCGACCCATGCTGTAGTGGAGGGAATCCTTGGCCATTGCTGGCAGCTTTGAAGACTATTTTTGATTTCAAAAGCCTTTAATCCTTCTATTCAGAGTCTGAACTTGGAGCACTTGCCTTCCAAAGAAAGACAGGGAAGTCAGTGAGCAGCAAGCACCAGGGTGTGGAGTCCAGGGGGCACCCCCAGCTGTGCATGTTTAAACCCTCACTCCTGTGCTGGAGCCTGGAGAGGAGTGGGGTTGGGGGGAAGCAGGTGAGTGGGTGGGTGGTCCCTGTACTCCTTCCTTGCTGCGAGGGCTGTGGTTTGATGCAGATGTTAGAACATCCCATATCCCAAATACCACTTCAACCGAAAGGCGAATATATGATTGTACAACTGTAGCCTGAGCCCCATATTTAGGGATGATATTCCAAATATTTAATAAATGCTCTGGCACAGGCACTAATCAATCGGAAGGGATATACCCTGGTGCTCCCCAGCTGAGCATCAGCCCCGCCTATATCCCGACAGAGACATTTAAAAATACCACAGCAATTACTTGTGGGTGGAATACCCAACACACTTTCCACTGTTGACACTGAGCTTTCACTGCCTGGCGCCTTTCCTAGAGGGCGCCCTGTTCCATGGGAGCCCGACCACACAGAGCTGATGGCACATCAGAAGATGGACTATGTGCCCCAGTTCTGAATTAAAAACAAAACCGTTATAAAGGTAGACAGACGAGTGACTATTTTAAGTTGCTCCACTGTTTAGGGAAAGTAGCTGCAGGGACAAGTGCCAGCCAGGGCTTGGAGAATATTCTTCCATTCCTGTGAAGCTGTGTAAAAACCCCAAGTGTATTGCTCTGTGAACCAAACACTCAGAGGCAATTGCCACTGGTCCTTCAGCCAGATGACTAACATCGAGCCCCGAAGTGTGTGGCTAGTGAGGCAGAAAGAACGAGGCCAACAGCACCTAGTTCCTGCCCTCCAGGAACTTACAATTAAAGTCTTTGCAATTATTGTAAAATTGTAGATAACTAGCTCCTTCCATATAGCAGTCTGCAGTGCTCTCCATGGAAAATTCTGCGTACCAAAAAATATACTAAGAGAACAGTATTTTGTCTTGTTCTTTCAAGACTCTTCCAACACCATACAGAGGGTGCCAAAAAGAATGTATACACATTTTAAGAAAGGAAAAAAACTGTATTAAAATTGTATTAAATTGCTCAATATAAACCGATAACAAAAGATGAATACAAGTCATGTCAGGCATATACATTTTTTTGGCACCCCCGGTATTTCTTCCTAATCTAGTTTCCCTTTCCTTTTCACTCCTTGATTGCTACCCTCTCAATTCTCACCTTTTTTTCCTTCTTTCCCCATATGCCTGCTCTCCTCTGCTGCCCCTTTCACTCTTCGTAGTTCTACTTCGTCCTCTACTTCTTCCTTTCCGCCAGTGCCCTCAAGAACCTTACCTCAAAATCACCAGAAAGAATCCTGCATGCCCTTGGGTAACAACTCACTGGGACATGGTGGAAACGTATAGGATGGTTTCCAACAACATGCCCTCCCCAACCAAGGGGTCGCTCTGTTTGGGAGACCAGATGGATGGATTGTTCAACCCTTTTATGACAACACTAGATCTTCATTAGGAGAAAAAGTTGTAACAAACAGAAATGTTCACTTATTCCTGACCAGGTCCATGCAACCTAAAAATTTTGGAAAAGTGAAGGAAACAGAGGAAAACCGGAGGGGAAAAGGAAGAAATAAAAGGAACAAAGGGCAGAATAGAAAGACTCAACTTCAGTGATCACAAGTTATTCAGGTCAAAGTTCAAAATACTAATAGTCTTTCTAATGTTCCATTAAGTAGTGGCCTCTCAGTGCCTCTGACAAGTGATTTAAGAGAAGTTGTCTGCTTCCAACGGGGCTCATGAATCTCCACTCATGATGGACAGAGTCAAGAGTTATACAGTTGGGAAGGTGGTGCTGCAAAGGTCAGATGTACAAGGGAGGAGTTCATTCATCAACCCCGACAGGCGGGCATGGCTATGACAGCACACAGACCGGGAGCCATCTGGTAGCTTTGCTCGCAAGAGCAGATTAGGAAAGCACCAGCACAGAAACCACAAAGGAGAAGATGGTACTGTATTTCCGGAGGAAAAAGCAAAGATTTCTACCCAGAGCTGAGGTAAGAGCTTTGCTTATTTTTTTTTTCCGACGACGAAGAAAGACTCTTACTTCCCTCTGATTTGAATTATTTTTAGCATACACGATTCAGCTTTGATGCCCAACATGTCTGGCCATGTCTTTTCCCCCCGCCTGAAATTATGCAGTAGCTTCCCACTGCCTAAAGTCTAAAACAAAAACTCCATCGTGTGACTTCAGGATGGGACCCCCACCTAACTCTTCTCCTCGTCTTCTTCTTGCATCCCTCAGCTCAGCCTCCAGAGTGCTTGTATCTTCCAGAGCACATTGTACTGTCTCACACTTCCCTTGTATGTGCTTTTCCCTCTGCATGGAACACCTTCCCCTGTTTGCTTGCCTGTCCACCCAAATTTTACTCTTCTATAAACCATCTCAAAACTCTAGCTCCTCTGTGAAGCTTGACCTCTAATGGGTTCTCTCTCCTAGATGCTCATTGCACTTGAATGCCATCTCATTATAGGAATTATCTTTCATTGCAATAGAGACTAGAACTCTATCTTTTCATTTTTTTTGGTCACCAGTGCCTAGCACACAAGAAGTACCCCCAAACATATGCAGACTATTCAGATAGCATTCATTTGAATTCTGCATGTATACAATTACACACACACACACACACACACACACACACACATACTGTCATCACCTTCTGCATCTCTAGGGTTGCGGGTTCTAGTTAGGACCCTGTCGCAAAGTTTCTGACTGGGGCCATAAGGCTGGGATGATGTGATGGAATGGAGTGAGTGGTATATCTGAAATCAAGTGTGAAAACTGGAAATGAATGGCTTCAAGTCCTGAGAGACCTCATATGCACAGTTCTCAGTTTTCAACTCAGGCAGAGCATATAGCATGAGAGGGGAGAGTAGATCCAAGTGAGTGAGAGCAGAGAGAAAAAGGTACCAGGTCTTGTGCAGTCTCCCACCTGGTCCACTTCCAGCCTCCTAGGAAAATGGCCCCTGCCTAGTAGTTCTATACAAAGAGTCATATATTATTTTGATCAATTTAAGTTCCATTTTAAATTAGCCCTTTCCCAAACAGCCACAGAATGTCAAAGGTGCTGGGATAAGGAGTTGAGACTTTTGTAAATGTCAAGGCCAGCAGAACCAGACTCAGAGAAAGGTGAGTGCAGGAAAGGGCCCCTTGCATTTCAAAATGTGTGCAGAAAAGTGCAGAAGTGGGTATTTATGTATGAAAGAATTTTTTTTTAAAAAAATAGTCCATTGTATTGAGACATCTCTGCTCCCAAACATCAATTTTCAATAGGTCTGGCACAACACTGACAGGAGAAGAAATGGATGTCTAAATCTCAAATGTTGTGCAGTTCTAAAATTTGGTGTAGTTTGTGTTCCATTAAAACAGTTCACCTCTCATCAGGAAAATAATTGCTGGATTTATGAATGTCAAGAACTCATTATTTGGGCATGTTAAGCAAGCATACCCGGTCTGTGATCTTCTAGAGATGTAAAAAAAGCTACTACTACCATGGTGGGGGTGGGGGTGGGGACGGGGTGGGGGCAAGGGAGCCTTACTAGAAATTAGGACTGTGTTATAATAATCTTTAATATACTCATGGTGGAATTGGAATAGTACTTTCATTGCCACATACCAGGTACACTGTGGGTTAAAAAGGCATTACAGAGGGCCAGAAAATAAAATACTATTCCTAGGGCAAAAATCTATCTTTAAATTATCCAATATCTGCCTTAAAAATCACCTTTCCTCTTCCAAGTTAGGGACTACCTGCATAAATCATTCAGACACACTAATGAAAAAGAAAATCCCTTTTTCTTTCTACTTTTCATGCATAGAGTCAAGAATATAGGATCAATTAGTGTCACAAATATATGGTCTGACTTACTACTTTATATAGCAAATTGCTCAAAGGCAGGAGGCATGTCTTCTAAGTGTTCTGTATCTCACCAAAACGGAGTAGGTTTTCCTAACCCAGCCAATGCATAGCATGCAGAAACAGGATTCAAAAAGACTTTGAAAAGCCTGGAACTTGGGAGTGAACCCAATACAATGAAATTCAATAGGGATGAAGGGCCTTCCTTGCTTTAGCAGTATGGAGTGGTGGAAAAGGACGACCCAGATTTCCAACCTGACATCCCACTTATTAGTGCTTAGCTCCTCTGAACCTGTTTCCTCATCTGTAATATGGCATAATTACATGCACATCACAGGATCACTGTACAAGTTAAATGAGATCACACATTGACAATGAAAATGGTGAATATGGCATACATTGGGCCAATGTATTGTAGTTCCCTCTTCTTCTCTCCTAAAATGCAATTCCTTTTTTAGGGGTGTCTGCCTGCAGACAGAAAGCACAGTTTCTGGTCTTTGCCTCCATGCTGTGTTTTTACAAGACAGTCTCCACATGGGAACTGTGGTTTTCCAGTACTGCCTATGACCTTGTGGGAAAATCCAGCTAATTCTGGAGTCCAAGATTGGGAAACTCATTGCTATGGCACATCTAATCCACATCCTCCCACCCAGCTTTTATCAGTCCGAAAGGCGAATTTTTTTAATTAAAAAAAGCAATTGTAAAATATAAAATGGGAGTAATGGCTTAGTAATAGCATGAGAGAAAAAGACCTACGAGTTTAAGTGAGTAGCAATTTCAATTTGAGTTAGTGATCTGGTGCAGCTAATGTGTACTATGTCAAGTGATGGGGGTCAGGAGGGGAATCATATCTCAGAAGGGAGATGTATATCCCCCCAAATCCCAACTCCCTAAATGCCTCATCATAATATCCTAGAGAGCAAAATAAAATATCTGCCAGAAACATGATAAAACATGAAACGTAACATGAACTCAGCTCAGTTGTGAAACTTAAATTATGATTCCATTGGTTTTATATCACTATAAAAAAATTTAGGATCAAAACCTAGAAACTAAGCAACAAGCATGAGTTCTGGCTTATGGACTGCCTATCAGTTCAACAGCAGGTTGGACCCTCTCCTTCTCCCACTCTCATTCTTTCTCCACACTCAGACCATTCAGCCAGCAATGCCTCTGACTGGCACAGACTCTAGAATAGTGGTTCTCAACCTTGGCTACATTTGATATACTCCAGAATTTTTTAGAATCTTGATGCTCAGACCACATCCCAGGTCAAAGACATCAGAATCTCTGAATGCGGGGTCCAGGCATTGTCTCGGAGTTTCTAACATGCAGCCAAGGCCAAGAACGACTATTTCAAAAGGCCAGTCTCATGCCACCCTGGAGGCTGGGACCAGTTCTGGGCCACAAACTCGAGGAAGGTTGGAGAGAGGTCGGAGCCTGTTCAAAGAAGAGTGACCAGAATAGTGAAGAGTCTGGCCTCTGACATAAGTACAACTAGCAAAGGACATGGAGATGAGAGGATCCAGGAGAGAATAACTAGTACTTAAAATACTTGAAGCCCTGTCACGTGTAAGAAAAAATTGTTTTGTTTCGTTTTCCATGCATTGCTATCAGAGGGTGGGAACTAGAGAGAAATAGACTTCAGCTCAATCTCAGGAAGAATACTCTTATAAGGAGAACTCTTCAAAGACTAGGAGGCCTTGAAGAAACTTAAAACCTATAGCTGAATGCATGGAAACACAGACTAATGTGAGGCCCATTGGGAATAAATTCTGTAGAGGAAAATCAGGCATCAGACAGGGGATTAGGCTGGATGACATTTCAGGTCCAGTTTAACGCTGTGATTCCAGGTGTCTTTGATTCCAGGGGCTAACGGACCAAATTACCAACTTTGCACAATGAAGAAAAAATTGTGTTTAACTCAGGAGAACAAATCCATTATAAGCCTTACCAAATGGATAAACATGAGTGGGCTGGGACAGGAATAAACCCAAGAAGACTGAAATGTCCAAAGTTCTTTCATAATACCATATAATTCATCAGAACAATTCAAAATATAGCAATAAAGGGCAGCTCCACTGAATGGCCTTGCTATGGCAGCTCTCTAGGAGGCTATCTGCTGATTCAAGTAGGCAGACACTCTGGAGGAGACCCCTGCTGTTTATATGGTTGTCCAAGTTAATTATCCCTGTATTTTCAGATGAAGTGAATGGTAATCTGTTTATCTAGGTCAAGTATTTGTAGCTGCCTTTGTCCCTCGACAGTCATATAAAAATACATAGTGTTGTCCTTTTGGGCATTATAGGAAAAGATCTGGTTGAAAAAATAGCATCCATTTCTTTATAGGTTTAACACAGTAAGCCCCTATTTTTGAAGTACTCTAATTGGATCCAACTCTAAACAAGTGGTTTAAAATGGGATTTTTAAAAGAAAGAAATTTTGAATTCATGCCATATTTTTGTCTTGAGTTTATAAATATGTTTCCCCATAGAGATAATGAAAATCTGGCCTATGGCCTCTGCAACCATTCCTAAAGGTAGTAATTTCCACTGCACAAGGAAAAATGCATGGAGCTACCATAGGCAGCTAATAAAGTGCTAGTATCGGTTACTAGAACAAAGAGGCATGTCAGAGTGGAGGAAGAAACTTTATATGTCATAATGTACATGGGGAGAATGTGATTTAATCTGCAAAATAAAATCTTTGGAAGAGTAAGGTGCTTCCTAATGATATTTACCAGATGTCCTTTAAGGTTGATCTCCTTCTGGATCATCAGTCAGAGTGAGGCGGGGATAGAGTGAGAGTGGATAAACCCACCAGTGGAGAAAGTGAGGATTACCAGGGAATCTGCTGTGGGTGGGGTTGGGGGAGAAGGCCAGGCTCTGGCTTTGCCTGTTGAGGAATGGAGCCTTCAGGGAACCACAGAATCACTGAGCTAGAATTAGAAACTTCCCTTCTACCATGTCCCTTTGAGCCACTTTTTCTGTACTAACTAGATCCAGTGTACCTAACATTATTGAGTATGCACTACGCAAGGCACCTTCCATTCAGCAATGACTGGAACACTAAGATGTGGTTGCTGCCATCTTGGAATCCCAGAATGCTAATGCTGTAAGACCTCCACACTCAAAGCACTGACTGTGTGCCAGCAGCAGCAACCTCGCCTGGAAGCTTGTCCTCAGGCCTCTCCCCAGACCTGCTGAATCAGAACCTGCATTTCATCAAGATCCTTAGGTGATTCCTACACTCATTAAAGTTAGAGAAGCACTCGATAAGAGACCTTAGAGTTTCTATCCTCTAATTTAAAGAAAATTTAAATTAAGACAACTTTTTAGAGAACCTTTAGGGTACAGAAAAATTGAGGGGGAAGGTACAGAGATTTCGTATGTATGTACTGCTCTCACACATGCAAGGCCTCCTCCTTTATTAACATCCCCACCAGAGTGGTCCATTTGTTACAACTGATGAACCTACACTGACACATCATAGTCACCCAAAGTCCCTAGTTCACATTAGAGGTCATTGTTGGTGTACATTCTATGGGTTTGGATGTATGTACAATGATGTATAGCTACCATTATAGTATCACAGAGTAGTTTCACTGCCCTGAAAATCCTGTGCTCCTCCTATTCATCCCTCCCTCCCCCATAACCCCTGATAACAACAGATCTTTTTACTGTCTCTATACGTTTGTCCTTTCCAGAATGTCATATAGCAGGAATCACACAGTAGGTAGCCTTTTCAGATTGGCTTCTTTTACTTAGTAACAATATGTATTTAAGGTTCCTCCATGTCTTTTCATGACTTGATAGTTCTTTTGTTTGTTTGTTTGTTTGTTTGTTTGTTTGTTTTTAGTGCTAAAAAATATTCCATTGTGTGGATGTACTACAGTTTATCCATTCACCTACTGAAGGAGATCTTGGTTACTTCCAAATTTTGGCAATTATGAATAACGCTGCTATAAACATCCCTGTGAAGGTTTTTGTGTGGACATAAATTTTTAGCTCCTTTGGGTCAATACTAAGGAGCATAATTGCTGGAGCTTAGGGTAAGAATATGTTTAGTTTTGTAAGAATAACCTCTCATTTTAAAGACACAAAGCTGAGGTCCAGAGAAGTTAAGTGACTTGCCCAAAGTCACACCACAAATTCATAATAGCCACGTCTTGAACAAACATTTCCTGATGCTTCATGCGGAAATACATGTTGTTATGGGAAAAGAATAGATATGGGAAGCAGGGAGAACTGAATTTGGAAGCTCTGTGCCTAAGTTTCCTCACCTGCAGAAACTAAGATGCTTCTATTGCCCTACTGGTATACTTATGAAGATTCAGTGAAATAACATCCCTGAAAGTGCCCACAGTGCTCAAAAAATTTAACATCCAAACATTTTTCCTGTTCCTACTGGCATCTCCAGTAGCGACTCAGAGCCTCTGGAAGAGGCCAGGGATATGCCTGAGCCAGGCCTGAAGGGTTCTCCACATCGTGAGGAGTTTTGTTAGGTAAAGAATGCAGAAGTCTACTTCACTAAAGGTGGTGCCACGTTGCTGCCCGTGTTCTTTAAGACTGTTGTTTATGCTTTATATAGATCCCTGGATGTTTTCAGTCCTGTTTTCTAACACAGTGACATGCTTGCTTTTGGCAGATTAATTGGTAGAATTGTCAGCACAGCTGCCTTTTATTGCCAATAAACTTGGGTCCCTGTGAGCTGTGGCCTTAATTATTTGTTATTTCTTTTTCCAAGGGGGATAAGGTATGTCCTGCTTTAAGCTGTTCTCTTGCCTCAGAACAAGAAAGTGAAGAATGTACTGAGGAATTTATAATATGGCAGTGACTAGGAGTGCCTTAGAAAAAGGAAAATATTAGCAGAGGCTATAGCACCCTTATACTAGCCAAGAGTTGCTTTTCTTTATCCTCTCATCTGCTCTTTCTTATCTTTCCCTGCCATCCATGCTTAATGGCAAGAGGCACAGAAACATCTGCCTCTAGTCTAAGCCTCATGATAAAATTTCCACCAGTAAAATACTGTGATTTCCTTCTCCCCACTTAGGGAATGTTTGAAGGCTCCTATGCCATAGTACAATCCTCCAGTGATGTTTTCCTTTGTAATATTTGAGAATTGGTCAATCTCTCAGAGTACATTCATCAATTCAGAAACAACCATTTACATCTGACTGTGTTTTCACAGTTCTTAAAAATAATATGCTCTAGGAAAATTCAGAATCTTTGATATTTGCAGAGTTAAAAAATTGTTTTGATGAGTATAATCACTGTATAAAATGTGTAGTTTTTAAAAGCTTCACTAACTTTTTGGGTTTATCAGTGTTTTTCCTTACATGTGACAAATTTAATGTCTTATAAAGCTGGATCCTGCTGACTTTACGTTTTTATACTACCAAAAAATATTCAGTTCAACCAATTATTAGCTCTCTCCAGTATTGGGGATCTAGGGAAATCAAAGGAAAATTTAATCCATGGGGAACACAAAGGTCTGTTTTAGCCAATAGTTTCAGTATCTTCCCCACAAAATAGTTTACCAGATCTGCTGCTAGGCACACAGATGTGAGTTTCACCTTCTCCCATTTCTACCTTCTAGTCAAGGGGCTAATGAACTGTAAAACAGTCTCTACTGAACAGCAGGAGGGATAAGGAACAAAAAGCACTTGGTAATAAGCCATTTACATAATTGGTCCTTGAAAAAAAATCAAGCTTAAATGGTAATTTTTAAGGCTGTTAGTATCCCTCAGCTTCCACAATGGCAAGACACAGTAAACAACGTACTATAGTATTTTATTATAGTCAAATACCACCTCATTTTAAATAGAGGCCTTGTAAAATTGAACTAGATTGATGTCTTAATCAGAGTTATCTGTATAATCTCTAACTAAATCTGCCTAATTGGATCATCGGCAATGACTCTTTTGGCCATTAGTCTTAATTAGCGTGGCGCCACCGTTTCTGCGCATGCTCACGTGCCTTCCAAGTAGGAGCTGGCATCATCCCCCCGCCTCTGTATGAGGAATTCACTCAAAGTTTTTGTATGTTTGTGGGTCTCCCCAAATGCCAAAGTTTGTAAACCCCAGTTTTAATACACTGAAGCCATTTCATTAACTACCTGTGGCCACCCATGTCCGAGAGTATGTCACAGACATGGACTTAAACAGAGATCAAGTTGGGAAAACAACTGACAGTATTCCTGGCAATGATGGGCTACCAACACATTGTCACGTTAAAGCCAGCTTCTGCCACAAAACCTGACACATCAGCAATTGCAATAACTGAGTGTGCTTATAAAATCCTCACCTACCATGGCTTCCTTACTTTCAGGCGAAGGAACCCTTGGGAGAGCATATACCCACTTTCCCCAAATCAGGGTCAGCTTTATTTACATTTTCAACATAGCAAGAAGTTTATATTCAGAGTCCTCCTGCCTCCATGTCTGCATTGCTCTTCTTTCTCCTCAACACCCTTTCCAGGCCCCGACTATGCTCACGTGCCTGCCAGCTAACTGAAGCTCCTCACTTGGTGCCCCCCTTCCCAATTGGTTCCAAATACCTCTTCCTCTAACCAACAATCCATCTCCTGGACAATGTGTAAGCCAGGTGTTAGAAGGAAAGAAACCTGACTGCATTATTCACAATTTAGTGTGAAGATGGAATAACTCACCAGGACTCTCCCAACGGTATTAAGAGCTGAAAAGGTGAGCTTATTGATAACTGAATTTATAATTGATAGACTTCCAGCCAATGTAACTTTGGAAAGGAAGTTATTTCAGGCAGAATTAGGAAAGAATATTTGAAAAGCAAGAGTGTGTGTGTGTGTGTGTGTGTGTGTGTGTGCATGTGTGTCTCACACACACAGCCATACTATAGAATATAGTTGTACCTCGATTTTCGAGCATAATCCATTCCAGAAGACCGTTCGAGTTCTGAAACCTTCGAAAACAGCTGACAGCTAGGCCTCAGGATCTTACACTCAGCGGAAGCCATGTGACATGTTCAACTTCCAAGGCGTGTTCGAAAACTGAAGCATTTACTTCCGGGTTTACAGCGTTCGTAAACTGAAACATTCGTCAACGGAGACGTTCGAAAACCGAGGTACTAATGTACTAGGAAGCAATTTTTTTAAATGACATAGTGCTATATATACTAAAATGGAACTCTCCAACATACTGTAACAGCAAGCCTCTTTTGGGCTTCTTAAATCCAACCATGAGGTTACAAATAAGGTCATCCCTGGTCCTCCACCACTAATTCAAAATAATCATGCCCTCTCTTCACCTTGTTCCCTGGGAGAATCAACCTCACTCAGTGCCGCACACAGATTCAAGCCTGAAGAACAGAGCTGGAAACTTGGCACAGAACTTCTTTAAAACTGCTAATCCCTGAGTCCTACCAATGGATGTGGAAATCTCATTCGTGGTCAAAAACTACACTCACAGATCAGGTCACAAATGCAAATTCATTTTCTGCCATGGTAGCCACAAACCTCATCCACAAGCTTTCTACTGACTGGCTTTTATTCTAAGTGAAAGGCCAAAGATAAGATTCTGATGGCATTTTTCTTTAACCTTAAAAGCACAAATAAAAACAAAGCATTGAGTGAACACACTGCCAGACTCATAATTCACAGGATACCATCTCTCAACCTGAATCCATTCCCAACTACTCGGAAGTGCTTTGTCCAGGAGGGAGCTAAGCAGCAGAGGGTTACACCCCCTAATCACATCTGCACTTCCCAAGAGCAGGCCTCTCAGGTGCTTCCAAAAATCTCGGAAGGAAAGCCAGTCCTGCTGCCCAAATGTTGGTTTGTTTCGGACACAGAGATGGCCTAGGCCTCTCCTCCTATAAGTTATTTTTGAAAAAGAGGCAAAGTGAGAAACTTGAATTAGAATCTTTCAAAGCACAAATTGCTCTCTGGGATTCGATGTTTTTGAAGGTGTTCCATTAAGTATTTCAAGGCACTAACGATCATTCAGCAAATGACTCTTTTCTGTGCTCAAAGATTAAAAAGGTAGTAATAGAGGCAATAACTCCTTTGGTGCACATGTTGTAATCCCCAAGAATTAAGAAAGCTCTGTTTTCCTAATGCCCTTGTCACTGTTTAGCAGCAGGTCACATAAGACACTGGGACACTCCTTGCCTGCTACACTGGTGGGACATCGTCCCTACAGCAGCAAACCAATTTTTGTCAGGAAATAACTGTGCAGGTGGCTAGGGACAGCTGTCTGTTGAAAGGGAACTGTTCGACTTTCTTTTTTTTTTTTTAACCTGAATTTCCAGTTTTATTGAAAAGCCATTTCTAAACAATGGGTTTTCCAAACCAGTCTTGGGTTTGGCTGTCAAAGGATCTTGTTCCCATTGACTTAACACGAAGAGATTCAATGTGGGAGGTTGGAGAGAAGAAGGCTCTTTGGTGTGTAGCTACTTTCATCTTGTAGACCCAGTCTCTGTAAACTCTGTGTTTTGAACTGAAAGAGACTTAGGAGATGATGCATTCTCAGTTTAGGAGTGTGTGCAGGTGCCATAGAAAAGGGGTGAATGTTAATGCGTGTGACCAGAGAAAAGAACAGGAAAGAACATTCTGGAACATTTCACCCTGATGGATTTGGGGATGGGTTGCTTTGGGGAACATTTGGCAGGTGATTGCATCAAAAGTATCTCAGTTTTTCAATGAATACATAACATGTATCAAGTTATGGTCTGCCTACTGTACTGAGATCTGTAGTCTCCTCCCTGGCTAGAAATTGGGGATACAGGTGCTATGTTGAGATCACCTCTTCTGAGTCCCTGTTCCCCTGGTTATAAATACTTCTCTTGACCTGGAGGAGAATCCTGTCTTTGAGAACACTAGTTGACAATTTAGTGCATTATGCCAGAGGTGGCATCAATGTCTGAATTTTACCTCCTATTCTTGCATTTTCAGGGGGAACCAAGAGAAAACAGTCTATACTCACAATTCTCTACTTCACACCACAGTAACTAGATATGAGTTAGCACGTTAGATGTTCAATGAAAAAGTAGGCAAGAGGTGGCAATAGTTTTTTTTTTTTTTTTTTTAAAGATTTTATTACAGAAGGGGAACAGGACTTTATTGTGGAACAGTGTGTACTCCCAGGACTTTTTTCCAAGTCAAGTTGTTGTCCTTTCAATCTTAGTTGCTGGGGGGCACAGCCCACTATCCCTTGCGGGACTGGAAGAATTGAACCGGCAACCTTGTGGTTGAGAGCCCACTGGCCCATGTGGGAATCCAACCCGCAGCCTGCGGAGTTAAGAGCATGGAGCTCTAACCTCCTGAGCCACCGGGCAGGCCCGGCAATAGTTTATTTTTACTTAAGTAGAATACTTAGAAAAGCAATTATTACAACATACAGAGTTCAAGTTCATCCTTATATTTACTCTAAGTACCTTTGGGAAGATTTGGTCATTGAATATCAATATGTAAGATTATTTGAAATTTCTACAATATTTGTGAAACTAATCTTGTATTACATTGAGAACATCCACATCCACACACTCCTATGTGGCAACACACTTGGAATGTTTGGTAAATAGAAGGTTGAAAGAACAAATCCTTGGATTGTCTCTGGCCAGTGTATACTTGGGGCTGTCCATGGGATCCAGGAACTAGAGTGTGCTTATCTTCCCATGAATAGATCCATCACCTCAGCATTCCTGCCTAATGAATTAATATTTTTTTCTGAGTTAACTGGGGACAGGCAGCCTTCCATACCTCTAGTGTTTGGTTTTCCCTACAGCCACTATTGTGGCCTGGTGGCTGATGAGCATGGTTATCAAGACCTACAACTCACTACTCCTTTGGATAAATCAGGTGAGCCTGGAAAGGTAGAAAAATAACTGTACTAAAGTAAAAAACAACAACTGGGTTATGATTCTGGTTCTCCTACTCCATGTTCATGCCAACTTGATCAAGCCTTAGTTTTCTCATCTGTATGATGGGATAATACCAGTCCTGCTAAAGGTTTTTATGCAAATTCAAATTAGGTATTAGATGGGAATGAGAATATATTTTACAAATCATACAATGTTGTATAAATATGTGGAATCTGTTATTTATGTTTGGTGAAATTTACACTCTCTTTTAGCTTAGATGCTATTTGGTGAATGCCACAAGACTTCTGAGACAAAAACCAAACCAAACCAAAACCGAACCAAACCAAACAAGGCACATACATACATTGGTCTGTTGGACCCAGGTTTGTGCTGCACACAATTGCTTCAGCTGCTAAGGAAAAGGGCCAAATCTCAAAAGATGCTCTGCCCACAGTTTTACTAGTATAATGTGAGGGCTCTTTATACACCTATCTTCAACCTAGAGTTCACAGCAAGACACGTGCTATCAGGGCAGGAAGCAACCCAGCCCTAATACCAGGTCAATTTGAGCTGAGCCATGAGCTTGCACTATTAGTCCAGGATGACCAATTACTTTCCTTTCATGATTAAACATGTTTGGAAAAGAATTTTTTCTTTGTTACATAACCCAAAGTTCAAACTCCTTTGTTCTTGAGGTCCCTGCCAATGAATAGAAGCCCAAGTTCACTGCCTGCTGTCCAATACTTTTTAAGAGTCCCCTTGTAAGAAATAATATTCATGGATGATTGCCTAAAAGATATGAAAAACTTCTATTCCTCTAGATACCCTAAATTGTATCTCTACATCAAGCCAAACAATCAAAAAGCAGCAGGCTTAAGCTGAATTGTTTTGGCCCCGTGTAGAGCTGCTTTTACTGAATTACACTTTGGCTGTATGCCATTGGCTTTCATTGAAGGACGTTACAAGAAACAGTCCTATAAAAATTGCTAGTGTAGGAATATTGTTGATATTTCCACTGTATCCCCACATTGAGCCTTTGATGAGAATCAACAGAGGAATTTCCCTTGGCTCTTAGTTCCAGCAAAAGCCTGTTTCTCCTGAGCAACTGGTTTTTTTTCACATGGGCACAGAAAGGTCACATTTCCCTTTTTGCTTTGGCATCTAGGAAGCTCAGAGTCAAAATTTTGTCCCACCTGTAAGAACTCTGTACATAAACTGCACATGAACAACTAACTGTTCATGGTCTTATATTATTTTTCATCCCTTATATTTACGACACTTTAATTTCTTCTTTATGTATTGTGCATTGTTGTAAACTCCCCTCAATATTTTTGAGAACAAATGTGTATTTATCTCATTAGCTCTGCACGAGGCTCTCCTAGATCCCAAATTGCCTTTCCAGCCTTGTCTTTTGCCACTTTTTAGCATGAATCAGTGCTCCAGTCACACTGACCCGCATCGTACCTTGACTCTGCCATGCACGCTCACGTTGTTCTGTTTTGCCTGTGCTGGTTCCTCTGCCTGGAACACCCTTTGCCTGTCTCTTAGCCAAGTGAAATCCTAAGAGTTCCTATTTCTGTTCCTGTGTGGCTTTTCATCCATACCACCAGTGTAGAACTGAAATTCTAGTAGATTATGTACACATCTGTGTCCTTTGCTAGATCAGAAACTCCTTGAAGGCAATGCCATTTGCATTTATCTTTGTATCTCCAGTGCCTAGCAACAGTTCCAGATATGTACACAATAGGTGCTCAACAAATGTTTGTAAAATTAATGAGTAAATGAATATTCCTGTCCCAGCATTAGCACACAGGACCCTTGGGGATGCTTGTTAAAGAGGCTGATAACAAAATTCATTTCAATATTTGCATGGGCTTCCTGGCAGTGATTGCTGGAGGCACAGGTGCAGACAATGGTGTCTCCCGGTATTTAGGATACTGGGCCACATCGGTCCTTCCTCAGAGCAGACCCCAATCCTCAGACTTCCTTCTGGAGACAGGAATACTGGGATGCTGTTCTCCTTCCCCCCATAACATTTGCTTATGGTGTTTTATACTTGGTCAATTCCAGCTGTTTGCCACTGACAAGGCTAACACCAGAAGAGCAATCAATGAAGCCCAAAACATAAAAAGGTGTACCTGATTCTGTTTTGTGACTCCATAGGACAGAGGAGAAGGGCCCAGAAAGTGAAGGGTGGTAAGAAATCTTGTGTACTGGGGGCATGGAGGGTGTAAACATGCATGAGTGCTGAGGAAAGTTAACACCAGAAACCAATTATTCAATCAATTTTCCAAACACTGGGGTGGAAATAATGCTACCACTGCCTCCTTTATTCTTCCAGTGCCAGAACAATGTGTTTCTCATTTAAGAATCCATCCGATTATGCAATAGAACACGAAAGCAGCATCACAGTGTTTACAGCAGAATGTCTCACCAAAACATATTAAAAAGGCATTGGAGAGTGATGTTCAATACGGTAAGCATTAACTTTCTACCTTGAAAGTTTCCCATTTTTGCTTCTTGCTATTGGTCTTTCCTTGAAACCTTATAGTACAACTAGTGGGATTATTACCGTTTCAACAGGAAGACCATTGAGTCCAACACCTCCATTTTACAAATGCACAAGCTGAGGTCCTGTCAGATACACCGACTGGACCAAGGCTACAGAATCAGTTGGCAGCAGAACCAATACTTGATTCGCTGCCCACAGTTCTTTCCAGGATACCATGCCAGCTGCCTATTGGTAGTCATAAAACACAAACTAAGTATAAATAACCAGAAGCTCCTGGGAGAATAAGCTAGTCAACTTGTTTCCACGTTGATGCCAACTTAGTAAAACAACAACAAAGACACCTTGTATTGAAGGGCTAACAAACTGAGCTAAAGGTTTGAGCAAGTGATGAATGGGTACAGGGACTAAAGTTGCAAAGAGATGTTGTATCTTCAAGCTTGGCATCTGGGACTGGTTCTGAGAACACTCTCAGAGAGCCTAGCATCTGTTGACCCAAATGTTGGAAGAAGGAGGTGAATGAAAGCCAAGTGTGGAAGAATGCAGCAGAAATCTAGGACTCAGACCTCCTGCTCTGCTGACAACATGTTATGTATGTCACTTGGCAACTGGGACATGGCGTGCATCAGCAAAAGACACTCAGGATATCTGCAGTTGAGTTGGGAGGACACAGGGCCCTACAAACTCAGTTGGGAGTGTCATACACAAGCTTGCTGGTGCATTATAGTTTCAATTCTGGCACAATGTCCCATTTCAGGGAGCCAAGAGTGTCTACAGTCCGAGAGCACACACAGCACAAGGGAAAGGCTCATGGGAACATGTACCAACTCAATCACAGAAAGAGCACTAGAGATTTTTCAGTTTCTGATTGCCTTTTTTAAACAATAAAAACATGGATAATAATCCTTCCCAGAAAAATGTGAGGTTAAAAGTTTAATCTGAGTTCACAGCACACACATTCCAAGGGGGCACTGTACTTGGGGAAATTACTCACCTAGAGTTTATATAAGTTCCGAGGCGATTAGAGTCAGCCGACAAATTGGAGCCAGAACACGTTTACATTTAAGGCTTAAAAATGTAGATTCCTCTTACGGAAAGAAAGAAGGGGGTGAAGGGAGGCAATCACCCAGCACCCAATGTTTCTGGTTAAGGGACCAGACCTCATTAAGTGTCAGTCCATCATCTCAAAGAGTGTGGAAGATGCCAGTACACGATCCCCCCCATCTGTCCCTCTTGAAAAGCACACGTCACATCTGCTTGCTATCAGCATTTATCTCGCAGCGTGTGTCTGACTCATTTGGAAAACTCAAAGCACATGTTTATTCCTGCCGAGGAACCAGCCATTGCTGTGCAATTTACAAGCCCTCTGCAGGCTGGAGCACACTACCATGGAGAGCAGTGCCAAGGGGCAGCTCTGGGCTCTAGTGCTGCTTGGTTGGATTGCTTTGCTACCAGCTTTGTAAATGGAAATGACACCCCCTTCCACCTCCAGTGAGCGCTCTTGTCACTTTCCAGCCTGAGTCACAACTAACCTTTCTACTTCTTAGCCAGTCAAGGTGGGTGAGAACTCCAAAGCAATTGCGTTTGGGAAGGATTGGCAGCAGGTAATGAATGAGAAACACACGGCTGGCTTGTTAATTTCTGGAAACAAACGGTATTTGTGCAACAACTCAAAAAGTCTTGGTCACCAAACAAAATCGACGTGCTCTTTCTTTTTCTAAATCCTTGCAGTCTCTGGAATGGAGCTTGGTGATTGCAAAACGTTTTTCACATTGGGCTTCTCTCTGTCACCTAATCTGATTTTGAGCGGCTTGTCTAACATCACTGAAAGTGAATGCACATGAACCTACTTTACCTGCGCCTACACAAAGCCACATTCTGGTTGAAAAGTGAAAATTCATCAGAGTTAGTGTTTTGTCCATTGATTTTGGTTCTACTCTGCCAAAATTCACAGCAAGGCCATGGCCATGGGTTGTCCACATAGGTGCCTTTGTGTGAGTTAGAAAGGGTGCCACCTCCAGGAGGTTCAACCCTTCTGGGAGCCTTTCTACAGAGGAAAAACCTGTACAACTGAATGCTATAGTCTCAGCAAGAACTAATAGGCCTTTCTTTCCACAAATCATAAAAAATGATGGAAACTCCAAAGTCTGTTCACTTTAAATAGAAAAGGCCACATTAGGATGATTAAATGCAAGATGTCAAAGGTTCAAATCAAAACCTCTGTATTCTCTGAACGCTGAACCACACAGAGGGCTGGCATGAGTGGTTTATACCCAATAGGTCTCCATCTGGCCAGATATCCTTATAATACTCAGATTATTCTAGAACCACCTCTCAAATGGAACTTGTTCCTTTGGTGAGTTTGTGTCTACTTTCCTTGGGTGCTTCCTTAGTTCTGTGTATCGCTGGAAAGACAGGGAGATTCTGTCGTGCGGGGGACCCTGCTTGCTGCGCCATTTGTCATGCGGGGCGTCCGGCGGGGTCTCTGGTCCCGCTCCCCCCATAAGAACGCAGGACATGGTGAGGCCAAAAAGGAACACCCACGGAGCCATAGATGGGGGAGTCATACCACTATATTCTCGCTGGCGGCACTATACTCTCACTGGAGGCTGGATCCACACTGTCCGCAAACCGCCATCCACACTTGCCAGCCCAGCCGCCATCTTCTTGCTAGGCCCCCGTTCTTCCTCCTCTTCTCTTTCTGCTAGCGTAGCCACAGCAGTTATATTAGTGGCCAATGGCTCACTGGTTACAGCTGACGGCCAACTAGCCACAGCTGATGGCCATTTACTACCTAAGCCAGGCACCTGTCTATGTGAGGCCAAGAGCCTGGAAACTTCTTTCTGGGGCTCTGCCCCCACAGATTCCCATTCTCCTGGTTTGTACAGTTTGTCCTCTTAAGTTCTTCTCACCACTGGCCTCTGTCATCTCTCAGGCTTTGTTTGCAGGCAGGCCTGTCATCTAAGGCTACCCCTACCTTTGAACATGCCACCAAATTTGACCATCAAGCTTAGTAGAAGCCACTTCCTAGAGCAGTGGGTTCCAAGCTTTCGAACATATATCCCCCATCTTCTTTATTTTATTTATTCTTTGTTTGTTAACATATACATTATGTACATAAAATACTATTATTACTTAGTAGTTCAAGGCCCAAAACATAGTGAGATTTATCACAATTACACGTGTACATTTTGATCCATATTCCCCTGTGACATTTCAATAATTTTGAAGGCTTTTTTGGCCAACTGCTTGGCAAATCAAATTAGATTGTCACTGTTTCTAGCTTGTAACACTGTAACCTTGTAATGTGGTTGGCAAACCTTTTGTGGTAGGAGTAGCAGAACTGCTACCTCTTCCACTTCTGTGTTTGGTTTTCTTGGGGACTCTATTGTTAGAGTGCTATCTTTAACCTATGGTTCCTTTATAGGATTCTTTTAAAGCCACATGTCCATTTCTGTGAAGGTTGAAACTAGATAACACAACTGGTAAATCCACTTAACCAGGTATAAGAAACCAGGCACAGAATACTCTACCTTTGAATCTGAGAACTTGGAGACAAAAGACTGAAGACTGACCCATTCATTCACTTAGGGTTAATACCATGTCACTCAGTCAGGGAAAAAATGCAGAGGCTTTGGGGCTGCAGAAAAATGATAATTTCACAGTTGATTCCACATCTACATCATTTTTGGTTTAGAGCATTTTCTAACAAGGGAAGGGAAGTCGCAGATACTAAAGAAAAAAGAAAAAGAAAAAGGAAGCCTGTCTTCACATATCCTTCCTCCACAGACACTTCAGGAAAGCATAGGAACTAGAGCATGGGAGAGAGATACGCTGTTCCTCCAACATTAGCCCACACTGCCTCCCATTCAGCAATAATAATATCTACAGTCTTAACACCTTCAATAAATTGATACTGTTATTCCATTCTGGGTTTGAGAAAATTAGAGCTGCTATATACGTTTTTCAATTTCTAGTTTTAGAGGAATATTGCTACTTTATCCAAGACAAGCAAATACAGTCAGGATGAAAATTAGCAGCAAATTCCCCTTTCCACCCACTTCTATGGGAAAAACACAAGGTCAGTGGATTTCTCCAATGTTGCCAGTGAAGACTTTTCTCCAATGCTTGAAAACAACCAACGCTCTGACTCAGGTTTCCTCTCTATGCATGAGCCTCTTTCTGAGGGCAGAAGCAGCTCTGAGTTTTCAGTCACCCTGATATAAGGAAGGAGGTCTCAGGAACAGGTTGGGTAGCTGACTGTGGCAAGGCCAGTTGCAGGAAAGCCTTGCAGGTGAAAAAGAAGATTCAAACTGTGGAAGAGCAGAGGAAGTAGTTCATAAATGAAGTTTTAGTTAGCTCATACACTGCGCTATCTGACTTAGTGGTGCCCATAATGAAGTTTAAAGTCAATAATTATGTAAAGAACATGCAGAAAACTGACACTGAAGGCAGCTGAAGGACTGGGATATCCCAAATCTCCAGGCTTTCCTGGACGTGGGGGTGGGGGGATACGTGAGCCAACAGCTTTGACCCCAAGTCCCACATTCTGCCTCTTTTTGAGCCTGTTGGAGGTGTTTATACACTGATTCTAAGTGCCCATGGACTTAAATAATACAAGAAGGAAAGAAGAAATTAAAAGCCAGTCTATATGTAATATCCATAGCGAAATCCTAACCTAAACATATCTAAATTCCTCTGATCTTGTTACCAATTTAAGACAACAGAGTAGGTCCAAATAATGCCAAGCATTTGTTTTTCAGGGACACCAGGCTACTTTATCAGCAGCTTAAGGCACTGTGTATAAAAAGCAAAACCAACCAAACAAAGCAACAAAAAAACACCACCAAAACCCCAAACTTGAAATGACATCCAGAAAAACGCACAATGGAGTCTGAGGTTGAGGACATTTTCTACCCTGCTGGTCTCGGGCCAAGCAGCTATTTGATGGACTGAACTTCAGGTGAAGGGTGTGTGTGTGTGTGTGTGTGTGTGTGTGTTTGGGGAAACCACCATCTTTAGAGACCTGGTGTGTGGAGCAGGAAAGTGGCTGGGAGAGCGACTCACTCAAAAGGGTACCTCTCACTCCCCAGCGGGCAGGTCCTGTTAGCTGGAGTCCTTTCTTGTCAAAGCAGCCCAATGGCAGGCCATGCTCTGACATCCCATGCCTTATCTCACTAATTTACTCATCCATGTAGCAAACATTTATTGAACTCTTCCTACGGGTCTGGCCCTGGGGATATACACATGAATGGAACACTCATGGCCTCTACCTTCATTTGAAGCTTTCTCTAAGTCTTTCTGGCAGGTTGTTTGCTGAGTTTTAATCCTGGTTAAAATGCACATGCTATGGGGGCAGAACTGTACTTTGTGCTGTCGGCAGTTGTGAGTTAAGCAGAGTTTTTAAATTCAGGCTGATGCTGATTTCTTGGATGTAATGGGTCTCTGCTCCAGCCTGGGGCAGATGTGTAGTGAGAATCGTGGTGGAGCACTTGGGAAATTAATTTTCATCTGTTTCACAGTTTGCTTGGGACTAGCCCAACCTATAACAGAGCCTGTTCTTGGCTCAATCCTCAGACAGCCCTTGTTAAACGGTGTGTGTGTGGGGGGGGGGGGGGGAAGGAGACTGACTGGAGAGGCTCTAGTTATTCAAACTCTACAGGAATTCCCATGATACAGCTTTAGCTAGGACTTTCAGCTTTCTGTTAGTATAAATAGCTAACCCTTTTCATCTCCATCTGTTTCCCCAGTACAGGTATGTTTGTAGTGCTAGGGAGAGATGAAACTGCAAAAAGACAGTGGCACATGGGTATCCAGAGGTGGAAAAGGCCCAGATAAATTCTAACCTGGACAATCTCTGGGTACTGGATAAAGAAGCACAGGTATGCTCTCACACATGAAGCAACTTTTAGTCTAATTCATACTAATGTGTGTTCAACAGTTTACAGGGTAAATAGATCCTTTTAGTCTGTCATAGGTTCATGCACTTGGAATGACCAATAATGTATACTTAAATATGTAATAAAGCTTAAGGGAAAAGAGGGTCCAGGGCGTGCAGGGGAAATAAGCTATTATTATTCCTCCGGCATGGAAAGGCCATCGTACTTCATATATGATTTGACCATGCTTCAGCAAAGCAATTTTGGCTTTAAATGGCACATTTCCTTTCTTCTTTATTAGGCTTCCTGAAGGGTTATTTCACCCCAGGTACTTTCTTACACTGAGTAGTATTTCAGCTGTATCGTGCAAACCCAGAGATCTCAGTAATACTTGGTATGTCACTGGTGGTCAACAACTGGCAGGCTGTGCTTCTGGAATCCTGAGATGCATACTTGAGTCTGTGATGGATGTTTATAACTGTCGGAATGTGTCTTCAATCACTGCAGAAATGCCTGAGCACATGGCTGTCTGTTGTGCAATGTAAGATGTGACTGACTGTTTCTTAAGATGGGCACTTGTGCCATTATTTATTATTGTTCTGGTAACATTTACTATTTTGGAGGGTTTGTTGTTCTGTTTTAAGAAATAACAATTTAAGTACTTTCTTTCTTTCCTTTAAAAAAAGCAGCCCAGCCCAAACCTTCTTTTCCTGAGTTTTGGAGCAAGGCAGCATCTGGGAACATATGGTTTCAGCTTCCTGAAAAATAAACTTTTCTCCCTTATTTCGTTAAGATGCATTCTTTATCCCTAGTGAAACTTAGACTAGATTAGCCAACGAAATTTTATTTTATTTCCTTGGGACTTATCTAATCTCATTAGAACCACAGAAGGGCTAATGGAATGTAACCGCCTTGCACATGAATGTCTTCTGATCATGACCTAACAATTCTCACCTAGGAACTGCATATGCTCTTTCATTTAAAAAAAAAATTAATTGGGGGATATTGGGGAACAGTGTGGTTTTCCAGGACCCATCAGTCGTTGTCCTTCAATTTAGTCATGGAGGACGCAGCTCAGCTCCAAATCCAGTCGCCCTTTAGTTGCAGGGGACGCAGCTTGCTGGCCCATGTGGGAATCAAACCGGCAACCCTCTTGTTCAGAGCTCGCGCTCTAACCAACTGAGCCATCTGCCGCCCTACTGCATATGCTCTTTTCAATACTATCTACATTCAGGCTTGCTTCAACCTTCTTAGTATTTAGGTGTCTAAAATTCGTCATTTATGAGTGAAATCAAGTATTTTATTTGCATAATAGTGCTTCAAGTCTGTAACTACTCATACTGGCTGGTCTTTTAAATAACTCCTCTGTAAGATCTCCAGCAACTCTGTCGCTCAAAGCAAAGCAGTTACCTTTGGCTTCCTTACAGGGAGTCAACCCTTATTCCAAGGGAAACAAGACCAAGTTTTCAAAAAGCCAAATAGTCAAACACTTGGCTCCTTAGCTGTTCATGAAAATATCATTATTATCAACAGAAAAGATACTTTCTCATTGTCACCAGTGTTCTGAGATTGTCTTGGGCTAAAAGTCTCTGGGTATAACAGGCAGGGCCAGTGCCAGTGTTGGCTGGAGATTCACAGTGCATCCTCTTGGCACCTCAACATTCTTGTTTAGGAAGTTGGGCTATCTTATCCCTTAGGGATACTCTACGAAGTACAGCAGGTTCTCAAATAAGGCTGTTTCATTCAAGGTCATTTTGTTATCAATTGATGAGAAAAAAATATTGATTCCTGGCTAGGGCCACTGTCTGTGTGGAGTTTGCACGTTCTCCCCATGTCTGTGTGGGGTTTCTCCAGGTGCTCCGGTTTCCTCCCAAAGTGTGCATGTGATATGAACTGGCATGTCTAAACTGTCCCAGTCTGAGTGTGGGTGTATGTGAGTGGCCCTGTGATGGAAGGGCAACCTGTCCAGAGTGGGTGCCCACCTTGTACCCTGAGCTGCCAGGAGAGGCTCCAGCCACCTGCGACACTGACCTGGAATGAACAAGTTGGAAAATAATGATCTTACTTGTTTTTATTCATCCTTCTTGAATGCATGTATAGCTCACGTTTATTTCAATGTTTAATATTAGAAGTGTTTGGGGTCTTTATTTAGAAGTTTGGCGATGTTTTTGTGACAAGAAATGTGCCGTAGGAACTGGAACTCTTACTTCTATCCATTAGCCTATGGTAAAATTGGTTTCCTTATACATCGTTTGGCTTGAAGTCGCAGTTTCCAAGAACCTATCAACAATGTTAAATGAGGACTTACTGTACCTCAAGGGAATATGCTCTAACACTTGCTTCAACATAATTCTTGTGGGCGTAGCAGTGGCCACATCCAGTTCCATGAGGCTTCACAGCAGGCTTCAAGCCCTCCTTCCTCCTAGGGCCCAGGGACAGCAAGGCTGAAAACCAGCTGTGCGACATGATAAGCTGCAACTCAGAGGATCTGAGAGAGTCTGAAGGGGACATGCAGCTTCCAGAGGAGTTAACACATGGCTCTGCCACAGACCTCCATTTTTAGATGTTAGAGAGAGAGCTATATACCAGAAGGCACATTTAAAGCACTCTTAGTCAAACTGTGGCATTACCATAGTTGATGGTTTTCTCACCGGTATAGTGGGTATATTCAACAACCTTCAGAATCCCTTCCCATTCTCATTTGTGGGATTTTGTAATTTTATTCCACTCAGAATTATACCCTAGCAGAACCTGGTAGAGTAAAACTGCAATGTAACAGTATAAAAGAGGGTGCTTATGGCAGGACACCACGGCCAGATGACACGAAAGCTCACCAGAAGTGAGGTGAGACAGTGATTTCCCTTGTCTCCTCTACTGCAGTTAAGAAATCCAGCAGAGATCTAAAAGACCCAGGAGTCTTGCCTTTTGAAACGTTCAACCTTCACATAATAAAGGGTCTTAACAGTAGTTGAATTAGGGCCGTCTGTGTCGCTGGTGTAACGATCCTACACCCACCCTGGGCGGCAGTGAAAGTTTGTTCCTTGCTTTCAGGTGTATGTTTGGGAGCCTCTTGGTGAGTCAGCATGTACACAGAAGGAGGAAGCACATAAATTGGGCACAAACTGATTAAGCAGCCATGGCCCGAGTTACCCATCTGGGAGAGGGTCTAAAGAGGGTCACAGGACATGTCTTACAGTGTCCGTGTTCCTGACACTGAGCCATCCATATTCACTTCTCCTCCAAGGGTTAAATTACTCTGCCCTTCCAAAGGGGTTTCTGACTTCCTATTTTAGCACTCAGAAGAATGTTAATCCTACTGAGAGGACTTTTAAATACTTAATTCATAAGGACTAGACTTTCAGAAACAAGGACTAAGAGTTCTGTGTGGCCAGCTTATGAAAGACCCAGATGATAGAAAGGACTCCAACTGGACCAGGGCGCCACTGGCTGGGGGATCAAGGCCCTCGTGAGACACAACTGGCAACTAATAGCTGCACCCATTTTATCTTCATTACGGTTTATTGGGTATTCACGGGAATAGAAAATTGTATAAGGTCCTGACTTATCACAGGGTGTGTTTTGATCATTCCCCAAATCCCTCTGTGGTCTTTATACAGACCCTGGGTTTAAAAACAAAACAAAACAAAAAACACCCCCCAAAAACCTCTTTGGGTTTTGTTATAAATACATATATGAACTTGGTGAACATGAGGTAATTAGAAAAGACAAGATTGTGATGGCCACAATGAGAAAATCCAGGCTGGCCACCTCTGCCACCACTTCGATGAAGGCTATGGCTTAGTAGCAAGGCAGTGTGTTCCTTGCTATCACAGCTGCTCCTGCTGGATGGGCACAAGCATAAGGGCCAAGAGTCAGGCCCGGGCTAGCTAAGGGGAGCATAGGAGCAGGGATGTGAGCTTCCTGTGGCTGAGCCACATCTGCCCAGCACCAATATTGCTAGTTTTCCTCATGATGTCTCTAGGAACATAAAAGACGAAAAACCTTAAGACAGAAAAGGTATTTAGAAGTCTTCATTTAAAAGGGTGTATATTAGTTAGGGTTCTCCAGAGAAATAGAACCAATAGGATGTATAAGAATTGGTTCACACAATTTTGGAGGTTGAGAAGTCCCAAGATCTGCAGTAGGCACACTGGAGCCCCAATAGAGCCAAGGGTTTAGTTTTAGCTCCAAAGCCAGCAGGCTTGAAACCCAAGGAGAGCCAATGTTTAGTTGGGTCTAAAGGCAGGAAAAGACCAATGTCCCAGCAAAAACAGTCAGGCACCAGAGGGTTTTACTTGAGGGAGAGTCAGCCTTTTTACCCTATCCAGGTCTTCAACGCATTCTAGGAGGCCCACCCACATCAGGGAGGGCATCTGCTTTATTCAGTCTACTGATTTAAATGTTAATCTTCTCCAGGAACACCCTCACAAACACCCAGAATAATGTTTGACCAAATGACTGGGCACCTCGTGGCCCAGTCAAGCTGACACACAAAATTAACCATCATAGGGAATGATGTTAAAGACCAGAGGAAGTGATGAGACTGCAGTGTATTAAATAAACCTGGCTGCATATCCAAATCAGTGGGGGCTTTAAAAATAGGTGCTTGGGCCCCATCCCAGGCCAATTATCAGAATTATGTGGGGTGGAGCCTGACCTATTTTTTAAAAGCTCCCCAGATGATTCTGATGTGTAGTTAGAATTGTGAAACTCTGGACTAGAAGGAAAGAATACAATAAATGTCCTGACAAATAATAATGAACAGAAGGAATCCAGTTACTGGTGCTCACCGAGGAAATGAATTTTTAATAAGTCTTATTCAGAATGCGAGAGGTTAAGCCAATTTGTTTGGTTTGCAGCTTAAGAGGATTTTTCAATATGGTATGGGTTAAATTTCCTAGAAAGGGCACAGGTTTGAGGATCTAAAAATGTATGTTCAATCCCAGCTCTGTCACACAGTTATTTAACTTTTTGGAACCCCAATTTCCTAATTGGTAAACTAAGGATAGATCACTGAGACAACATTAGTAAAAGGTTAGCACAGTGCCTGGTCCCTGATAGGATACAGCAAATGTCAGTCCATTCCTCTAAACTCTGTAGGGATCAAGCAGTATTGAAAGTTGAGAATGAGAAACATTCTTATCATACACATATCCCATCTATGTTTTCAATAAATAATACATCACATACTGCATTCCCTTTAACATTCTTTCTTTTCAATCACCATCTTGTACGAAAAACTCATGTAGTTCAGAAACAGAAAAAAAGTTGTCAGGTTTTGAACGTGGAAAGGAGTGAATGCAGGATTAAACTTGAATTATTCACAGCTGTCTCAAAGTTGAAACTCCCCAAGGAATTCAAGTATTGCCAAATATTGAGAAAAGGAAAAAAAAAAATGGGGAAAGTAAAACAGAAGATGGGAAGAGATTTAAGCTTATTTCTTCAAGTCAAATTTCAGAGACAGGAAATAGGTCTAAACTCATTCATGTGTATAGAGCTCCTTAAGAAATCATTTTGACACAACTTACTTCACACTAAAATAGGGGTTGAAATGCCTGACTTAAGAAATGATTGTGTTACACAATTATCATCAGCTTGTTAATCTTAAATGAATCAATGATTTTCACAACTGAAAGAATATTATCTGAATATTCTGTTTGCAGATAAATGTTTAGGCTCTAAAAGAAATGTCTCCTTCCCTCCAAATGCAAGTATTCTTATAAAGAGTGCCAATGAATTTCTTTACTTATGATTTTGTAGGTATTTATTCACTTATGTAATCAGTCTATTATATCATGGGCACACTTTACATAGGAATACTGAACATGTTAACATGGTGGAATCGTTGTGGGGACAGAGCCCCAGAGAGCAGTTTCCATTCTCTCGGCCTCACGTGGAAAGGTGCTGGCTTGGGCAGTAGATGGCCGTCAGCTGTGGCTAGTTGGCCGTCAGCTGTAACCATTGAGCCATTGGCCACTAGTATAACTGCCGCAGCTGTGCTGGAGAGTAGAGTCGAGTGGAGTCGAGGAGAGTCGGTCGGTTGGCAGGCAGAAAAGCGGACAGCAGGTTGCACGTCGTGTGAATCCAGCCTCCAGTGAGACTAAAGAGGTATGACTCCCCTACCTATGGCTCCGTGGGTGTTCCTTTTTGGCCTAACCACATCCTGTGTTCTTATGTGGGGAGTAGGAGCAGAGACCCCGCAGGCCACCCTGCATGACAATCGTTCACTAATTTGATCTTATAGGTATTTATTAATTTCCTACTGTACGTATAGGACTCCTCTCTATGCAGTTATAACTATATTTATACACATAACTAGAAAAATATGAATAAGTTTCACCTAACTGAAAACTGATTTAGAGTGGCATGGGATTTACTAGGTCTGAATATGCTAAAGAAGCAGGAACAATCATATTGGTGCTAACAAGCTGACTGAGGCATGTGGTGGGAGAAAAATGTGGGCACAACTGGCTTCAAATCCTGGCTCTGCCAATTACTAGCTGTGTGATCTGGAACAAGTTACTTAATTTCTCTGAACTTCAGTTCTCACCTCTGTAAATCAGGGTTAATAATATCCTCCCTGTAGTGTTATTTTGAGGATTAAGTGAAATTATACATAAAGTGCCAAGAACATGGTAGACACTTTCCCTCTTACATAAATCCTAGAAACAACTGTTTCCTGCAGGTGGTTTGGTGTCCTTCTGGTTTGTTAAGTGGTGCCTCATGTTCATAAAATATTGAGCTTGAAAAACCAAGCAGCCTAAAAATTAAAGCTCCAGGGCTTCCACTTCCAGGAAGATGAAGTGGACACACTTTCCCCCATTTCTGCTGCTAAGTGTAATTAAAACTTTAGATATCAGATATAGAACAGACGTAAGACTCTAAAAGGTGAAAAGTAGAAGGCAGACTATCTAGAATCGCAGGACCCACTGAGCAACACAATGATGAGCTGTTTTTATTTCTTTTTGTCTCATACAAGATCAGACAATTAAGTTCGTGAACTCATCCTAGAAAAAGTGCTACATATTTCATTGCTGAATATCACTACAGTCACCTTAGAGGTACTCCCCTTGGGAAGCTATGCACTGACGCCAACACCTAGTCCACTCTTCAAAGCAATTATGGAACTCTCTTTCTGGAATGGCTATCAGAGCTGTCACTGTATTATCCTTGATGTCCTGAAGGTCATCAAAATGCTTTCCTTTCGCTATTTCCTTTATCTTTGGGTTAAAGAAAGAAGTCACTGGGGGCCAGATCAGGTGAGTAGGAAGGGTGTTCCAATACAGTTATTTGTTTACTGGCTAAAAACTCCCTCACAGACAGTGCCAGTGTGAGCTGGTGCATTGTCACGATGCAAGAGCCATGAATTGTTGGGGAAAAGTTCAGGTCATCTACCTTTTTCACGCAGCCTTTTCAGCATTTCCAAATTGTAAACTTGGTTAACTGTTTGTCCAGTTCATACAAATTCACAATGAATAATCCCTCTGATATAAAAAACGGTTAGCAACATCATTGCAACAAGATCACGAACTTAATTGTCATACCTCGTATGTCCCATACTTAGATTTGAAGAAACCAGCAACCTGGGTACAGACAAAAAAGTACAGATAAAAAAAAGTCCCCCCAAAAGTATGTTCTTTCAAGGAAAGGGGCATCCTAGCAAGGTAGTAAACTTTTAAATAATAAATGCTGTGCTCCAGACAAATACCACACAAAAAGTTTGTGAACCAACTTCCACCCATGCCAGGAAAGCCCAGGTATGGAGCCTACACGTCCACCCTCATGAAACTGCAATGTGGTGTCAGAGAACACCCAGTAGAGAGTTAGGACTTCTACTATAACCTAGTGATAACAAGGCTACCACCACTGTGGTATCATAGGAGACGAGGTGGAGAGCTGGAACTTGTACCCCTGCCCAGCAATGATGCTTAATAATGAGCAATGATGATATTAAGCAATAATGACACCCTTCAAGTGTTATGGAGGCTGAGTGAGGGAACTGGACCTCTGCCTCCACCTAAGCAATGAGGCAGTGCCCATCCCTCCCCTGCTAAAGTCCTGTCAAAGAAAACCAGCTTAGAACAGAAGGTTTCAATAAGATCCAGCCTCATAAAATAATGTGAAAACATCCCTGTTTTAATCAAAATCACTTGTCGTACCAAGATACAGAAAAATCTCAAACTCAATGAAAAACGACAATCAATAGATGTCGATACCGTGATGACAGAGAATTTAGGATTACATGACAAGAATTTTAAAATGACAAATTGCTTCAATGAGCAATTGTGAATCTGTTTCAAACAAATGGAAAAGAAATAGAAAATCTCGGAAAATAAATAGATGCCCTAAAGAAGGTCATCTATTTTTAGGTCTAAATTTAAACCTAAATTTCAAATAAAAATTTAGAACTAAAAAAAAACACCCATAACCTAAATAAAAAGCTCATTGGAGAGCAGATTGGAGGACACAGAAAAGAATCCAAAGTGAAATTCAATTTCCGGTCAAGGTGGCAGAGTAGGTAAACACTGCACTTCCTCCTATCACGATCCTAATCAATATTACAACAAAACTGCAGAACAACCATCATTGAGACTTGCCTGATGTCTAGCTGAACAGAAGCCCTACAACTAAGGACATACAGAAGAAGCCACCTTGAGACTAGTATGAGGTGTAGAGACGTGGAACGGGCTGCCCGGTCCCACATTTGTGTGTGACCATTAAAAATTGGGAGAAATATCTCAGCTGTGGAGGCCCCCCTGGAGGGGTCCCAGCTTCACATCAGGCTCCCCAGCCCAGGGTTCCAGTGCTAGGGAGAGAATTGCCCATAACTTCTGCCTGTGAAAACCAGCAGAGATTATGACTGGGTGAAATAGAGGGCAGCTAGGGTTCTAGGTGTTCCTCTTAAAGGGCCCAAACACGGACTTACTCAGGACTGACTCACTTGCTCTGAACTTCAGCACTGGGGCAGCAGCTCAAAAGGCACCAGGGACATATGAGGAGGAACTAAGTTGTCTGGCTTCAAGGTGATGGCTGGAGGGGCAGCTTTCTCCCACAAAGGAGTGCTGGCAAAATCCATTGTTTCTTTGTTGAGTCCTCCTCACTCTAGGCATGCAGACATAGCATATGTGAGTCTCCATCAACCTAGCTAACACTGTTCCTCTGCCTTGCCCTGATGACTCCAGAGAACCTGCCCCACCCAACTTTCAGACATACCCAAGCCACTTCCAGTGCCTTTTCTATACAAGCAGCCTTTCTTGCCTCATCCTACAGACGTTCCTAAAATCTCTCAAAGGTTCACAAAACTCAAACAAGCAGCATCTGGCTTCAGTGTGACCCGTACCTCTTGGTAAGCAGTCCCAAGCCTGGCATTAGCAACAGCTGGCCATGGTTCGAGGCTTGGCCTCTCAAGGAACCTACAAGCCCAGTGTGGCTGGTGGTAATCTGCGGGTTGCTTTGTGGCTCAGTCCAGGTGGCTCTGGGCAGGGCAAAGGCTGAGGCTGAATTTGGCCTGTGGCAGGGACCTCAGGGCTGGCATGCCCACTGGCCAGCTTCAGACCTAGCTGGAACATGACCTGGCACCTCCAAGATGACACATCCAAAAGGCAGACTTGGCAGGCACCAGAGCCCTGCTAAAGCCAATCCTGCTTCGTAGGATCAGCCCAGCACAACAGCTCCTGCACTATTGTCATTGTCAGTCCTCAAAACCAATCAGCCTGAGAGTGAATCCCTCCTACTGATGTGCAAACAGCAAGGCTCAACTACAACAAGAGCGCACACACAACCCACACAAGGGACACTCCTGGAGCACCTGGCTCAGGTGACCAGAAAGACTGCACCTGGGCCCTACAGTACATCCACTATATGAGGTCGCTCTACTAAGACCAGGACACACAGCAGCCCTACCTAGTACACAGAAACATACACAGCTGGCATCCAAAATGGGGAGACAAAGAAACATGTCCCAAATAAAAGAAGAAGACAAAACTCCAGAAAAAGAACCAAAGAAGCAATCTACCAGACTCAGAGTTCAAAACACTGGTTGTAAGGATGCTATATGATCTCAGGGAAAACTTCAACAAAGAGATAATAAACATAAAAAAGGACAGAGAAACCATTAAAAACAACAACAACAACAAAACAGCCAGAAGTGAAGAATACAATAACTGAAATGAAGAATGCACTAGAAGGAATCACAATCAGACTGATGAAGCACAGGGTAAAATCAATAATTTAGAAGACAAGGTAGCAGAAAACACCCAAATAGAACAGCAAAAAGAGAAAATAATCCAAAAAAATGAGGATAGTTTAAGAGAACTCTGGGACAACATTAAGCATAACAGTGTTCACATCAGGGCACCAGATGTAGAAGAGAGAGAGCAAGGAACTGAAAAACTATTTGAAGAAATAATGATGGAAAACTTCCCTAACCTGGCAAAGGAAATAGACATACAAGCCCAGGAGGAGCAGAGAGTCCCAAAGATGAAGCCAAACTGGCCCACGCCAAGACACATCATAATGAAAATGCCAAAGGTTAAAGACAAAGAAAGAAACCTAAAAGCAAGAGAAAAGCAGTTAGTTACCTACAAGGGAACTCCCCTAAGACTATCAGCTAATTTCTCAACAGCAGGCCAGAAGGTTTTGGCAGGAAATATTCAATGTGATGAAAAGCAAGGACCTACAACAAAGATTACCCAGCAGAGCTATCATTTAGAATCGAAGGACAGATAAAGAGCTTCCCAGATAAGAGAAAGCTAATGGAGTTCATCACCACCAAACCAGTATTACAAGAAATTTTAGAGGGACTTCTTTAAGATGAATAGGAAAAAAAAAGAAGAATATGAATAATAAAATGGCAATAACTACATGTCTTTCAACAATTACTTTAAATGTGAATGGATTAAATGCTCCAATCAAAGATAGGGTTGCTCAATGGATAGGAAAAAAAGACCCTTATATATGTTGCCTACAAGAGACACACTTCAGATTGAAAGACACACACATGCTGAAAGTAAAAAGATAGAAAAAGATATTTCATGAAAATGAAAACAACAACAACAACAAAAAAAACCTGGGGTAGCAAATACTTATATCAGACAAAAGAGACTTTAAAAGGAAGGCTATAACAAAAGACAAAGAAGGACTCAGTCATCCCATTTGTGGGTACTTACCCGAAGAAACCCAAACGCTGCTATGAGTGGACGTATGCATCCATATGTTCACTGCAGCATTGTTTACAATGGCCAAGATATAGAGGCAGCCTGGGTGTCTGTCAATGGATAAAGAGGAGGTGTACATATATACAATGGACTATTGCTCAGCCATGGAAGGAATGGGTTCTTGCTTTTTGCAGCAGCATAGATGGACCTGGAGTGTATTGTGCTGAGTGGAGTACGTCAGGCAGGGAAATATAGATACAATGTGATTTTGCTTGTATGTAGACTCTAAAGAACAAAATGAACAAACAAAACAGAAACAAAGTCATAGATACAGAGAACATTTTGATGGTTGCCAGATGGGAGGGGGCTAGGGCAGTATGGTGAAAAAGAGGAAGGGATTAAGATGTACAAATTAGTTGTTACAAAGTAGTCATGAGGATGTAGGGTACAGCATAAGGAACACAGTCTATAATATTGTAATAACTATGTATAGTGTCAGATGGGTAGTAGATTTATTGGGGTGATAGATCAGAGGGGCATTGGTGGCAGGGTGAAAAAGGTGAAGGGATTAAGAAGTACAAATTAGTAGTTACAAAATAGTCATGAGGATGTAAAGTAAAGCATAGAGAATATAGTCAATGATATGGTGATATCTATGTGCAGTGCCAGGTGGGTACTAGAGTAGTCAAAGTGATCACTTCTTATATTAGGTTGGTGCAAAAGTAATTTCAGTTTAAAAGGTTAAAAATCATTGCAAAAACTGCAATTACTTTTGCACCAACCTAATATAAATGTTTAACCACTATAATATACACCTAAAATTAATATAAAATAATATTGAATATCAACTGTAACTGAAATTATTAAAAGGGGGACGGTGAAAGGGAAGAAAGAAAAAATTAAAAGAAAAAAGGAATCAACAAACTGGAAGATAGAATAGTATAAATAACCCAATCTGTACAACAGAGAAAAGATTAAAAAGAAAATAACCCTTAGGGAACTATGCGACAAAACCAAAATATCTAACATTCTCATCCTCAGAATCCTGGAAGGAATGGAGAAAGAGAGAGGGCCTGGAAAAGTACTTGAAGACATAATGGCTGTGAAAGCTTCCCAAATTTGGCAAGAGACATAAACCTACAGATTCAGAAGCTGAATGAACCCCAAGCAGGATAAAGTCAAAGAAATCCATGCCAACATGCAACACAATTAAACTGAAAACTAAAGCCAAAGAAAACATCTTGGAGGCAGCAAGAGAGAAACAATATTTTACCTATAGGGGAGAAACAATTCAAACAATACTGGCTTTCACATCAGAAAATATGGAAATCGGGTGGCCGGTTGGCTCAGTTGGTTAGAGCGCAGTGCACATAACACTCAGATCACAGGTTCGATTCCCACATGGGCCGGGGGGGCCGCGCCCTCCACAAATCAACTGGATTGAAAACAATGACTTGACTTGGAGCTGGTGGGCCCTCGAGAGGCACACTGTTCCCCAATATTCCCTAATAAAAAATTAAAAAAAGAAGAAGAAAATATGGAAATGGAAACAATATTTTTCAAGTGCCAAAAGGAAACAACTGGTAATCTAGAATCCTATACCTAAAAATATCCTGTAGGAATGAAGAGGAAAACGAAGACATCCTCAGAAGAAGGAAAACTAAGAGAAGCTGTAGCTAGCAGACCTATTCTGAAAGAATAGCTACAGGAATTTCTCTAAACAGAAAAGAAAAGAAAAAATAAGAAACCAAGGAGAGGAAGGAAGGAAGGAAGGAAGGAAGGAAGGAAGGAAGGAAGGAAGGAAGGAAGGAAGGAAGGAAGGGGAGAGGAAGGAACAGTAAACAAAAACATAGGTAAGTGTAATAGAGTTTTTTCTACCCCTGAGTTCTCTAAATTATGTTTAAAGGTAAAGCAAAAATTTTTGACAAAGGTGCAAAAGTATTCAATGGAGCAAAGGCAGCATTTTAAACAAATGGTGCTGGAATGACTGGACATCTATAGGCAATTCTCACACTTATGTAAAACTTAAAATGTATCACAAACTTAAATATAAAACATAAAACTTCTAGAAAAAAGACAGAAAATGTCATTAGGATTTCCAACTAGGCAAGGATTTCTTAAACTTAACACCAAAAACACAATACATAAAGGGAATAGTTGATAGGTTGAACTTCATGAAAATTAAAAGCGTTGACTCTGGAAAAAAGTCCTTTTAAGAGGATGAAAAAACAAATGATAGAATGGGAGAAATTATTTGTAAACCAAGAAAGAATAAGTAGAGAATATATGTAAAGAACTTTCAAAATCTCTGCAAAAAAGCAAGTAAATAAATCCAATTAGAACATGGGCAAAAGGCAGGAAGAGATATCTCACCAAAGAAGAGAGAGAGATGGCAAATAAGCATATAAAAAGATAGCCAACCTCATTAGCCATTAGAGTAATGTAAATTAAAACCACTACACACTTATGAGAATAGCTAAAATTAAAAAAAAATAGTTACATCACCAAATGCTGGTGAGGATATGGAAAAACTAGATCACTCATACATGATGGTGGGAGTATAAAATGGTGCAGCTACTCTGGAAAACAGCCTGCCAGTTGCTTCAACAACTAAACATACAACTTTTTTATGACCCAACAAGTGCACTCCTGGGCATTTATCCCAAAGAAAGGAAGATATATGTTCACACAAAAATCTGTACACGAATGTTTATAGTAGTTTTATTCATAATAGCCCCATACTGGAAACAACCCATACGTCCTTCATGGATGAATGGCAAAACGAATTGTGATATATCCATCCCATGGAATACTACTCACCAGCAAAAGGGGATGAAGTACTGATACATGTAACACTCTTAACGAAGCTCCAGACAATTATGTTCAGTGGGGTGGAAAACCCAACCCTGAAAAGGTTTTGTATTGTATACTTTCATTTATACACCATTATTGAAACGACAAAATGATAGAAATGGACAATAGATTAGTGGTTGCCAGGGAGTACAGAGAATGTGGAGGGAAGTTAGTTAAACTATCTATATAAGGAAAATGCAAGAACTGTGTGATAATGGATATTTTTCGTATCTTGACTCTACCAATATCAGTATCCTGGTGGTGATATTGTACTATAGTTCTGCAAGATGTTACCATTGGAGGAAACTGGGTAAATGGCACACAGGATCATTCTGTATTATTTCTTACAATTACATGTGAATGTATGATGATTTCAAAACAAATTTTAATTTAAAAATGTAATGCTGCAGACTGGTAAAACAAAGGAAGCAAACAAAAACCAAACCCTTATGGAAACACAGAGTCCTTACTTAGGAACTTGTTTGATTTCTTAATGTGAGTTTGGGAAATGGAGATCTAGAAGCAGAGTGAATTGCCTAAGAACAGACTTAGGACATGGGACTCTGACCACCAAATAGTCTTGGTCCCAGACACTCAGCTTATCGGCCACAGCAAACAGATGTGCTCACTTGTAATCCCCTAGGAGGGAATGCAGGAATTATTTCCTTATCTGAGCACAGAATATTTCACTTGGATTATTTCACGGCTTCTCTGCACCTAATAAAGTTACTGTCACAAAGACGAGAGAGTAGCCTTGATTTTCAAAGGTTGAATTTAAAATGCTTTGGTGCAACTTTGAAATGAAGTGATTATTTATGATAATTTCTCTAGAATTACATGCAGTATAGAGACAAGGTGAGGACAATAGACATTGGCATGAAGCTTTACAGTTTATAAACACTTATATTTGATTATTTCACTTGATCATAGCAACAATTCTGTGTGACGTAGGAATTACTGCCATCTATCTCCATTTTATGGTCAAGGCACCGAAGGCTCAAGAAAGCTAATGACCAACCCAAAGTCAGAAAACTAGCAAATTATAGAACTAGGGTTCCTACCCAGATTTTCTATCCTGGGGTACTGCTGCCTTTTCCTCATATTGTTGTAATATTCTGATACTGACCTAGAGATGAGAGAGTACCTAAATATTAGTAAGTACAAAGCTACCTCCATCCTGATGTGAATTCCACTCTCTAGACCCAAATTTAGGCCTAGCTCCTACCACCCCTGCTCCATACCTTTTCTGCACCACCAAACCATTTGTACAACATGCGCTTATTTTTTGTGGTTAACTGAATTATAATTATTTGTTCGACTTTCTTATACTAATCTTGTATCTCCTACAATAACCACTGAAGTGACTTGTTTGTAAAAGTTGCTTCTCTTGTCCTGTATATACACTGGGCTGTCTTGTCTGGTGACGTCTTCAAAATTTAAAGATTCTTGGGTTGAGACATCTAGAAGTTCCTATAAGGCATTGGCAAGCAGGTTTGTGTCACCAGAGAAAAGGAATTGGCTCTTCAGGAACTAAGGGAAATGGAATAAATGCACAGCTTTTCTGACTAAATGTGCAGCAACATAAGGTTTATTCAGTTGCCTGTCAGAGTGACATACTCGTATGAACCTAATTACACTGTAGTTCGTGTCTGTCTTTCTTTAATTACTCAATACTCTGATGTCAAATATGTTAGGCTTAAAATAAGTTGGACTGAAGAAAAAGAAATGAGAAATAATAATAGCAGTAACTCCTGGTCAAGCTACTGATTTTCACTGTCCTCAAATGAGTTTTCGTCGTGCTAGTAGATGTGGGTGAAATATTTGTGGGATGGGGAGATGACTTTTAAACCTCTCTGTCTGGATTCTCCAGTTTCTATTTTCTTCTTTTCTAAAAGAAACCCAAAGTTCCAGCAGATCAAAATTCAAGCCTGACATGTTATGTGTGTTCAACCACAAAAAATTCAGTTTGGGAATTGTTCCATCAAAAAAGGAAGAGCAAACTGAAAACAGCAAAGACCAGCCAGGAACACCTAGTGAAGTACTTATCACACACTGACTATTGTGGGTGATTGAAACATTAAACAGAACCAGGTTTTATGAGATTATCTGATATGGAGGAAAGAAAGAGAAGAAAGATGAATCAGGTCAAAGGTTGAAAAGAGATGTGATGGGAGAGTCACAGCCACAATATCTACAAGTTATAGGTCTCTCGAACTGCTCTCTCAACACTTTGATTAAATGTCTTATTATCTCCTAGAGTAATTCTATGACTCATTGAAAGTGGCTTCTATGCCTCCTCTCTGGTGGGGAATCTCTTCCACTATGAGCAGGGTGGTAAGTTTGTTTCCAGTCACATGGTAAGGCTTTGGGACTTTTCCACAGCCGGCTCTGCTCCCTTACACAGCAGGAACACGGTTCACATGCTTCTCTTGGGGGAGAGGCTCATGGGGAAACACCAACTAGAGAAAATCGAAGTCCGATATGTCTCTGTCCTTAAAGTTTAAATAATAATAATAATAATAATAATAATAATAATAATAATAAATTACAAGACCTGTCTTGCCCTGCATGCTGGACAGCACGAGATGAAGTTTGGCAAGCTAACGGCGGTAGGGGGTGCAGAAAAGGAAGAAGAGAGGGAAAGGGTATTCCAGGCAGAGGGTCCAGCACATGCTAGGGAATGGCTATGTGGGAAAGCATGCCAGCAAAGAACAGCAATAACTAGGAATGGTTCACTAAGTTGACATATATTTGTTGAGCACCTGGGCTAGGCATTGTTCTAAGGATTATAATGGTGCCCAACCCAGACAAGGTCTCTACCCCCATAAACTTGCCCCTGAGATGGGCATGAGGAGGAGACACACAGCAAACAAAGTAACATGAAAATATCAGACTGTGATAAATACTACACAGAGAATTATAGTGACTGCTTTTAGATTGGGTCCTCAAGGAGGTCAGGAGGCGATTATTAAACTCAGATCTGAGTGACAAGGAACTAGTCATACCAAGAACACTGAGGAGAAAGAGTAGTTAGTGCAAAGGTCCCAATGCAAGTAGGATCTTGAGAAGAGAAAGAGGCCAGTGTGGCAGTAGGAAGAAATGTGCAGCTAGGAAATGTGCCTGAGAGCCAACATTCAGAGATATTGCTTACATCTAAATGGAAAAATGGACCTGTTCCTTAATGTTGCTTCAGCTTGAACAAAACTCTAAATAATTTTTCCTCATCTCACTGTGACATCTATAGCTGTGAGCTATCTACCCAAATATTCACTAATATAGGTTCAAACCTGGGTTCCAAGCTCCTGCCTTGGTCCTCCTCAGAATGTGGTCACAGATGAGCCATGTTCCCAAGGCCATTGTCAACATGTCTATCTAGTGATGTGAGCAGAGACCTGTCTTGCCTTACCTTCTGGCCAGGAAGAGATGATGGTGGGAAGTAAACACAGCAGAGGTGCTGAAATAGTGGACCCAAGTTCGTTACTATCAGCATGATTAAAAAAGGAGAAATTTCATTTCTCTGGCCTGTTGCTGTCAGCAAGTCAAGTTCTAAGAAACACTGGTCATTGCTGTAGCAACTGATTTCACATGCATCAGGAAAAATCTTAACAGTATATTAGTTCTCCATGGAGACAGGGTTGAAACTGCCTGTGATTAGAGTGTTTCCCATTTCCTCCAATGATGTCGCTGCTGGCCTGATCTGTTTCCTTTCTCTAACCACGCTGGGTTATTCAGTCGTCTGAGTCCTCCCGTTTTTGTCCCGGAAGAGGATGGTCTCACCCTATACCACTTGTAAGCCTTTTGTATGCTTTTCTGAGCCTTCAAAAGCCAAGAAACTGGGGGTATGGGTGGGGGTGCGGGGGTCAGAGAGCGAGCTATTGTAGGATTTGGAGTTTAAAGTTCTGGGTGTAGGCACTAGCAATGCCAGTTAGCCATGTGACCCTTAAGCAACTTACTTACCCTCTCTGTACTTCTGTTTTCCCATCTGAAAAATGGAGCTGATCTCTCTCTCATGAGATCAGCATGTGGAACAAAGTAAGTAATAGGTATGAAAATACCTCGTAAGTAAAAGATCCACACAAACACCAAATATTTGCCTGAAGCAAAGGACCTTTTCTTCATTTCAGGAGATAAACATTCAAAATTATGATATTTATTAAAAGTCCTTACCATGGTCTTTGGCTTATTTCTATCTATATTAAGGAATTCAAGGAAGCCATTGTGAAAGTACACAGCTAACCTAATTCTGGTTCAGCCTATGTAACCATCAGTACATGTGACCTGGGTCACACAACCATTCAGAGCTTCACCTCATCACTTACAAAATGAAGATAATAATACGTAAGAGCTGATGTAGGCATCCGATAACACACAGGCATCCCTTGGAGAGATGCAGGTTTGGTTCCAGACCACCACAATAAAGTGAGTAGCACAATAAAGCGAGTAGGGGTATTTTTGCTGGTGGAGGGTCTCACCTTCAATTTGTGTAAAAATGCAACATCTGTGAAGTGTAATAAAACGAAGTGCAACAAAATGAGGTGTGCATGTATCTTAAAATTCTTTGGAAAATATCCAATAAATCTAAGGCTATACATTTGGATATCCTCATACACATATGTATACATTTCAGATGATTACAGAGTCATAATTTGAGTTTAAGGTCAAAATTTTTTCCATCAAAAGGTTTGCCATCAAAAGTCTTTGTATCAAAAGAACTCTGAAATGAACCTCAGCTGAATATCTACCTTTTTAAGGCAGGTGCAGAGTGAGATAAAAATGGTCTCCTTTTTGTAGATATGCTCTGTGCTAGGGATTATTGATTCATCATCTGTGGTAGATTAAAGATGACCACAGATTCTTTACTATTCCTCCCACTGAGAGGTAAAGCCTATGGCCCCTCCCCTTAAATCTGCAGGGCCCGGCTGAGGGTGTCTCTGAAAACATAACCAACAGAAAGAAAGCGTGTCATGTCAACTTCCACTCTAAGCTTTAAAAGACTAGCAGCTTCTACTTTATGACTCTTGGAAGACTTGTTCTTGGAGCCCTGAGCCACCGTGTAAGAAGTCTGACTACCTTGAGGCTGCCATTCTGTGAGGAAGCCTAAATTGGTCACTTGGAGAGACCATAGGAGGGAAGAGAGTTACCTGGCCATCCCCTGGGTCTTCTAGTTCTCAGCCATTCCTGTCACCCCAACTGAGCCCCCAGGATGGTAGCACAGAGGTAAGCTGTACCAACTCAACTGTCTGAATCCCTGACTCACAGGTTCACAGACAGAAGAATAATAAATTGCTCTAAGTCACTACATTTTAGAGTGGTTTTTTCGCAGCAATAAATAACTAGAAAAACACCCAAACATGAAATAATAAAATATTTGATGGCAATTTTTGAGTGTGTCCGTAAAATGAAATTTCAGCTCAAAAGTTGCTTCCATCTTAGAACAGGAAAACGTTTTCCTATGGCTAGCTGCTAGTGGGAATCGGAGAAATTATGGCAAACAGGAATGATTCCTCAGTAGTATTTCCAAGTAACAATGAAACATGGTAAAACCTTATTAAGTTTTATAAAGCAACAAAATCTATGTAGACTAAATCTCTTCTGCAGAAATACAACAGAAAGAGAAAAAAGTCTGAAAGTCTAGTAAAAGCCCTCAAAAAGTTTTACAGTGAGGAAAGAGGATTCTGGATTAGCCCCCCAAGGTCAAGGTTAAACTCATTACTGAATAACTTAAATACTATAAATGCTGTACCATTCATTCAAAATCATGTAGACCACTAAAGAAAAATTACATTTGGCAAATAATTGTACAACTCCACAAGCGGTAATTAAGAAAGATGCAAATATGTTAAACTCATTTGTGTTGTGTATAATTTAAATTTTCTGTATATTATGATGTTTTGACATCTTAAAAACACTTTCTAGCTGGAGAGAGACTGCCCCTCCTGGGCCTAGCCAATTCTTAGAGATAACAAAAGGCCCTGCTGGGAGCATGCCTTTGATACGCAAAATAACCAACCCAGTGCCAGACCTCTTCTATCTGGCCCATACACCCCTGGAGGCAATATTCCTCTATCTTTATCATCCCAGGACCAGGTATCAGGCAACTAGAGACCAGCCCTATAGCCCACAGACCTCTGAAATTATTCAAACTAGTCAATTCTAAACCATTTACCCTGTCCTGCCTTGCCTTTCCCATAGACATCCCAGTAAAGGTTGTGGCCTTATTTTACCATATCTAACATGGACATTCTTAGAACATCATTCCAAAGGTTGTATGTTCAAAGACTTAGCTGAAGTCAAGTGCAGCTGGTGAGGATTTGGGGTGAGTGAGGTTAGGCTAGTTTAATAACCGTGGAATTATGGAAAGGATTTTCTCTGCTCTGAGACCTAGCAACTTCCTGACTGATGTCTGTGAGGCCTAGTTTAGACATGAGGAGGGGTCAGCATATCTCCAATCATGGTTAGAAAACCAATCCGGAAACCCTGTACTGTGAAGGGAGGATAAGTGACATCATCTTCATTATAAAGGAAGACAGGTGAGAGAGCCCAGGAGAAGGGAGAATCTCAGCTACTTAATTCCAAAATTCAGTTTTTCATGTAGTCTAGCAGAAAAAAGTTATGTAGCTTTCTATGTATCCACTTCAATTAGTTCTTATAAATAAAATATCTAAACGGTTGTGTAATTTTTAAAAGTGTACACAGCTTTAAATTGTACAGGGCTATGTATCTTCTGAAAATGAGGCCCGTCTCTATTGCTGAGTTATGAAAGCTACATTAAGGTGATAAGCATATACTTTAATAGAAATACAAGATGAAATTGAACCTTTTTGCCTGGTGACATAAACCAAATATGGTTTATTAATCGCCATTGTGAGTATAGAGCAGATGGCAAAAAAAATGTGCAAAGGTGTAACTCACTTCTGTCTTGAGATGCTTTACTATTCTCTGCTATGAGCAGAAATCAGATTTCATACCTTTGAAACTTCCAAGCACAGTATCTTTATTTTTCTCTGCAAAAGGCTATAATGGAAACAAATGAATTGAGGTCTTTCATCCCTTTACAGACCCTCTCTGTTCACCACTGATCATCTCCTGCTGGTAGGTTGATGAAGCAGGATGCAAACATGAATGAGTCAATGGAATGTAGGAGAAATTTGGAGGTGTAATTAAAGAATTACATGTCTGCCTTCTGGTGCCTTTAATTTAGGAAGTCAGTAGCTTAAATCACCTATTCACAGCATGAGTAATGCACAGAAAGTCTGTGCTGTGGCCACAGTTAAAAGGACTCTGCCACCCAGACTGAGGCTGAGTGGCACTTTCTTCGTTGGATCAAAATACTTAAGTGATTCCTATGATTGACCACTGATGCTTAGTCTTATCTAGACATTCCGGCCATTTGGATCTTTCTGACAGCTTCTTCAAATAGATTCCAAGCTGTCATTTGAGCATTTTTAAACATTGTCAACTCATTTCCTAAATAAGGGGCCAAGAAAGGGTTCCCTGCACTTGGGTCATGCCATCTGAATCGAGGTTAAAAGTTCTCACTCATCATGTTGAGTTTTGGACATCAAGCTACAGGAAAGGTTTATCTGGTCAACTGAGGCAAATGACTGGTGTTTGAGCCACTGGATTGTTGTCTCCTTCCCAGAATGGCCTTATTAGTTCTTCAGATGATCTAGCAAACTAGTTGTTGCCTGAACATGGCTGTGAGTACAAAGGCCTTTCAGCCCACATGCCTGCCTAGTCCTGTCAGAGGAGCAGGTCACTAGGGTTAGTGGTCTTCTTGCCATGTCATTGGCCTTTTATCAAGCAATAGACAAACCCATAGGAACACTTACAATTAGGTCTATATAGTTTGCCAATGTCAGTTAGGTAGTTAATTTGGCACAGTTTTATGTCTAAGTGGAAAATATGCAGTATAGTACTGGGAACCCAAAACTGCTCCTTTCTTTCTAATGGCCTCTTCCTGCGACAGACCCAGCTGATGGTCTCTTTTTCCCATCTTCAGTTCAATTTCCTTGTCATCCTCCCACCTCTAACTCTCTCATAGTCAAATGTTTAAGCATAATTTTTATGCCACTCTACTGACTGATTCACCTATGTGTTTATTTAACCTTGACTGAATGTGCGCTAAGTGCCAGACCATGTCTTAAAAACTGGAGATCTACAAATAAATGCATACTCATTCTAAGCAGATTTCAAAAAATGAGAAATATATCAGGTAAAATGTGAAAGTTCCCTTTATCTTTCCCAATTTTACTTCCCTCTCTAGAGAGAACTACTGTTAATAATTCGTATTTTCCATACCTTTACAAAATGACATATATGTCTACACATACATACATGCATACAGCCTATGCATTACAGTCTAAGTATGTACACATGGAAATGTTGGGTGTGTGTGTTTAAGTACTATTTAGATAGGGAACTCATGAGGTTAAAAAGTATAAATTATTGAAAATTATACTAAATGTTCTTTTTAAATTCTCACTCTGATCTTTTTGTTTATACAAATTCCTCAGAGTTTGCAGAAAGAAGACACCACTGTACTCACAGCCAGCCAGCCCAGATGATTTCGCACTGTAAATATTCTTCTCACTCATTCATTCAAAAATATTTATTGGGCCTAGACAATCTTCCACACACTGTGCTAACTAGGAGTATAAAAATGAAGACATAGCCTTACTCTTAAGTCCAAAATACACAGGATTAAAATAAAACACATGTACTATTTTTCCACATATTCTTATTTTTTTAGAAAATAACCTCCAAAATCCTTTTGGTTACAAACAGGTTTTTTTTTTTTTTCCATTGTATAAACTATCAGGTGCTTAATAATCGTTTTCAAATATTAGCTTTCCCAGGGAACAAGACACAGTAACTCAGTATCTGTGCATGTCTCCCCAGAAGAACCTTAAGAAGTGACATTTTAGGTAACTTGAGGAACTTGGGCAGCTTTCACATCATCCCGGCCACACACACACAGGGCTGGCTTGGTGTAAGGATAGTTTAGGAGCACTGTTTTTCACTTGTTTATAATTGAGGTTGGCTCAGTCAAAATGTCCTGATGTGGCCCCTGGTTCAGGAGCAGGGGAAGAAGTGATCTAGAGACCCTACTCTCCTCCCCAGGAGATAATTATGCAGGTTGAGAGAGCTGAAGAAATAGTTCATTTGGTGTCAAGCTTAACGCCATACTTTCCCACCCATGTTATTAAAAGATAGTCTCTTGCTCTTTCTTCCAATTGGGAAGAAAAAGAAAGTGACTTTGGAATGTGCTACAGATGCGCTTTAATAGCTGCCACTCAGTTTTAAAACAGCGTCTTCTAGTGAGAGAAAAGTTATACAACAAATGTCCCTGACCATTTTCCTATGTAGAGTGAAAGCACAGTTGTAAATTACATCAAATACTTAAATCATGGCATGACCCACAAGTGACCTTTTGCCTTCCATCAATCTAGCGAGCCTGCACCTCCCACCCCACCGTCACCATGGATACAGAAGGAATGAAGGTTGTAGCAAGACTTACGTAACCCACAGGCCCGTCTCCATACCGGCCCTCTGCTCACATTAACACTAAGCAGTATATAATTCAGAAAGGGGGAAATGCGATCATAGCTTTTGCCCCCACACGGCTATGAAATTCCAGGCTTTTATGTGCAGGAAGCTCCATGTTGATCTTGGCCTTTCCATGGGTTAAAAATCTTGTTTAAATGTTGCAGCCTTAGAATAGTCTTTGAGGTTTTTCTATGTTGTTTTATAAAAGGCTTCTGCCTGATTATTTACAGATGCTGTCTCTGAGAAAGCTGAAAATAGTCTCACTACGAATGCTGAAATTTGGACTCAGGCTTCCTTTACTATTTTATGGTGAACAGTTCAACAGTGCTCAAGCCCAAAGGTTGGTCTGCTCACCCAGCTTTTAAATGGGGTTTCTGTCAGTGTCTCCAGCATGGAGGTTTCTGTTGACCTGACCTCAGCCCATCAAGGAGTCATTCATCAATGCACTCATTCAACATTTATCTGTTGGGCCCTACTACGTGTCAGGTCTATTGCCAGGGGCTGGGGATGTGGAGATGAAAACCAGGGCTCTGCCTTTGAGAAGCCCAGTCTAAGGAGAGCCAGAAATTCAACCAACAACTGGAATACAGTGTAGCAAATGCTGTGACAGATAAGCAGGGTGTGCTGGGGGCCTCTCACAGGGCACAGGAGAGGAGGTAAACTGGTAAGCCAGCTCAATTATTCAAGCTCCCTTACTCATAACAAACAAGGCAGGATGATCAAGGTGTGGTTCCCACGTCTGTTTTTTCCTTCTTCAAATCTGAATCAGGCCTTTGCCTCTAGCGGAACATGATCCATAATAATATTTCAGATTAACAGAGCCCCATTCTTATTCTTCAAAATCTCTAGATAAAAACTTAGTGCGACCTTCATAAATGTGTTGTAGTATTCACCAACTTAGACAGGAAGTTCTTCAGTCTCCATAACCACAAGCCTTGAGGTATTGTTGAAGTTACTTTCTCCTGTACCAGCCTTGGTGGAAAACTGGCCTCTGTGGAAGCATCTGTCCATACTTAGAGTCATGCCCCTGCCTTCTATTTTCCAGGCTAAGTGGTCCCAGCCCCTCCCACTCAGGGCTCCTTCATCTCCTTTCAATGCTTTCAGTGTCATGTCCTGGACTCACTCCAACCCCTCCTTATCCCTTCTCAATTACAAATCCCAGAACTGGGCCAGGAAAGGAGAGTACCAGGCCACAGACTTCCCTGCTCAATTCCTTCAAATTCCTTAGAGTCTCCACAAGCTGGTTAAATGAGTCTTTTTTTATGTGATAACCAGGGGAGACTTTGAGATGACAGCAAAGGGGAAAGAGATTGAAGAGAGTAAAACACAATCCTTATAGGTTTAATTAGGGACACATGACTCCCATGGTCATCAACATTACCATTCCTGGCACCACTACCTTCCGTCCAGAGCCATCAAGACATGTGGGTGAATACTGGCGAAGGGCTTTTGGATTAACAATAGTACCATAAATCACTGTTGCTGAGTTAAAGACTTCTCCATGTGATTTACAATTTGAAGTAAAATGACCTGGTGAGTTTAAGAACTCAACACTCCATCTCTTGTTTTATAGTTTCTTCTTAAAGAAAAATGAACCAAAATCTAAGCTGAGAACAATAATATAATCATATCTTTGTACAGCATTTTTTTATTTTCCAAAGCGCTTCCCTTCATTTCACCATATCTAATTCTCACAATAACCTAGTGCAGTGAATCTTAAATACAGCGACTTACAGCCAAGAAAATGAAGCTCAAAGGTGCTAAATGACTTGTTCGAGGTCACATAGAAATATCAGAGGTAGGACTCAAAGGCCTAACCTCTCTCTTTTATACTATAACTACTATTTGCAAAATGCATCATAGCTCAGATAGCAACTTTTCATGTACATTATTTTATTGGTCCTTAAAACATTCCTAGGAAGCAAATAAGGAATTATCAGTAATAAAAACTGTGTAGGAAATAATTGTGAAATTTGTTGAAGTGGATCAGAATGATTAATGAGTGTTATCAATGAGAAACTAGCCATTGCCTAGCACACCTGTTCTGGGTTATCTAATTCTATGAGGTCTTGCATGTTTTGTGGTCTTTGAGCTATTTTACAACTTGTACATTGTAGATAACTGAGAGCAATGTAAATGATTCTTGCCCATAGACACGCAAATGACTTTTGTCCACTGGAAGTGAAATTGATTTTCCTCTCTGTGGAAGAAGCCAGTTTTGCATTTACTAAGTCAATTCAGTCAGCATTCCTGATTGCCTATCTATGTGCCTACTCTCTGGATTCTCCTTTAAACTGGCTGTAACATCTTACTGATTCTCTCATTAGTTAATGAGTTAAATAAATCCTTGACATATGTTCATTTGATATTTGCATGACAGTTATGATTTTACCTTTTAAAACAATTACCCTGTAACAACAGTTAACATTTCTTTGACTAAGGGCTTTACATACATTTAATTCTCACAACAACCACAAGGCATTATCTCCATTTTCTAGGGGAGAAGACAGAGGTTCAGAAAGATGAAATAACTTGCTCAAGGTCCCACAGTCAGTAAGGGAGGGAATCACCTCTCTCTTGCTTCTCTCTGAGGCCATCACTATTGATTTTTCCTTGGGGTCTGCAACATCTGAAACTAAATAATTTACTCGGGCAGCAAGGTCCCTGACAAAGGTGGACATGTAAGTCCCTCTCGAGCAGTTATGGATGACAGACTGCAGTTCACACACTGTGAAGTTAAAATCATTCTCTTTTTTGATGTTGATCAATATCCACTGGTTGACAACTTGGGGTGAATTTGATATTATCTGTCTCCCACACAGTGCTAGTCAGGGAAGATGGTGTCCTGGAAACAGCACTGGCCCCGTTATTAGAAGAGGTGCATTCTTGCCCTGGCTCAGCTACTGACAAGCAATGTGACCCTAGGCACTCAATCTTTCTGGTTCTTGTCTATAAAGTAAGGAAGATTGGATACATAAAAGGGTGAGTAAGAGGACAAATTCAACTGTGCCTACATGCTCACAAAGACAACGCACACAAGACAGGTCATTAAACCTGGGCCTCAAGGTGTGTTTGTGTGTGGAGGCTGAGGGGAGGGAATCCCATTTTACAACTGGTAAAGAAGCAAGAACTGCAGATGACCCAGAACACACAGGTAGCAGTGTTCTACATCTTGCCCTACTGGGCAAAGGTGTCCTGGGTGATCTCTCAGGCCCAGACCTTTAGAGGATTCTTCAGTGGATCCCTGAGCAGTGGCTCAGGGATACAGCCATCTTAGAAGAAAAGTGAAAGTCTACAGCTGGGACTAAAAAGATCTGAAGCTTATCTATGTAATTATTAATCTCTAGAGGAGAAAGACCTTCTCTTATTCATCTCGTGTCTCTCCAGTAGCTTTCAAAGCTCCAAACTAGTCTTCAAATGTGCACTGAATTGAATTGACTATAAGCCCATTAACTAGTTACATAACAAATGAAGAAGACCCCCAAAGCACATCCCATAGTGCTTGCTCACAGGTCAGTGAGATGTGCTCCTGGATTCCACTATCCTCTCTGACTGCCTTTGGGGAAGCATTTTCTTCCTCTTTAAAAATTGTCTTTGGTGTTTAACTATCATATTTTAGAAAACACATAATTCTACATGCATCGTTATTTGCCCCCATGGATGTCCTACTTACAGAGATTTTTTTCCAACAAAATTGATTGAATGTTTACCATGGGGTATGCCTTGTTTTATGCACTGGATTAAAACAGAGAAAGTCTCTACTCCCATAGAGTGTATTTACACTTTAGGGTGAGACAGAGTGGTGGAAGAAGATAGATGAAACTAAAAGAACTTTTAAAAAGGCAACCACATTGCAAAGAAGTAAAATTGTCTATATTTGCAGATGACATTTATAGAAAATACTAAGAGACTCCACCAAAAAACTGTTAAAATAAGTGCATTCAGTAAAGTTGCAGGATACAAAATCAACATACAAAAATCTGTTATGTTTGTATCCACTACTAATAAACTATCAGAAAGAAATTAAGACAACAATCCCATTTATAATAGCATGAAAAAGAATACAATACTTAGGAATAAATTTAATCAGGGAAATCAAAGACCTATATACACTGAAAACTATGACACTGGTGAAAGAAATTGAAGACAAAATAAATGGAAAGATAGTCCATGTTCATGGATTGGAAGAATTAATATTGCTAAAATGTTCATACTATCCAAAGCAATCTACATAGTCAATGCAATCCCTATCAAAATTCCAATGGCATTTTTCACATAAGTAGGACAAACGAGCCTAAAATTTATATGGAACCACAAAAGACTCTGCATAGCCAAAACAATCTTGCAAAAGAAGAACAAAGCTGAAGGTATCACACTTCTTGATTTCAAACTACATTACATATCTATCATAATCAAATCAGTATGGTACTGGCATAAAAACAGAAACATAAATCAATGGAAAAGAATAGAGAGCCAAGAAATAAACCACAGCATATATGGCCAATTAATTTATGACAAAAGAACCGAGAATATATAATGGGGAAAGGATGGTCTCTTCAATAAATGGTATTGGGAAAACAGAACAACTATATGCAAAAGGATGAAACAGAGCCAATGTCTTATACCATTCACAATAATCAATTCAAACATGATTAAATACTTGAATGTAAGACCTGAAACCAAATGCATAATGCAATATACAGATGATGTATTATAGAATTGTACACTTAAAGCTTATGTAATCTTATTAACCAGTCACCCCAATAAATTTAATAGAAATTTTTTAAAAAAGACCTGAAACCATAAAACTCCTAGAAGAAAACTTAGAGGTAAGCTCCCTGACATTGATCTAGGCAATGTTTTTGTTTGTTTGTTTATTTGTTTTTGGATTTGACACCAAAATCAAAGGCAACAAAACAAAAATTAACAAGTGAGACTACATTAAAATAAAAAAGTTTTCTGCACAGCAAAGGAAATCATCAACAACATGAAAAGGCAACTTATGGAATAGGAGAAAATATTTGCTAACTACGTATCTATTAAGAAATTAATGTCCAAAGTACACAAGGAACTCATACAACTCAAGAGCAAAAAAACAAACAAACAAAAACCAACCAAATAACCCACTTAAAAAATGGGCAAAGGACCTGAATAGACATTTTTCCAAAGAAAACATACTAATGGCCAGCCAACAGGTACATGAAAAGGTGCTCAACATCAGTAATCATCAGGAAAATGCAAATCAAAGCTCCAGTGAGCTACTACCTCACATCTGTTAGGATGGCTATTATAAAAAAGATAAGTAATAAATGCTCACAAAAATGTGAAGAAAAGGGAACCCTTGTACACTGTTGGCAGGAATGTAAATTGGTGCAGCCACTATGCAAACACAGTACGGCGGTTCCTCAAGAAATTAAAAATAGAATTACCATATGATCCAGCAATTCTATTTTGTATATATACAAAGGAAAGGAAATCATCTCACAGAGATATCTGTACTCCCATGTTCTTTGTGGCATTATTCACAACAGCCAAGGCATGGAAACAACGTAAGTGCCTGTTGACAGATGAATTGATAAAGAAAATGTGACACACACACACACACAATGGAATATTATTTACTCTTTTTTTAAAAAAGAAGGAAACCCAACCATTTACAACAACATGGATAAACCTGGAGTGGACTGTGCTAAATGAAATAAGCCAGAGAAAGACAAATACTGCATGATATCACTTATATTGTAGAACCTTAAAAAAAAAAGAAAAGTCAAATTCAGAAACACAGCAGACAGGTAGCTGCCAAGGGCTGGGAGGCTGGTAAAAGAGTACAAACTTTCAGTTATAAAATGAATAAGGTCTAAGGATCTAATGTAAAACATGGTGACTATAGTTGGTAACACTGTATTGTATAATTGAAATTTGCTAAGAGAGTAAAAACTTAAATGTTCTCACCAAAAAAAAAAAAAAAAAAGAAAAGGTAAATATGTGAGTTATGGGCGTGTTAATAAACTCAATGGGGGAAATCCTTTCTCAATATACACTGACATCAAATCATCACATTATACATTAACTATCTTACAATTTTGTTAGTTACACCTCAATAAAACTGAAAAGAACTTCTAAAAACTATATTATGAAACTTTTAATAATTATTAGAAATCTTGTATATTGAATTTCAAAAATAAAATAAAAATTAACTTAAGCAATAAAATTCATACCTTTCATATTTTTCCAGAACAAGTTAAATGATGGCAAAAAGGTTGATTTCCATATTATTCTGCGGTATCTCCCATTTTCAGAGACTGGAGAAATCAGATCATTTTGTTAAAAATAGTGCGAAGTATTGATTAAGTGGGAAACTTAATCAAATGGACCAGAACACATCCCATGGATCACTCAGTGATCTGCTATTCTGCCTAAAGAAGTAACTGATTAGAAATTATATCCAACTGATATGTCTGATGGAATTCATTAAAAAAGAATTACTTTAAATAAACTATTACTCCCCAAATGAAGCAGCATTGCATTTAATTAAGTAACTAAAAACTGTATGTTTTTTGAGACTTAAATTAAAATAATTAAGACACTAAACTATATATAAATCTGATGGTTTTCCATTAAGATTTCATTAACTTAATGTTTTTCTCTGTTTGGATTAGGTTACATCAGGACAAAATGAACTCACCCTAAGCAGATTCTCTAAGGAATGAATATAACATTTACTAGGGAACACAAACACAGTAAAGGATTTTTTTAAAAGATATTTTTTAACCAGATGGAAGGCTTTACTTTAAAAATGTAAAAGGTCATTACAGCTCCCTTTTTTTGGGGTAATAATAATTTTTTAACAGGCCAGAGTGAATATTCTTAACATACAAGTGAGACTTTTAATTCTTTAAAATGCAGTGGGGAATGATTTTTCCTAAACAGTAAGGAGGAATATCACTCTGAGATTGTGAAGCCACAGAATTTGAGATTAAAAATTTGCTCACATCAAGATGCCGTTAGTTAACCATCTGCTCTGTGTGTGTTTGTGTGTATTATCTTAACAAAAGCATTTTGCCTTCCCCATGGTAATGATGCAGTCGTCCAAGTATTTAAATTATTGTTAGAACAATGTGTACCACACTGGAAAATCTCTATACTTGGCTGATTTGATAGCAAACAACACAACTATTTTCTCATGTGATTCACTACCAATACCAGCCAGCAAAGAATATGCACCAGACTGAAAGGGAAGGTAGGACTGCGTCATAGTAGATATGGGTTTGAAAGTCTAATTTCAGGCCTATGTGAATAAATGAAATCTCAATGAAGAGCCAAGTAGGGAGAAGTGTTACAATATGGGTGAGATTCCCCACCACCTCATCTATCTAATCTAGCACCCTTTATTCTGTAATCCTTATTGCCCCTATAATTCAAAGCTCTTATCATTGCCTGGCTTTACAAGTTTATTGTTTATCCCTCTATTGTCTGTTTCTCCCAATAGAATGTAAACTGCCTCAGGACAGAACTCTGTTTTGCTCACTGCTGCATCCCCAGATTCTAGAACAGGGTCTGGCACATGGAAGTTGCTGAATAAATATTTGATGAAAGAATGAATAAATCCTTTGCAGAACTGCAGACCGAGATAACTTTGTCCTTTAATTATCCCTATTATGGAAATTTATATTTTACAGAGCTCTTTCCTAATTTATTAACTATAAATCTATTTATAATTAATTATTAATAGTACATTTTGAAAAATAATCCTCTCACTTACATGGTAAATTTGAAATTTACAATGAATTAAAAATCTTTAAGGTATTAATTACTTGCACACACAAACCTGCTATGAGTATAAATGAACTAAGCTAAATTTATACATCCAGGCTAGCCTATAAAAAGTAGAAAACTTTTTACCTGAAAAGTCAATTTTAAATTATTTTCAACCTATCTTTATAGCACCACAAAAAACAATCATACAGACACAAATCCAACTGAAGGACTGAATATTCTAAAAAAGAAGGAACACTTTTACTATAAAGTCATTGTCATGTGAAAGGACATTTTTAGGACCCCAAATGAAGACTATAATGAGTAATAAAACTAGTTTTCCTGATAAATACATTTTGTTAACCCAAGGGGCCAAATTTTTTAAATTATAGAATGACCCCTTGATAATACCCTTCATCAACTTTGCATGTAAATGGCTGTCTACTTTGTATTTAAGTGGGTGGCAACAAATAGGAACTATGACCATATCAGGTGGCATCTTACAGCAGCTGATCAACACATTTTATCGTGACTGACCTACTAACACAGGATTTGAATCAGGCACTTCATAACTTGCATCTCTGTCTTATGATACACTGAAGATTCTTCAGGTCAAGGATAATGCCTTATTCATGTTTATTTCTTGAAGCACTTTGGAGAGTACCTGGCACACAGTTGGCTCTCAATAAAATCATAGTTGAATGAATGACCCATGGAATGTGAATGAGGAAGGAGAAAGCAAAGTAAAGGACAACTGAGGTTTCTAGCTTGGGTAAATAGTGACGACCCTGATGACAGCAGGAATTCATGAGGAGGAATATATTGGGAGCAGGACAATGAGTTTGATTTTGGACATGTTGAGTTTGAAGTCTTATTACATATCTTGGTCGAGCTGTCCAGTAAGTAGCTGTGAAAACTGGGCCAGAATTCAGGGGAAGTACCAGGGCTCCTTCTCTCACATTCACTGGTCTATAGTTCCCTCCAAGACATAGAGAGGGGTATGCTGGAAAAACAGCAGCAGCAGTAGTAGTGAGGATGATGATGATGATGATGATGATAATGATGTGCTAACACTTAGTGAACCATTGCAATGTGCCAGGCACTGTGCTAAGGATATGTGTGTGTATATATGAGGTGTAATTAAAAAAAAACAATGGTGAATGTTTAAATAAAAAAAGTTATTACAGTAAAAGACACATTGCCATTAACCCCCCTCAAAATACTCCCCTTTGCTTTGAACACACTATCCCATTGTTCTTGCCACTTTCTGAAGCAGTTTTGGAAGTTCTCTTTCATGAGTGTCTTTGGTTGTGCTGTCGTTGCTGCCTCAATGTCCTGAATCATTTTGACTTTGGAGAAGAGCCAGAAGTCGCACGGTGTCAGATCCAGTGAATAAGGTGGATGAGGACACACCGTAATGTTTTTATCTGAAAGAAATTGCCATACCAAAAGCGACATAGAGCGTTGTCATGCTGGAGGATGATTTATGGCCACTTTACAACACATCTTCTCTCAACCGTAGCTCATACACAACTGATTGCACTGAACAAGTTGAAACTTGTCACACACTGTTACTAAGGTTCCATGCGCCACTTCCCGTATTGAAGATCCCTGCCTTTCTATTGGATGGCACTCAGCAGCAACATCACTGTATTTTGTGGTCACAGTGGAAAGGCTCCTTGTCACACACTGCTTCTGGTACAGCAATTTCAGTCAAATAAAAACATTACAGTGTGTCCTCATCCACCTTATTCACCGGATGTGGCTCCGTGCTCTTCCCCAAAGTCAAAAGGACAATGAAAGGTAAATGTTTTGAATCTATTCAGGACATCAAGGCAGCCATAACAGCACAACTATAGAACTCACAAAAGAGGACTTCCAGAACTGCTTCAGAAAGTGACAAGAACAATGGGATAAGTGCGTTCAAAGCGAGGGGTAGTTAATGGCAATGTGTCTTTTACTGTAATAAATTTTTTTATTTAAGCATTCACCATATTGTCTGATCACACCTCATATGTGTGTGAATATATATGTGTGTGTATATATATATATGTATATGTATACGTATATATTAATAATAAAATCTCATCTGACTCTTACAAAAATCCAATGAGATACCAGTATTACATAGGGAAGTTAGATAACTTGCCTGTGGTCTGTCACAAACCCATACTCTTAATCATTTTACTAAAATTCAAACCAACCCAAGAAGACTTGAAGAGTTTAAGGAAAGAGTACTGCTGTCCTTAACTTACATGTATAATATATCTTTCTCTATATGTCCGTCTACACTCAGGTCTAGAACTGGAGCCATAGTGAACCTAGACTTGATTATGTCCATTCACTATAATTTGTTCATTTACTAACAAATACTTATTCAGTTCCAGATACTATGTTAAGTGCTGGCATCTATATTATAAAGCTAGTTTTGACATCTATATTGAAACAATTAAGTATTAAAATAATGTTATCAGCAATAACAATAATAATACTAGCAGGGATTTATAAAACACAGTGAAAGCGGCAACAGTATGGTGGCTACTCCTCCTACAAAATGAGCTTCATGTCTAGTATTCTATGCTCAGCTCAGCTACTAACCTGGCTATGAAATCTCACTTAGCCTCGCTGGGTCTCCATGTCCTTATATAAAAGTTAAAGGGTAACACTATAGTCAGTTCTGCTATATTGCTTGTTTTGAAAATACGAATTCTTTCCAACCCATTTGATATATTAGGGAACAATTTGAGCATAACATGAACTTCTCTTTTTGCTTATGCCCAATTTCTTCTGTGAGGAACGGTGGGTGCAGAAAACTTCATCCATCTGAACTGAGCCACGCTGGAACACACAAAGCGCATGTGGCACGTACACACACACACACACACACACACACACACACACACTTTAAACATCAACCAGCTACCTCAGTTCACTGTGTGCTGTGAGCCACACCCATCTACATCTGGTTTTAGAACTTTCCACCTGATTTCAGCTATAACCTTCCTTCCTTCCGCCCCTTCACAAAAATTTACAAGTTACAACCTTTCTGGTGTCTCCCGCCTCAGGTAAACTTTTCAAGGTAAAGTACCATGTTTATTGTAGTATGTATTTATTAACCATTTAAGATGTGTAAAACTGTGCTAATATTTTTATTAAGATCTTATCTCTTTTTATATACATATATTACCAGCAAAGTTTTTGAGTTTTGTGCTCTTATCCCACTTTTCCCATAAGCCCGTGGTTTTTATTGCATGATTTTGAATAGCGTGGTAGTTTTTAGGAAGGCAGTTTGCTTCACGACAGCGGAACTGACTGTACTCAGATCATTTTCAAATTTCCATTCAATTCTGCAAAACTTCACTACGTCATTCCTAGATTGAATGTTTACCTTTGGCAGTCCTTTAAATAAAATTTAAAATGCTAAATCACATCAATAGGAAGCTACAAATAAATAGTAGCACTTATTTAAGCCTGAGTTTACTTTGTTTTTCCTATGAGGGTAAAAAAAAGATCAAGTCATACGATTAAAATGACCACATACTTGCTATCCATTTTGCTCCTCCCTGGGGAAAGTACCTTCCTCCTTGCACTTAGAAATGCAGCACTTCAGAAAGGTTTTGATTTCCTACCTCACCAGGGATGCTTGGGGCTTCATTTAAAGTAGGACTGATACGGGCCCAAGAAACTTAATATAGTCCGAAGGCTATTTGAGTGCTGCTCCAGTTTCTTCTCAGAGATTCCTGTGGTAACCAAACAATTAGTTTCTTAGAAGATTCTGGCATCCCCACGAGGCCCTGAAGTCAAGTTGTTGCTCAGCCCAGAAGCCTATCAGCTCTAAGAGTCACCATTTACAGAAGACAACAAAAGGCTTTACAAGCTGGGTCTGATCATCACATCCTAAATCTGGGTCAGTCCTGCTTATTAAAAGGCTGAAGAAGAGATTTGCTTGTGACAGCTGGTAATCTTCTAAATACAATTGAGAGAAAAGAAAGGAGAAGAGGAGGGTTAAGTACCCTGCAAAGTCTACCATAAAAATCAAACTCATACCCCAAGAGTGAGTCATTACACAAATATGAGGCCATTGTTACTATTACTAACAGAACACTACCAAAATATTATCCATAAATCATTAAGTTATTCTCATTGGCTGGGAAAAGGGAATAAGAATTATTAGAATATATACTTTCTACTAATAATAAACTACTGTGAAAGAATATGCCAACAATTGAAAAGTGGTTCAAAGTATCATTTGAAAATGCAAGAAACAATATACACAATATTTAAAATTGCAGATAGTTTTTAAAAAATAAACCAGTAATGGCTGATAATGATCCAGAAAGACAAATGCAGTACACAATTATTTTCATGACAAATCTCCATAATCAACTCTGAACTAGATCTGGCTTGGTGTCCATGTTTCTATCACACATGTTTCTGAGCAGCCACATCTGGCCTATTCCTCTTCCACGAGGCCTCTCTTGGCCATCTACTTCAAGACAGGTTTTTGTCACTGTCATGATCAGCTCAGACTGCCACCACCTCCTGCCAAGTATGATGCAACGCATTGTCAAACTCAAATCCCTATTCAGATACCTCCTCTCTCTAATCATTTCCTTACTCTTACTTCCAACAGAACTATCTTCCCAAAGCTTACATTTGAAGCTCATTGTCTCCTGCAATCACACAGTGGCTACCTTTTCCACTGCTCCCACTGATTTGGCCAAAACCATCTTTTCCTGTTTCACGTCTCATCCGGGCCATCCACACATCCCCCAATTGAACCAAGCCACTTGCCATTCCCAGAAGTGCCCTATCTGGTCCCTCCTCTAGACCAATGCTCATGCCATTTGCTCAGCTTGAAGGTCAATCCCTTCATCCTTGCCTATCATCTCATTGACTTCCCTGATCTTGACTAGCAGCATTTTGGTGTTGACTTAGCACTTATTCCTGATACTGTAATTCTCTTCACTTATTCTACTTCCCTAGCTGGATTCTGATTTTCTTAAAGATTTTAGCACCTGGCACACTCTCTCGCATATAATAAACACTCTATTAATGTTCACTAAAATGTAACTGAGTTGAACTTCTAATTAGAGAAAGGATGATAAGTTAAATTCATAAAATTATGTATATAAATAATTTTGCCTACTTTAAAAAATCCTTCTGGATATTCAAAATCTGGACATTGCATATATTGAGTAATGTTCTACACATAAGTTGAAGAAACTCATTTGTTTTCAAAATGCAAAAAGTGTTGAAATATAATGACTATTATTTTGATGGGTTGGCCTGAAGAATTTCCTGGAACTTCGCACTCTTCTTTCTGATAACACACAACAGAAATTTGGACTGAAATCTAGACTCTTTATCTCCTACTCACAGCAAATGTCCGCAAAAGACTCTGATTGGGTTTCTGGCAGTTAGATATTCTTAATAACTGTTCACCTTTCCCCTTTGGTCTTCTATGTGCCTGTGTTGTCTCTGGAGAGAATTTAAGTCAGAATCCATGACTAATGTGCATAGCATGTCAGCCAGACTATTGCTACAAAACAAGCAACCTCCAGCTAGCTAGCCATCAACGCTGCCATAACATTGTTTCTTGGTCAAGTTACTTGACTGCATGAAAGAGCCCTACTTAGTGATTACAAGTCTGCTGTGCCAGGGCACTAGCTCTCAGAGAAAGGGGTCTTTCTCAGCTAGAGATGTTTATTTTGCAACTAACAAAGGAAAAAAGAAAGGGTGACTTTCAGGAATCTGGATTTGGGGTCCTAAGCTATAAATGCAGTTTTGCTCTAGACATTTACATAGATCTCCTCGATGTTCAACTGGGATTTTCAGGCCTTACCTCCAACCTGTCTGGGAGTCACCTGAACCAAAAGTCACAACCAGGGTAGGTAATTTAAGGAGTGTTGTTTTCCTCTAAATATCTATGGAAGAATTTTGTATTGTTCTCTGATGATCTTACACATGTTAACCTTTCCTCCACAATCTGACTGCAAATTTCTTGAGGCCCAAGTCCATGTTTTATATTTTATTTGTACCCCTCACATGGTTGCTAGAGTTACCAATGTTGAAATACCTAGCAAATATTCAATAAATGCCTGTCAGTTAATTAATTTTGCTTACTCTTTCACTGCGTTAATTGTTTTCAAGATTTTTTCAAAATGTGTCAGAAATTCAAAAACAAAAAGTTGATATTTTGCTTATTTTACATATTTAATAATAACAATTTGACCTGCTTTGTATATAAATTACATTATTTTTATGTACAAAAATTTCAGATATATTCATTCAGACATATCCAACCATCGCAGCAAAAGGGTTAAAAAAAGTAAGTGGCACAATACTTGTGTTTTCCAGAGATTTCTAGCTCATAACTAGAAATTGCCACACAACTGCATGACCTAGAAGCTTCTAAGGTGAGAAGCAATTCTCTGAGAAGAATAAAACCGAAGATGAGGGTGAGGGGGGCATTGGAGGAAGGCAGGCAGCAGCCACTAAGGAGAAATTACAGGGTATGGTAGGCTAAATCAGGGCCTCTGTTACCAGGACTCTATATTTTCAGAGAATAGCTCCATTAAATATTGATGATAGGACTATGAAAGGCCTAGAATTGAATTCCAATCCTTTTTTAATTTTATGGGCTATGCAACATAAAGACCAAGGAAGAACATCTGGGCCACTGGGTCACAATGCACGTGTTCACAGCTGGAAGAGATCATAGATGACCCAAGTTAAATTAGCTTCAGGGTGGCCACCTGCATAGCATTTTCATTTCTCTAAAATTCTTTCCCCTGCCCATTTTGACCTGTCCCATGACTCTCCACTTAAACTGGATTTTTTTTTTCAAGTCTATTTCCGTAGTCTCTTTTCTCTCATACTCTCAAGTTGGTTTTCATTGTGTTGGTGGTATATGTGCACACATGGAATGAGGAACTTGCAATCATTTGCTCAGTTGATAGCTGGTTGAGTTATCTCTCTTTAGTATATTCCTAAGTACAATTAGAAAGGACAGGAAATGACTCCAGGGCTAAAAGTTTTATTCTGATTTAGATAAGTGGCTTGAGTCAACCCAGATGGTGATACTTCATGTGACTGTATTTGAGTTAGGAGGAAAGTCTTTGGAAAAATAATAGTAATGACAATAGCTTGCATTTACTGAGCTCTTACCAGGTGCCAGATACTTTTCTAAGCTCTTTTGCATCTATTAATTAATTTAATGGACTATTAGAGTTAAAATTGGGTTTAAAAAATCCCTAATATTTCTCTGATAACTAATAAAATAGATGAAGGAAAGTAGAATTTAAGGATTTGACCTGTCACCCCACAGCACATGTATTTCTAAAGAAATACACTCTACATACATATGTTACATGTATTTAGTCAATTATACTTTAGCATTGAATTCTTGAATATATTTTGAGCTTAACTTTTCAAAAAATTACAAAGGGGTAAGATGACATATGTGCTAGATTGTAATACAAAGCCATATTCTTAAATAAATGTAAAAAGGAATTGATTTGTTCATAGAGATACTATTGGATACAAAAAGTATGCATACTGATTTCAGATGTTGTAAAGTTGGAGTGCCAGCATAATCCTCATGCTATTACAACCTGGGCCGATAGATGAATTAATAATTTACTTTTCTAACTTTTCTTCTACGTTGATAGCTTTGCCTAAAATACAAAGTGATCCTATATCATGGGGCTAAAATTCATTCCAAATTTTAATATACTCTGTATTTTGGCTATTTATTATTTTTAAACATATTAAAATCTTATGTGAACAATTGTCATTTTACTTTCAATGCTTCAAAAATTTACACATCAACTTTAGCTAGACTTTATGAAAAAAAGGAGACACGATGGAAGATCAAAAATTCTCATTCCATAAAGTCCCAATCACCCCACATCTACAAACTGTCACTGAATCTCTTTGAATAGCAACAGAAGAAAAAAAGGACAGACTGGAAGTTAGGCGATGTAGCCATGATTATGGGAAGTTAAGGAGCAACTTACAGGAAGGAACAGTGAAAGAAGCAGGAATAGTAATTTTGGATAGGAACAGGCTGCCCTTAACATGCTTCGTCCAAGAAACTTTTTCAAGACCCAACTTAAACTTCTGTAACCTTCCTTCCATTGAGAAATGCCCTGATCTGAGAAATCAACCCTCGCCCCAGCATTCTTTATACATACTTCCACAATGGCACATTCTTCACTGTTTTATAATTATTTGTTTCCATGTCTGCCCTTTCCTCAGAACCATGAACAACTTTAGTGATTTTTGTTTGTTTCCTTCACATTCATTATTCATGTGCCTATACCAACCAAAATGGTACATCATCTTCAATGCTTAATAAGTATTTGTTGGATAAATGAATGAATAAAGAAATTAGCAAATGAGTGGAAAAGGGCATCTAGGCTAGCAAGGGGGAGAAAATCTGGAATAGAGAGAAAATCACACCCTAATAGCTACAACAATTCAAATTTTCTAAACTTCATGGTCCCCAGAAGCATGAATTATTTTTTTCTCCGTTTTTCCAATTCTACCTATCCATCCATCTATCTATCTATCTATCTATCTATCTATCTATCTATCTATCTCAAACTTTACCGAGATATAATTCATATACCATAAATTCATCTATTTGGAGGACGGATCATGCACTCATAATAATTAGGAAACAGTACTAATGTCTTATATTTGAATGGAGTTTTATACATAAAAGCATTTTCTTATGTTAATGCATTGGATGCTTCCAACATTTCTTTGAGTAATATTTCATAGATTTCACTAACCCCATCGTACATATCAGATACCTGAGTTTTGGAAAGGTTCAACTATTCACAATTACAGATCATTCTGGGACCTGCTGGGTTAGACAAAGTTAAACAGCCTCCCTATGGTGGTGCTCCACTTTAAAGTGCTACACATACCTTAACGTGCAACACACACTGCACATCTCCACAGAAGGCTATGCCATGCAGCTTTTCCTACACTGACGTGATCAAAGGACATTTTTTCAAGGATCATCCTTGAGAGTATCTTGAAGGAACACCCTTTGGAAACACGGAACTTAGTAATTTAGTGTTCACTGGAAGTGTTTGTCATACTACATGACACTATATATAATGGTGAGCAAAGGAGACATGTTCCTTGCTCTCTACAGTGTACAGACTGTAGTTTAGGGCATTCATGGGAATGGACATAGTAGGACACTGTCCATATGCTTATACCGACCAAAGTGGTGTCTAGCTCATGTTTTTATTTTCCTTTTGCCAGTGAATGTACTCCAATAAAAACAAACTTTGGGATAAACAATAAGAATATTTTCCTTTTCATAGTTGTAGCTATACCCAACTTAACAGGAAACTATCCAACAGTTTCTTTTGGTCTAATAATGTAAGTGATCAAACATTTTTAAAAATCATATCAGATTCAGAAGAGCAATTTCATTTTAGTCAATAGGTTTGAACACCAAGGATGTTCCTTACCCATATTTCTAAGAAAAAAAATATATATTAGGGGATTGGCAGGACAATTAGTCAACAAACATTTATTGAACATCTATCTACTTTGTCAGGTACTGAGAATGAGGAGGAGTGAGACCAAAATCTCTCCCCTCAAGTTGTACAGTCTACAGAACAGAGAAATATAACAAACATAATTCTATACAATGAATGCCATAATAAAAGAATGGAATGAATGATATTGGAGCACTAAAAAGGAAATACCTAAATCTAATGGAGGTGGGGGAAAAGGGGTAAAGTAGCAGAGAAACATAATGCTTCAATGGAGTCTTTAACTATGAGCAGTGCTTAAATGTCTAAAGTTTCTTCCAGCATTATGGCATTCTGATTTTGTCTACCACTTCACTTTCTTAAAATGAAATTCAAGAATCTAACAACAACAACAAAAATATTGCTTCTGATGACCATTATCGAGGAATGCGAAGGGACTCTGAGCCTGTATGCCAAAGTTGTATTCCTCAGTACTGAGGATGTCTGAGGAGTAAGTCAGAGACTGATACAGAAAGGGAAGAAGAGGTTACAAAGTGTGAAATGCAGGCTGCCAGTTTCTTTCCTCTGTATTGATACTGTGGCTCTCTGATTTTCCATCTCCACATTATTTCCGTCAGAGATGGGTTATAAATTCAAGTCTTTAATTACGATGCTTACACAAAAGTCATTTGAATCATTATCTTCAGTCCTGACTTCTCTTGTGAGCTCTTTATGGATGAATCCAACCCTTTGTAGATATTTCTACTTGGAAATCTTATCACCTCACCCTATTTACCTCCAACTAGGTAATAGCAATAGATCTTCTCATAAGTATTCCCGATTGAAATCTTTCCTTCTTTCAATATAAAATGGATTGAATGAAAAATTTGAATCAGGAATCTATTTTTAAACTGCAACATTGCTAATGCTCCTAAAATAAAGGTTGTAGTATGCTTTCCACTAGGTGACAACATCCAAATTTTCTAGGTTGATCTCCAACAACTCGCCAGTCCCATCTAGGACAGGATCCTTGCTTAATAGATAGAAGTATAGGCAAAAAGCCTCTGGAACTTGACTGCCATGACCTTGGGCAAATAACTAAGCCTGGCAGCACTGAATGAGAAAACCCATGCCAATGCTGAGCACAGATCCAGCAATCAGCCCCCTTCCAGTAAGGAAGGCTTAGTTACTAAGTTTTCTGTTACTGCCCTTTGCTCTTTGTATAGACTGCTTCTCCTATATGAGTTCAAATTTCTCCTTGCTTATGAAACTTTCTCTGAGCACTCTAACCCAGAGTGACCTGTGCTTTCTCTAAACATCTAGCACCTCTACTACCAGCTCCTCTACCCAATCCTAGAGCCATCTCTTTGAAAGCTGAAAGTCACTGCAAGAGACCATTTTGTCATCACTTGCTAGCAGGAGTCATTTCTTTTTACTGATGAATCAAGGCTGTCTCATATACAGTCCTGATTGCTCACTAATTTTCTATATATGTTAATATATGTATGTATATATATATATATATATATATATATATATATATATATATATATATATATATATATATATTCTCTTTTTTCCTACTGCAAGAATACTCTGTACTTTAATTAAAGATTTCCTAAATAAGAATATTAACATGACAGAACTGAGAATGATCCTAGTAGCTGAATTAGAATCTTAATCTTTTTATGATAAAACTAAGGAAGACAAAGGTGAGCCAAAAGACATTCTTTGAAACAACCTACAGTTCACTATCCTTGAATGTTTTTTAATTTTATTTTTGTTTTGTTTTATTTAATGTTTAGGTTATTATTTTTGAAAACTTTATTTTTATAAATATTATTTCTTAATAATTTGTATGTTTTTTAAATTAAATTTATTGGGGGTCAGTGGTTAGTAAAATTACATAGGTTTCAAGGGTACGATTCTATAATAGATCATCTATATATCGCAAATAAGTTATATTTGAATAACAATATATTTAAACATTTACTATATACATTTTTACTTACTATGGTTATAACTGTTTTGCAGTTGAAAATATAAATACAGTGGTACCCCGGTTTTCTAACATAATCTGTTCTTGAAGACGGTTCAAGTTCTGAAACGTTCAAAAACCGAGGCACGATTTCCCCATAGAAAGTAATGCAAAATGGATTAATCCATTCCAGACCTTTAAAACCAACCCCTAAAACTGCAAATTTAGTATTAGTTTTACTATCTAATGATACCATGGATCCATAAAATTTACGGCATTTGTAAACTGAAATGTTCTCAATGGAGACGTTCGAAAACCAAGGTACCACTGTATACGTGGTTTTTATATTTGAAAATATCATCTTTGTATTTGAAAATATAAATATGTATCACTGAAAAGAAACATACTTTCTTGTCCCTACACTAATTAATTCTGGACCAAATTATACTTTCCTGGTTTTGACTACCCAGTACTAGGACCAGTCCAATCTAGCTACTCAGTCCAGGAAATAATTGCTCCTGGAGGTTAAGATTGTAAACCAACTAAAATACGCTTACTTATCAAGAACTTGCTTCATGGTCATAGTTTCACTGTGTTCATCTTTTACCCAATCCCAACCAGTTCCCTGCTCTCCAAGATTCACCCTAAAATCACCTAGCCCAGGCTCTAAAACCCTATATGTATCTTGTCTTGATTTTACTCTTCTGAGACATTACTCGGACTCTACCAAGGTTACGTCCTTCCTTACTGCAATCACTCTAACAATTTTCATTGATCAATAGATTTCACTGGTCAACAGTTCTTCCAGTTTTCTTTTTTGGGAACTCAAAACTTATGCTTACAAAATTATGTTATCAACATCACTGTTGGTATTTGTCATATTTGAATGTTTGCAATTTTTTCCTTGTGACTTCATCAGGTAAAGGTTGTTATTTTTTCCTGAAGAAGTTTCATTTGACCTGGATAAAGGATAATAAAAATTGCCCTGGGTTGTTAAAGTGTCTCTACAGAGTGGTTTTGTTCTTAATTGAGTTTCAATAGATCAGGACCCATTTTACTGAAGTATAACATATAATGAAGGGATTTATTAAAGTATGAAATATACAGTTATTACCATATTATTGACTATATTCCAATGTTTTACTTTACATCCCCATGACTACTTTGTAACTGACAATTTGTATTTTTTAATCCCTTCACCTTATTGACCATGTGTTCCAACCCCACTCCCATCTATTAGCCCAATAAATCTACTGCCCATCTGACACCATACATAGATATGACAACATTACTGACTATATGCCTTATGCTATACCCTACATCCCCATGACTACTTTGTAACAACAAATTTGTACTTCTTAATCCCTTCCCCTTTTTCACTCATTCCCCCAACCCCTCTTCCACCTGGCAACCATCAAAATGTTCTCTTTATCTATGACTTTGTTTCTGTTTTGTTTGCTTGTTTATTTTGTTCTTTAGATTCCGCAATGCAAATACGCAAAATCACATTGCATTTGTATTTTTTTGTCTGACATACTCCACGCAGCACAATATCCTCCAGGTCCATCCAGGCAATCACAGATGGCAAGAACCGATTCTCTTCCCTGGCCAAGCAAAATTCCATTGTATATATGTACCATCTCCTTTTTATCCATTCATCTATCGATGAACACCCAGGCTGCCTCCACATCTTGGCCACCATAAACAATGCTGCAGTGAATATATGGATGCACACATACCATTGAAGTAGCATTTTAAGTTTCTTCAAATAAATACCCAAAAGTGGTATTACTGGATCCTTCTTTGTCTCTTGTTATAGCCTTTGTTTTAAAGTTTATTTTGTTCTGATACAAGTATTGCTACACCAGCTTTTTTTTTTCATTTCCATTTTCATGAAATATCTTTTCATCCATTTACTTTCAGTTCGTGTGTGTCTTTCAATCTGAGATAGCTCTCTTGTAGGCTGCATATGTAAGGGTCTTGTTTTCTTATCTACTCAGCCATCCTATCTTTTGATGGGAGCATTTAATCCATTGACATTTAAAGTAATTGTTGACAGATACATAGTCATTGTCATTTTATTATTCATATTTTTGATATTTTTTTTTTATCTTAAAGAAGTCCCTCTAACATTCCTTGTAATAGTTGTTTGGTGGTGATGAACTCCTTTAGCTTTTTCTAAAGATAGAGGGAACTCTATCTGCCCTTAGATTCTACATGATAGTTTTGCTGGGTAAAATAATCTTGGTTGTAGGTCCTTGCTGTTCATCACTTTGAATATTTCGTGCCAATACCATCTGGCCTGCAAAGTTTCTGTTGAGACATTAGTTGACAGTCTTATGGGAGCTCCCTTTTAGGTAACTAATTGCTTTTCGCTTGTTGTTTGTAAGATTCTTTGTCTTTAACCTTTGGCATTTTCATTATGATGTGTCTTGGTGTGGGTCCCTTTGGGTTCATCTTATTTGGGACTCTGTGCTTTCTGGGCTTGTATGTCTATTTCCTTCATCAAGCTAGGGAAAATTTTCATCATTATTCCTTAAAATAGGTTTTCAATTCTTTGCTTGCTCTCTCTCTTCTCCTTCTGGTACCCCTATGATGTGGATGTTGGTATGTTTGATGTAGTTCCAGTAGCCCCTTACACTATCTTCATGTTTTTGGATTCTTTTTTTCTTTTTACTGTTCTGATTGGGTGTTTTCTACTACCTTATCTTCTAAACTGTTGATTCGAGCCTCTGCTTCATCTAATCTTTTGATTCCCTCTAATGTATTTTTTTTTGTTTCAGTTATTGTATTCTTTATTTCTGACTGTTTGTTTTTTACATTTTCTATCTCCATTTTTGCGTTTCCTATCTCTTTGTTAAAGTTCTCTCTGAGATCAAGAACCCAAAAGAAACTCAATTAGCTTGTATCTCATTTTCATGTCTTTCGGTTAGTAAAGTGAAACAACTCTAACTTTTTGTTTAAATATCCTCTTGGGCTTTTTATTGAAATAATGATTAAGGGTAGTTGGCTGTCGATTTGTGGCTGTGCTCACAGGTTTTCATGGGAATGTGTGTTTGTTCATGAACCATAAGGTATCCTTGGCTCCAGATACATGCCTGTGTTCCTTTAGCCTAATGATGCATGGTGAAAGGAAGGGGAACCAATGAAAATAGATCATGGGGCTTGAACATAAGGATAAAGGTTATGTTATGATGGGAAAGAGGAGGCAAAGAAAAAAGGAGAGTACTCATCAAACTTTTTGATCAAACACCCTCCTAATCAGAAAAAATAAGTAATAAGCAAATATTCTTTAGTATATGTATTTTATATATACATATGTTTATCCACATATTAAATAGTATTTTGTCTTAAATATCTTTCTTTTTTTCAGATAAAAATCAAGCGAACATGTTTATATTGCACTTTGGAGATCAATGGGTTATGTCTAGAATCTATAACCAGGGGCTGGTCCAGTGACAAAGCTGTAGCAGATAAATATGCTGACATAATTGAAGCCAAATCTAAAAATAATATATCATCTGTACAGTTAATAAAGCCATGCAGATAGAAAATTTAAGCCTATATTTACATTTCAGTGTAAAATGTAAGAAGTAGTTTTGATATGACATTAATTTATTTTGAGACATGATAGTCCCAGAAGTGGCTTCCAATCCTGACACATTCAACTTTTTTTCTTTTTTAAAAAAAAGATTTTATTGGGGAAGGGGAACAGGACTTTATTGGGGAACAGTGTATACTTCCAGGACTTTTTTCCCAGTCAAGTTGTTGTCCTTTCAATCTTAGTTGTGGAGGGTGCCATTCAGCTTCAAGTTGTTGTCCTTTCAGTCTTAGTTGTGGAGGGTGCAGCTCAGCTCCAGGTCCAGTTGCCGTTACTAGTTGCAGGGGGCGCAGCCCACCATCCCTTGTGGGATTCGAGGCATTGAACTGGCAACCTTATGGTTGAGAGCCCACTGGCCCATGTGGGAATTGAACCAGCAGCCTTCGGAGTTAGGAGCATGGAACTCTAACCACCTGAGCCACCGGGCCGGCCCAACATTCAGCTTTTTTTGGAGCAATATTTTTTTGCTTCTGTTTTTTGGGGGTTGGGAGATGGGATAGAGATGGGGGGGAAAGGTTAAAATATAACTATAGGTATGAAAAACAAAACTATCTTTCCCAATGGCAAAACAAGTTTTATTTGAAAAAATACATATCTATATATAAATGAGATCGACACATGGTATTTCCATATTGCCTTAAAGCAAGAAATTTAGAGTTGTCAGGAACAATATCCTGAACTATCAGTGGATCTCAAACCCACAGTGATGGCAGTTCTAAGTGGTATGTAAGATTTGACAAAGGGGTAGTACACGATGCTTTTCCACATCTAGGAAAATACTTCCTTTGATTTGTCACGTTTTGTTTTTACTTTGTCAGTTTAAGCTGCTTTTATTTATTAAGATATTTTTTCTTATATATTATTTTAAAATGGAGGCCAAATCTGACTCATTGCCCTCTTCTTAAGATGTTCACAGTTGGTTTCTTCCAGTTGAAATGGTTTTCCCACATGATGTTTGCACTTTGAGATGAATGTGTACTAAAGTAATCAAACCTGACCAGGGCAATAATTTTCATATGGAGAATAGGTTGAAACGTGTGCCAGAGAGTGCAATAACATGCACTTGGTTCTTTCAATGTGGCACAAAATATGGATCAGCAGATTTCATTTAGTGAAGATTCCAGGGAGCCCTAGAAAAGACATTGTCAGTCTATCCTAGTTATAGCTATTATTTCTCAACCTTGTTCCTTTTAACTTACAGATGCTACCTACATTATAATGTAAAATCTTGTTCATTTGAATACCAATTAGTCACATTTATGAAAATTCTGATAAAAAATGACATTTATACTATATAAATATGACATCTTTTACTATACTATAGAAACTGACATTTACCTTTTTTTAACAGAACAGCTTCATTGAGATATATTCCCATACCACACAATTCACCTATTTAAAGTGTTCAATGTTTATTGTATATTAACAGAGTGATGCAACCATTACTATAATCAATTTGAGAACATCTTCATCACCCTAGAAAGAAACAAAATTTCTATTAGCAGTCGTCCAGCTGCTGTACCTCCCAGCCCCTAGTGACCACTAATCTACTTTCAGTCTCTATAATTTGTCTGTTCTGACATTTCATATAAATAGAATCATTTTATGTCTGGTTTCTTTCATTTGCATAATACTTTCAAGGTTCATCCATGTTGAAGCACATACCAGTACTTTCTTTTTATAGCTGAATAATATTCCATTTTATGATTATACTACATTTTATTTATCCATTTCATCAGTTAATAACATTTGGGTTGTTTCCACTTTTTGGCTATTATGAAGAATGCTGCTATGGACATTCATGTGCAAGTTTTATGTGGACACATTTTCATTTCATACCTAGGAGTGAAATTGCTGGGTCATGTGAAAACTCTATGCTCAACCTTTTGAGGAACTGCCAGATTGTTCTGACATTTACATGTTCTTATCTATGTAAACAAGTTTTGTGAACAAATTCAAATGTGAAATACGAAAACTAAAATATTCTGCCTCTTTTCTAAAACAACTTCCAAACCTTTCAAAATGTTAGCATTATTTGCAAAAAATATTTACTGTGTTAATTGCAAATTATTCTGTCTCATTAGATCAAGTGCAGTTGATCTTATGCGCATTGCAACATTATATCAGCCATTCATTTGTATCAATGAGCAGCCCTAAAAACAATCGAAAAGGTATTTACTTCATTCACATTTCCTTGAGTGCTCCCTAATCATCCTGAATTATTTTACCCATTTACCTTCATAATGTAATGGCCACAGAGCCCATAAGCACATCAATAGGCTTCATCTTTAACAGTTTACCTTCATAGTTATTCCTGATCATTTGTTCTGGTTTATCTTCCCATGTTCAAGATGATGGTTATTTATGGGCTCCTCTGGCTCAAGTGATTGGAAGGAGTGACTTTCCTCCTGGATATTACATGGCCTTTAAGTCAGAAGTCATATGTTGAATCTCTCCCTATGAGAGACTGCTCATGCTGTGCAGATGACACATGCATCCAGGCCTTCTCTTTGGCTTAGAGCCTTTGTCAACCAACAAAAAGGGTATCTTTTAGTAAATCCTGTTTTTCCAAACATAATTCTGGGCCAGTCATGGTTATACCTTCTAAGAGATACTTATACCAGTGGCACCATCCTACATGGAGCGAGGTCTTGCTCCTCTAAGCTGGATCTGATTTCACCCAAAGGCAATCGGATATCCCTTCAACTTCCCCTGGGGCATCATGAACCTTCTCCATTTCTCATGGAGGTAAAGGCAGAGCAGAGCAGCCTACCACTTCTGGAAATCCACCCACAGTTCCTGCCTGGCGTGCTGGCTGAATGGAGGCCACCCGGTCTGGCTTCTCAAATAGAATCTGATGACTTCGCCAGATCAAGTGAAACAGATCCACCACAGAGTCACTCCAGGAAAAACAGCAGACCGTAACCTCAGCTCACTGAGAATCTGGTATACTGCTCTTTATAAGCCACTGTCAGAGTGGGAGGGGCTCATCCCAGCTTCTCCTTTTGCAAAATTCACCCCTCCATGTATACCTGACAACATCACAAAGAAGCAGTTTCTAGTACTTGGATCTTTTACTAATATATAAACATACAGGTAAAACTGTAAATGCAGGTCCTGTCCTCTCTGATTTTACTAAGCATAAAGATACAGATTACTTCTTTTTCCCTCTAGCAAAAGATATCAATAATGTAGTCATATCGGAAGAAAAACTCCATCCTTAATTATTAACTTTTAGAACTCTTTTCAAAAATAGCCAGCAGTCAGTGCAAATTTTAATTTGGGGGTGGGGGTGAGGGAATCTGACTTTGGGGAATAGTGTGCATGAAAATACGTATCTAAAAAGTTTAATTTGGAATGCAACACTGCTATGATTGAAAAACAGTAATTCTGCTGCCTCTAAACATCCAAGTGGTAGCCACAAAGTTTGTCTTTCTCTACAGCCTGTCTGTATCAATACCTTTGTCTCTCTTGAAAATATTACTTTGTGTAGTCATCTTTCTTTTAACCACTTTGTCGTCATCATGGGATAAACACAATAGAGTTTCCAAAATGAACTGGGGAGCTTGAGGTTGTCTAGATAAAACATGACTGACTTTGTTTGGCAAACGAGTGCTCACAAAGGGCCTGATCCTGTAATCTTTGTGTTGGCGGAACACTGCTGTAGTATAACTTGGTTTGGCAAACCTTGTGTAAAAATAGGACCCTTGACTTAAGATACAGTGTAAACAGACTGACTTCCTAAAACCCTCAATGGGTATGTGGTAAGTGAATGCTTAGGCAGCAGACTCTGCTACAGAAAACTACATTAACTTGAAATATAATTTGTCTCTTCTCTATGTGTTTTTCATAATATATGGGCAGCCACCCCCCCACCCCCAAAATCACAACTATTGTCCAAATTCCTGCAGAGTCCAAAGGGGTGATAATATTCAACCACTGGTGGACTCTGAATAAACTGAGATGTCTGTGAGGCCAATGAAGTTGTGAGTGGCCAAAAATAGCATAAATTAGAACAATTAAATGAAGTAAATTAAGTAAATGAAAAGAAAGTTGCAGGAAGAAAATTTTTTAAACAGATTCTGTTTCTATTATACAAGTACAAAAACCATTTTTAAAAAGTTTAGTAGATTTTTAAAATACCCAATTGAAATGAGATATACTGTACCTAAACCTAATGAAAATAAAGTAATTCCTCTTGTTATATTGTACAAAGGAATAAATTCTCTAGTTTTTTTTTTTAAACTCTATTTTCATTGAGGGAATATTTTACATTCAGTATATTCACAAACAATAACAAGAATTAATGGCCAAATATACAAAATAAAGTCATTTTTCTGCTTCCAAAGAAATGACACCTGGGGGAAAGAGGAGAAACAAATACTGTTTACTTGAACTCATCTCTTTCATTGAAATCATAGTGAAGTGCATCTATTAACATTTTTTAAAATGCAGACTATATACCTTTTAAAGAACAATTATCTTTTAGGCGTGGAGTGTTAAAGACTTTAACTTCCTAAGTTACACATTTCTACACCTAAATTGTCATAGCAACTGTGTATTATCTCAGTAATCAGAAAAAAATGTCAGCGAAAAATAATTCGAGTGTGGGAGATTTTCTCTGACGCTGGTTCTTGCCATTGTTGTTTACACTCTGAATAGAGACATCATCAAAAGTGCCAGCGTTCATGCTGAAGGCGACCTGTAGTACCACGTAGACAAACCCGGAAATGCTGTTAGTTGCACTATGAACCACCACAGTGAAGCTTCCTGAGCAAACTGTCACAGCGGTTCCCATACTGAAATGTTTTTCCAGAGTGTGGGGGACACCGCTCTGCTCCCATAGAGGTGCACCACTCAGATTTCCCTTCACGACAGAACGAGCTGTGACCTCCAGCAGCTGCACCGTTGGGATCTCCCGCTGTGCCCCTGCCTAGGCCATACTCCCCTGGGTCTGCTCCCAGTCAATGGCAGCGACACGAGATCAAGGTCACGTCTTCCTGACATGGTTTATTTCTAACAGACAATCTCTGCTCAGGGCTCCCCATCAGCCTGGTTGAGACTGTCTCAGGGCTGCACTGCAGTCTGGGGCTCTTCCTACCCAATCCTCCTTCCTTCCTCCTCTCTTTTCGAAGGTGTTAGCTCTGCATCACAGTCTGAAGGCTCTCCCTGCTTATTTCAGCTCCCTCACCCCTTATCTTTCTTAGGCATTTCCACCAATAAATCCTTGCACGTCACTTCTAATTCTGCCTAAGCTTCTGCTTTCTAGAGGACCCAAACTAATGTAGCCACCTTGGGACCAACCTATATTCTTGTGAAAAAAATGGGATGCTGCACTAGGCTTGGAATACCTGTAGCATACACAGAGATCTCTGTTTACATACTTTTTTTATTTTTTAATTACAGTTGACATACAATATTACTTTCAGGTATACAACATAGTGATTACACATGTATATAACTTATCAAGTAATCATCCTGGTAAGTCTAGTACCCATCTCACACCATACGTCGTTATAATATTATTGACTATATTCCCTATGTTCTATTTCATATCCCCATGACTGTTTTTGTAATTGGCAGTTTGCACATATTAATTTCTTCTCTTTTTTCTCCCAGACCCTCCCCACCCCAGTCTGGCAACCATCAATTTGTTCTCTGTATCTATGAGTTTGTTTCTGCTTGGTCGTTCTTTTTTATTTATTTATTTATTTATTTATTTTTATTCTACATATACGTGAGATCATATAGTATTTGTCTTTCTCTGATTAATTTCACTTAGCCTAATACCCTCTAGATCCATCCATGTTGTCACAAATGGCAAGATTTCATTCTTTTTACATCTTAATAATATTCCATTGTATATATGTACCACTTCTTTCTTATCCATTCATCTATTGATGGAAACACAGATCTTTAAATGAGAATGTCTGAGCCACGTTATCAAAACACCTTGTACTCTCCTGCTCAGACCTGGCTTCCCCTCTCTACTGCAAAGCAGTTCATGGTACCTTGATATTAACTTTGGTTTAGCTGTAACCAGGAAATGTTCTTCTTTTTTAAAAAAAAATGTCCCCAGAAACTACATAACATTTTGAAAATAACATTGTTATTGTAAATAATATTATTAAAAAATAACTTTCACTGGGATATTTCTTATAATTTAAAAAACTTTTACTTATAAAATTTCATTTTATCTCCTTTTATTCTTACATCAATCATGTGTGTTAGGTAACTCATTTAATTAATAGAATAGTGAAGAACTTGGGCATAAATTGCCTTCTCTTGCATTAGTAGACATTTACGTTACATGAAGGGACAACACTGACAACAAAATTATTGATTAAATTACAAGAACTTTCTTTCCTTTCAATTCTATTTTAGTGGTAAAATACACATAAAATATACCATCTTAGCCATTTTCAAGTGTATAGTTCAGTAGTATTAAGTACATTCACCTTGTGTAACCAATCTCTAGAACTCTGTTCATCTTGCAAAACTGAAACCCTGTATTCATGAAACAATAACTCCCTATTCCCCTGGCAACCACCATTCTACTTTCTATTTCTATGAATTTGACTATTCTAAGTAACTCTCATACAAGTGGAATCCCACAGTATTTGTCCTTTTGTGACTGGCTATTTCACTTAGCATAATGTTCTCAACGTTTCCCTGTTTCATAGCATATGAAGGGTTTTCTCTTTTTTTTAAATTCCTCCCTTGGTTTCCATATTCTCCTGGGTCTATTCTCACCTCTAGAACATTTCTTTTTAGATGGATCATCAGATCATCTTCTATCCACTCCTTTAAAGGAGACATTCCCCAGAGTTCTGCCCTTCGCCCCCACATGCTCCCTGTAGGTGATCACATCCATTCTCATGTTTCTCACTCTTGCATATGTTCTGGTCATTTCCCCTTCTGTGTCCCCCAGACTCACATGTTACTGACCACTGGACATTTCCTCCTAGATGTCAGAGGACATGTAGTAGGCCAATAATGGTCCACCAAAACATCAGCTCCTAATCCCTAAAATCTGTAAATGTAAACTTGGAAAAAGAGTCTTTGCAGGGGCGACTGAGTTAAGGATTTTGAGATGAGATTATCCTAGATAGTCTGGATGGGGCCTAAATACAATCACAAGTGTTCTTTTAAGAGAGAAATAGAGGGACATTTGACAAACACAGAGAAGACGAGGTGTCCACAGGGGCAGAGATTGGAGTGATGTGGCCAAAAGCCAAAAAAGAAGCCAGTAGCCAAGAGAAGCTAGAAGACGCAAGCAACGGATTTTCTACTGGAGCTTCCAGAAGGAACCAGTCCTGCTGACACCTTGATTTGGGCTCAGTGAAACTGATTTTGGACTTCTGACCTTCAGAAATGTAAGAGAATAAATATCTGTTGTTCTAAGCCACCAAGTTTATGGTAATTTGTTATAACAGCCACAGGAAACTGTATTAATTTCCTAAAACTGCCATAACAAAGTGCCACAAACAGGATGACTTAAACAACAAAATTTATTTTCTCATAGATCTGGCGGCCAGAAATCCAAGATCAAGGGTCAGCTTCTTCTGAGAGCTGTGATGGAGAATCTCTTCCATGCATGGCTTCTTCTGAGAGCTGTGATGGAGAATCTCTTACATACCTCTCTCCAAGCTCCTGCTCGTTTTTTGGCAACCTTTGGCATTCCTTGGCCTCTGCTGCATCACCCTGACCTCTGCTCGGCTTTACATGGCACACTCCCTGTGTGTATGTCCTCTGTGTCCAAATTTCCCCTCTTTATAAAGACAACAGCCATACTGGATTAGGACCCATGCTAATAACCTCATCTGAGCTTAATCTGCAGACCCCATTTCCAAATAAGGTCATATTCACAGGCACTGAGGGATAAAACTTCAACATCTTTGGGGGAACACAATGAAACCCATAACAGCCTATTCTCTGGCTCCCCCAAATTCATGTCCTTACCACATGGAAAATACACTGACCTTATTACTACATCTCCCAAAGTCTTAATCATTCCAGCATCAATTCTAAATCCAAAGTCTCATGTCAACAGCATCAGCTCCAAGTTCCAAATCTTATCATCTAAATATCCAGATCAGTTACGGGTAAGACTGGGGGCAAGATTCACCCAGGAGCAAAATTCTCTTCAGCTGTGACATTGGACAACAGATCATCTCCTTCCAAATTACAATGGAGTAACAGGCATTGGATAGGTATTCCCATTCCAAAAGGGAGTAAGCAGGTAGGAAAATGGGAGTGGGGGGGCTCTGTGTCCCAGCAAGTCAGAAAACTAGCAGGGCAAATAGCATTAGAGTTAAGGTTTGGGAATGATCTCCTCTGGCTTGATGTTCTGTCTTCCAGGCCCACCGGGATGGCAGCCCCACCCCAAGCCCAGGGTGGCAGCTCAGACCTCTGGAACCAAGGAGGTGCCCTGATCCCCAGGCCTGAGCTTGGCAAACAGCTGTCCAGCCACACCCTCACTGTTCTCTCCAGAGTACACTTGCTCATTTTTTTGCAATATGGATAGGCTGAGAATTTTCCAAATCTTCAGGTTCTGTTTCCTTTTTTGTGTAACAATTCCTTCTTCAATTTATTTCTGTCCTCTCAAATTTTATGGAAAGCAGCAAGGAGAAACTAAGCTGTGCTTTCAACATTTTCTTAGAAATCTCATCAGCTAAATATCCAAGTTTATCACTTCCAAGTTCTACTTTCCATTGAACAGAACACAAGCAGCAGACTCTGCCACTTCATTAGTAGGATTGCCTTTCCTCCCGTTTCAAATAACATGTCCCTCATTTCTGTCTGAGACCCCATCAGAATGGCCTTTCACATTCATATTTCTGGTAACATGATGTCCATGACGATATATGTATTCTTTAAGATGACAGAAGCTTTCTCTACTGCTCTCCTCTCCTTTCTCTGAGCTCTTACAAAAATGGCCTGTAATGTCCTCATTTCTACCAACAGTCTCTTGAAGACATTCAAGGCTCTCTCTAGCATGCACCTCCAAACTCTTCCAGCCTCTACTCATTACCCAATTCCAAAGCCACTTCCACATTTTTAGGTATTTGTTACTGCAGCACCATATTTCCTGGTACTAAAATCTGTATTAGCTTCCCAAGGCTGTTTTTGTAACAAGTACCAAAATCTGAGTGATTTAAGCAGCAGAAATTTATCCTCTCATAGTTCTGGAGGCCAGAAGTCCAAGATCAAAGTTGGATGTTTCCTTCTGAGGGCTGTGATGGAGAATCTCCTCCATTGCTCTCCTAGTTTCTGGTGGTTTTCCGGCCATCGTTGGCATTCCTTGGCTTGTGCTACATTACCTTGATCTCTACCTTCATTTTCATGTGGCTTCTCCCTGTGTGTGTCCTGTGTGTCCAAAGTTCCCCTCTTTATAAGGACACAGTCATACTGGATTAGGCTCACCCTAATGAATTCATCTTAACTTAATCTGCAGTCTCCATTTCCAAATAAGGTCATAGCCACAGGTACTGGAGGTTAGGACTTCAACATCTTTTGGGAGGACACAGTTCAACTCATCATGAGTACCTCAAATTCAACATGTACATAATATAATTAATCTTCCTTCAGGGAAAAAAATGTTGCTCTTCCTATACTCCATTTGTGAGATGGCGACACCACCACCATTGTTCTACTTAGACATCTTGGAGTTATCCTTGATGCTGTGCTTTCCTCTGAACTCTACACTCAGCCGTGTTTATTTTATCTAAGTATTTACTGATTTTTATCAGCATCTCTTTAGCTAAAGCCTTTAGGTTAAGACTTTAGGCCCTTATCATCTGGGCTACTGCAAAAGACTCTTACCTGGTCTCCCACTGTCAAGTCGCTCTCTTTTCATATTTAAATCATATATATTGGAAACAACCATGTACAATTCAGAATTTTTCCTAATACAATCCGTGCAAGTGTTGATGCCAATGAAATTCATTCACTCAATAATATGTATTCTTTTTAACACTCGATCATGCATAGTGGGGACATCCAAAGATATGCAACATTGTTCTTTTTCCCTATCAACTTAACAATGTAGGTGTGAGAAAAGACATAATCTTAAAAAATAGAGAAGAGTGCAAGGCAGTACATAACAAAATGTTTCCTGAGCTCCTGAACTGCATGAACTGCTTCCCGTTCACCTTGGAATCCCACTGGCCCCACACAGAGCTTGTCATGTAGAAGACACTCAGTAAATGTTCATCAGTGAACTCATTCAAGACATTGCATTATATACACAACAGCAAAATCGTACCATCTGAGGTCTTCCATGCGATTTAAAAATAAATTCCCCTATTGAAACAAATATTATAATAGTATTTCTAAGAACAGGATTTTTACCAATAAATGTTTCATTTTGGTAGAGGGCACGTCTTAGATATTACACAAAATGGTGTTTTACACACCATTAGTTAAAGAGATAGTTATATCATAGAGGAAAGATGTCAGCTTGACTTTTGCAACTTCCCGATGTCTGGCTATCCCTGGAGCATCTGTAATATTTATCTCTCTGATGAGACATTTTGTTATGTACTGCCTTGCACTCTTCTCTGTTTTTTTGTTTTTTTTTAAGATTATGTGTTCTCTCACACCTACACTGTTAAGTTGCTGGAGAAAAATAACAATGTTGCATATCTTTGAATGTCCCCACTATGCATGATCGAGTGTTAAAAAGAATAAATATTGTTGAGTGAATAAATTTCACTGGCATCAACCCTTGCACGGATTGTATTAGGAATAAATTTTGAATTGTACACTGTTGTTTCCAATATATAAGAGTTAAATTAGGAGCTTGGGTAAGTCTGGCAGACTTGGTTTCAAATTTCTCCCACCTACTAGCGTGTCACATTGGGCAATTTTTACAATCTCTTGAAGCTTCAGAGCTGCGTCATCAATAAAATGGGATCCCTCCCTTTAGTTTCTCCTTTAAAGAACCAGAATCCTTACTATAGTAAGGATTCGTTGAGATAGGCAGGTAATGTGTAGCATGGTGCCTGGCCCAGGTAAGTGCTCGCTAAGTGGTGCCTAGTACCACCAACATTATCAGTTTTTATTCCTTTAAAGTTTTGGTTGCTGCTTCTAAGAACCTCCTCTTCAGCAGCATCTCCTCGTTCTCCTCCTCCTCACAACTACCATCATCAAAGAATATTTCTTAAGAATCTTATTGCTTCCAGGTGCTGGCTCTGGCAGAATTCTGTGGGATGCAGACCAGCGGATACTACCCTTGACAAAACCAAAAATATTCCCAATCCAAGCCAGAACCCAAAGACTGGCTCTCCAGGACTGCCTTGCAGATTTGTTTTGTTAATTACTGTGTTCTGCCAATACCTTTTTCTGCCTTGGATTTCTCTTCTATTTAACTTTACATCTGTTACTCCTGCCACACGAGCACGTAAGGGCCTTGGCATTATACATCCAACCAGAGCACCAGGCTGCTGTGGAGGGAGATAAGGACACTGCCTGTGTCCCCCCAAACAGTGCCACTCAGGGATGCAATGTCAGAAGTCCTAACCCATGGGAATTTGAAGCTAATATTCTACAAGTTGAAAGAATGTAACCAAAAGACATCATCCTAAAAACCAGCAGGAAACTAGAGTTACTTTTTCTTATACTGCCAAATCCATCTTCTGATACACAGTAGAACTTCTGAACAACAAAGACAGGTCTCTGGGGTTTGGTGGTTTATTTTTCTCTTCCTCCACCCCCATCCAGTCCAACTTCCCTACTTAGAAATGACAGTGAATTTAGCAAGCAAGAATTCTGAATTACTGTCATATGATTATATGGGCTTTTTTAAGAGATCAGCAAAAACAGGAATGTGCTAGGAGACACAAGAACAAGATCCATTCCTGGCCAGTTTGGGGAGCTCTAGAATTGGAGAATTAATCAAGAAAGGAAAGAGGAGGGAGAAGTAAGGAGAATAAAGAGGAAGAAGGAAGAGAATGATGAGAAATATGAATAAGAAGAAGGAGGAGGAAAATTCATGCCCCGTATTGCCTGTCCCCCAGCACACATGAAGAGCACAGAGCTGTCTGTTGGGAGTGAGGAAATGGGTGTGTACTAGGGGTGTCAGTGGGGAACTTCACAGAATACAGTGCTCAGTTCTTCCTCATTCTCAGCCTCTAAATAATACCCAGGGTTCAGGCCTTAGCTCTCATCTTCTCTATCTACACCCTGTTCTTACATAATTGCATCTAGTCACTTGGCTTTACACTGAAGGCTCCCAATTTTTATCTGCAGCCACAACTTCCCCACTGAGCTCAGACTCACGCAATTACAAGGTCTGACGATTAAGTTCCCGAACTCATCCTAGAAAAAGTGTTGCATACCTCATTGCTGAATATCACTACGGTCACCTTCGAAGTACTCCACTTGGGAAGCTATGCACTGATGCCAGTGCCTAGTCCATCCTTCAAAGCAATTTTGGAACTCTTTCTGGAATGGCCATTACAGATGTCATCGTATTACCCTTGATGTCCTGAATGTCATCAAAATGTCTTCCTTTCAATATTTCCTTTATCTTCGGGTAAAGAAAGAAGAAATTGGGGGCCAGATCAGGTGACTAGGGAGGGTGTTCCAATACAGTTATTTGTTTACTGGCTAAAAATTCCCTCACAGACAGTGCCCTGTGAGCTGGTACATTGTCGTGATACAGGAGCCATGAATTGTGAGCAAAAAGTTCAAGTCATCTACCTTTTTCACGCAGCTTTTTCAGCACTTCCAAATAGTAAACTTGGTTAACTATTTGTCCAATTGGTACAAATTCATAAAGAATAATCCCTTTCATATCAAAAAAGGTTAGCAACATCATTTTGACTCTTGATGTGGACTCAGAACTTTTTTGGTCATGGACAACTGGCTGACTTCCAATGTGCACTTTGACACTTTGTTTCCGGGTCGTATAGGTACACCCATGTTTTATCACCAGTGTTAATGTGGCCCCAAAACATCATCTTGCCTCTCCAAAAGGTCTTGGCAAACTTTGACTCTCCTTTGCTTTTGTTCATCAGTGAGCTCCTTCAGGACCATTTTTACACACACCTTTCTCATGCCAAGATTTTCAGTTAAGATTTTCCTGTTTCTCTATCAATGTTTACTTGGTCTGCTATGCTTCTCACAGTCATCCGATGATTTTGACATGCCATTCAATGAATTTTTGCAATGTTTTTGTCAGTTCTGCTTGTTACTGGCTGCCCTGACTTCTCTTCATTGGTGACATGGTCTCTCCTCTCAGAAAAACGTTTAATCCATTTGTACACTGCCATTTTCTTCATGGCATTATCCCCATAAACTTGGACTAACATGTCTCTGATTTCACTTCCACTCTTGCCAAGTTTAACAAGAAATTTAATGTTTGTTCATTGCTCTTATTCAAGCTCAGACATTCTTGCGACGGCACACAAAAACACGCAACAACAATAATGAACGCCACTCAGCAAGACACTGCCACATAGCAACACAAACACAGCTGTGAGACACGCTATACCAAGGTTCTGAAACCTTGCTGAGCTGTTTGTATGGTACCGCCAGTGTAAGCGCACGGCGGCAAGTTTGAAAACTTAATTGTCAGACCTCGTATATCTCCCTGGATGCATAATAAGCAACTCAAAATTGACATGTTTAATACAAAATTCCAAATCTGCTCCACTGTTAGGCTTCCCAATGTCAGTGAATACGGTACCACTGTTCCCTAAGAGGCTTAGACCAAACACCTAACATCCTTGAGCCCACTCTTTCCTTTCCACCCATATCAGCAGGCCTGGTCAGCTCTGCTTCTAAAATACACCCTAAATCCTATCACTTATCATCACCTCCAGGACTACCATTCCAGTCAAAGACACCATCGCACCCATCTAGTCCCCTGACACAGCCTCCTCCAGGTCTCCCTGTTTCCATACTTGCCTCCCAACCCTCCACGCCCCATATCCACTTTCCCATAGAGGAATCGCTATGTGATGTAAGTCAGACCACACCACTTCTCTACCTGAACCCAAAGTCCTCCCCATGGACCCCCGGCCTAAACATACTCTAGCCCCACCCATTTCTTGACCTCATCTCCTCTATTCTAGCAACATCTGGCTTAGTTCTGTTCCTAAAACACTTCAGGCTGTTTCCACCTCAAGGACTTTTTACTTATCATACCCTCAGGCTATAATGCTTCCCCTAAATCACAGCATCCATATCTTTATTCCTGTCTCTGTTCCACCGTCACCTCCTCCCAGAGGCCTTTCCTAAAGGCCTATCTAAAACAGCCATTCACCCCATTACTCCCTAGTGCCTTGTCCTGGTTTTTCTCCATAGCACCTATTATTATTTGAAAATTTTTAGCTTATTATCTATCTCCCCCACCTGCCTGAGGACAGGTATTTTCTATCTCGTTCTCCACTATATTCCCAGAGCCTAAAACAAAATCTGGCATATAACAGATACTCAATAAATGTCTGAACAAGTAAATTTTAAGCCATTGAGATTGGCCAGAATGGGCTTCCTATAATAGGAATTTTGAATTTCATTTTCAAAGAGATGAAGGATACACGTTGGCTAGAATCATACATGAAGGTTATTAATGTTCCTGATCTTACTCATGTGCAAGCATCCTACCTATCCCCACTAGCTGGGCCAGCTTTTATGAACACAGACTACACATGCTTCAGATGGTGCTTTTGAGCCAGACAGAAACAATGTTAAAAATCACTGTTTCCCATTCCATGACTTGTGTGTTAGCTCGATGGAAAGCTACACTGGCAGATAAATAGAAATGAAAGGTACTATAATGCTATAATGTTATAAAAATAGTACCACCTATTTTAAATGACACAATACTTAAGTGTATCAGGCACACCCAGGCAGGGTGTGAAATAAGACCATGTGTCAGCCCTCAGGTGGGATTACAGAGCACGTCGCTGAAGGCTGACTGGTTTAAGAGGGACTTGCAATACATTATACGGAGCATTTTACCACTTTTCAGAATTGAATTTAGCCACAGCATTGAGAAGCACCATCTGACTCCCCCCTTGATCCTGCCTCGTAGAGGTGGGCATGACAGCATCAAAAGCCGGCAGGCACACTGTATCTGTGCTCAGATCCAATTCTCAACGCAGAATTACTTTGCTGTTATGCTCTATTTAAGTGTTAATGAAATAAAACATTGATTTCCACTGTGCACACTGCTTAGTTCTACACCCTTCATACAAAACAAAACCCCTCGCTGGTCTAAGTGCCAGAAAGCACTGGGGAGTTTGGGCCATTAGTGTGCCATAAGCAACTTGGGCTCATAAACCAGGCCCACACGCTTTGCACAAGGAGGGGAAAGCTGCCTAGAAACCTCCTCTGGAGAAAAATACTCAGTATTGGCTGGGCTCTCCCTTCCATGCTGGAAACGGCAGAATGACTTCTAAGTTACCAGTGAGCTGTTCTCCACACTTCACTGGAGCCTTCCCACACCTCCGCTCAAGGTCACCAACCCACTCTGCGTTAAATGCTCTCACAGCTTACTGGAAACCCACTGGCGGCTGACACAGTGTTTTGAGAACTATGTAATCTTCAATATTTCCAACAGGCACATTCTCTCTTCCAACAAAGAGCAGATTCTGAGCTGTGGGCTGTGGGTAGTGGTCAACCCTCGGCCACTCACTATTTTGATTCTGGAGAGATCGCACATGAGGATCAAAGGCTGTTGGGATGGCAAGATCAGCTTTCCAGCCAGAAAGTAAAAATAAAGTACAGGTGGTAGGGAGGGCAGTGCTACGTAGGCATGTCCGTACTGCACAACCCTGGGATGGCAGCCCCTCTCTCTGGTCAAGTGGTTAGCCATTCTGCTTCTCTGAGAGTAAGCCTGAAAACACCTTCAAGTTCTTAAATATTTCACTGCTCTCTGGCAGTGTTTTCACAGGCATTTTGTTAGGACGGTGGTTTGCTTGTGTCCCCAAGAGTTTTCTCTTGGCAAGGATCAGTGCAGCTAGGTGACTGCTCTTCCTCTTAATGACCCTTAATTAGATTATATTTAACAGCACGGACTGCACAGCGAGACCTGCTGATCTGCAGACAAGGAGTGGCTTACCCTGTAAATTAATAGGCCTGACTGGGATTATGGAAGCTAGCTGTGTAAACGCAAACGGAGCCCCCTAAGCCAACAGTCCTTGGCCTGCTGACACAGCTGCACCAGAGTACCCAGTCACTGGAGCGCCAAAGGATATTCAGTTACAGTGAAGAAATCATAACAAAGACAGGAAACAGATCAGCACACTCTGGATTTAACACTCCCCCCTCCCCCCCGGGGAACTCTGCTGATTTCTAGGCTGCAGATGTTTTAAACCCCTCCTTGAAGAATGTCCATGTCACATGCTTAAGTTGACAGAGCCCAGTACAGGATTGAAGCAAGGCATACATATTCAGAAAGCAGACCAAAATTACATTGCTTAGAGTTCCTCAGCTCTGACATAAAGGTGGGGCAACTGTTAGAATCTATAAAATCCTTTGGTGGAGTTTGCTGAGCTGTCGGGCAATGGATGCCCACCAAGCCTGGTGTTTATTTACTTACTATAAGGTGTAAATGAAGCCAACTGGATTCTTCCATGAAGACCTTGCTAGTCCCTACAATTGTGGGGTTTCTCAGCTGTTTCCTACCTTTTGCTATTCTCAGCACTCCACACCAAGTGGCGTAGACTGAAAACAAGCCTTCCTCATTCCGCATTTTTAAACATCCCTGCCAACAAAAACGGGACCCTTGACTGTTTAGAGCTTATGATTAAGGGGATGGCATATCTTACTGGCAGGATATAGGTCGTTTTTCAAAAGTTACAGTAGAGTTTGCAGAATTGGAAATTTACCTTTCAAAATTATTCTGACTGAGTTACATAAATATGTCTCAGGCTGCATAAAGATGTGGTTTGCCAGAGGCACATTTTCTCTGTGGCAAAGGGACCAACTGTGCCCTGACAGAAAAGAGTTCTGACAAGAGGACTATGGAGGTTAGATAAATGTAAAGCCCAAGAGTTGAAAAAAGAGAAAAATGTTCAGCACACTTTGACTTTTTTTTTTCTGTTTTTTTGGGTCTCATTTGTAGTTATTTTACTATCTTAAGTTGACCTTGTCAGGACCCAAAAACTCTATCATCAGTTTTCTAATCTATCCTTGAAACATCCTGCTGAGAACATATTTTTGTTTCTCATGTTAAGAAGGGAATGATCATTTTAACTACTACTGAATCAAGTCTCATGTTTGAACAGACACAGATTTCTGGTGATTTAGAGCAATTCTCCTTTCTCCACCTGAGTTCACAGACTTATCCAAACAACTGAGAAAATATGAGGGTGGGCCGGGGAGGAGGACAGGAGGGGAAGCTGCCTGAATTATCTAGGCTGGCCCTCTCCTCCAGCTATATGCATCAACTGTCCCTTGACTGCGCAGACCAAGTTTCTGACTGCAAGCCTTTACTTCTGTGAATGGGTGGCAGTTCAGGACCTAGGAGCTGATGATAACTCCCTTATGGGGTAGCCAGGACCACTGTTGGACAGTTCCACCTGTGAGAAAGCCCCTCCTTATTTTGTTTGGACCTTTTCTGTCTCAGCTCCTGTCCAGCAAAATTTATCAGCCCAGATTCTCTCCTCATATGACCACTCCCCAAGACTTCTCTTTCCAGATGAAGCCATTTCTCCCAGTTTCCTTTCTGCTCCATCACTACACCTGATGGGGTTGTCACTTTGCACAGTGGGTACTCAGAGAGTTCTGACTTGCTATCTAAATAACTGGTGGATAGAGTTGGATCACCCAGACTCTAATGAGGAAACTGGACTTATTAGGGACAGGATGGCTCTTAGGTATGGGCCAAAAAAAGCCCCTCTTAAGATTTGAAAGATGCCAACAAAACCGACTCTGTCGTGTTAATCTGCTCCGTCTAGAAAGCCATTTGTTGTGTGTTCTTCTTTGGGGTTGAGCAATGCCTTATCACAAAGCTCTACTTTTGAATGGATGATCGCCTCGAAGCAGGAGCATGCACAGTGCCTGGTACATATGTACTGGATGAATTTATAAGTGAAATCGTAAATCATACAGCTCTTCTCACTAGGAGAGCTGGAAAGTGTGAAGGGGCCGGTTGCCTGGAAGAGACACATGGGGCACAGTATGTAAAACCTGAGTGGAGACATGAGGTGTGTTTAAGATGGATCTGTCCACCTTAAAACTCGGCTAAGGCCAGGTCCATGTTAGGAAACTCCAGACCAGTTTTCTGTGCACACCCAGGGCAGCAAGTATCATTTATGTGCTGGAACGCTTTTGTTTACTCCTTTCTCCACCTTCCGGAAGCTTGATGGTGGAAGTTGAGCCAGAGACAGGATGTAATTCCCTGAATCTCCCATGTTTCTCAGCCATGAGGTAGGAGAGAATAGGAGGAAAAAAGGATGCTGGGGACCTCTCAAAGGAGAATCATTGCTTGTAAGATTGGCCCTAAAATCAACCTTAGAAATCCAACAATACACGTGTTCAACACACGAATTAGTTTATCAGGTTATTCTGTCTCTCTTAATTTTCCTATTTTTCACTAAACCATAATGATCTCCCAGTATTTCCCAGGACTACACTGAGGTTCTTCCTTTAAAATGGGCAAGTGATGAGTGATGATTGATTAGCCTGCTGAATACTTCACTTAAGAACTCGTCACGAGAAAGAATAGACTCAGCTAGCTATTTTGATTTGGCAGTAAGCTCAAGTAAGCATCCATAAAACAGTAAGAATGTTTTTGACAAGAGATGTCATTTAAACACATGTGGAGTCACTCTGCTGTCATCCAAGAATAAAACCTTGGCTAGCTCCTACGTATTTTTATTCTTCTTCCATGGTCACTAAGGATGGGCCACAAGAGAGATCAGGATTCTTCACTCACTACATGTCCTAAGGTTTTATGGACTTTGCCTCACCTTTTGAATCCCCCCACTGTTGCCCCTAAGTTTCATTTTACGCATCAGCAAAAGCCTCAGCCAAAGGGAAAGAAGTTTTCTTCCCATTGGAGTGAAATTCAGGAATTTATCTTTCTTAAGGTCTGGAGTCAAGCTAAATTATGTTACCTGGGGATGTTGCCAAAATACAGGTCTGTTCTGTTTTGAATCATGAAACCACTAGTGGTAACCTTATGTCCAGATATTTGAAATGAAAAATACCAGTACATAATGTGTGTCTTACAACAGAGGGTTGCCAAGCATGTTATAACTTCAACCCAGCATTCCTGGTAATCTGAATATTGACCTTCAACAAAAAGGGCAGGTGAGACGCCCAGGGCCAACTCTATTTCTGATTAAATGGTTTTCACACATTGGTTTAAGGGTGACCCAGTGACCAACCTCCCCAACTTCTCCCCAATAACTTGCCACATATGTCCCATCTTCTTTTGTTTTTTTAGTCTGCAATGTCCACTGGTCACTCCCCCGGGTTACACAGCAGAGAGAGGACAATGTCAGACCAGCCTGTTACTGGGAGCTTATCCAATCATCACCATACTTTTCTTTAATATCTTTATGGTCATTTTTCTGTTAAGGCTTTGTCTGATTTTGTTGGGTAGGTGATGAATTAACTTTGAAGGAAGGTTGACTGGTTGGTTAGTTAGGCCCTACTGTTGAAAGTTGACTGGCAATCCCCCATTAGACTCACTCAAGGTGTCTTTCTTCAGTGATAAAAAGGTTTGCTAATTTTGCTAATACTCACCTGAGTTTACCCAAAGGATATTTAATTTTTTTTCTATTTCAGTAGTTCAAAAAATAAGCCATGAAAATAGCACAGAACAGAAATGTCCAGTAGAAAATATAAGCCACATACACAATTTAAAATTTTCTAGCAGCCACATTAAAAAAAGTAAAAAGAAACAGGTGAAGTCATTTTTAATGGTGTATTTTATTTAACCCATGAAACACCAAATACTATCATCTCAACAAGTAATCAATACAAAAAATTATTGTATTTTACATTCTTTCTTAGATATTAAGTCTTCCAAATCCAGGTGGAGTTCACACTTATATCTCAATTTGAACTAGGCACATTTTCAAGGGCTCAGAAGCCACATACAGCTAGTGGCTGCCATACTGGCAAGCTCAGGCACAGCACTGCCTTGCATACTCACTGATTTAAATGGGAACTTACGGAAAGGGAGAGAATAGGAATGTTAACCAGGCCTTCTTTTCCACATGGTAGCAAACTGAAGTATATTGAAATGTTTAGATACTGAGATGTAAATAAATGACACCATATCTGAAAACACTCTCAGGTCATTTCAATTCTATTCCGTTTTAGTTAATACATGTCATCCTTATAGAATAACAAAATAATTCAAGCTGATTTTTTTCCCTTTTAGGGTAAAGGAAATGGGGATCCTCAGCAATGAAGGAAAGGTACAGCCAGCCACCTTGGAATATAGTCCGGCAGCACTTCAAAAGGTTAAACACAGAGCTGCCACATGACTCAGCAATTCCATTCCTACGCATATGCCCAAGAGAAGCGAAAACATATGTCTGCACAAAAACTGGTACACAAACGTTCATAGCAGCATTATGCATAATTGTCAAAAGGAGAAACATCCCAAATGCCTATCAATTGATAAATAGATAAATAAAATGTGGTACATCCACACAATGCAATATTATGTGGTAATAAAAAGGAATGAAGTACTGACACATGCTACAACATGAATGAACCCTGAAGACATCATACTAAGTGAAATATGCCAGATATAAAAGACCACATATTATATGACTCCATTTATATGAAATGTCCAGGACAGGGAAATCCATAGAGACACAAGTCAGCTTAGTGGCTGCTGAGGAGCAGGAGTAGCTGGAGTTGGAGGGAAACAGGGAGCGACTGCTAATGGGCATAAGCTTTCTTTCTGGGGTGATGAAATGTTCTAAAATTGCTTGTGGTGAGGGCTGCACACTACAAACTTTCGAATTATGTACCTTAAATTGGTGAATTGTATGATATACGAATTATATCTCAATAAAATTAATATAGAAAAATAAAAGAGGGCTGCCGCCAGACAGCTGAGGCCCCTGATGCCACATATGTTATCAAGTGATCATATGAGACTGAGTGTGATGACGTGTACATGGATATATAAGCATCTGCCAATACGAACAACGGTTGAAATGTTGAAGGCTGTATGTTTCTCCTACGTGAAAAATGCAAAGTAAAGCAGCTCCAGGTTAATTTTTCCCTGGCCAGAGTTTATTAAGAGAAGTAAAGTGCAATATCTCAGCTTTAATACCTGTGCTAAAAAGGGGTAGTTTGGGGAGACGGTGGCAGGTTCTACAGACGCACAGATTCAAACTGAGAGGCCCTGCTTGCTCCTGCAATACCACTGCCTTCCTCGTCAGGGTCATCTCAGCCCTCACTCACCACTTCCTCCTCCTGGGTTCCCACAATGAGCTTCTGACCTCAGAGCTGGCTTTCAGCATCAGCTCTTCCAGCAATCAATTTACTTACTCTTGGCAGAATATTATCCTCGTTGATTTTTCGTTTCATACTTCTTTCATAATATTTTGTGTTAGGTTTGGTTTGTTGTTTTGTTTCCCCTCAAATAAAAAATGTTTCCAGCACCACACTGTCACATCCGTGAAATGACAGCTGCTGAGTAAAAAGTGCTTATTATCTGTACCTGACTCTACATGGTGATGTTTAAGGCATTTGGCAACAACCAACCAAACAAAAGAGCTATTAAAATCAAGAAAGTAATAAAACACAGACACACACACACACACACACACAGAGAGAGAGAGAGAGAGAAATAATTAGTTGCCCAATCATCTCAATACAATAAAAGGTGGTGATGGCATGTGTACCTGGATACCTCCAAGGAGGTGCCCAGAGCTTCCGCTGCAGGGCTGTGCTGCGGCTCTGCTACCTCCCTCATTGACCTTAGAATCTCAGTAGCAGATGCTATCAGTGACCGCAGTAAGAGTCTGCGACACCTTGGAGTCACGGATTACAGTATCTGTCTCACTTCATTCCCGTTTTATCACAAGTCCATTAACCGCTTATTCACTGGTGACAGCTACAGCTCGCTTGTCCTATCCCCTAACTTCCACTTTCTCTTCTTTCTGTATAATACTATTTAGTACCATCACAGGTGCTCTCTGTACTGCTTTTGCCACACAGACTGCTCTGTTAAAATGCTTTTGAAGACTGGTTATTTTCATCGAATCAAGTCTCTATTCTTTTGCCTAATTTTCAGCTCCTTCACCTGGCCCCATCCCCCATCATCTAAAATACACCACCAGCTCCAGGTCCAAGGACCATGACTTACTAGTCTGAATCCTCCACAGTACCCAGCACATAGTAGGTGCCTAATAGACAAAACATTTAACTGGATATTGGATCCTAGAGGTGGGGTGCTACCTCTGCTTGCAGATGTATATGCGCGTTTCCCTCCCAGGTACAGGCCCCAGTCCATTTCCGCTGAAGACAGGTAGTTCATGCTCCTCCGTGCTATTGCTATGCCTTCATTCTATTTCTTTTCCGCCTTGAGATTCTCTCCTACTGACTGCCTGCCTGGGGACTCCTCATTTTAATGCCCCTCCCTTAAACAATCATCCTTCTCTGTTGCTTTCTCTGATCATGGGTTCCTCACCTCTCTGCAGAATTAATGACTTCAGAACTTGCCTCTGTTTATCCTCTATTTCATGCATCTTTCAAACTATAATTATGTTGATTTTTTTATTTTCTTCCTTGTGAGACTGTGAGGACCATACATGCTGGTGCCATGTCTTAGCTATCCAATCCCAGCATCTAGTACAGGGGCGGGATATAATAGTTCACAACAGATGTTGAATTGTATTCGATGAGCTCTGATCTAAGGCCCAAGTCTTATGCAAATTATAAAAACTCACTTCCTATTCCTAGTGAAAGTTAACCCTTTTCACAGAGTGTGTCTGTGGAGTCCTTCCCAGCAGGCAGGGAGGGGCTCCTCCAGAGGACCCAGGGGAGTGGCCTTTTTATTGCGGGACACATTTAAAGGCTGTTTCCCCTGGGATTCCATTCTCCCTCCAGCCCTTTAAAGATGGTCCCTTCTTCCCTGCTTTCTGGGGAGAGAGGAAGGCAGGAACAGACCTAAAGAAAATTGTTACATATGGAAAGTTTGTGTTTCACACTTTCCTTTCTGAGCTCCTGCCCCACATCTAGAAACTTTTCTTCCCCAATCTCAGGTGCCTTAGATCCAAAGCTCCTTCAACCTTTCGTGTCTCTGAAAGAAGAATCTCTCAAAAACAGCAACTTCACTGGTGGCAGCTAGATTTTAGGAAGGAAGCAATTTGGTTAAATAGATGGCCTTAAAGTGCAGGTGACTACCGAGTTTCCCCGAAAATAAGCCCCAGTTAAGCTCATCAGCCAGAAGGACGCACTCAGTACATTATGACGATGTTCCAGAACAAGATGACATGACTGTATTTGAATAAATGTAGATTGTTGTGCATGGAAAAATAAGACATCCCCTGAAAATATGCCCTAATACGTCTTTTGGAGCAAAAATTGATATAAGACCCGGTCTTATTTTCGGGGAAACACAGTATTGGTAACCACCATCCTCCCTAAAACTTGCCACTCTATTTGCTCGTCACAAGAGCTCTATCATCTTAATTAAGTTTAAGCACAGAATATGTTCAGCTGAAGTAGAAAAAAAGCCTTCCCAGTGTCTTTCTGAAGAAGCAGACACCTGGACCTACCTACTTGGAGATTTTCGGGCCCTTCAGAGCAACTCCTTGCTTCCCTCAGCCAGCTCCCTCAAACTGACAGTAGAAACTCTGACTGACCCTCCCAATGGCAGCTTCAGTTTATCTTCATCCTTCTCAGACCTGCCCTCTGCTGTTTTTTTTTTTTTTTTAACTTTTCCTGGATTTCAGTCTATACTTTGATTAACTGCTTGATTTGGAGTCTCGGTCTCTGCTTCCCCTGAATTCAAGTTCAGAAAAATGTTCAACCACACACAGGTGCCTTCAGGGAGAGAGCTTCCAGATCATGAGCTTTGATAAAATTTAAGAAAATACCCTGAGGACAACACACCTTATAAGCACGCAAAACATATTATTCTTCCTTTCTCAAATATGTGTTGAACCAAGGAACTGTCCTAGGTACAATGGTGAACAAAACAGACACTATCTCTGTCCGCAATGAACTTACACCATGGCAGGGAAAAATACATCTTCAAAAAGTAATTATAAAGACGCAAGGGTTTGCTCACTCCTTTACTTCCTGTAACCCCTGGCCCTTGAAAACTAAATAAGATTGCCTCCCACCCCCATCCCAAAGCCTGCAGAACTTTCTGCTACCTCCAAGTCTTCTCGCTCTTCCTCTCCCCTATTTTTCTTTCCTCTTCCTTCTTTTAGCATCCCGGGAACTCTAAATTCTTTGGCACTCTCCAACTGTGGCTATACCTAAATCCACCCAAGTGCTCAGCAAGGAAGAAAAAAAAAACTTTCAATTGATTAAAATTCCCCTTTTATAGGTGTTTGCAATTTTAAATAAGAAAAAAAAACTCTTCCTTTCTTCTTTCCTTCATTCTAATGCTGACTCATTCATAATTTTCAAAGTGAGGCTAACTATTTATAAAAAGGCAGAGAGGGAAGGAATTGACCTAATAATTTCCCAGCTGGGAACAAGACTGGCTAAGAAGCTTTTTAAATATGTGTTCCCACTTTACATAACCACAATCTTGGAGGAAGGAAAAAAGCCCCAAGACACAGAGACAACCAGGTACTTTATTATTATTATTATTATTTTTGTAGATTCTAATACTTTGTCACTAACGCAAGAGGTGAGAAGTCACAGCTCCCAATGGGCTGTATTCTCAATAAGAGGCATGGCTAAAGTGATTTTTTTTCTTTTCTTGATAACTAGTAGATTTATGTTTTCATTCAATATGTCTCTCATTAACATGAGAAGCACAAAGAAAAATTTCATAATCTGATAAATATAAACAGATCACTGAATTGAGAGAAACTGCCAAATTTTCTTGGGATTATTAATGGAAACATTATGCTTTTTATTAAATTTGCAGACACATGTATTTGAATAATTACCAACTGACTTTATGAAGCTTGGAGGGAATGGAATCTTCCACGTTTTAGTGTAGAAGTCTAGAATAAAGTGAGTTCAAAACACTTAAACCTAGAAAATGCTTCAATACCTCTATAGTTACAAGAAAGGAACATATAACCAAATGGAAAACCACTGATCAAGATATCACTAATATTTTGAACAAAACTAATAAGAAGAGAAGAGAGTTTTCCATCTGCCAATTTTTGCCAACTAAATTTTGTATCAAATACCTAGGAAATTATATCTGGAATGAGGGCACCAAAATATTCTAAACTGTTAAAGTAAGTAAGAGAATGAGTAAAAAAAATTACATATATAATACATATTATATAATATATAGTGAGGGCTTCTGAACCAAATTATTTTATTACACACTTTCTGAATTGTGTTTGAAACCAACATAGCTGCTGTTAATAAGCAGAGCAGATTCACATGGCCGCGGTTTAGTAACAGCTGTGGTCGATGGCGTGTGCAGCATATGGAGATGGAAATTACCTTCTAACCTTCTTTCACGGGCTTATATCAAACAGATTCTCACACCTCGTCCCGAACCTTTTCTGTGGGGCAAAGGAAAGGGACTGCATATATACCCTCGTCACTTGCACAGAAAGGGAGATGCGGGTGCAAAGGAGCGTCCCAACCTTATCCAAAACCACTGAAGTCTTGCCAATACTGAACTCCCAACACCACTGGAGACAGAAAGAAAAGGCGGCTCACATTCCATCTGGCATGTGGTGCCCTCTATTGTGCCTTCTGAAATTCTGCGGGTGGGAGGGGAAGCAATTTGTAGGGTTGGCTGACATTTTTTCTTTTATGCAAATGCACCACTGTTGGAAAACTCTGTCTGCTTCTCATTAAATTTGAAATTCCCAAAGGCAAGGGCCATGTCTCCCTTCTTTATTGTGCATGATGCCGAACATATTATGAATGGTTAATAAATGTCACATCGTTTTCATATTGCATTGACTAAGAATGACATTTTCCCATGAGTCTTGCTTGCTTCAATTTCTCAGCAAATCTCAAAAAGTGTATACATTTCCCAGGAAAAAGACACTGTTTAAGGCCAGTATTCCTTGCTTGAGTCTCTTTAGCAAATTCCCATTAATGCATCACTCACCTTTTCCCTGAGCAATGGACTGTTATCCATCTGTTTTACTCTTTTTCCACTCCCACCTGCAGAATTGACATGTGAATATCTGACATCCTATTTCATATCATCTCCATCACAACAATGGCCCTCTATTCTATATACACTATGACTCTCTGGGGGAAGCCTTTGATAAGGCTTATCAATTGTGCTATTACTAGTACTGATATTTTTAGGAAAATGTTTTTGTTTTCATAAGGACTTTTATACCTTTTGTTTTCCAAGAATTTTTTAAAAAATAAAAATTATAATGAATTATAAAATAAAAATGATAATGAATAAAATAGTCAAGACCTTGTTTTATTTATCTTTGTACCCCAGTTGATGTCTCAATGCTCATGAGAATTGTAAGTATTTCTGTTTTCCCTACACTATTTCCAAAAGCGATTCAACAATAAGACTTCTTTGTAACACATGAGGTAGAGCAATCACATCTTGATATCCCTTATCAAATGGCCCCAGTAAAGTACTAAATATGAGATACCATTGAGGATTTCCTTTTACAAGTACAAAATAAAACGAAACCCATTTATATTACTCTGAAGGCTTGAGCTTAGATTGAAGACTCAAAATCCAAAATGTCAGCAATGATTTTATGTGCGCGTTTTCCCACTTCATAGAACAAGAAGAACACGTTAGAAAAGTTATTTCAAATATTAAAGAATAGAGGGCATCTTTAGGCATTTAGAATAAGAATGTAGCCTGGATTTCTGACAGAACTTTGGAGACTTTTAGTTCCATTCTCCCATTTTCCTGAGAAGTCTAAAGTCCTTCATCTTCTGCAGTGTGTGAAGAAATTGATCTGTGTATGGAAATATTTATACACACACACACACACACACACACACACACACACGCACTACCCTACTGTATAAAAAGAGAAGCTTGTTTCAATCAGGGCCAAATGTCAGTTTTCAAAAACTTATAAAAAAAGATAAAAATGAAATATCCAAAGAAGCAGAAAGTGTTCATAGTTGTGACTCAGAACAGGAACCCGCTTTTGCAATGTTTCCTGTGGTAAGAGTTGTATTCAATAGGACTTGGGAATTTCTCCATTTTCTCCTAAGTTCCTCTTCTGAAAAAAGTTGTTTCTTCAAAATCTGCTTAACACTATTGAGGATACTAAGTTCGAAGAAAGCAAAATAACTTTTCTTCATTCATTTATTCTTTCCCTTCTTTATCATACTGATTTTTTTGTTTTTGAAGTTTTCTCTTTTTACAAACTGTCAAAAACTAGCAACTCTGGGTTTTTGAGAGTTCAGCATCTTGTGGTTCCTTTGCAACAAAATTACACATCAATTTAAAGGAACTTTGTAATTATTCTATGAATAAACTGAATTTTTCAAAGTGTTATATAAAACCTGATAATTTTATAAGTGGAACAAATTATAAATAATAATGGATCAGATTATAATGAAATTATATTATTTAATAATTAATAATAATTGTCTATTTTAACATTAAATTATAATAATATAATATTATATATAATATATATTTATAATATTATATATCATGATATTAAGTTATACACAATAATACTGGTCAGAGTGCTTAATTCTTTACTACACATTCCATCCTAACCAATTAGCCCAAGCCAACTGGAGCCAGCCAGCCCTTTGTTCATAATTGATTTTGGAAAGACTGATAATGTTAACCAATGACACATAAGAAAATCTACTGAAGGCCTTCTGGGAAAGTTTCCTTACTTCCAAAATGACACTGAAACAAAGACGGTCTTTCACCTTGTGAACATTTGTGTCACTTTTCATAATGCATACATTTATGTGGTCCTTTCATCGTGCAAGGCACTGCTCTAAGTATTAACTCATTCGATTCTCACAACAGCCACACAGGTAGACACTCTAAGTACCTCCATCTTTTAGATGAGGACACTGAGGCACCAAGGGGTTAACTTTGCCAGTAAGTGGCAAAGCTGGAAACTGAACCCAGGCAGTGTAGCTCCAGTGTACATTCTCTTGGCATACTACTATGCCACCTCTCCATGAAAGCTGCTCTGAGCCCCCAGTATGTATTGCCTTCCTTAAATTGTATTTCTGCTGGTGGCCACCAAATCTGTAAATTAAAAAAAAAAAAAAAAGGCCCTCCAAGAAAATAGACTCTTTTGATACTCCCTGAATAAATTATAGCCCAGACACAGGACAGAGACTACAGGAGTGAGTGCAGTAAGATTTTGATGAAGGGAAGGCAGAAGATGGGAAGGATCAGAGAGCATGAGGCAGAGAGGGCTTCACACAGGAAGAGCTGAGGCAACACCAAACCAGGACGCTGGGACCTGGGGAAGGGAAAGGGAGGAGAAGAACAAGAAGCTTGAGACTAGTCAGCAATTTAATGACAGCCACGTTTAGTGCAGACCTACGATATACCTGGCCCCTCATCTAGATTATTTATAGGCTTTATAATCCATATACCCTGTAAAGAAGGTATTCTTGCCATTCCCATTTTACAGATGAGCAAAGTGAGGCTTAGACACATTGGATGCCTTGCTGGTAAAGAGGTAAGACAACATGTAAACCAGAACTGTAAGAACTCTAAAGCCCTGCTTCCTATCCAGCCATCGTCCTGAACATCAAGGGCACCAACAGGGAATGTGAGAGAGAAAAAGAGCCTCCAGTTCACAACCGTGCTGGTGTTCCCTCAAAACCCATGGCTCTAGGACATGTTTCTCGTTCCCAGGAGGCCTCCAAAAGAATAACTCAAATCTTTCAAGGAAAGTTTCTGAGTTCATCTGTTTTAAGTTGCTTGGAGTTGCTAGCAAAAGGAAAAATCTTTCCCACCCTACCCCCAAGAACCAAACGTTGGAAACAACCTAATGTCTTCAGGCTGTCGTACCAAGAAAATGGCTGAGGAGATTTTTCTTCTTTAATTTTTCCACAAATAAAAACAAACAATATTCAGCTTCAACACAATTACAGGGGGAAAAAAATGATTCCTCCTTTTCTCCCTCCCTACCCTCTTACCAGGATTCATAAGTGAATGAAAAGCAGGGCAAGCAAGGGGAGCAGGAAATTATCCTTGAAACGGTTAAAAAATTCAGGGCTCAAGCGTTCAATCTATACATATTATGAAATTATGAAATATAAGACAGCTGCTGATTCAATCCACATACATCTATGATCATTTATCTTCCCCTCAAAATCTTGGGATACTCTGAGCATGGACATATCTGTGTGCTTCTCAGTCACGGGGTCGAGTGGAAAGAACAGTGAGGACTGAAGTCAAGATGAATCAGATGTTGGCCATGCCACACACGCTAGTCAGCTTCAGTTTCCTCGTTTGCAAACTGCAGGTAATTTCCACCTGGAAAGATTTCTGGGAGAATGAAATTAACTAATGAGTGGGAAACTGCCTAGCACAGGGTAGCTATTCAAGAAAGGAGGCTTAATGGTTTCTTTCCCATGAAAATGGCAAAAAAAAAAAAAAAAAAAAAAAAATCATAACCACATGGGAATGTGGTGTTGAACAAATTTTTACTGATGAGCAAGAAAGACTAGGCAGGGAGGACCTGACCTAACCATTGAGAAGTTCTTGACAGGAAATAAAGTGAAACCTGGACAAACACTGTTGTTGAGGGAGGTTGTGAATATCATTTTATCATTTATAATGATAAAAATTAGGAAATCTTCTCAGGTTATTTAAAAGAAAGTGATGGCCAGTGAATTCCTTTTCTCAGGTCTCAGCAACCCAGCCTTCTTGGATGTAGAGGGGCCAGATGAGCTTTCCTGCAAATCCCTTACAAGGTGATTCTGCCTGAGAATATCTTTCTTCTGGCTATTTCTCTGCATGCCATTTGACACAAAATTCTTATACAATCAGAAATATCAACTCCATTAGGATTTGCAAAGCCACATAAACAAAACCCTCCCACTAAGTGATGCAAATGGCTTTGAACATTTCAAAGAAATCCCATTGGGGCATCAAGTCAGCCTTGTTGCCTGCCCTTAACTTATCTCTCTGCCCAGGGTCAGTCTTTTGCCTGATGCTGTACCCTTTCCATTTAGAGATGTTTGGAAAAGGTGCTGCTGAAAGGACAGCCTCATGCTGGGCTTATTTAGTCATTCCCTGCAGGAAATGATGGAAATTCCTGGCATTCTTATCAGGGAAAGGGGTGAACTCTGCTGGTGTCAGTCTTGAAGGGCTGTAGTGAGAGGAATGTGTGCAGCCCTCCTTTGTAGTTTGAGGTGGATAACTTCAAAGCAGCGCCTTCCCCAAATCCAGAGAGGAAGCCAGGCTTTTGGGAAGAGTGCTGGGAGAGGAGAGACAGACAGCCTGGTCCCCAAGCCCAAACAACCACAAGTTGAGGCATCAAGTGTTTATCTTGAGCAGCTTCCCAAAGACAATTCAGCATCCTCTTGGTAAACTCCTTCAATCCTCTCTGCACTGAAAGCAGAAACTCGCCACGTACCTCAGAAAGAACCTTTCTTTCTGGCTATTTGGCTAAGCTTATCTGTTATTTTTCGGAAGCCCAAGTGGTCCTCTACACTGTTAGATATTCAGTTCACCTAAAACTTTGCAAAAAACAACAACAACAACAAAAACAAACACCAAAAACAAACCGTTGAATGATTTACCTAGCGTCACCGATTTGAAGTTTTATGTGTTGATCTGTTTGGAGGATGGGTTTGGAGGGAGGGGGTGCTAGTTAAGGAGCAGGGCAGGGGGCAGCGTTCTGGGACAGGGCTGGGATCTATTCAATATAGATTTCTCAGCTGCTTCCACACGCCCAACACTGTGTGGGTTAAACTGTTAAGAATATTCTTTCTAATCTGAAATTACTGTGCAAGGGAAGAAAGGGAAAAGAAAAAGCCCAGCTTGCTTGAAACTATAGGTGAAGGGAGGCCTTTAAAGTTGTGGGTAAACAAAACTCAAGGACACGCTTTGGTGAACACACTTAGGAAAAGGCATCGGCTACCCCTCTTTTGGCTGTAATCTCTAAATAATTTTTCTTTAGTTCTCTTAGAATGTCTCCACTTAGTTTTTGCAAAAGACTTGAGTTCTATTCCATAGAAAATGCTTCCTTTTTCTTGTTACTGCTTCACAGTTTGCAATTTTTCAGATTTTATTTCTCTTTGATAGCTACAAAGACTCCCTATAGCGAGCGGGCCCAAGGAAGTAATCTTGTCAAACACAAACAACAAATGTTTCTTGCTGCCCCCAGTGGCTCACTATTGACCCTAAACCTACCGTGACTGTCACAGGCAGAAGCAGGTATGTCCTACTCCTCTATCATTCCAGCTTTGGACATCCTATTATTGTATCACATCATATTCCAGAGATAACACAAGAGATCCCAAAGTGACCAGTGAAACAAAGGCAGTCTATCCCCGCCCCCCTCAGCACAAAAAGGGGCAAAGCAGACTCCAGAGGGAAGGCCCAGGATATCCAGGATGCTGCTTGTCATTAGGCCCCAACACTGCCCACTGGGGTGCTGGGGCACAGCCTCTGTCCCTAGGTCTCCTCGCTTCTCTCAGTTCTTAGCAGTAAAGCAGGGGTTGTGATGGAACAAGAATCCACAAGACTGCTGGAAACTGGAAAGTTCTAGGGGCCTACTAAATCCTAGGTACAATGTTCAAGAAGCAGGACCAAAAGGTTGAAGAGGGAACCTAACATCAGAATAATGGGCAATACTTACAAGACGCTCACGAGTGCCACACACTGCGCTGACCCGGTATCACATTTAATTCCACAACACCCCTATGGAGGGAGCCTGTTATCACCCACATTTTATACGTGTGAGAAAACTGAGACTTTACAATTTTAAAACTAATGTGCCCAAGGTCACAGAGTGGGTGAGTGTTGGAACTCAGATCCAAACCAACACTCCTGGTCTCACACACCTAACCACTGCACCCCCCTGCCCCCCAAAAAGATGAAAAGCAGCCATCAAATGGGAAAGATAATACCTGGCCTGCTGGCCTCATGGAGTTGTGAAGGAAAAACACATTTGTTAAGCCCTTTGGGAAGATAAAAGTGATACACAACCATGAGCTGGATTTGTTATGATCATTTCAATGTGGGTTAAAAGGCAAGATCTGGAACTCACCCTACTTCTCCTGTGGAATTTTGAGGCACTTATCCCTTGGAACTGAAGTGACATTTTTCTTTACTCCTACTCCATATAATTTTAATGAAAAAAAAACGTTTTAACTTGAACACACTCATGTTAATAATATGACTAATCAGAAGGTTCAGAAGACATTTTTTGATCAATTTATCGTAAATTCCCAAATTTATAAATGTATATTTATTCCTTAGAACATGAACTAATTTTCTTTCTCTGCTAACTATAATAATAAAGGCTTCTAGAGCCATGTGTGATATTTTTGAAAAAAGTAGTAACTGGGAAATAAGTAGAAGGATATCGATACTATATATCATAGTCTATCTACAGAAAATAAAAATTAATACACTGGTACCTCATTTTCCAGAGGAAAAACTCTGCCAAATTGTAACTATAGTTATATCCCAAATTAATTAGCTCTGCGTACTGAGGCCGAAAATCACTGACCCTCAGAGCCTGATTAAATTTTGCAAATGCTCACTTCATTAGCCTTTCAAAGTTTCCCCTCATCAGAAGCTTTGGTCAGAGGAGAAAATAAGTGGCAAACCCATCAGATTTAACTCTATCTCTTCTCCAGATACCTGCCCAGAACTTTGGGGAAAAAAAGGGTCACTCTTTTGTGGGTGGTTAGCATACAATGTGATATATATTAATGTATTACAAAAATGTACATTTGAAACCTATGTAATTATACTAACCATTGTCACCCCAATAAATGTTAAAAAAGAAAAGAAAAAAGGTCTCTCTTTTTAAAGAAACTCCTTCTCCTGGTTCTTCAAATTTCTACTGATTTCCAGATATAGATTTGAAATTTTCTGATTTCCGAAATATATAGGAAATCATTTATTTTGCCTTATTTTTACAAGTTTGATTTTCCTCTTTATTTCTGCCTTTTCATTTCTGTTTTGTTTTGTTTTCCTTTCCTTCGTAATTCTTGGTTTCATCTTCACTCCTCCCACCTTCGGTGAACTCACCGTGGGAAACAGAACAACACAGGGTACTGATCCAGAAATAGGTAATTGTGTAGATACAGAACAGTAGCAGGGAGGGAGGGAGACAGGAATGAGCATAAGCCACTCTGCCAGCATCTGAATGGAGATGCTACGGGCTTGGTGCCACTGCGTTCCCATTTTAAAGCCCTATTTTTTTTCCCAGAAAGAAATGCAGAAGTGTGTGTCCAGAAGGAAAAATGTTAAAGCAGTGAGGGAGCCAGAGCAGCTGGGGGTTGTTAACTTTAATCAAAGTCCAGCCAGGATTTTTTTAAGCAACAGGAAGTAGATTCATTCTCTCTCTCTCTCTCTCTCTCTCTCTCTCTCTCTCTCTCTCTCTCTCCCCCACCCCCACCCCCATCTTCTCCCTCCCCCCACCCGAGCTCCTTTTCTCCTCTATCCTTCTTCATTTCCTCTGGCCAAGACACAGAAACAAGCTGGACAGAACACCTCAGTTCCCTTGGACTACCTTTGGAACTTTGCAGTGTCCACTGGCAGTTCAAAGCTAAGCTGCAGAGCATGAGAGGCACGGTCAAAGAGACAAGAGTACCCGTGTGCAGCAGCCTAGGAGGCAGAGGAGCAGGTATTAGTTTTCCATGGCTGCTGTAACAGGTTACAATTGTGGTGGCTTAAAAACAACACAGATGTCTTCTCTTACAGTTTTAGAGGCCAGAAGTCTGAAATCAGCTTCAGTTGGCTGAAATCAAGATGTTGGCAGGGCTGGGCTCCCTCCAGACTCTCTGAACAGAAAATTAATTTTCTTGACTTTTTCAGCTTCTAGTGGCCACCTGTGTTCCTTGGCCTGTGGCCCCTTCTTCCACCTTCAGAGCACATCACTCCAATCTCTGCTTCCATCATCACATCATCTTCTCCTCTCAGGAGTCAAATCTCCCTCTTCCCTGCTCTTACAAGGACATTTGTAATTGCACTTAGAGCCCTCCCAGATAACCGAGGATAATCTCTCCATCTCAAGTTCTTTAATTTAGTCACATCTACAAAGCACATTTTGCCACGTCAGGTAACATTCAGGTTCCAGGGACTAAAATGTGGGCATCTTTGGGGGCCATTATCCAGCCTACCACAGAGCACTTGTGTCTAGTTGGGTTTCTGGAAAAATCTTCCTCTCACTACTTACTAACATTGACTAAGCTATGAGCATGGGCCTGAGGAAAAAGGGAAGACATTTTCTAAATATCAAAATAGAGAACTTCCATGTATTTTTGCTCCTGTCTTGTCACAGGTTTACCTTTCCCACCATGGTTTGCCTATTAAGCTATCTGGTTTATATTCACTGAACCCCAGAAGAATGCCATGCATGGACGCAGCTCCAGTTCCACTGTACTCAGCATTGTGAGAAATCATCCACCTGTTACACAGAAACTCAATTTCCAACCAAAATTGGGCCACACACGTTCATGTGTGTCGAAGGTCCAGCAATGGTCTTGTTACTGCATCCCAAACACGGAGAAGGAAAAGAGCTTTGTTAGAACTCACCAAACCTCTTGTAACCGAAGGACTGCACCTCCTCCTCCTCTGCGAAGTCGTCTGCAGGAGAAGAAAAGACACAGTGTTAACCCTGGCGAGGCCCAGAAGTGCAAGGTCACTGAGGGACTCAACTGCTACAATCTCCACCTACTCCACTTTATCACAGTGGCTTTCCTTCTGCGCCTGGAACGCACCACGCATTCTGAGAAAGACCACAGGGTCCACCTCCTGTTCTTTACGCAACTCCTTCTAACTCAGCTAAAATGTGACACCTTCGAGTGCCTGTCCCAAGCACTCCCTGGCACACCACCCTATCTTAATATTAATCTTTGGGTTTCAGTACGGGCCACTGTGTACTGGTAAGAGAGGTGGAGCTTTATTTCTTGGTCTCTTCTTCCTTCGACAGTCTTAATGATTTCCTCCTTCTTGGCCTGGAGTCGCTCTTCACGGCGCTTGCGTGCTTCCTTGGTCTTAGACCTACAGGACTCCCCCTGGTCAGCAAGAAGCTTCCTGCGAGCCTTGTCTGCCTTCAGCTTGTGGATGTGCCCTATGAGAATCTGCTTGTTTTTGAACACAGTACCCTTCCCTTTCAGGTGCAGGCTGGGATACATGTGGTAGTCAATCATCTTAGATTCCCGGTATCTTCTGAGCAGTCGCCGAAGAATCCAGGTTCCCTTCTCAGGCATTCGAGCACGGGCAGCACCCTTCCACTTACCTATGCCCATATGCCCTTCCTGAGGGACAAGGTGTTTTTCCAGCATCGAGCTCGGGAATGGACAGTCACAGGCTTCCTGATCAGCTTCCGAATCTGCTGGCAGGAGCTGGCATTGGTGATGTCATTGGTCTCACTGGGGTCCAACCAGACCTTCTTTCTGCCACAGTGGGGACACTGGAGGCAAGCCTCTTCTGAAGTCTGAGCATACTCATGGCTGCAGCCACAGTGGCGAAAGGAAAGCTAACCAATTATTCCGGAGTCAGTCATCATTACTGCACTAGCACCCAGCCTTCTTCCCACATGCAACTCAGTTCAAAAGCACTGAGTCAGCACTTACTATGGACCAGAGACTGCCAGGCAGTGGGGCTTCAGAAGTGAGTGAGATATGGTTCCTTCCCTCGAGAAAGCTGACCGGCTTTCAAGAAAGACAGGCAAGTAGACAGAAAATAAAGCTTCTGTGATCATCTTTTTCAGTCCCCAAATAGGACACAGGACCTGGCTATATTTAAACCGTGAAATGTTATGGAGAAACCAGACATACGAGTATGATATCTATAACACAATGTGGTGAACCTTAGAATACTTGTTTGTTGTGAAATGCTATAAAAACACGTGAGAGAGCAATTACTTTTACCAGAGAATAGAGAAGTGTGATATCTGTATACTTTCACCGTTATTTCCTTAGACAACAGGGAAGAGATATTGCTTGGAATCTAGAAGGCTAGGTCTTCATAAAAAAGTATGTAGTCTTCTAATGTCAAAGACGTAAAGCTTTAATTCTACATGGAAGAACATGCTTACAACCAAGAGAACAGCCCTTGACTCGGTGATTGGTTAGTTCAACAAATACATATTAATCCCTTACTCTGTGCCTGCTTTACTAAGTAATTCTATCCTATTAACGGCTGAGAGGCTGGGTCTAGTGTCAATGAAAGAGAAGCCCTTATGTGCTGCTTCTACTTAGAAATCCATGCATTTACTTATTCATCCAATAAATGCTTACAGCCTAGGGGAGTTGATGAGACATGAACATAAGTAACGATACCACCCAGACGTAAGTTTCCTCTGTCAGCTGCAGGCCCTCCACTGCTGTGCCACATCTGCAGAAGAATCTACTCACATGCAGATGTTGGGAGCCAAGGAGACATCACTGAAGATTTAGGAGCGGAAAGAGAAATTATGCTGCACCCCCGACAGAAAACAGCTTAAAATTTCCCATTTGACATTTCTGTTATCCCCCAAAGCTTCGTTTCAGTAGGTCCACCATTAGTTTGTTTGTTTGTTTGTTCTCTTTTTCCTCTCTGATGTTTTTGTCCATGCAGCATTTAGTCTGACCAAATCCTCTCTCCTTCCTGAAATTTCCCTGGGAACTTCAAATGGCTCATATTTTTGTTATTAAAGCAGTTCAGCTCTGCCTTCCAAATGAACATGCCCAAATCTATTAAGGTTCAAGAAAACAAAGGCCTTATAGGCAACCCCCTAATAGGACTCAAGGAGGATCTTCTTCTTCTTCTCTTAATCCCCACCCAAAAAGAATTAGAATTCTTATAGCAGCTACTAAAAGAATACAAATTTCTATCTCACCCTATTCTAAAATTAGATTAAAAATTATATGAGACATACAGGATACAAGTAACGTACCACAAATAACATCTGACTGAAATTATCAAGGTCTCATAGAGAAGTGCCTAAAGTCAGTCTTTATTAATGTTTTTTTCATTGGAGAGAAAGAGAATTTGGGAAACTTTGCGTATTATATCCCTTTCTTGAAAATTCACAATGTTTTGAACTCTTAGAGACTCTGAGAAGTGCTGAGAGAGAAAAAAAAACTTGTTTAACTTTGTTTCACTCAATGCTGTCAAAAGTTGACTTTAGAATCCTTTTTAATATCCTTAAAAGCTGGGTAGAGTTGGGCAGGTAACGCTTAGTGTAATAGTTCATTAGCACTGGTGTCCCCCAGAGCCTGCTGCTAAATTTTCCCAGCTGTTCAGCTGACAAACAGCCAAGTCAGGCTGCTGATGGAGTTAGGCATTTAGGAAATTGAGAAAGAGTAAGACTTAAGAGTTGATGGGGCTTGTGGTTGTGTGGACAACCCATATGAGGCTATAAGAGCCATAGGAGAGGATAAGAGGTCAGGTGTTCCTAATGACCCACAATGGCTGACAGAAGGATCTGAGGAAGACAGCCTAATATTAAGTGTACTGTTATTTTCTGTTCTCAAAACTTTTCCTCACGCTGTGTAGCTAAGTGCATCCCAGATTGGCTTTATAGTATTGGAGGCCCGCAAAGGTGATATACTCAAACAAGGATATTCTCCCTATAAAATACCTAGTCATTTTAGTAACTTGCCACCTTTCAAAATCTGTCTTTGACACAATCTATATACACGACATAACAGTCCTACGTGAGAGCAAGGATTTGGCTAAGATCTAAGGCCCCTAAGTTCTGCAGTGCCCGTAACTTCATCCCTGCTTCTGACAGCAGTTTGTCTGCAGGGAAGAGGTACCATTCACATACTAAATAACAAAATGTGTTTAATTTGAGTTATATCTATTAGGTTGGTGCAAAAACAATTGCGGTTTATAAGGTTAAAAATAATTGCAAAAACCGCAATTACTTTTGCACCAACCTAATACAAGCACGAACTTTCTTGGCTTCCACAGCTGTACTTCAGCATTCCATTTTAATACCTATGGGCTACACTGTCTTTTGCTTGCCTATTTCAAAATGTGATTTTTATTTTAGTTTAGTTTTTACTTTCCTCGGTAACTGGCACAGAGCCACACTGGTCAGAGGTTTCATGATAATGCTGAATGGAACTCTGCTGCTGATTTATTCTTTGAGTCTTGCTATTTCAGGGTACCATGAGTTCAAGTGAAGTTTAGTTTAGTTGGGTGAGAGCTGAGGGTCCTACATATTAAAAGGTTCCAATCAATCTGTGGACCAAGTTGTGTGATATCCCTACAGTTAGAAATTACCTCTCCTTCCCCTACACTTCCTTTGTAACAGCACTTAACTCTGTCTGCCTTTTATTCCAGTTCTGGTTTTGACGCCACCAGATGAAAAGCCATCTGAAAACAGGAAACTTGTCACATTGTAACCCTGAGCAACTAGTACAATTATGGCACATTATAGGCACTCAATAGTTGCTGAAAATTAAGCAGATTAGAATTACACATGTGTCTGTCTCTCCCACCAGCTGATGAACTGAAGGAAAGAGATTAAATCTTTTTCTTTTTGAATGTCCACCATGTTTGGGGAAGACACGACTACCGAATTTCAAGTACTTCCCATTTGTTAATTTTCTCTGTTTTACAGATAAGAAAACTGAGGTTCAGAAAAGTTACACAATTTGACCCAAGGTCTCACAGTTCGTGAGTAGCCAGACCAAGACTAAAACCCAGTCTGTGGGACCCTCCAGTTCTACACCATGATGGTTACTGACCCTGCAGACTCAAGAAACTGAACCCTGTGCTAATAGAGAAAGCTAAGACACATGCTTTATACCATCGAATTCTTGAAAGGCTTAGGAATTTGGAACACAGGTCACTCTGAAAGGAGAATAAAGGTGAGGCTAAAATAGGAGGACTGATTGAACATATGTTTAAGAAGTAGTTGACTATTATCAAACAAATAGATAATAAGTGCTGGTGAGGATATGGAGAAATTAGAACCCTCCCTGTTTGTGGGAATGCAAAATGGTGCAGCCACTTTGGAAAACAGTCTGGCAGTTCCTCAAAAAGGTTAAACACAGAGACACCATGTGATCTGGCAATTCCACTCCTAGGTATGTACTCAAGAGAAATGAAAATATATGTTCACACGAAAACTTATACACAAGTATTTGTACCAGCATTATTTATAACAGTAAGAAAGTGGAAACAACCCAAATGTCCATGAACTAATGACTGGATAAATAAATTGTATATATCTATGCAATGAAATAGGAATGAAATAGCAATAAAAAAGGAATGAAGTACTGATACATGCTACAGCATGGATAAACCTTAAAAATATTACGCTAGGGCCGGCCTGGTGGCTCAGGTGGTTGGAGCACCGTGCTCCTAATGCCGAGGTCGTTGGTTTGATTCCCACATGGGCCAGTGAGCTGCGCCCTCCTCAACTACAATGAAGTCAGTGAGCTGCCACTAAGCTCCCAGGTAGCCAGATGGCTCAGTTGGTTGGAGTGCAGGCTCTCAACCACAAGGCTGCCAGTTCGACTCCTCTACTCCAGCAAGAGATAGTGGGCTGCGCCCCCTGCAACTAACAACGGGTAACTAGACCTGGAGCTGTGCTGCGCCCTCCACAACTAAGATTGAAAGGACAACAACTTGACTTGGAAAAGTCCTGGAAGTACACACTGTTCTCCAATAAAGTCCTGCTCCCCTTCCCCAATAAAAAACAAACAAACAAACAAAAGTTATGCTAAGTGAGAGAGGCCAATCACAAAAAACCACATATTAATTCATTATAATTTCCTTTATATGTAATGTCTACATTAAGCAAATTCATAGAGTCCAAAAGCCTAGGGCTAGAGGATTTGGGGGAATTTGGGGAGTGACTGCTAATGGATATGGGGTTTCTCTTTGGTGTGATGACAATGCCCTAAAATTGATTGTAATGATGGTTACAAAACCTGTGAATATACAGAAGAACCCTACTGAATTGTATACTTTAAATGGGTGATTTGTGTGGTATGTGGAAAAAAAAGCAATTGGACCTCCAAGGTCCCCCACATGGTTGGGTGACTGTCTCTCCCTGTCCACAGCAGAGCATCAAAGGTTCATTATTCAGAGAATTTAAAACAAAAGATCTGTTGTCTAGAGGACACCAGGAACAGCTGAGATGAGGAGAACTGTAAACGAATCAGAGAAAAAGGTAAAAGTTTACATACTGAATGTTCAGATACTTGGTCCTCTTCTCCCACTCAGTCATCCAAAATGTATCCTCTAGACTAAAGGTTGGAAGATTCTTCCTGGGAAATGCGACCAGTTAAGAAAAAAATAAACTAATGATTCTGATCCCAACAGGTCTCTACTGAAATAGACCAACCAGATCAGCCTAGAGTAGCAGTCACAGTACACAAAATTCACAAAAACAAAGATCTTCTAATTAACCTTTATAATGCTCTGCTTTGATAGATGAGAATACCAAGGATTATCAGACATCTGACGCAGCCTCTAACATGAAAAGACAAAGATGAAGAAAAAAAAAAAAAACTAGATAAAGAAATTTGGAGGAAATATACATTATGCAGGATGACAAAAATTTTTTTAAATTCTATCATTAATATCCTTATAGAGATAAGAGAAGATAATGTATCCATAAAATAATAGCAGATGCTATAAAAAGGAACTAGCAAGGAAAAAGAAAGACATCTTGGAAATTGAAAATACAATCATAGAAATAAAAACAATAGAAGAGTTGGAATATACAGTTGAAATATTCCAGAAAGTAGGAAAAAATGACAAATAATATAAAACAGAGTAAAGACAAGAAAAAAATTAGAGAATCAATTCAGGGGGTCCAATATTCAAGAAACAGGAAAAAAAAAATACAGAGGGAAAGAACCATCGGAGGAATAACCGAACAACATCTTCTATATCAAAGGAAATGAGTCTCCAGAATGAAAGGGCCCATTACTTCCCAGCACAAAGAAAGAAAAGAGATCCACTCCAAGGCACATCATAATAAAATTTCAGAGCACCGAGGGGAAAAAAAGAAGATCCTAAAAGCTTCCAGACAGGAAAAGAAAAACAAAAATAACTTACAAAAATATATTTTAAAATGTCTTCACACTTCACAAGAGCTGAAAAAAAAACTAGAACTGAAAGAAAATAGATCAGTGTCTTCAAAATTCTATAGCTAAATTATTTCCAATGTAGAAATCTCTCAATTAAATGAGCAGGTCATAGAAAAACCTTTTCAGACTTTCAGATTCTGCAAAAATGTACCTCTTATGCACACTTTTCTCAGGAAGTTATCAGAGAATGCATTCCACTAAAATAGGAACAAACCCAGAAAGGTGTGTGTGCATGTAACCTAACCTAACCTAACCCTGAGTAGGTCAGAAGGTTCCATGAAAGATGTCTTCAAGAAGATGAAAATGAGAGAATACCTAATATATTTGAACACACTGCATAGAGATTTAGGAAAGTTAAAGAGACCTTGGGGATGAATGCTAAATAAACAAAAATAAGAGAATGATTAACTCGAGGGGAAATGAAGTTACAGAAGAAAGTATAAGTCAGCTTGAATAGCATTTACATCATTGTAATAATGCAAACACTGAATATTGATCTAATCATGATTGTGATATAACTATATTGGGACAATCGATGGAGGGCGACAGGAGGTGTCCATGAGGGTCGTTAGGCAGAGGGTGAAAGAACTAAATCCTCATTTGCTCTAAAGGGAAGTCAATATATAATGCCCCATCCCAATGGATAAAGGAATTTGTAACAATTTAACATGTTGTGTACGGATCACGAGAATCTTCACGAGGGATTTAAACCCCGCCGTACGCAACGTGTTAAGTATCTGTATTTCAATTACTCAGCTGCTTTCTGAATTTTATGGTTTGCAATAGGATGGTTTTTGGTTCAATGATACAGTGTTTTTAAATGAAAATTATGAAGACATAAATGACCAATTTCTGGCACAACTTGTAATTGGGATGTTTGTAAAAACAGCAGATTCTTGCTTCTAGGACAAAGAGAGAGAGAGAGAGAGTACCTTTTTCCTTCTGTTATAGTCCAACAAAATTGAGATTTTTAAAATTACTTTTACCCCTAAATTGGTAGTGGGGGCTAAACCAGATTTCCCCCAGCAATCAACTTCAACAACTTAAGAAGTGGAAAACAAATATGACATGCAAAACCTTGACCCCAACACCCATCATTCATGGGTAACTAACTACAGGGGAGGTGATGAGCCTCCCTTTCTCCTATGAGGGACCTTCTCATCCAATCACGTTGGTTAGGTTAGTAACAAGAGAGTCAGGATGAGGACTTGAATCCCTGCCTTGAATTTTAAGGGTCGTTTTGAGGCCCCTGGAAGGGCCTCAAATACATGGGTCATTTGACAAGAAAAATTAATGCCATCCATTTCTCTGGCGGCACAGATAAAATAAGTGGTCTCTGTTTAAAACAAAACAAAACTTACATATCTGTTTTGTTTTGAAATCACTTAACTTTAGGTTGTCCAGACAATTATGCCAAAGCAATATACAAATGATGGCCCAAAATGGAGCTTAGGAGACAAATTTTGAGAAAACTTTGAATTTGATTTTCTCTCACTTCCCACACTGAAATGACACACTTGAAAGTTTCAGGGTGGCCATGACGCACTGTTTTCCTTTTTAATTATTATTACATTACTATTAAAATAATGTAGTATGAAATATAATTCAAGTTAATGAATCACCTCGAATCTCCCCTCCAAATGAAAATATCCTTGTCTTCAGCCAGGTTGCCCTCTCCTCCTAGTTCCTCTAACCACACTTGTCTGAACCTCAAATAAGGCACATCTGACCTTTTATTATACCTTGGATTCCAGTGGTTTATGCATAAGTCTTACCCTGCCTAAAAGACTGCAAGCTCCTTGAAGACAGAGGCTATACACATAGTAAATATTTTAATATATTTAAACAACATACTAAAGAATAGATGAAAGCTAGTTAGAACTTGGAGGCCCAATTGTAAATAACAAATAAAAGAGAAATATGACAGCCAATGAAATAGACATGATGTCATGTGGTTAAATAAAATACATATACCTACATCTGTCCTAATACTAATTTAGAGACAAATTTGTTTTGTTTTGATTCCTTGATGTCATATCCTTACTGGATAAAACTGGACACTGGATTTGAGATACAAAACTTTAAAAATATTATGTCATCATCAGTAGACATCTGAATAATAATAGTCCTGGAAAATTAGTGCTCCTAGGTACATTAAATATATTTACACATATTTACCAATTTTCTGTCATTATCATAACAAATGAGGAAATTGTACCATTTCGCTATAACTACAAACTTCACTATAAACATGGTCCCTGCATTTTCTGTAGGGCTGAGTTTTACTACATTACAGGATGACAATAACCCAAGAGATGGCAGCTAGAAACAGACCAATGCTAACACTGCTCGTTCCCCATCGAGAACACAGCACCCTCCTGTCCCTGAGGTCAGTTTTAACACTTTTGTAATTGGAAAATTGCTTTCATTTCAAAACTGAACTTGTTGCCTTCATGATATAAGCTATATCACTTGGTTAACTCACCATAAATGGTTCATAATTGGCAATTATATTACTGCCTGAAGGAAGCATCAGGTTATAATAACACAGTATGACAATAACTGAAACGTCTTGAGTTCTCATTAAGTGCTAGACACCATTCTAAACAATTGATCTCCACTAACCTATTTAATCCTCAAAACAAGTCTCTCTGGTAGATGCCATTATTATCTTCCACTTGACAGATAAGGTCACTAGGCACCCCGGAAGTTAAGTAACCTGCATGTGGTCACCAGCCTTTCGGATTTGGAGCCCACACTCCTTGCCATCACACTGAAATCATCAGGTCCAGCTCTTGGGATTAGTACATATAATTACATTTTATGAAATGGTTATGTTTTAAGGTATATATTATCAACTATAAAGTTGGACTATTTCACCTTTGAATAATAAATTGTTATATAAATATCAGCTAGTTTCCTCACATGTCTATGTCACAAGGAAGTGACTGAGGCCTAAAGAAGTTTGGCTGCTTCCACAGAACCAACGACCAGTTAGTTTTTCATGCAGAATGTCAAAAGTCCAACCTCTCAGGCTACTGAATATGACTTCATGTGAACTGAGTTATAGTCCCAAGCCATTCAGGAAGCATAACGGAGTCATATTTAATATATCCAAGTCCAATCAATTTATTTTTTAAAACTTCTCCCATGTTGAAAAACACATTTATTTCATATTTTTAAGAGTACTAACTGAATATTTATGATAAATTCAGGAGTTAAGAGAGCTGCTGGGATCTCTCTGGATCTCAATTTGGGATTACTAATTTCTTTCTGCTTACTTTGGTTTTCACTGCTATATAATTACAAAGGCCCCTTATGCAACTGGCAGGCCCTTTTCAAGGTACTATATGGGCTTGGGCTCTTCAAATATCATTCACTTAAAGAAATCAAATCACTGCTTGATAGAAAAGTTACCTCCCTCAAGCTTTGAATAGTTGTGCTTAGAAACTGTGTTGTCAGAAGTAAAGAAATAAATACTTTCTATAAAGAACGCCTATCCCTCCCTACCCCTTGTCTAAGATGTTTCTTTATAATTATTATTTATTTTATTTTTACTGATCACCTCCTGGTGGTTACAGTCTGTTCTTCAAAATGGCACTTCTGACAATGTTTCATTGACTCATTGTAAACCTGTCAGCATCAGTGGTGTACGGGCTGTTTTTAGAGTCGATGGCTTCAGTGGGCTATCCACATTGATTTAATAAGCCGAAGCAAAACCACCCAGAAGGTAAACTCTACGACCAGCAGCAAGCCTGGAATCTGCAAGAGCTCCAGTCCACAGAGTCTCCTCCGGTGGCTGGCTCTAGAAGAGCACATCAATTTCTTCAGACCTTTGGTGCCAGGTTATTATAGGTCTGAGGGCAGACAGGAGGAGCTTCTCTATCTAGCTCACTCTGTATCTAGCAGAGTGTGGCGCAGTAGACACTTAGCAAAGATGTGCTGATTGAGTGAATTATTAGGGGGTGGCTAGGAGGGAGGCTAGGCCAGACGTATAACATGGGGACTCTGGAGTCAGGCTGTCTGAGTTTGAATACCAATTTCCCTACCGACTCACTGGCTGCCCTAAGACAGGTAACTCAGCTTCTCTAAGCCTAAGTTTTCCTACCTACAAAATAGAAAAAATAACAATGCCTGGCATGGCAGGTACTCAATAATGTTAGGCATTATTAAAAGGAAAAATAGTAAGTGAGGATATTGTGACCCATGAGTCATACCTAAGAAGTTGTTTCTGAGCACAAACCATGGTACAGATCAACCTCATCCCATATGTCTTTCAACATATGACCCTGATCCCTGCCTCAAGGTCATAGAGAGAAACCCTGGAGGTTGAGAGAGCCTGTGCCTTTGGAGTGGCAGAAGAGCAAAAGATAGAAAGGGCAGGACCAGCCTGGTAGAGCTGACCCCACGCTGGGGGTAGACTCTCTTCACAGATGATTACATCAAAGACCTAGAATGCTGTCCCCCGCCCCCAAACTGCCTGATGCTTTTCACTCTGATTCACCAGCTGAAGCTCCAAAGCATCGCTGACATAATGCCAGAAGGAAGGCTGGGCTCTGCCACCATTCTAGGCTTCCTCTCCCAGACCTGCCCCCTTTCTTCCCATCATGGGGAGACATGTGTGTTAGACTTGCCCCCCTGGGAGATTACCCACATGCTGGGTTGACACAAGGCAAAGCATACTTTTTCTATCACAAAATTAAATGTCTATTTTTCCACTTGAAAACTAATACTTCAGGGGCTATTTAACTTACTTCGGCAGTAGTTGCATCAACTGTTTTGAAATAATATTTTAATGAGAATAAACATTAATTCAGAAAATTAGACACCTAGTTATTATATAGCTTGAAAGCTATTATCTGCCAGCTTTTCCCATTAACACCATTATCAGTGGATGAGCCACATGGTAAAGGGGCTCATGGGAACGTTCTTGGGAAACTGCATAGGAGACCACAGAAAACATCTATACTTAGAAATAATTAAACCTCAGATTAAGAATGTCAAGCATCTCCAAACTAATGAAAAGTCAAAAGTACACTTACATTGTTAATTTGCCTTCCAGAAAAAGGGCAACCCCAATTTCCCATCAGTGAGGGGGAAAAGACTTCATTTTGTTCCCATTCCCTTCAGAAAACATGAATCTTTCCATGTTAAATGCAGTCAGAGCTTACACGCTTGTTTGCTTATCCTAGTTAAAAACAAGAAATTTTAGAGGGACGCTGGGAAAGCACGGGGGCCGTGAGTTCCAAAAAACAACAGGAAGTAGAAGTATACTGCATTTTAAAAGTATTATTGCCAAATAGTATTTCAGAAATGTTTATATACAAAAGCACAAAAATAAGCAGCTGAACACTATGTTTTGATGGCACCAACCTCCTCCCTGTGTTAATTTATGACAGTGGTTTGGACCTCTGTGGTCCCATGTGCTGGTGGTTATTTTCAGCCGTCTCTTAGGCAACAAGTGCTGCTGCATTGAAACTCACCAATATTCCCAACTTTCAGAACCAGAAATGTGAATTAGTAATGACACACCTAACTTTAGAGGAGTCAGATTCCTTCATAAAGAATATTTATCCAAAACCATGAGATTTATGGTGCAGTACAGCTAATTGAAAATGAAATTGGAAATAAATGAAAACCAACTACATGTTTTAATCAGTTTGGAAGACCTCAAGTATTGCAGCAACAGGGTAAGTAATTTTCTTCTGGAAAATATATAATGATGTCATTATTTTGGTACTTGTGACTCTTGGGGATGCAGGAAATAGAACAGAGACAGATATTTGCTGAATGCAACAGATAGGTGGCACTGTGGCTCGTGGCACATGCGGAACTACACTCCGAAGGCGTGGGTTATTACAAAGGCCGTGTCTAAGGTCTTGACATCAGAATTAGAAAATCAAATAAGTATCTTAAAAAGGCATCTGACTCGCACAGGAGTTAAATTTTTGCTTTGGCAAATAAACGTCTGTAACTTCTAAGGTGTCCACTAACTTTCTATTTGGCTAAAAAATGCTTTAGGTTACTACTTTAATTTTAAGCATTCGCAAGGATTGTCACTGACTTCTATCATTTAGGAAAATCAAATTCTAATGAAGTATTGGCTTTCTGAAGCATAATGAGTTAATAACTATGTGACATTAATCACAAACCCAAGGAAAACTTTGGGTTGGTTACCTATGGCAAACTGTCAAAATAATTCCACTTGGTAAAGGCAGTTTTCCCTTTTGGCTAGAAAGGCCCTCTGTGTTTGGCTTCAGAAGCCCTGTGTGCAATTTCTTGGCTCCACCCCTTCCTGGCTGCTGCACCATCTGTGGGTTACTTGGCTATTTAGTTGTCTGAGATTCTCTTTTCTTCTAGTCTACACCATAGATTATCATATCCAGTATCCTAGGTCTTTCTAAGCAACACAGGGAAACTGGCAAAGCTCATCTTTAGATGCTTACCACCATCCTTCTTGTTGCCAGTTCCTATTTCTTCTAGACTCAGTTTCCACATCTAAAATGTGGGGGTTAAAATACGTACCTCATAGGGTTGAGAGGATTAATTGTTAGCGTGCTTGTAGAGGCTCAGCACAGTGGCTGGCACTCAGTAAGCACTGAAAAAAATTATTCTGTGCCCTCCCTTCTCCACCTCACCAACTAGACAAATGAATGTAAACTATATGAAAATAGTTGGTAAGCAAACCTCTTACAGAGCATTTCATTTTAAAAGCAGCTTTCAGACTGCTGATGTACCCAGGGATTCACCATCCCTCCCCCGTCACCCACTGGGGCGGAAGGTAAGGGGGGCCTTTTAGGCAGTGCCCAGACCACAGTGGGTAAACAATGAGCCTTCTCTAGGGGGTCTGCAATGTAAACTTCACAGAATGCAGTGTAAATCTCACAAAAATATGTTTAGGACTTTTAGGTGTGTTTTCCATTGCAGATTTGAATTAGCAATGAAAACTACCCAAACAGCAAAAACAGTCATTTAACCCAGTCAAAAGCATAATTTTCAGGGTTTAGGAACCCACATACTAGAAGCTGATGGAGTGAGTGGCCGCTTATCTTTCAAAGAGTTCAAAAACTAGTGGCCTAAAGAAAAAGAAAAAAGAAAAGAAAAAACAAAACAAAAAAAAAACCACCAAAAAAACCTAGTGGCCTCAATGATCAGCAATGAGAAAACTAACTTCTGGCTAAAATGAGGGTAACTGAGTCCCAGAGTAACTCTTGGCCATGTGTACTCTTTCCTTTCTGGAAGGATCCTTTAATAAGTGCTAGCTAAGGAAAGTGCGTGTTTTCCTAAAATGTAAATGAGAGAAGAGAAACTGAGATGGGGAGAGGAGGAACAGGCACCATGCGTTTTGAAATTCTCTAGCCAGAAAGTTGTATCCTATCTTTTGTTTTTCTTCCCCTGGGGCGGGCCACTTTTTTACCTGGTGTTTAGTCCCCTCCCTTCCCAGGGTCTTCTGATATGGAGAAGTAACGCCTCAGAAGAAGAGGTTAATTGGTAGTAGGACATTATCGCTCTGGAGTGTTTATCGAGAACTGCCTTTCAGAGAAACTTAGAGCCAAAAGTTACTTTTGGAGCCTGTGGGGCTCCCCGCGCGCCTCCCTCAGCAACCCTGGCGAGTCAAAGCGATCGCATCGCATGGTGTGGGGCCGCTGGACACTCGGTCGCCGCGGTCAGATGTATTTCGCACACAGCCCCCTGACTCAAGCCCGGCCCGCGAGGGGACTGAAACTTGTTATCCTAGCACGAAACCAGGAACTCAAGTCTTGTGTAAACACCACGCTGGCCCAACCCCAAACGATTCCCTTTTATGTCTCCACAGTAATTATCTCACATATAAATCAGGGTTCTACTGACAAATCTCCACTTCAATATTTCCACTAAACTGAAGGCTGCCCGGCAAAGCCCTTCTTGCGATTCCGTTTAAAGGTACATCTGACACTTCCCTGAACCGGCCTGCAGGGGACACCGCCCAAGGGACGATTAACTGGATGGTTTGTGTCACTCCTGAACACACGTGGGCACACCAACTCCACAGGCGGGCACATGGAAGGGATGCGGAACCGAGGGCAGTTATTTTCCAGTCAGTGGGTCTGATGGAGAAAGATGCCAAACGCACTTCCCAAGCCAGCTGAACTCCGCGGGCACCTAATCATTGCCAGATGTGGGGAGGGCGCACCGAGAACATCCCCGAGTCTCCGAGAAAACACCCTGCCGGTCGCACCACTGACTTCTCGGATGGAGAGACCGCAACAGCGAAGAGGAAAGCGGACTCCAGATAGTGGGGAGAGCCGCAGAGCGGAAAGCGGACTCGGGGGAAATAATGATGCCTCCACTCTCCTCGGCATCTTTTTTCAATTAAAAAGTTGGGAACTGGAATCCATAAACAACGACTTAGGGCTTCAAACTACTTTGCAGAGACACGATGGGAAGGGGAAGACTTGTGCACTTCCAAACCCCAACGTCTAGGTCTCCTGCCGTGCCCAACCCCGGAGCCCCAAGTATGCACGCACCAACCCGGCTTCCGCTCTCCTCCGGCCCTCCACCCGGAGAAAGATCGCAGAGGAACGCACCACCGCGCCCTCCCGCGCGCCCTGAAACCCGCACTGCCCGGTCGCCAACGCCGCCCTACCTTTCATGGTGACCGAGGGGACGCACCACCAGCCAGGGAGCTCCGCGCGGCCGAGGAAGTTCGCGCTGAGCAGCGGTCACTGCGCGCCCATGGCAGCCGCGCTGCGCGTCGGCCGTCTGCGCTCGAGCCTTCCCCTGCCGCCGCCGCCGGCCCGCGCTCCCCGCTCGGCGCTCTGTGCCGCGGGGCTGCCGCGCGCGCCGCTCACCCCGGGCGGGAGGCGCCGCGCCCGCCAGCGCCCCTCCCCCTGGCCCGCAGGGGCGCGTCGGCCGCCGCGTCCGCGCCCCTCTCGCGCCCTCCGGCGCCCGCCCCGCCCTCGGGCCGACGCTCGCCCCTGCCCAGTCACTTTCTCGCCTTTTCTCTCTCCGCCTTCGCTCTCCCGGGTCCTCGCTTTTTCCCTTTAGAGCAGCAGCGGAACGAAGTCGGAGGAAAGTTTCTTGCAGCGGTCAAGTGATCCCCCTCGGTGTGCGCGGAAGGTGCTGCTCTGCTGCTGCTGAGTTTGTTTCTAGACCCCAAACTAACTAAAGCGTGAGGTGAGAGAGTTGCGGAGCAGCAGTGTCACGGGGTTCGCGGGGTAAGGTTGTCCCTTCCCTAGATGGGTCCGGGGCATGGAGGGTTAGAGAATTAAACAGGGGTATAATGCCCTCGGGGTTCAAAGTCTCCAAGTGCGCTTATTGACGCCCGAAGGAAACGGGGTAGCAAGGGAGCGTGCTCACTGTCACCACGGGAGAGCTGTCGCTAAATCCGAAGTCCCTTAAACGCTGTTCCTGCAGAACTCGGAGCAGGATTACAACTCTTGGATCAGGAGACAGAGCAGAGACCAAGAAACGCTCCAGACTCCCCTTGGTTGGAAACGTCTCGGATACTTCCACCTACCGCCCCTGAAATGATCCGGTGGACTGTTTTACTATGAAAGGAGGAGCGGCTTCATAATAAATTCCTTTCATTATGGCCCATCATGTTGCCCCACTGTGTTTATCTTTCCTTTTAGAACCCCCCTAAGCAGACTCATTGCTTTATTGCTTTAAAACATGAACTAAGTGGTGAGTGGAGCTGTGGGGAGGTACAGAGGAACTTTCTTCAACTATGAAATGAAAGATTACCACGCACTTACTAGCACATCAAAAGCAGTGCGATTCTGGCTGGCAGTGGTTACAGCTTTTCAGATTTCCTCTCCTGAGGACTTGGTAATGCGGTGTAACCAACCCATTGATTCATTCTAAACAGGGAACTCTTTGCTCTAGCAAAAGGCAGTGCCCAGAAATGAACACACTGTAAAATATTTCACAGTCTGTCCATTCCAGTAGCTCTCTTTTTTGACATTAGGGAAAAAGTTGTGCATGACTAGCAAAGAAAAATACAAAAACTGGCACTTGTTTTTTTCACGTTAGTGGTTGATGAAACCACAGGGTCCCTGAAAGTTACTCTGGAGGCTTGCTCCAGTTCTCACCAAGGTCCCTGCCTTGTCTTGCAGAGCAAGAGAGAGTCCCTGAAAGGAGCCCAGGATATGGATTCTCAGCCCAGAGCCTACTAACCAATGTTGGGATGGAGTAAATCCATCCGTTTCTTTGAATAATAGTTTATCCAACTGCAAATCTAGAGAATTTTAGCTCCACTATTTGAATTGAAAAAAGTCATTAAAAGAAAACCAAATTATAGATATGACACCAAAACATGGTCAACAAAAGAAAAAGAAATAGATACATTGGATTTCATGAAAGGACACTATCAAGAGTGAAAAGGCAACCCACAGAACAGGGTTTGCAAATACCCTCAGAAACCTCCAGAAAATAGTTGCAAACCATGTATTTGCTAAGAGGTTAATATCTAGAATATATAAAGAACTTCTACAACTCAACAACAAAAAAGTAAACAACCCAATCCAAAATGGGCAAAGACTCAAACAGACATTTCTCCAAAGAAGATAGGCAAATGGGCAATAAACATATGGAAAATGCTCAACATCACTAATCATTAGAGAAATGTAAATCAAAACTACAATGAGATACCACTTCACACCCACTAGGATGACTATTATAAAAAAATAAAAATTAAAAAACACACACAAACTAACAAATGTTGATGAGGATGTGGAGAAATTAGAACCTTGGCGCATTGCTGGTAGGAATGTAAAATGATGCAGCCACTGTGGGAAACAGTATGGTGGTTTCTCAAAAATTTAAACATAGAATTACCATAGGATCCGGCAATACCATTTCTGAATATATGCCCAAAATAACTAAAAGCAGGAATTTGAATAGATATTTGTACACCCATGTTCATAGTAGCATTATTCACAATAACTAAAAGGTGGAAGCAACCAAAATGTCCATCAATTGATGAATGGATAAATAAAACGTGATATATAGTAACATTGGAATATTACTCAGCCTAAAAAGGAAGAAAATTCTGACACATTCTACAAAATGGATGGACTTGGAGGGCATTATGCTCAGTGAAATAAGCCATCAACAAAAGGACAAATAATTTTGATTCCACTTATGAGTTATCTAGAGTTGTCAACATTCGTAGATACAGAAAGCAGAATGATGTTTGCCAGGGGCTGAGGGGAGGAGAGAATGGGGAGTTAGTGTTCAATGGATACAGATTTTTCAGGCTTACAAAATGAAGCATTCTGGAGATGGATGGTGGTGATGGTTGTGTAGTAATGTGAATGTACTTAATGCCACTCTACTGTACACTTAAAAATAGTTAGGAAGGTAAGTTTTATGTGTATTTTACACAGTAATTTTTTTTTCTAACAGAAGAATTGAGGTTAAAAAACACACCCACAAAAACCTAAACCTATCATGGTAGCTATAATGAGCCGGACTCAGAGACTTGCTAATCAGAAAGCAGATTCAGCAACTCTTTAGAAGACAATTCTCAGGAAGGCTTCTGGAAAATTGCCTGTCCCCTCCAGCCCCACCACCTTCAGCACAGAGTGGATTGAGCCCCACAGGTGGGTCCCAAAGGTACGCACGCACCTGGCGTCTCCTCTAAGCCCCATTCTGGAGTGTACAAGGGCTGAAGGTTGTGGTCACGTAGATCATCAGCTGACCAAGATTTCTTTGGTCAACAGCTCTGGGAGGAGTCGAGGATTGAGCTGGGGCTCAGGGAGAGAAGTGAAAGGTAACAGAGAGGAGAATGGTGTGGTTGGAAAGGACTGAGTCAAAGCTGCAAAGAAGCCTTGAACCCCTAGCGGAAATGGGCTGCAGGGCCTCCAGGTCATACGCAAGCTTCCCGACCTCCAGCAGTAGCAGCCATGCCTTGAATTCATATTCCTTTTATAAACCTGGAAAAGGCATGGTCTCATTTAATTCTCATCCCCAACACTGTACTAGTATTAGCTTTTTACCGATGAAAAAGCCCAATTACCCTTGCCTCCTCCTTTTCCCTCAATCCTAATCCTGAAAGGGAGCAGTTTGCCACCCCAAATATGCCTTTTGGGATATTGATGGTTTTAAGGGGGTTATTTTTTTAATTAACGTTTATTGGGGTGGCAATTGTTAGTAAAGTTACATAGATTTCAGGTGTACAATTCTGTAACACATCATCTATGTCTCAGATTGTGTGTTCACCACCCAGAGGCAGTTCTCTGGGGAGGGAGGGGATTATTTTTAAGAAATGAAAGACTCAGGGAAAACCTTTGACCTTCCTCCTAACTGCCTAAAAGAATTTGGACAGAGGCCCTGCTGCAGGAAGGGAGCTATCATCATAGGTAACTGTAGTTTAATGGAAAATCATGTGTGTACACGGGGAGGCACCTAACAAAGCCCATTGGATCAAAGTCCTCTGTGTCCCATTGTTAAAGATGGCCCAGCAAACATTTCTTTACCAAACATTTGCATTTCCATCTCCATCTGACTTGCCTTCTTACCCTTTGAAGTCCCAAAACACACTCCCCGGCCACTTTTCTCCTTAGCACAAGACGGTATATAAGCCTCAAGGGCCCAGTATGTCCTCAAGTCTGGTATTCTTATGGGACCCCATATATACATAATAAATTTGGACATTTTCTTCTGTTAAACTGTCTCATGTTAATTTGATTATTTTCCCAGCCAGAAGAACTTATAAAGATGGAAGGAAATTATTTTTTGCACCCCCACAATGCTCACCAAGCTCTGCTTCTACCTTCAAAATATATCTCACACTTCTCCACTACTCTTCATCTCCCCTGCATCTCCCATGTAAAGACCACTATAGCCCATCAGGAATTCTGCAAGAACCCTCCAAGTAGCTTAGTGTTTCTCTTTTTCCACTCCAGGCTCCATCATGCAACAGCCAGAGTGGCACTGAAGGACAGATGAGAGATGGGCAATGAGCCAGCTGAACTTGACAGTGTCCCCAGCCTTGTGCCCTCAGAGAGTTTCCAGGCTGTGGTATGAGGAAGGGGAGCCCAGGTTGAGCCCAGTAGATTCCTTGAGTGGAAGAAAAGTTTCGAGTTCAGGGAGACCAAGGCAGCACAGAGTACTGGAGGAGTGAGTATGTTCAATTTGTGCTGCCCACTGAGATCACTACAATCCCTTGATTTCTGCTTCCTCCCTGGCTGGCAGCCGGTGCCTTCCAGAGACTATCAGGGCTACTACCACCTCCCATTTGCCCCCTCATGTCTATTCCCACCTTATGCAGCTCTCTTTGCTCCATTTCAGCCAAGCTATTTAGTGTCTCCCCATACATTATGTGCCTATTCCCATCTATGAAGCTTTGTGCCTAGCATTGCACCTCAGAACACATCCTTTATCCATTGTCAGTACATCTAGCCATGTCTGCCTTAAAAACACGTCTCCATTTAGAAATGGAGCCCATTCACCCAGCAAGCAAGACTTACATCATTATTATGTACTAGGCTTTGTGCCACATGCTGCTTAGAATTCGAAGTCGGGTCAGACACAGTTCCCCACCCAGGAGTTGGGTAGGTGAGACAAGGCTTTCCAGAGAGGATCTACAGGAAAGACCGCAAGTAAGAGATGGTCAGTGTCATGAGAGATACAAATAAAGTTCTAGAGAAGAAAAGAAGGTGATAACTTCTGACTAAGGCAACATGGAAAGCTTCGTTCAGACTGGGCCCTGAAGGATGGCTGAGATTCAAATGAACATGGGAAATGCTTGCTTTCCTTCCAGAACAGTGGGTTGAACAAAGAGGTCTGGGAGCCACTTATAACAGAATCACTCAGGATGTCTTCAGAAAGTGCAGATGCTTGGGCTTCACCTCAGATCTCTAAGTTAGACTCATCCTGGGAGAGGCTGGGATGCTTCTACAGCTGATTTCCATACTCATTAAATTTGGAGAATCATCACAGTGAACTATGAGCTTAAGAGAAGGACCATGTCTTCACCTTTTAACAACAGCTTCTAGTAACTGACATTCAATGAAAGACTGAATAAATGGAAAAGGGATTAACAATGGGGAGAAGGGCCTAAAAAATGCATAGCAGGAAAAGCAAAATGCATGGAATACCCCTTATTGTAGCCATCAATGGATGATACCCCATGCTCTGAAAAATCAAGCCTTTGTGAGTGGCAGGAGAGCGAGCTTGTTTTTTTGAAAAGGATATTGACTTCTACAACTTGGTCATCTGAGTAACTTCATATTCTCTTCCACACTTGACAAAGAATAAACCTTGTTTGCCAGAGTAACCATTGTGCTATTAAGCAAATCCACTAAAATGTTATGATCACACAAAGAGACTAATGGTGTTGGAATGGACACTAGGGCTATGTCTCCATCCTCTGAGATATGATTATGCTTGAGATCTGCATGAAAAGTTTTTTGGATAAAGAAATGATGCTTAGGTCTTTAAAAGCTTATGGGTTTTGTCAGTGTTGCCATTTCTTTAGTTCTTAAACAAACAAGCTTTTTGAAAGAGGGCTCTGATTGAGAGCTATTGAATATATATTTGTATGTATATATTTGTAGCTGATCATTGATTTGTATATATAAAAATATATGTTTGTAGCTGATCACTGTGAAAGTTGGAAATTCAGACAAATATATATACGTGCTCATATGTATTTGCTTCTGGCTGATCATTTTTTAAAATATTAGACTAGCTCAGAGGTACGTCTTTGTTTGTGTTTCATGCTGGTGTTCCTAGTGCACAGTAAGCATTCAATAAATGTTTGTTGAATGAATAAATGAATGCAATTGGAATAGATCCAAAAGTTAAAGAAGCTGTTTTATCTGTTCATCAATTCTCACCTTTAAAACGAGCCTTTTCTTTATGGTAATAATAGTAACTATAGCTGACATTTATTGTTTTCTATGTTCTAAACCCTATGCTTAGCCCTTGACACACATTATTTTACTTACCAGATTCAGAGAATACTTGAGACTTCAGGGAAATCACTTAACTTTGAGTGTCAATTTCTTCATCTGAAAAGTGAGGAAAATAATATCTATCTTGCAATATTTTGGGAGAGATTAAAGATGGTATTTTGAAATACCTCAAACATTACCTGTCACTTAGGAGACACTCAGTAAATAATACTAATTTTTATCATAATTAATTAATTTAGTATCTTCTATTTTGCTTTTTAAAGTAAAATAGAGGACCAAATTGAACAAAGGTAAAATAATTGTGTTCAATTATTATATATAAAATAACCACTTGGCTGGGTAGGGAAGGGCCTAGGAAAATTAATTTAAAGAGACAGATTTATTTTTAAAAGCAAACAAGTACAAAAATAGTAGAGATCCTAAAGAAAACTACCTTAAGAATAGATTAAAATGTTTATAATTCACATGTACATTGTTACTAAGTATGGTGCTTGAACATAATTTGTTCTCTAAAGTAATTTAAACATTAACTTTACGAATATTGTTTATACTATAATTTGATTAATAATAGTGAAAGGCTAAACTTCTGTTAAGCTTTTGTCAAAATTGTTACAAATTCCAAATAAGTGTATCAAGATTGGGGAGGTTTTACAGTACAGTTTTATTACTCTTTAGTATTATCTGTTGCTATTATAGTGTTTCAAGACTGGCAGAATTTTATTTTACTCCTTACTTCTTATAAATAACTAGTCATTTTCATTGGAGTTTTTGACTCCTATAAATAACTTACACTACCTTTTTATTTAAGGTTAAGATCCAGTAATTCTTTCCACCCTAGTTATTTATATTTTTCATTGAGACAATACATTATTCTTAAGCTTAAATTTTTCTTTACCCTGAATATTCTTTTTTAGCACATATGAATGGTGCACATCAATATTCTATAAGATTTACTCAAAAATAAAGAGGACTAGAACTGCAAATAATTTATTAAATAAGATCTTATGTGTTCATAAACTTTTTGCTGAATTTGAAAGGTGTACATTGTTGATTGCTCCTATGCTGTAGTGAATTGATCTGCTTTATGAGTTTTAAAAGTTGTGGATTTCCAATCACACACAATTAAAATATTTAGTATTCCATATAATGGAAGCTAAAGCCCAAAAGAGTGCCACAACTTTTCTAAGCCCAAGACAATCAAAATTAAGGTTTCATTAAGATTCCTATTGAATGAATTAAAAACAAGCACATCTCAAATTGAATATGATTTTCCAATAATTGTAGTTTGGCTGAATGAAAACTTGAGACTGAATTTTATAATTAAATTATATTTATTATCTTCTGGGGAAATTAGGGTTAACAGAATCTTTATAAAATATTAGAATCCTAGATGTAAGGAAAATGCCCACAAGTGAGAACCCAGGAGCCTGGTTCCAGCACAGATTGTAGCAAGCGCTCTGGGCAGCCCATTTCCCCATTTTTCTAGCAACTGCTCCTGACCTTTTTCTCAAGGACCCTGCTTGATGCTCACCCTCCCTCTTACCCTCAACAGATGACCTCATCTCCTCCTCTACAGAAAAACAGAGGTTATCTGGCAGGAATCCCCTCCAAGTTCCTGCACTCTCTCCTGTTCCTATACCAGCTACAACTTATCTCTCTCAGCACCTGGCCTCACCACTTCCCCCTATTGTCACAAGAAGAGGTATCTTATCTGCCATTCAGGGCTCCCCTGCCACCTGTGTTCTCAAACTCCACCCCTCCCCACCCTCACACCCCATCCCCATCTATTATTCTCTCTCTCTCTCTCTCTCTCTCCAGATTACTCTTACTTCCTACACTCTTCTTTTCATCAGGACCAAATTCCTGAAGTTGTCCCCACTCGCAGTGTCCACTTCCAGGACCACTTTAAACATTGGCTACACATCTGCTGCCGCATGGTGGCCCTGACCCTGTTATTACAAAGGTCATTCAAACGAAACTGCCAAATCCAATGGGCACTTTGTACTCCATCTTTGATGTATGTAACTTCTCTTCTGTTGACCACTCAGCTTCTTGAACCGCTCTTCTGCTTCCAATAGGTGTCATCACGTCTTTCTGCTTCTCCCACTAACTCTGTCACTTTCACTCCTGGTTTTCGTTGTGGCTCCTCCTTGTCTGCCTCGCTTCAAAATAGTGGTGCTCCTAAGGATTCAGCTCGGTTTCCAAGATTTTAATGTCTGTTTCTGATGACCTGTTTCCTACCTGGACTTTTCTCAGCTTCAGGCACAAATATCCACTTGCTTAATAGATATTTCAAAACCTTTCCCTTTCATTTAGAGTTTCAAACTTACTGGAATGAAATTCATAGTAGTCACTTATGATTTTTAAAAATCTTCTCTCTGTATTTATGTCTCTTCTTGTTCCTGATATCATTCATACCTTCTATCTGCTAGAAGTTTGCCTGTTTCAAAGAAATAGCTTTCACATTGCTCATCCAGATTGCTTTGTTTCTCTATTTCTGCTCTTTTATTATTTTCTTCCTTTTCTTTCTTTAACTCTGTTGTTTTTCCAGTTTTTTGAGTTGAATGCTAACTCGTCTGTAATTTTCTCACTTTTTTTCATTGATGGATTGTGGTAGATATTTGTTATTTGGGTGGGAGAGGTGTTTACTACTTGAATCCCCTATTATGTTTAGGTAATTTCCCACCACGTGAGTGTTGAAGTGAGGCAAAGGCTTCTTCCCACTATAGAAGCAAAAAGGCCACATATGTCCTATCTCCACTTATCAAGGTATAGAATTTTAAGTTGCCAAGTAGTATCTCTCAACAGTCTTCTGACATATGTTGTAGCTGAAAAGAAGTTTGACATCAGTCTAATGGCTATTTCTTCACCTTTGCTCTATTTTCTGACAGATTTTTCTCTTTATCCTTGAGATCCTGTGGTTTCAATTATAATGTGTTTAGGTATGAAATTATTTTCATTTATCTGCTTGGTACCAGGAGTGTACTTTCAATGTAAGAACTCATATCTTGCTTGTCTTCTGGGAAATTCTCAGCCATTTACCTCTATAAATGTTGCTTTCTCTCAAATTCCATCAATTCTCTTCTTTTGGACTGTCTACTCAATGCACATTGGGTCTCTATATCAGCATATCTTTACGTTTTTTCATATTATTTATACGTTTGTCTCTCTGCATTGGAATCTGGGTGAATTCCTCACTACTATCTTCAGTTCACTGTGTCTGCCTAGAATTTACCTCTTCTGCTGAATTTTATAAATTTTAATAAATACATTGTTCAGGTTCAAGATTTCTAACTTTCTTTTTCATATTACCTATTTTCATTTCATTTCTCTCTGTTTTTGTTATAGTATCTCTTCTGTTATCATGGCTTTGATTCCTTCATTTATCTTTTTGAGCATCCTAAGGTACTTAGTTTAAAGATTTTTAAAAACTATCTCATTCATTTAATTTCATCTGGAATGAATTCTGTTTTGAGAGGTGATCTTGTTTGCCGTCTATGTGTATTCTTCACTTCCCTGGAATAGAACAATATGTTCACACTTTTACTCTGGCCTCAGGGTGGGTGGAGTATACTTCCTTGCCTCTTGACTTTGGGCTTGTCCGTGTGACTTGCTTTGGCCATATTTGAAGTGACTTGAAATATATCTGTGCTTCTGGGCTTGCCCTCCTGCTCTCTGATGACCTGTCACGAGAGGAACATGAGCAAGTAACTGCTGCCCCTCCAGCCTGGGCCCCGGAAAAGGAACGTGAAACCAACCACATGCCCTAGGTAGCATTTGGTCCCAGAGGGATGAGAGGCACATGGACCAGACCTGAAACCAATCTGGAACCGAGAGCCCTGAGACTGGTTCCTGGAACCTGGAATCTAGCTGTGGGGACAGAGCCAGGAGTGCAGTTTCCAGGCTCTTGCCCTCATGTGGAAAGGTGCTGGCTCAAGTAGTAAATGGCCATCAACTGATTGGATGCCCATCAGCTGTGGCTAGTTGGCCGTCAGCTGTAACCAGTGAGCCATTGGCCACTAATATAACTGCTGTGGCTAAGCTAGCAGAAAAAATGGGGGCGAGCAAGAAGATGGTGGCTGAGCTAGCAGGCATGGAGTATGGCAGAGTGTAGATTGCGGATTCTGTGGCTCCTACTTCCTGTGTCTCCAACCCAGCCACCAGCGAGAGTATAGTGGTATGGCTCCCCTACCTATGGCTCCGTGGGTGTTCCTTTTTGGTCTCACCATGTCCTGTGTTCTTATGTGGGGAACGGGACCAGAGACCCCGTGTGACTCCCTGCCTGACAAATGGCGCAGCAAGCAGGGTCTCCCGCATGACACTAGCCAAGCTCAGCTGCTAAGTGACAGCTGCCAATAGCCCCCAAGTACTTGAAAATAAATGGCTATGTTTTAAGCTACTGCGTTTTGCACAGAATTGTTGTGGCAATAGCTGATTAACACCTTATACTTTATTGCATTAGTTTTCTTCACATGTTTTGAGAGTTTGGTTTGCAGCCTTATTTTGAATGGGAGGTTTCTGTTTATTTTCCTCTTCTTCACTATGGGTATTACTACCTATTTAGTAAATTTCACAAGCCTCTCTCTATGGAGGCCCCCTGGGAACTACGTTTAGAGCCAAGTCTTCTACTGATTCTTTAGGTCCTGTGCTGGGGTAATATTGGTAATAATAATCCCTGGCCCAGGCACTCGTTGTAAGCTGTATTTGCCTCTTCCTATCTCTCTAGGTATGAAGCTCACATAAAGTGAAGGCCCCAGTGGCAGGTAGTGGAAACCTTTCTCAGTTTCCATTCATGCAGGAATTAAAACCAACCCCTGGTTTCTAGGGGTGAGCTTGGCTCACTTTTTCTACCTTGCCTAGGTTTCTCTTCATTCTCATTACCCCGTGGGACACAGACGCCACCTCCACCTGCTTCCATACCCTGAGGCCAGCAGGCCCACAGCTTCAGTCCTGCTTATCATTTTGTACATCTCTTCTGTATTTGATCCAGTGCTATCTTCACCTTGTTTTTTAGATAGCAATGTTGTTTTTAGTTTTTCTAGGTACATTTTCCCCATCACTGCGGTGTGTGTTTAGAGTGGAGAAGGGGTGGTTCAAAATATGAACTCACAATGCCATCTTGACCAGAATTCTCCTGAACATTTCTACTTGCGTGTTCACCAAGCACTTACACTTCATACACTCAAAACAAAACTGAGATTCCACCTACCCCCTTCCCATAAAACCACTACTTCCTGTATTCCCTATTCTGGTTAATGTTACTATCATCCAGTCATTTGCTCAAGTCAGAATACTCATTCATTTTTTTTGTTCTCCCTTTCCATTATATGTGCTTCTAGTCTGATGACCAATTCCTCCACATGCCAGTCCTCATCCCATTTGCGAAGTCAGCTCACATATCTTATTCTATTACTCCATAGCCAAATGTCCCCAGTTAGCTTAAGGATAAAATCCAAACTCCTTAGCACAGCATAGAGGGAAGGGCAGGTATGATTCCCTTTCAGCTTCTTATCTATTGACAGTTCCCTGACTCTCAATCTACTTCATGCCCTATGCTGTAATTGAAATTCCCATTCCCTGGACCATCAACCCACCCCATCACATCCTCCACTCCCCACTCTTCCACTCCCCAGCTCATCTGGCAAATCTTCAAGACTCAAGAACTTCCTGTTTTGAAAATGACTTTTACAAACCCCTCACCCTCAGAATTGATTGTGATCCTCCTTTGTGCCCTCAAGGAATCTGATGTTACACCTGCATTAAAGAACCTATCACACTAATGGCAATAGTTTGCATACATTTGTTTTTCCAACTAGGCCATAACCTCCTCAAGAGCAGATGTAATTTGGGGCAGATGGGTGGCTCAGTTGGTTAGAGCCAGGCTCTCAACCACAGGGTTGCTGGTTTGACTCCTGCAAGGGGTGGTGGGCTGCACCCCCAGCAACTAACAACGGCAACTGGACTTGGAGCTGAGCTGTGCCCTCCACAACTAAGATTGAAAGGACAACCCCAATGGAAAAAAGTCATGGAAATGCACACTGTTCCCCAATAAAGTCCTGTCCCCCTTCCCCAATAAAATAAAAGAAGCTTACAAAAAGGGCAGATATCATTTTATTTTTTAATATCGAACACCAAATCTGAATATAGCATGCACCCAAAGGACCCTTGTTGAATTATTGGGATTAAATGCAGGTGAGTCTTTTTTCTACTGGGTCTTCTGACCTCACTGATAAATGAAGGAAGTAGACTGGGTGACCCCTAACAGTTCTTTCAGGCTCATCATTCTGCCATTGTTATGCCTTGAATGTATACTTATAATTCACACGTAAATTATTATTTATAGATAACGTCAGTAAATCTTTCACTCTTTAGACCTCAAAATATGGTGGCAGTATAATTGATGGTTGCTTTAATAAATGTTTCCAGTTCATCCTGGTTTTTGTTTGTTTTGTTTTGTTGTTTTAGACTAAACACACAAGGTAAAAGAAGACTATCAGGTAAAAAGTTTATATTGTACATAATTACTTTTGATACTTTAATGTAGTATTTATATTTTTATTTAAAGTAATTGATTATAGTTTTATTCTAGTGGAAATCTTCTATTTGCAGTGCTTTGGATTTTATGTTATTGTTTTAAAGATTTAAAAACCTATTCAGTGGAGACCTTAGCTAATGTGGTACTATTGAACTATTTTGGAAATCAGAAATTTCATTTCAATCTCCCCCTGGCTTGGCTGCCCAAAACTTTTGAGGTTCGTGTTGGAGATTTCAGGCACCTGTAAGTAGCATGAAATCTAAGCAAACTAAAAGTTTGGTTCAAGTCACTCATGACCCATTAACATTTGCCGTTCATTCATTTTTATTTTATTCATCCAGCAAACATTCATGCAGTGTCTATGAGGAATCAAGCACACCATAGTGACAAGATAAAGTGGGTTCTGCTCTTAAGGATCTTAGCATTTGTTGGGGAAAAGAAGCAATTAAATAAGCAAGAAAAATACTGTGTGTAAATGCTGATAGAGAATCTATGATTTAGTAATCATGAGTCAGAGAAGTCCTGAGCAACTACAAAGCAAATTCATAGAAGAAATGAGGCATCTTTCATGGAAAAAACAAACCCCAACCCATTGATACTTTAGGCCAGTGGGGACAAACTGGCCTTTACCAAACCTATTCTTTCTGATTCGCAGATCCAACCTAAACCGTGTCTATATTATAACCAGCAAGCCACAGAGGGCTGCGAGAATTCCTTCAGTAAACTTGCACTCAGTCATTTCCCTGGACAAGACACTCTGGTAAATATAGAAAATACAAAGATGTATCAAACACACATCCTTCCAGGCTCTTACCTCTGGGAATAATAAGGATAGCTAGCTAACATTTATTGATCACACAAGTGAGCAAACAATCTGATGACTGCCTTGCAAGTACGGTTGTTACTATTATTCCCTTTTTACAGATGAGGTAACTGAGGCTCTGAGAAGTTAAGTAGCTTGTTCAAGGTCCCACAGGTGATCAGGTCAGAGCCAGGACTCAAACTCATGGTTCTCTGACCTTGGAGGGTTTGCTTTTACTCCTGTCCACGTTGCCTTAGCAGCAGGACCTACTTGGGGGTATGTGGGAAGCAGGTGCAGTGTGGCCGTAGACAGCAGTGCTGCAGTTCCCTTGCTGGGCAGGGGAAATGATGAGAACTGGAGAGCTTCAGGTAGCTGGCATGGATTGCCCAAATGGAGTGTTCTGACCGGTTTCCCTCCGTTGTTCTCAAAGGTGGCTGGGATCCATTTGATTCTTCATGGTGAATATTCTGATTTTTTTTTCCCCAAAGAGTGAGATGGAAAACTGTGGTACTCATTAGGATTGCTTTACTGGTCTTCATATATGCACTGAGTTTCTTCTAAAAATATAATTTAAATCTTTAGCCCTGAAATGTAATTTTAGTTCTGTGTTAGCGATAAAACTATAAGCTTACTAAATGATTGTCATGTAAGTTTTACTTAAATGTGCATTATTTCCAACTTTAACTCATATGCCCAAAAAAGTGAGAAAGTTTATAAGAATCTGTCTGTGTATGAGAGTGTATGTGAGAGAGAGAGAGAGAGAGAGAGAGAGAGAGAGAGAGACTTTCTCAGTGAGACATCTTTAAGTCTGAAAATTTTTCTGTAATTTTTTGAACACAAAACAGTCCTTTCTCACTTTTTCTTTCCTTATTAATATTTTATAAATGAGTAAAATTTGTAGTTGCTAAAAATCATTTGAAACATTATTTTCAGCCACTTCAACAATATTTTATCATCTTAATAAAGTGAAACACACTGGTTCTTAAGAAAACATACCAAGCAGGACTATCTCAAGAATGCGTAAATAGTCTCATTTCCTCACCTCCTTAAAAGAAAGGAGATTCATTTAGTTGAAATCCTTTTTGGCAAACATGTCTGCAGTTTCTGGATCTTCCATTATAGTGACTTGATGTCTTTGGTTGTTTGACGTATACAGAGGTAGCTCTCCATTCTGTGTGTTTGCTGAGCACTTATGAATATAGATTTGGGGATGGTACAAGCCAAACGATTAAGGTGCAACTGCTAGTATCTTGCTATTCTGTTGGCTCTCTTTCAACCAAGTTGCTGTTTGATTAAAACTCTTTATTAACCTTATCTTGCCTTCCAAAATGGTCAGGAAGCAAATCTCTCACATAAAAACCTATCTTTCTTTGGTGTTGATTAATAGTAGAATATGTGTCTTATCACAGCAAGTGTACCTGCAAGATATCTATCACACTGTGGGCCCTCAGCTGCAGAAAACAATACATTACACATAGATCAAAAGTCAGAGGCCCATTTGGAAGGAGCTGTTTAGCATCACTTGGGAAGGGAACAGAGCATGAGCATTGGACTCATATGCGCCTGAATTTGAATCCGAGTTGTGCCATTGATCAACTGGGTGTCATTGGGCAAGTTGTTTAACCTTTCTGAATCTCATATTCCTCAAGTGTAAAATCAGGGCAATAATAGGTCCCTTCTAGAACTGTTGTGAGGATTAAATGAGACGATAAATGTAAAGTGCTTAAAGCATAGTGAGCTCTCAATAAGTGTCAGCTATTGTTGGTTATTAGTCTGTCAGATGCTTTTAAAAGTCCCTCATCTTTGTGACCAGTTGGACTGCCTTGTGTCTAGAATGATGGCTAATTATCTTCTCTCCACTGAAGTCTTCTGTTCTTGTCTAACAGGGTGCACTCTCTAATAATTTGTAGTCCCTGATTGTTTATAATTATTGATGGTGTTGGTGTCTCTCACAGAGTCCTCAACACCTAAGACTCAGGGGACATGAGCCCTGTAATTATCCAGAAGGACCAGGTCTGTCCTTTGCCACCCACACTTCCTCAGGGGCTATGACTTCCCTGATTCCCAAAGGCCCAGGGCAGACCAAGCGCTAAGCTTAGTTTCTACTCTAGGAGAAAATTTTAAGAAGCTTCTCCTTGGGACAGTAGTTTGCTTCAAAATCAAGATCTCTGTCTGGTGGCTCTGATTCACCCTTAAAAGCGCCAGCCTTAGTGCTTAGTCTCTGGGCTCCCCTCACCGACCGACCGCCAGCCTCCTCATCACAGGTGCCAGCCAGGAACGTTGTAGAGGGGATCCACGCTTGGATGGACTTCGTGATCCTTGTCAGCACTGAAAGCCTAGACCTGCTTGGCTTTATGACCCAATGCTTCCCCTGACAGTCAGCTCTCATTTGCTCTTACACCAATCTGCTTAGAGAAGCAAACCAAATTCATGACTTCCTGGCACTCTCAGGTGATTAAAAAGGTGACCTGGCATCCAATCTCTCTGTCACCTTCATGACCCTGGTCCTGACATAAGTCCTGACTTGTTGCTCAGCTGGTAAAGTTGGAGCAACCTTGGCAGCATAAATCTTCACAGTGGGAGCCACCACATATCAAACGAACAAAAACATGAATCACATTGTAAACAGTACCTGAATGCATGACTAGAAACACTGATGCCCACTTTTGGGTTGAAGAAATTTCAATGCATCATTTTAGTTGGATAAAGGAGAGAGATGACGAGTGATGTTTATTAAATATTTGGCTATGATTCAACAGGATGAAATCTTGGTTACCAGATAAAAGTTGTCTCAGCATAGTTTCAAAGGATGTCCTTTATTTTATTCACTGATCTTAGATCAAGCTAGAGCTAAGACAAAGACTGCTAAACAAATTTCATAATGGAGTAAGTATACTCAGATCATAGTCACTCATTGTCAGGAGTCACTCATTTATTCAACACACTAACACGTTTTTCTTGACAGACAGTGTTCTAGATGCTGAGGTAGCTACAAAGCACTTGGGGGATTTGATTATCCAGTGTGGAGACAGACAGGTACTTAATCGTCTCAACATAGTGCATGTTGGAGGGAGATGTATAAGCAGTACTGAGGAGTGGAGGAAGGAGGGAGACAGTTTCCGTGGGGAGTCCAGGAGTCTCTGCAGAGGTGATAATGTTCCAAGAGATGTAAGTTCATTTTGTGCTCTGTTCATATGCAGAATCCTTCCCATTTTGCCATCTGGAAAGATCTCAAGTTTGGAGAATCATTTTGATTCTAAATAATTTTAAGTCTCTAAAATTTAGGAACATTCAACACAGAGTTCTGACATTCTCTGTAAGAAAGCCATTAGTAAGAAAACCTGTCTAATTATCTCTAGAGAGATGCACTTAGTGAATCACACAAGATTGAAGTCATTTGAACATACCTGAAAGTTAGTCAAGCTTCCCTTCCTTCTTCCCTCCCTTCCGTCCTTCCTTCCTTTCTCCTCTCTCTCTCTCTCTCTCTCTCTCTCTCTCTCTGGTGAACACTTATTTTTCTTGGTGTAGCTTTGATACTTGAACCAAACTGCACACACTGTTGAACCACATAGTCAAAAAATAGGAAAGCATCACTTACAGGATGCATTTTAACCTGGCAACAGACTTTAACCTGCACATTTACTAAAACAATTAAACATAATTCATTGAAATTGTAATTTTTCAAAATGTATATTGAAAGCACCATCAAAAAGCAGGTGGGACTCAGTACATATCCCCCACCTACCATCTTTTACATTTACTTGTCACCCCCCCACACACACACCAGCCATAACCCCTTCCCACTATTTTCCACTCCACACCCCTTCCCACCACTTTCAACTAGCTAACTGCTATTTATTCAGAACTCTCCTTTTCCAGGAAAGATATCCTTAAACACTCCCAGAATAAGCCAATATCCCTTGTTGGGGCTCCAACTTAGCCCTTTCACTGCCTTGTAGAGATCTGTTTTTATTTTTAAAGACAAACATTGCATCGTGTGCACTCTTTTATCCTCTGCCTGGCACAGAGAAGCTCAAAAAGTATTTGTGAAATGAATGAAAGAATTTTGTCACCATATAAATCAATAACTAGAATTATAATAATAGTGAATGTCTGTTAGGCATATGTAACATATCAGGTACTGTCCTAAGCACTTTATATGCATTTAATTTCATTTTGTCTTCACAATAGCCCTATGAAGTAGATTCTATGATTCTCCTCATTTTACAGATGTACACACTAAGGTTTGTGGCATTAGGTAACTTGTCCAGAGGTAGGACGACAGAAGATCAGAACACAAATCCCACTGGTGTGACTCCAGAGTTCATGGTCTTAGCCACTCAATTTTGCAGTCTATTCAATAGATGACCCTTTAGAGGGAAATTATAACCAGCCTGTTCTTAGAGGTTGCATTTTCCTGAAACAGGTATCTTTTAAATGATCTCTTTTTGTACTTATTTCTTTAACTTCACAACAATGTTTAGACGTGTAGATGCCAGTCAAATATACCTCTCTCTAACATTACTTCTGACATGCTGTGTTTCAAGCTCAAAATTCTTTTTAACTCAACAGCCCTTGTGATGTGGTAGAAAAACATGAATAGACATGACTCTTGCTGGCCTCATATTGAGCAAGTTGAAGGCTTTAGGTAAGTCACCCAACCCCTCTGGACCTCTGAATCCTTGTTAGTAAAGTAAGAATCCTCTTTAGCCCTTATATTCTGAGATCCTGGAAGTTATTCTTCCAGGATCTCTAGCTCTCTCCATCGTAAAACTTGAAAGGGCCCTTATACAGTGACATGTTTTGTGAATTTAATTTTGGCACTTTATTTTCTTTCTCAGAACATGTGCCTAGAAAGGCAAGATGAAATAAAGTACTGAGTAAACCATCCAGAATAATTCAAGCCAAGAATAAGAGCTAATTAGAGCATGTTTTACCTTTGCCGGAACACACTGGTTAGGAAGGTCTGACCTTCCTAACCAGGTAGTACAGTCTCTGCTGTCCTGCTGTCCTGCTGTCCTGTGCCTGTCCTAGCTAGCTGCAGCCAGGTCTCTTACTGTCCAGATACTAATCGTAACACGATGTTTCCAGCATCCACAAGGAGAAAATACAAACTTTGAAGATGAAGCCATACAACAGAATCTTAATTGGGAACAGTAGAAAGAAACCTATTTCAGTAGAAAATTGTCCATAGTTTAATGTGGATTTGTCTGTAATTATTCCCAAGGGGCTCCTCACTCATCAAAGCCACTGTAACTAAAATAGATAAAAGTCATTTTTCCCACAGAAACAAATTGAAAACGCAAAGACCGCACCAAAATCAGGTCTTGGCATGGAAAAGAAACCTCTTGGTAGAGCTGAGAGTGGAGGGAGGTAAGTCCAATGGATTTACTCACAGCCAGAGGAAGGCTTGTCAAGTCATCAACATTCCCTCCATATATGGGGTTCCTGTCTCCTCACAGCATTTAATCAGGGGTCTTCAATTCTGGGTGGTTGGTATTGTCAATTTATGATGCCTGATGTATTATCTTATCACTCTTTCCCCTTCCAGTTTCCTGTCTCCCTTTCTCCCTACCCTCCTCTCCTTCCTCATGCTCCCCAACATCCCCTCCCCCACAGACACACTCTGTCTCACATGTAGACCAGAAAGTCAAAACTCAAGACTCAGTCTTTCATTATATGAGAAAAACTACAAACAAGAATGAAACATAAAGGTTATTTTCTAGCACAATAGAATTTTCATGTTGGAAGCATTTTTAGAAATTACCTAGGCAAACTCTGCATTTCATCATGAGTCAGCAAGCCTGAGGAGCTTAAGTGATTGTCTCCTGTCATTATACAACTAGAGCAAGGATTAAAACCCGAGTCCCCAACACCCACATGTTCCTAGCCATCATCTGATTACAGTAACACCTTAGAAATTTATGAAGTTCTGCACTTCACAAAGTACTTTCCCACATGGGAATCAGCCTAGGAATTAGACCAGTTGGCTATTGTTACATATACAAACAACAGAGCTAAAAAAGCAAATATCCTCCATTGAGTCACCTGACTATTAAGTGGCAAAGGCATGGCTTGAACTCCGGACTCTTAGATCATCTGCTTCCCATTTTGTTTTCCTCTCATATTTTTATTTAATGGTCAATTTTGCATACAACCATTTATGTATGTTAACAGATATGATCTGGTTTGAGTGATAAGCTCTCAAGTGTGAGATCAGCACTGTAAAATGACTGGAGAAAAATCGATTTACTCAGAGGGTGCTTCCTGGCTCAGCCTGTAAGCACCATGGCCAATCCAGATACATTCATTCAAAGTCTTCTTTTAAATATAATACTCTGCACTTACGGCCTTGTCTATTTTATCATCAATCTCATCCTGCAACTGAAGATAGCAGGAACACGAGTACATTCTAGAGTAGGAACAACAATAAAGACATGAAAAATACAAGTCAGAGCCAGCGGTTCCTGATGTTGGGCCCCGTGAACCTACCTGCAGGTCCCTCCCTGGAGATCCACGGTTGTGGTGACACTCAAATGATACGAAGGCCGTTTTGGGGCCTAAGTTTTAGCCTGTTTTGTTAACTTAGTGTTGTGTCATGAATGTACAGGGTTTGTAGTAGTTGCATAGACTTCCACTTTATCTATATACTGTATTTTGTCTAACCAATCCTGGCTTGTTGAATTAAGGTTGCCTCCAATTTTTCATGTTACTAACTAAAAACATCATCTAAATCTAACTAACAAAACATCGAAATATATTTTGAAGGCTTTCCTATTTGAAGACAATATGAAAATGTTAGAGTATAGAAGGTCAGGTTGATGTAGCCTGACATCCAAACCAGTACATTTCCCTCCTGAAAGGTGTTTGTTCAAGGGTTTGGTTGGTGCCATGTAAAGAGAGCTGGTATTTATAAGAAAAAGAGAAGCTGATTAATACCTCACTCATGAGTAGTCATTCATTCAGGCAGTCAGTTATGAAATATTTATGGCACACTTAGATATTCTAGGCACTGCACTAGACACGCACTAGACAAAAATGACCTAAGACATGTCTTGGTCAAAGCTCACAGGCTGGTGGCATGAGGTGTTAGTGGATGTGTCTGTCTTCCCACCTAAAGAATGAGCTCCTTGAAGGCAATGAGGTTGATCCCTCTTTGCTTGTGTGACACCTACCTCAGTGATATGTGCCTAAAAACTCACATTAAACATTTACTAAGGGAATGAGCACATTTGACCTAAGTGAATGACTGAAGTCACTGTATTCCAAAAATGAGCCAGGAACTCAGGGTCATGTGAAAGAAAAGCAATTTAATTTCTTTCCTGCCTTGGAAGAAACTGAATTTGAGATTTTGGGGAATTGTATAAGAGTATCTTATCTTTTGTGTTGGCTTTTTTTTCCCTACCTTTATTATTTGTTTTGGGTCTAATCCACTCAAGACATTATTAGTTACTAGTTACCCAGGTCCTTGTTACTAAACACTGTTAAAATAAAACATAATTAAAACAAATCTTAATAAATATTATATGACTATCAGGGTATTAATCAGGCATGGTTAATAATAGAATAATTTATTTATTCTTGTTCCTAACAGCTTTACTATTCCCAATAGCTTTCATTTACCCCTGAAGATTCCCTGAAACCTAATTCTTAGAAGGAAATTTTTGGTCAACTGACATTTAAAGGACTCCTTGGTTTTATTCATCTTTTAGTAAAAGGTTTTGAACAATCTTATATTCTCAAGCAATACAAGATTTTTATTTTCATTTATAGTGAAAAAAATGTCTCTCAAGCTTTCTGAAAGTAATTTTGAGAAGTTGTAAATAACCTGGTTACAAATTAATTAGCACCCAATCAAGAAGAAAATTAGAATCATAGAATCTTAGAGCTAGGAAAAGCTTAGAGATAAGATTAAAGGCACCCATGTAGATTTATGTTTGTAATGAAGTTCTGAGCATTAATCAAGTTGGGTATTGATAAGGTGGGGAAAACAGTTGTGGTCTCTAATGATAATCAATACACAATTTTCTAGACACAGATGGGAAACAAGAGTGAGTAGAACATAGTCCCTTCAGCCTAGTTTAGAGAAGGAATTATACATGGAAGTTAATGGCGTGAGGGAGGGGCATCAGAAGGGTTAGCTACCTGATTTTCAGGGCCCAGTGCCAAATAAAATGTGAGGCCCATTTCGTAAATTATTCAGAATTTCAAGACAGCAGAGCTTTAAATGAAGCACAATCTGCAAGCCCATGAAGCCTGATTTGAATACCCTGCCCCACCACATACAGGTGCTGGGACTTTTCCTTTCATACCAACACCCCCTCTCAGGGTGTCAATAAGCTCCCCGTCTATTTCCCAGTACTTACAGGCATTTCAGGCTTTAAAAGGTTCCCAAAGGACTATTTCCACACCACGCGGATGTCAGGACTTGGGTGACCCAAAGTGGCATTAGGGCAGCTTTGTATAATACCGCATGTCAGTGTTGAAGACAAGTCTGCTTTTATGGTTCCTTTTCCTGAGTGGTTTGCTGTGTTCATTTAAATAACAATAATCTCAAAGAACCTTAAGGCAATAGGAATAAAGCAATATTTTCCTCCCACCCCCATCCTTCCTAGATCCTCCACAGCAAAATGTTTTCATAGTGTAGCAATTTTGGGCCCTGCCTTAGAAGTCCCACCCAGCCCACCCACCCTCACAAACTTTGCCTTTACAATCCTCCTCTGAAATGCTTCACTGAAGCCTTGCCTTCTTAAAGTGTTTTGAAAAGAGTAATGGTACACATCATTAAATGGTTTTGCAGGGACAGCTTTTGGAAGTTACCTTGGTTTAGAAGCTCTTGTTGCAGAGCACACATGTAGTATTTGGGCCATGAGACAAACCACCCAAGACAATTGCACCCAGACCTCCACAATGCTGTGTGTCACTTGAAAAATGAAAATGGAACATACACTCTGCTTTGGGCAAACACATTCTGACACCAAATTGACAAGTAGTTGGGATGGGTGTGAATCAGTGGTGGGTAGTATGGGGTAGCAAGTGGGCACTGAACTAGAACCCAAGGTCCTACCTTCTTGATTTGATTCAGCCTCCTCTGGTTGTATGAGTTTAGGTAAATCTTATATCGCTCTGAGTCTCGATGACCTTGTCTCTTTAATTGAGGAGGTTGGATGCTCAAATTTTGCATCTCTTCCTGTGAAAGAAGAGAAATTCTATGCACATTTTGTTGAAAAGGTGTTGAGGAAAGATATGGCAAGGAAAGAGAAAAGAGTCTGTTTAAGGAACGAAGAGTTTGTTCATTGACATAAACAATGAAATACCCAGAGAGGGTGAATCATGTCCAGGAAACCAGAGAAGACAAGAGAAAGCACTAATATTTAGGAATTGAGATAATTAGCTACAGAGCATGTCATGGTGGTGGGCCAGGGAGATGAGGTATGTTCAAGGGCAAGTTCTTGGCTTTGTGTAACATAAGAGGCGGGAAAATAGCTGGATGGGATACAGATTTTAATTTCAAACTTCCAAGAAGTTATTATAAACAACTGGAGAGAAGGTTGTTTTAAATCGTGTTTTAATGTGGGTATTCACTTGTTGGCAGTGATCAGCATTTCCTATAAATACCACTTACATCTTATGGAATGAAGCTGTAACGTGTATGTGTAACGTGTAAGGAGAAGAGGTGAAGAAAGAGCAGTGAGGGAAACTTGGAGCCTGAGCACTTGGCATGAAAACTTGGGGAAATTGAACTCCCCTCCTTTTATTCTTTTTGGAACTGATGGTGAACAATTGCCTTTTGAATGGCTGTGTTCTTATTAATACACATTTTTGCTTTGCTTTTGGGTATTAAATGTGCTCTCCAGAGAATTGTTCAAAGCATTTAAAATAGCATTTGCCAATTTCTCCTTCTTCTAATTAATACCAAGTGGTTTCATTCAAACTGAAGTTTCTAGCCGATTCCACATAAGCAAAACTAAATGTGGAGTTGAGCTTCAGAGCCAGAATGACTTAGCTTCAGATCCCTGCCCTGACACTTTCTAGCTGCGTGACCTTAGGAAAATGATTTAACCTATCAGAATTTCAAATGCATCTGTTTATGATGAGGATTGTTGTGATTATTAAATGAGACAAAGTATGTGAGACATTTAACAGAGTTTTTGACACACAGTGGGAACTCAATAAACAGAAACTATTCCTCTTTTCCCACCTGTATGACTCTCTTTCCCCGAGAGGAGAAACATGTGATCTTGGAGGTCTGAATTATTCATCCAGACACTTACATTGGTCACATTATCAAGGATGACCACTTACCCTGTTGGGTAAGTACCTGCAGAGGAAGGCTTAGCTAAGAGCCTCTGCTTCTAAACATGTTAGCTCCTTATTTGCCTCATGTGAGTACCTCCTGCATTGGCTCATATAGTCACATGTGCCTGCAGTGCCCATCTGTCCTTCCCATCCAACCCTGCTTTCAGGCTCATTCCAGTAGGTAACTCATGCAGAAACCTTCCCTAATTCCTTCAATTACTGGTCCTCTCACAATACACTGTGCACATCATGATGAATTTCCCTCCCGGCTTTGTATTGCCATTGTTTATTTATGTGTCAGGCTTCCCACTGGTCTGTATGTCATGAGGGCAGAAACATGTACATGATATGCATGCAATATTTGCTGAATGAAAGAATAAAAATCATCATACCTAAAACTGTTTTTTCCCATAAAGTTTAGTTTCCTCCTGGTTTCCCCATCATTGTTGATGCCATCGAATTCTTCCAGAAGTGCCCGCTGAAGACACCAGCAAAACTTTCCTCACTTCTTATTACCCAAAATAGATCCATGTGACAACCCCTGACCAGCAATGGTGTCCGGAAGCTGAGATTATATGATCAGCTGAGCCATACACTCAGCTCTTCAAAGCAAGGGTGTAATCTTTCTCCCTAAAGCACATTCTTATAATTGGGTGGGTGGCTATTTAAATAAACTTGGGGTAGTTACCAAGAACAGGAGAAATGGATGTTGAGAAGATGCCACAATATCCGGAATATCAATGAATAGACCTAGTGAGTGTTGATGCATAATCAATTTTGTCTTAGAATATTGTTGCTGTCATATTTTCCTATTCAATATGGCATCTTTATGTAATTTTGGTTAGGTTCTGATCTACTAAAACTGAAATTTGGGGAAACACATATGGATCCAAGCAATGGCTTGGACCAAGATTTTAGAGGTTCTTGGTTCCACACTGGATTTGGCAGTGTTCATGGAGTGAAAGTGGGAAACCCAGTGCCCCCGAAAATTAAACATTGCTGAATGACACCTACGAAGTCAAACATCTCCTAACTGGGGGAAAGGTCATACTGACAGGCTTGCCTTTCCTATATTTCTTGACAGTGTTCCTATGACTTTTCTTGATGATAAGATAAACAGAGAATAGATTTTAAAATGTACATTTAGAATGTACATTTAGAATGATGCTCTGTCAAAATGTACTTCTCAGAGTTAACTTTGGAATATTGCCTTGCCTCAGCCTAACTCCATGAAATCAACATAAAGTTTCCTGAGGTTCTTCATGTCAGACTAGTCTTTTCTCCTTGGCCTCCAAGGAGCCATAACACTAGAACGCTTTGCAAAAACACATAGAAATACGTTTCAATCCCCTACTCAAAAATCGACAATGGACCCCCATACTCAAGGGCAGCTGCATTCTGGTTCCAACCGTCCTTATCAGACTTTTTTACACACCCACGTTCCAGGCAGCCTGGACATATATGTGCGCTATTCTTGATCCTCTGTACCTCTTGACCTCCTCTCTCCATGACTGCTCATACCGTTTCTTCAGGCTTGAATGCCGTCCTTCCACCATCTTTTCTTTCAAGTCTCAATTCACATGTGGCCTCTTCCCCCAAGTTGTTTCTAATCCCCTGGCCTGAAATGATCAGATCACTAATTCTTTGCTTATGTGTATCATGTGTCCAGTGCTAGATGTATGAAATGAAAGGTAGGTCTGTGCTTGAGATATCTTCCTTACATTACTGAAAGTTATTTTTATCAGAAAAAAACACCTATGGGAAAATTATCTCCACATAGGTAACAACAGTTTTGAAAATGGATTTTTGTGAATTAGTGTAGTATTTAATCCATAGGAACACATTCATGGTAGAGAACAATAATTAAGATTTCAACTTATTTTGCATTTTCTTTTACATCAACATCTTTTTCTTTGCTGTTATAGAAAGGCTTACATTCTCAGTTGCAGCCCTGAATGTCAGTTTGTGGGTACAGTGCTATTTTAGGGGTAAAAAACTGAAGTGTTGATAAGCATATCTTGATTAATTAGAAAACAGTTCTCCTCCCCTTCTCCTTTACATGTGCCCCCTTCTCTCTTTTCTATTTGAATTGGCATGTAGACATGGTGGATCTGCCAACTGAGTAAATTGAAATGAGAAAATTTATTTTTTTCAGCCAGAAGAGTGTCAGCATTGTTCTGGGGGAAAAAAAGGTGTTGATGTGTGTCCTGGCAACCCCTATCACAAGAAAAGCACCAAGAGTATTTGAGGAAAATCTAGCATGAATCAATGGATTGCCTGATACTTTAAATAAGTAGGCTTGCACTAAACTATATAAAACTGGCTGTCTTTTTAAATGAAGTATTAGCAGGTCTAGATGCATGACAATAAAATAATTCCAAGCCTGATTCAATTCTAAAATTTAGTTGAAAATGTATATATAGCAACACACACAGAAGTAGTCATGATTCTGACTATGCAGTGCTCTGCATGGACTATTGCTAATGAGTTCCATAAGAAAGTAGTGAGAATGGCTTGTCATTATTTTGTCACATATATAGATAGCCAAAATCCTATACAGAGGTCCCAGCAGAAACTTTTCTACTTACATCACTTAATGAAAAACATCTAGCAATTTTTGAATGCTTATCAACACTGATAGGAGGTGCTGATCCCAGGCGCAATTACACTGAAAAATTTCCTACTGTAAATCCTGACAGGTGCCCCAGGAACTGAGAGCCTTCTGCTATATTTGCTTATGAGAAAATTAAGCAAATGGATGAACTCTCAGCAAGTTGTTTTTAGCTGAGGGTTTGGGCTAAGGTCCCAAGGGGTTAATGGGACTTGAGCACTTAACGGGATTGGTGGTAGTGCCAACTGGGAGGGCAGCAAAGCACTTGGGAGGAGGGAGGCCTGGGACTCATCTCCCCATTCCTTACTGCAGTTAGTGACAATTTTCCAAGGTCGGTGGGGCAGAACAAGCAGACCAAAAATATCAGGCTCAGGCCCATTGGTGTGTGAGGGGGGAAAAAAAAGATCTCTGACAAGATTTCCAATCAAGATGGTGGAGTAGGTAAATGCAGTGCTTGCATCCTCTCACAACCACACTGAAATTATAACTAAACTACAAAACAACCATCACTGAGAATTGCCTGAAGTCTAGCTTAACTGAAGTCCTACAACTAAGGACATATAGAAGAAGCCATTTCAAGACTGGTAGGAGGTGCAGAAACGTGGAATGGGCTGGTCCCACACTCACCTGTGACCATTAAAACTCAGGAGGGGTATCTCAGCTGCGGAGGTCCACTCCAGAGTAGCCAGGGGCCTGAGTTCCACACCGGGCTCCCCAGCCCAGGGTTTCAGTGTCGGGAAGAGAAGTCCTCATAAGTTCTGGTTTTGAAAACCAGCAGAGATTGTGGCTGAGTAGATGGAGGGCAGTTGCACTCCCATGCATTTCTCTTAAAGGGCATACTCATGAACTTACTCGCTGATGTACTCACTCACTCTGAGCTCCAGCACAGATCAAAAGGCACCAGGGACATACGAGGAAGAACTGAGTTGTCTCTCTTCAGGGCAAGGGCTGGAAGGACAGCATTCTCCTGGACGGAGGAGCTGGGGGAAGCCATTGTTTCTTTGTTGAGCCGTCCCCACTCCCAGTGTGCAGATGTAGGCAGCCACCATATCTGAGTCTCTATTAACCTGGCTAACACTGTTACTTCATCCTGATTCCCTGAGACCCTGCCTCACCCAACTTTTGGGCATATACAAGCCATTTCCTTTTCCAATCAGCCCAAGGGTGAATCCCTCCCACTGACATGCAAACAGAAACCAGGGCTCAGCTACAACAGGAGGGCACACACAACTCACACAAGGGACACACCTGGAACACCTGGCTCTGATGAACAGGGAGACTACACCACTGGGCCCCATAGGACGCCTATTACATAAGGCCACTCTACTAAGACTGGGAGATATAGCAGCCCTACCTAATATATAGAAACAAACACAGAGAGGCAGCCAGATGGAGAGACAAAGAAATATGTCCCAAATAAAAGAACAAAAGCACTAAACAAAATGGAGAAAAATGATCTGCACAACACTGGTTATAAGGATGCTCAATGATCTCAGGGAGAACTTCAACAAAGAGATAGCAAACATAAAAATGGAGATAGAAAACATAAAAAAGAACAAGTTAGAAATAAAGAATACAATAACTGAAATGAAGAATGCACTCGAAGAAATCATCAGCAGACTAAATGAAGCAGAGGATCGAATCAGTGACTTGGAAGACAAAGTAGCAGAAAACATCCAGTCAGAACAGCAAAAAGAAAAATGAATCCAAAAAAATGAAGAGAGTTTAAGGGTCCTCTGGGATATTATCAAGTATACCAACATTCATGTCACAGGGGTACCAGAAGGAGAAGAGAGAGAGCAAAGAATTGAAAACCTATTGTCGTGTGGGGTATCAGGTGGGGTCTCTGCACAAGAACACAGGTGTCGTGTGGGGCGGCCTGCAGGGTCTCTGCTCCCGCTCCCCACATAAGAACGCAGGACATGGTGAGGCTGAAAAGGACCACCCACGGAACCATAGGTAGGGGAGTCACACCACTATAGTGTCACTGGAGGCTGGAGTCACACAATGTGTGACCTGCTGTCCGCTTTTCTGCCAACTGACCAACTCCCCTCGCTAGCTGCAATCCACCATGCTAACTGCAATTCACGCTTGCCAGCCACCATCTTCTTGCTAGCCCCCATTTTTCTGCTAGCATAGCCACAGCAGTTATATTAGTGGCCAATGGCTCACTGGTTGCAGCTGACGGCCAACTAACCACAGCTGATGGCCATCCAATCACAGTGATGGCCATTTACTACCTGAGCCAGCACCTTTCTATGTGAGGCCGAGAGCCTGGAAACTGTTCTTTGGGGCTCTGTTCCCACACCTATTTCAAGAAATAATGGCAGAAAATGTCCCTAACCTGGCAAAGAAAATGGATATTTAAGCCCAGGAAGCACGGAGAGTCCCAAACAAGATGAATCCAAGGAGACCCATACCAAGACACATCATAATTAAAATGCCAAAATTTAAAGACAAAGAGAGAATCTTAAAAACAGCAAGAGAAAAGCCGTTGATTACCTATAAGGGAGCTCCCATAAGACTGTCTGCTGATTTCTCAACAGAAAACTTTGCAGGCCAGAAGGGACTGGCATGAAATAGTCAAAGTGATGAAAAGCAAGGACCTACAACAAAAATTACTCTATCCAGCAAAGCTATCATTTGGAATCAAAGGACAGATAAAGAGCTTCCCAGACAAGAAAAAGCTAAAGGAGTTTATCACCACCAAACCAGTATTATGAGGAGTGTTGGAGGGACTTCTTTAAGATGAAAAACAAAAAAAAAAAGATAAAAAATATGAATAACAAAATGGCAATAACTACATATCTATCAACAATTACTTTAAATGTAAATGGATTAACTGCTTCTATCAAAAGACATAGGATGGCTAAATGGATAAGAAAACAAGACCCATACATATGCTTCCTACAAAAGACCCACTTCAGATCTAAAGACATATGTAGACCGAAAATAAAGGTATGAAAAAATGTATTTCATAAAAATAAAATAAAATAAAAACAAAAAACCCTGGGGTAGCAATACTTTTACCAGACAAAATACACTTAAAACAAAGGCTATAACAAGAGACACAACAGGTCCTAGTAATCTTACTTCTGGGTATTTATCTGAAAAAACCTAAAACACTCCATCGAGGGGACAGGTGCATCCACATTTTTATTGCAGCATTATTTACAATAGCCAAAATATGAAGGCAACCTTGGTGTCCCTGATTGCATGAATGAATAAAGAAGAGGTGGTACATGTATATAATGGGATATTACTCAGCTGTATCAAAAAAGAATGAACTCTTGCCATCTTCAACAACCTGGATGGACCTAGATGGTATTGTGCTGAGTGAGGTAAGTGAGACAGAGAAAGACAAATGTCATGTTTCACTTATAGATGGAATCTAAAGAACAAAATAAACAAACAAACAAAGCCCAAACAAAATCGTAGATACAGAGAACATTTTAATAGTTGCCAGATGGGAGGGGAGTTGGAGGTGGGTGAAAAGGGGGATGGAATTAAGAAGTACAAATTGGTGATACAAAGTAGTCATGGGGATGTAGAGTATAGCATAAGAAATATAGTCAATAATATCGTAATAACTATGTTTGGTGTCAGATGGGTACTAGATTTCTTGGGGTGATAGATGGGAGGGGTTTTGAGGGCAGGGTGAAAAAGGTGAAAGGATTAAGAAGTATAAATTGGTAGTTACAAAATAGTCACGAGGATGTAAAGTAAAGCGTAGGGAATACAGTCAATAATATGGAAATAGCTATGGATAGTGCAAAGTCAGACCAGAGTAGTCAAGGGGATCATTTCTTAAATTATGTAAATGTCTAACCACTATGTTGTACACCTGAATTAATAGAAAATAATATTGAATGTCAAGTGTAATTGAAAAATTAAAAAAGAAGGGAAGGTGTAGGGAAATAAGAGTTTCAAATTTCCAGGTATAAAACAGATACGTCTTGGGATTGTAACATACAGCATCAGAAATAAAGTCAATAATATTGTGATTGCACGGTATGGTGTCAGATGGTTGCTAAGATTTCCCATGGTGATCACTTCTTTAGGTATTCAAATATTGAATACTTTAGTGTACGAGGTCTGACAATTAAGTTCGAGAACTTGTTGCTAACTTTTTCTTTGATTATTTTTCTTTGATTATCAGAGGGATTATTCATTATGAATTTGTGCCAACTGAACAAACAGTTAACCAAGTTTACTATTTGGAAGTGCTGAAAAGGTTACATGAAAAAGTTAGACGACCTGAACTTTTCACCAACAATTGATGGCTCTTGCATCATGACAATGAACCAGCTCACACAGCACTGTCTATGAGGGAGTTTTTAGCCAGTAAACAAATAACTGTATTGGAACACCCTCCCTACTCACCTGATGTGGCCCCCAATGACTACTTTCTTTATCCGAAGATAAAAGAAATAATGAAAGGAAGACATTTGGATGACATTCAGGACATTCAAGGGTAATACTATAGCAGCTCTGATGGCCATTCCAGAAAAAGAGTTCCAAAATTGCTTTGAAGGGTGGACTAGGTGCTGACATCAGTGCATAGCTTCCCAAGGGGAGTACTTTGAAGGTGACCAATGTGATATTCAGCAATGAGGTATATAGCACTTTTCATAGGATGAGTTCGCGAACTTAGTTATCTGACCTCGTACACCTGAAACTAATATAATATTGTATGTTAGCTATAGTTTAATAAAAATCTTTAAACAAATGATCTCTGACCATATTAAAATTGTTTTAAACATAAGAAACATTACGATTTCCTCATATTTAATATAAACTGCCACTGGCATCTGTATTCCAACAGTTTGTTAGGTTCCCACACATTATGTTTACTAAGAAAAGAATGAGGCCCTCATTTTATGTTCACTTTCTGTATATTTCGAGGTTTTAAAGGTGTCTTTGTTGAGATTGATTTTATAAAACAGATTGTAGTGAAGTGGAAAATGACCAAGAAAATCTTCCATACCATTGATTATCTTGGGGTAAAGCATTTAAAAGAATTGTTGAATATAAAGATATGTTACACAAAAGTTTCAAATTTACTCTCAGGACCAATAGCTATCAGTAGTGTGCTACTCAACAGAGTGTTTTTTGAGTAAATACTCTTAAGTTGGACCTTTACCTTACACCACGTATAAAAATTAACTCAAAATAAATCAAAGACCTAAACATAAAAGCTAAAACTATAAAAATTTTAGAGGAAACCGTGAGAGAATGCTTCATGATATTAGATCTGGCAATGATTTCTTGGATATGACACCAAAGCATGGGAAACAAAAGCAAATATAAGTAAATTGTACTTCATCAAAATTTAAAACTTTTGTGCTTCAAAGGATACTATCAACAGAATGAAAAGGCAACACACAAAATTAGAAAAAATATTTGCAAAGCACATATCTGCTAAGGGATGAACATCCAGAATATATAAAGAACTCCTACAACTCAACAAAAGAAAACAAACAACCCAATTCAAAAATGCGCAAAGGACTTGAATAAACATTTCTTCAAAGAAGATATAGAAATGGTCAATAAGCATATGAAAAGGTGCTCAACAACACTAATCATTAGGAAAATGCAAATCAAAACCACAATGAAATACTACTTCACACCCATTAGGATGGCTATTATAAAAACAAACAAACAAACAAACAAACCCCCAAAATAACAAATGTTGGTGAGGATGTGGAGAAATTGGAACCCTTGTGCATTGCAGGTGGAAATGTAAAATAGTGTAGCCGCTGTGGAAAACACTATGGTGGTTATCAAAAAAATTAAACATAGAATTGCCATATGACCCAGCAATTTCACTTCTAGTTATATACACAAAAGAAGTGAAAGCAGGAACTTGAACAGATATTTGTATATCCACGTTCATAGCAGCATTACTCACAATAATGTAACAGTGAAAAACAACTCAAATGTCCATTGACAGATGAATGAATAAACAAAAGTGATATATGCATACAATGGAATATTATTCAGCCCAAAGAAGGAAGGAAATTCTGGTACATGCTACAACATAGATGAACCTTGAATATATTATGCTAAGTGAAATAAATCAGACACAAAAGAACAAGCATTATCTGATCCCATTTATATGAGATACCTCAACTAGTCAAATTCATAGAGACAGAAAGGTGAATGGTATCTGCTAAGGGCCTGAGGGGAGAGGAAAATGTGGAGTTATTGTTTAATGAGTACAGATTTTCAGGTTGATAAGATGATACATTCTGGAGATGGATGGTGGTGGTTGCACAATAAGGTGAATATTACCACTAAATTGTACACTTAAAAATGGTTCAAATGGTAACTTTTATGTTATGTATACTTTGCTACAATAAAAAATACGTAGATAAATGAATAAAAATAAACACTCTTACTCTGTCACTTCACAATAAAGGTGACATGTTCACAATGAGTGAGAAAGTAAATATTATCTGAATGAAATTTGTGCTATGGAAAAAGCATTGTGAAGCTGGATATCTGGAAAAATTCCCATGACTATGGAATTCTATTGCCAAAAATTGTGTCATCTATAAAAACCCTGATATCTGTACTTTTTAAAAACTTGGAAAGAGAATTAATAGCTTCTTTTTAAGAATTTCAGTCAGTTTTGAATCCACTTTTGAATGTACAATACAGAAATGCTTTCTAGTTTGCAAGAACCAACTAACACCAGGGAATACTTAAGTTTACTATGTTAATTTAAACAAAATGTTCTGTATGACTGGTGGATACAATTTTAAATTAGGTATCACGTAAAAAGGTTTACAAATTAATATTGTAAGCATTCATTATTCAAGAATGTACAATGTATTTGTATAAGTTATAGAAGCAAAATCTAGATACTGAGACTTGTTTGGTCCAGTAAAAAAAAAAGAAAGAGAGAAAGAGAAAGAATTAGCTATCATATTTTAGAAAATTTAGTCAATGATGCAATTCTTCTATTTGAGTCTATTTTTCTCTGTAAGAAATATTTTTCTATGTTGTCTGTTAAAAAGCAAGTATCATGAATGTAAACATGAGTTAGTACACATATCTCTATGTATATGTCCTAGTTCTGTCCACTAAATGGGCCCAGAAGAAAGGATACCCTAAAAGCAATGAGCACACAATGGTTTCTAAATACAATTGTCCAACAAAAACAACCAGGCCTCTTAGGAGAAATAAGTAATTTCAGGGCTGGGGCAGGGAAAATACGAGATAAACCAAGAGCATCTTGTAGTACCAGAAAGTTGGGAATAACCCTCCCTACTCCCCCCCAAAAACAACCAAAAGTATCATTGGCATATCAAAGGGACAGAAGAGCCAACTCAAAAAAACTCCCAATGATCAAAGCTGGAAAAATTTGAACAAAATGGATAGCATAGTATTGGATTATAACCCAAACTATAAAATAAATATCCATGAATCAATGCCGATATAAATAAATGGGAGAAGAAGAGACAAATCTTCTTCACAGAAGAATTTCAAATAATGTATGTAGATACTACCTGTCCAGGAGATAGTGCTTAATTTCCAGCCCATTTCCCCATGTCATGAGAGTGGGCTGGACATAGTGACTCTCTTCCAAAGAATAGAGTAGGGAAAGGGAAACAGAGTAACTCTACAATGGGGAAACCTCTCAAACACTGCCTTAACCAAGTGATGGCTAACATCCCCTGTGATGTCATATGGCTATCATGTGCCCCTCACATGAGATAATGAGAAGGGGACTTTACCTCTGTATTTGTTCCAAAAAAATCACCCCAGTCTAATCATGAGAAAAACAGATTGAGGGGCCATTCTACAAGCTCTTTGGCTGATACTTCTCTAGTAGTCAAGATCATGAAAGACTGAGAAGCTGTCACAGACTAGAGGAGACTGTGAGGCACGACAAGCAAATGCAATGTGGAATCCTGGATTGGATCCTGGAGCAGAAAGAGAACATTAAAGTGGTGGATCCCAAATTAGTCTGGAGTTTACTTAACAATTATGCACCCACGTCAGTTTCTAAGTTTTGACAAATGCGTCACAGTAATATAAGATGTTAACAATGGGAAACTGAATGAGGGGTATACACAACTTTGTACTATCTAAGCAACGTTTTGTAACTCTAAAATTATCCTAAAATAAAGAGTTTATTTTTTAAGGTATCAAAATACATTGAATTGAGAACCAAATCTGAAGATCACTACATCACAAAGTACTAAACCAAGATTTTTATAAACACTGAAGTTTTGACTATCACAACTCCATAAAAAAATAACAATATTAGTAATTGTAGTTAGAGCAAAATTTGGTTTTCCTTAATTAATAACAAAAATGAACTATTTTTTAAAACAACCACTTATTTCATTTTTTTACCCTTTCAAAAATGTCTGTTTTTTGTATGTTCTATGATGTACTTAACACATTAGCATTGTCATACATCTTACAATTTCTAGATAGTATTCATATGTTTGCAGTATATATTCAAAGGAATATGAAGCAAAAAATGATTTTGTCTATCAGTGATTTAAGGTTATAGCCAACATGTCATAACAAAAATCAAACCAGAATGTCTGCGTTCAGGTTCTGGCTCCACTACCCACTAGCTAAGTGATTGTGCCCAAGTCACTTTGCTTCTCTGAACCTCGTTTTTCTCATCCATGAAATGGGGTAATGATACTACCTACTTCTCAGGGTTGTTATGTTGGCCAAATAAAATCATGAATGTGAAAGGCTTTACAAACAGTAAAGTGTCCGATTAAGTGAGTGGTAAATCAGACCAACAGAAGGTGGGGTGTTCACGGTACCAATGCTAAATACTGAAATCCAAGGTCAGAAAAGACACAAAGTAAAGAATTGATTGCAAACAGAGTAACTTAGCTGGCTTTAAAAGATGGCCCCCTTAGTCCTTCCCTGGGCACTCAAGATGGCTGGAGTCATAGCTGTGCCTGGTACCCCTTCAGGTGAGTTGGGGCTTTATAAGCAGCTAAGGTATGACCTTATAAGCAAGTGAGGCCTGGAGGCTGGGCCTCAGATTTTATTTTTTGCTTCAAAACCTTGTTCTAATCAGTTCATTCAGGGATATTGGAGCCTGGGGAATGAATGTCTACAGTAGCCAAACTTGAGAAAATTGACTTATAAACCGGTAACACATCTCTCAATTATGATAGCAGATGTGTTGCCATGAAGAGCGTCATACTTGACCCACTGACCAGGGCCCAACTTTCCTTGTAAGTTTGCTTGGAGAATGGAGGATTATAATGCAAAGAGTGAGATCTTCATCTAGCTGGGTATTCTGCTCTGCTGCAGCAACAACTTGCCACACAAATCAGAACTCCTTGGTGTGCTAAACAGAAGCTTCCTTTTCCAGGTTCCCTGACAACTATCTCTTCTGTTGCCGTGACAACATTCCTTCCTCTCCATGTCATCCAGTTTTCATTGTTGGCCACAATCCAGGGACAAAATATTACAGGGAGGGTGCCTGATCCTCCTGGTATCTGCAGAGGCATATTAATCTCTTCAGTAACACCTCTAAACCCCACAGCAGGGCCCTTTCATTCTGAAAGGGCTTCAGACCATCTGGACCTATCTGGGTGAATTTCAATAGCTTCAATCTTGGAAGGTATTGCTCTTGTAATGGTTGTCATTCGAAGAAAAAAAAAAAAGCTCAGACGGTGGTGTTTCCTTCACTTATCATCATCATAGCCTCCTCTTGACCTTCCCCTCCAGATGTGCCCCATCTTAAATCTCAGGGCCTTTTTTGAAGCTGTTTGTATTTCCCCCACAATGAGTAAGACATGATGATTTTGTGTATGTGCGCACATTCAGCCACTTCTGTTTCCCTTCTCACTGATCTTTGGAGATTTGAGCCTGAAACCTACTGCTGAGACTTCCTGCCCAGTGACTCCTTGTGTAAACAAAAACAGCTCATCAAGATCCAAACAAAAAAATACAAACATCTCCTTATGTAGTGCAGTTATACCATTCATTCCTCTTTGAGGAAGACTTTACAGTCTTATCCCAATAAGAAGCTGGGTGCCCCAATCTATGATTATTAAGATTCTCATCACATAAGGTTTTGAACAATGTTTGGCCTCATTAAAAAAAAAAAATTGTCTGGTGCTGCATAAAACACAACCATCTCTTTCATCTAAGTGTTTTGAAAAGAAAAGCTGCAGAAGTTATGGATTCCACTGTCAGAAAGAGACTCCTTTGATAAAGGAATGTTTTTAATTATTTAAATACTTTCACAGCAAGAGTTCACGGTAGGTTGGTTTCTAAAAGTATTACAGAGTCTCACTGCAGGTAACCATGTAACTTTGTCAGAAGCATTGATTAAACAACCTGGCATGAGGTAAAGTATCTTGAGAGTGTGTGCATCCCACATACCAACATGCAGCGCTGAGTCTCAGTGGCCGTTTATTTTCTCGGCTTTGTTCACTTTAACTTCTGAGTGACTGGAAGTTTTACAATATCATCTATCCCACCACGGATTTCCAGGGTTGAGGTGGGAGGAGACACTAATCTCTGCTGGCTTTTTATCTTTTAAAAGACAGGAAAAGAATAACATCAAAGACAAAGAAATATTTTCTAATCCATTGGCAATTAGGAGTAGCCTTGAGACTCTATGAAAATAGAATTCACTAGTTCCTCAATCCCTTGGGGAAACATTTTCACGTATAGAGAGGTAATTGCTACCCTGGGAATATTTTTTGACTGCTTTCACTAAAAATAAGCACTAAGAAAGCTTTAAATAAGGTCGAAGTTGAACTGGCCAAAACTACTAAGCATTCCTTTTCACTGAGACATCCAGATAAGACCATACACAGTTCATCCTTTTCTCCTTCCCTTCCTTCCTGTTTTCTCTATTCCCTTCTTTCCAAAAATATTTAGCACCCACTATGTGCAGGCATTATGCTAGATACCTGGGATACAAAGATAAATAAGTGGTCCCTTCCTCTATAGAGGAAGCCAAATAATTAGGTCATTCTTTCCTTCCTTCCTTCCATTATTCATTCATTTGTACATTCACCCAACCATCCATTACCTGTGGAGTGCCTACTATGTGTGCCCTGAATTGCAGTGACAATAAAATGCTTGGTTACCTAGGGATGTAAGTGAATACTAAAGCCACCTGGGTCAAAAAATAAAGGGATGGTGGATGCTCACATTCTCAATTTTTCTACCTGCTTGTGTGTTTGAAATATATAATAATAATAATAAGATAAAAATAAGTATTTTTAAATGATCCACCATCTAGGTCTTTGACATAAAAATCCATAAGGTAGTTAGGGACTTTGGTTGAACTGAAACTTAGCAAAATGTTTTATATCAAAGATAAAAAATCAGGGATAGTCTCTGCAGAGTATGTTTAGAAATCTTTCCACTATTATGTAACTTTCTACCCTAAAAGATGTGTTTCACCTCTTAGAACTAACTCTCTTATCTGTCCACTTAGACTTAGAAAAAAGATTATTTCTTAACTATTCCAAATGAAGAATATCAGTGTTTTTTTAACCATTTGTCAAAAACATAAAAAGCAATATCCTCAGATCAAGGAAGCTGGAAATTTTCTAACAAATGTTAACAAAAATCTTGAAAATAGGTGCTTGCAACTAAAACAAACCAAATAAACAAACAAACAAACAAGTGCATTTAATGATACAGATCTTTCATATTTGTATTTATACATTTTTGTGAGGTGTTTTTTTCAGCTATAAAAGTCATTAAAATCAAGTATAGAAATTAACTGAACTTAGAACCAGATTTCAAGAAATTGTATAATAAGCTGTTAAACCCAATATTTTAAATTTAATGAAGTGTATTTAATGTTTCAGTAAAGTGAGAGCAAATATTCTTTAATATTAATAAATGTTTAAAATATTAATAATGATTATTATACTAATTATTAAACATTAAAATATTCTAAAGGAGTATAGATAAATTTTATAGCCTTAAATGCTTATAGTAGTAAAGAATAAAGGCTAAAATTCTGTGAACTATGCATGCTGCTTAAAAAGAGTAGCAGGGGGAAAAAAGTAGAAGGAAGAAACTAATAAAGATGGCAGAAATTAATGGGAGGAAAGGATATACTGAAGAGGATCAGCAGACACAAAAATTGGTTATTTTAAGAGACTAATAAGAATGCCAAATTTCTGGTAAGACAGACCAAGAAATAAAGATAAGAGAAAGCATTCATAAAGAGATTCAAGGTGGTGGAATAGATAAACACCATACCTGCGCCTTCCATGAACACATTAAAATTACAGCTAAATTATATAACAATCAACCTAGAGAACCATCTGTAGTCTAGCTGAACAGAAGTCCTATAACTAAAAATATAGAGAAGAAGCCATGTTGAGACTGATAGGAGGGGTGGAGATTCCGAACGGGTCCCAAACCTCCCTGTGGTGGTTGAGAATCAGGAGGGATAATTTGGCTGTGGAAGTTCACCCAAAGGAATGAGGGACCCCAGCCCTCCACACCAGGCTCCCCAGCCTGGAGTCCTGGTGCTGGGGGGGAAGAGCTGTCACAACATCTGGCTGCGAAAAACAGTGGGGATTCTGAATGTTTGGGTGGGACAGAAAGCTGCAGGAAACACAATCTGTGCACAGATTCACTCACTCGCAGTCACTCAACTTCGGCTCTAGTGGAGGGACAGTGACTCAGGGGGCCTTGGAGACATACACGGGGCAGACTGACGTATGTGGGTTTAGGAGAGGACTGGAGGACCATTGGCATTTTCCCAGTGAGGGGTCCTTTTCCTAGGCTGTCGGCAGGCAGGTGCAATCTTTCCTATGTTGAAGCCATCCTCATAGGCCAAATCTGAATCTGATTGGCCTGGTGAGCGTCCCTGCTCTGCTGACTCAGCTGAGACCCTTCTCCACCCAACTCTCACATCACTGGAGGCACTTTGTCTGTGAGCATTGCACTCCTGCAGTGCACTCTTTCTTAGAAAACTATCACAGTCCATGGGCCCCAGGCGGGCAGTGACTGGCCTCAGTGTGCTCTGAGGCTTTTGCTGAGTCACTCCAAACTCAGCACTGGCACCATAGCAGAGTCTACATTAACCTGGTGACTATAACTCTTCCCACTCTAGTGACTCCCTGACACTCTGCCTCACCCAATTCAAATACTGCATGAGGCTTTATCAGTGGCTGAACCTTAAGGGAGCTGTCAGGTGGCAGCAGTCCTGTGGGTGTCCTGGCTTTTTGTGGAGTTACCCCAGGCTTGGTACTGGTGGCAACCATCCTCGGATCGTGGCATGGCCTCTCCAATGCACCTCCAGTTTTAGCACAGGTAGTGAACAACCACGGATCAATTTGTACCTTCTACCAGTAGCCCGCGAATAGTCACAGGCAGTGAGTGACATGGGCTTGAACCAGAGCCCCTTCCAAGAGGCCCCAGAACCAACATACTTGGAGGTTGGTTTCAGACCATAGCAGAGCACTGCCAAACTAGCCCCACAAGTGGCTCACACAAAGGGTGGTCTCAACAGGCACCAGAGTCCTTAGGGGCAAATCCCACTCAGTGGGTAAGCCTCAAACACAGACACCCATAAACTATAGATATAGCCAAACCCTAGAGCCAATCAGCCTGAGGGTAAATCCCACCTACTTATATGTCAATAGCAATCAAAGCTCAACTATAACAAGAAAGCACACACATGGAGCACTCATGGAGTACCCAGCTCAGGTGACCAGGGGAGACTGTGCCACTGGGTGCCACAAGGCACTTATTACATAAGGCCACCCAGCAAGACTGGGAGACATAGCAGAGGTACCTAATACATAGAAACAAACATAGAGATGCAGTCAAAATGAGGAAACAAAGAAATACATCTGAATGAAAGAACAGGAGAAAAATCCAGAAAAAGAACTAAATGAAATGGAGGCAAGCAACCTACCAGAGACAGAGTTCAAAATGTTTAGAAGGATGATCAATGAAGTTAGTGAGAACTTCAACCAAAGAGATTGCAAACACAAAAAGAACATGGAAACCATAAAAAGAACCTGTCAGAAATGAAGAATACAATAACTAAAATGAAGAATGCACTAGAAGAAATCACCAGCTAACTAAATGAAGCAGAGGATCAAATCAGTGATTTGGAACACAAGATAGCAGAAAACACCCAATCAGAACAGCAAAAAGAAAAATAAGTCCCCCCTCCCCCCCCAAAAAAAATGAAAGAGTTTAAAGGGCCTCTGGGACAACATCAGGAATAACAACATTTGCATCATAGGGGTACCAGAAGGAGAAGAGAGAAAGCCAAAGATTGAGAACCTACTTGAAAAATAATTACTAAAAACTTTCCTAACCTGGCAAAGGAAATAGACATACAAATCCAAAAAGCACAGAGCGTCCCAAATAGGATGAGGCCAAACAGGCCCACATCTAGACACATTATAATTAAAATGGCAAAGGTCAAAGACAGAGAATCCTAAAAGCAGCAAGAGAAAGGCAACTAGTAACTTATAAGGGAGCTCCCATAAGACTGTCAGCTTCTCAACAGAAACTTTGCAGGCCAGAAGGTATTGGCTTGAAATATTCAATGTTATGAAAAGAAAGCACCTACAACCAAGATTGGGTTGTAGAAGAAAAGGCTAAAGAAGTTCATCATCACCAAACAAATATTACAAGGAATCTTAGAGGGACTTCCTTAAGACAGGAAAAAAAAAAAATTATGAATAATAAAATGGCAATAGCTACATATCTATCAACAACTACTTTCAATGTAAATGTATTAAATGCTCCAATCAAAAGACATAGGAGGGCTGAATGGATAAGAAAACAAAACCTTTACGTATTCTATCTACAAGAGATTCATTTCAGATTGAAAGTCACACACAGACAGAAAGAAAAGTGATGGAAAAAGATATTTTATGAAAACAAAACACAAAAAACAGGGGCGGCTGGGTGACTCAGTTGGTTAGAGAGTGAGCTCTGAACAACAGGGTTGCTGGTTCGAGTCCCACAGGGGCCAGTGAGCTGTGCACTCCACAACTAGATTGAAGACAACGAGCTGCTGCTGAGCTTCCAGAGGGGCAGCCAGATGGCTCAGTTGGTTGAGCTCTCAACAACAAGGTTGCCAGTTCAATTCCCACATGGGATGGTGGGCTGCACCCTCTGCAACTAAAGATTGAAAAATGGCAACTGGACTTGGAGCTGAACAGCACCCTCCACAACTAGATTAAAGGACAACGACTTGGAGCTGATGGGCCCTGGAGAAACACACTGTTCCTCCCCAATAAAAGTATATATATATATATATATATATATAAAACTTTAAAAAACTAAAAAAATATATATATATAGTTGAAGTGGTAAATTAAAAACAAAAATAAGAACAGAAAAAGATGGGGTAGCAATACTTATACCAGACAAAATAGACTTTAAAACAAAGGCTGTAAAAAGGGACAATGAAGGACCCAGTAATCCCACTTTAATGCTAATTTGAGGGGACATGGGCATCCATATGTTCATTGCAGCATTGTTTACAATGGCCAAGATGTGGAGGCAGCCTGGGTGTCTGTTGATGGAAGAATGGATAAAGAGAAGGTGATACAATATACACAATGGAATATTGCTCCACCATGAAGGTAATGGATTTCTGCCATTTGCGGTAACATGGGTGGACCTAGAGGGTGTTGTTCTGAGTGGAGTATATCAGACAGAGAAAGATAGACGCAATGTGATTTCACTTATATGTGGAATCTAAGAACAAAATTAACAAACAAAACAGAAATAAACTCATAGATACAGAAAACATTTTGATGGTTGCCAGATGGGAGGGGCTTTGGGGCTGTGAGTGAAAGAAGGCGAAGGGATTAAGAAGCATAAATTAGTAGTTACAAAATAGTCATGGGGATGTAAACTAAAGCATAGGGAATATAGTCAATGATGTGATAATAACTATGTATAGTGCTAGGTGGGTACTAGACTAGTCAGGAGGATCACCTCTTGCATAACCACTATGCTGTACCCCTAAAATTAATATAAAATAATATTAAATGTCAACTGTAATCGATAAATTTTAAAAAGGGGGGTCAGGGAAGAAGAATAAAAGTTTCAAATTTCCAGGTATAAAACATGTAAGTCACATGCAAAGTACAGTATGGGGAGTATAGTCAATACTATTGTGATAGTATAGTTCGATGTCAGATGGTTGCTAGACTTATCATGGTGATCACTTCTTTAGGTATATAAATGTTGAATAACTATGGTACCCCTGAAACTAATATAATATTGTTTGTTAGCTATATTTTTAATAAAAATCTTTTTTAAAAAAAGGAAAGAAAGAAACTGCTTCCAGGGCCCTCCCACATTTCACTCTACGTATCCTTTATAATAAACCTGTAATAATAAGTATGACAAAAATCTTTACCATGAATCAATGCAATTTTATAGAAATAATTACCTTATAAATGTAATTTGTGCATATGTCTGGTATGAAAAACAAACAAAAGATTTTTAAAAATAAGGCATTAATAAATAATGTTTGGTACATAGAAACAAATGAGAATGAAAATATATCCTACCAAAATTTTTGGGATGCAGCAAAAGCAGTTTTAAGAGGGAAATTTATATCATTACAGGCCTATCTTCAGAAACAAGAAAAATCCCAGACAAATAACGTCACATTACATCTTAAAGAACTAGAAAAAGAAGAACAAATGAAACCCAAAGTCAGCAGAAGGAAGGAAATAATAAAAATCAGAGCAGAACTAAATGAAATAGAGAACAAAAAGACAATAGAAAAAATTAATGTAACAAAGAGCTGGTTCTTTGTAAAGATTAATAAAATTGACAAACCCTTGGCTAGACTCACTAAGATAAAAAGAGAAAAGACACAAACAAACAAAATCAGAAATGAAAGAGGGGCAGTTATCACGGATGCCACAGAAATACAAAGGATAATCCAAGAATAATATGAAGGATTATATGCCACCAAATTCAAAAACCTAGAAGAAATGGACAAGTTCTTAGAAACATATAGCCTTCCTAGGCTGAATCATGGAGAACAGGAAAATCTAATTAGACCAATCACCAGTAAGGAAATTGAATCAGTCATCTGAAACCTTCCCAAAATCAAAAGTCCGGGACAAGATGGCTTCACTAGTGAATTCTACCAAATATTCAAAGAAGATCTAACACCTGTCCTACTCAAACTCTTCCAAAAATTAAAGAAGAGACACTATTTCCTAACTCATTTCATGAGACCAACATTACACTGATATCAAAACCTGGTAAATATAACACAAAAAAGAAAATTACAGACCAATGTCTCTGATGAATACAGATGTAAAAATCCTAAACAAAATTCTAGCAAATTGAATGTAACAATGCATTAAAAAGATTGTACATCATGACCAAGTGGGGTTTATCCAAGGGGCACATGGATGGTTCAACATATGCAAATCAATCAGTGTGATACATCACATAAAATAAAGGACAACAATCATATGATTATATCAATAAATGCAGAAAAAGCATTTGACAAGATACAACATCCATTTATGATTACAACACTTAATAAAACAGATATAAAAGGAAAATATCTTAACATAATAAAGGCCATATATGACAAACTCTCAGATGATATCATAATTAACGGTGAAAAACTGAAGCTCTTTGCTCTACGTTCAGGAACACGACAGCGCTGTCCCCTATCACCTCTGCTTTTCAACAGAGTGTTGGAAGTCCTTGCCAGAGCAATCAGGCAAAAGAAAGAAATAAAAGGCATCCAAATTGGGAATGAAGAAGTTAAATTATCACTCTTTGCAGATGACATGATGCTATATATAGAAAACCCTAAAGACTCCACCAAAAAGCTATTAGAAACAATCAACGAATACAGTAAAGTTGCCGGCTACAAAATCAACACACAAAAGTCCATTGCATTCCTATATGCTAACAATGAAATCTCAGAAAAAGAAATACAAAAAATCAATTCCTTTTGGAATTGCAGCAAAAAGAATAAAATACCTAGGAATAAACTTAACCAAAGATGTGAAGGACCTATATACTGAAAACTATAAGACATTTTTGAAAGAAATTGAAGAAGACACAAAGAAATGGAAAGACATTCCGTGCTCATGGATTGGAAGAATCAACATAGTTAAAATGGCCATATTACCCAAAGCAATATACAGATTTAATGCAATCTCCATCAAAATCCCAATGGCATTTTTTAAAGAAATAGAACAAAAAATCAACATATTCGTTTGGAACCACAAAAAACCCCGAATAGCCAAAGCAATCTTAAGAAAAAAGAGCAATACCGGAGGTATCACACTCCCTGACTTTAGCTTGTACTACAGGGCTACAATAATCAAAACAGCATGGTATTGGCAGAAAAACAGACACATAGACCAATGGAATAGAACTGAGAACCCAGAAATAAAACCACATAAATATGGACAGATAATTTTTGTCAAAGAAGCTAAAAACATACAATGGAGGAAAGACAGCCTCTTCCATAAATGGTGCTGGGAGAATTGGATAGCCACGTGCAAAAGAATGAAACTGGACTGCTATCTGTCACCATGTACCAAAATTAATTCAAAATGGATCAAAGACTTAAGCATAAGACCTGACACAACAAACTGTAGAAGAAAACATAGGTACTAAACTTATTGACCTTGGATTCAAAGAGCATTTTATGAATTTGACTCCAAAGGCAAGGGAAGTAAAAGCTAAAATAAACCAATGGGACTATATGAAACTTAAAAGCTTCTGCACAGCAAAAGAAACCATCGACAAAATAAAGAGGCAACCAACTGAATGAGAGAAGATTTTTGCAAACAGTGCCTCCAATAAGGGATTAATATCCAAAATATACAAGGAACCCATGAAACTCAACAACAAAAAAACAAACAACCCAATTGAAAAATGGGCAGAGGACCTGAAGAGACATTTCTCCAAAGAGGACACACAAAATGGCAAATAGATACATGAAAAAATGCTCAACATCACTAATCATCAGAGAAATGCAAATAAAAACCACAATGAGATATCACCTCACCCCAGTCAGAATGGCTGTCATCAACAAGACAAATAGTAACAAGTGTTGGAGAGGCTGCAGAGAAAAAGGAACCCTCATACACTGTTGGTGGGAATGCAGACTGGTGCAGCCATTATGGAAGGCAGTGTGGAGTTGCCTCAAAAAATTACGAATAGAATTACTATATGACCCAGCAATCCCTCTCCTGGGTATCTACCCAAAAAATCTGAAAACATTTAGAGATAAAGACATGTGTGCTCAATGTTCATTGCAGCTTTGTTTACGGTGGCCAAGACATGGAAACAACCAAAATGTCCTGCGATACATGAATGGATAAAGAAGTTGTGGTATATATACACAATGGAATACTATTTGGCAGTAAGAAAAGATGATATAGGAACATTTGTGACAACATGGATGGATCTTGAGAATATAATGCTAAGCGAAACAAGTCAGACAGAAAAAGCAGAGAACCATATGATTTCACTGATATGTGGTATATAAACCAAAAACAACAAAAGAACAAGACAAAAAATAATAGGAAAAAGAACGAAATAATGTTTTGAATAGGAAAGGAGACATAACTATAATTACAGAATAGATTGAAAATACTGTAATAATACTATGGACAACTTTCAAACTATGGCCAATAAATTTCAAAATCATAAGTGAACTATGCAAATTCCTGAAAAATGTTAAGTGATCAAAACTGGCTCACGAAGAAATAGAAATTCATAATAGGTCTGCATACATTAAGGAAATTGAATCATAAAAGAAGTCATTCAAGAAAATGAATTTGTAAAAGGAATTGAAATAATTCAAAATCTTTCCTCAAAGAATATACCACTTATTATTTTACTATTGCGTAATACGAAACAGTCAGGGATCAAAAAATTCCAAGTTTTATAATATTTTCAGGTTATAGAAAAAAGGGACTACTTCCAAACCCATATTATGGTGGTAGCTTAACCTTAATACCCAAACCTGACCAGGACAATAGGAGAAAGGAAGTGGATGGGCTAATCTCACTAATGAACATAGATGCAAAAATCCTAAACAAAATATTAGCAAACTGTACTAGTAATGCATGAAAAATATATTATGACTAAGTTATATGTATTCTAAGAATGTAAGGTTAACTCAGTATTAAAAAGTCAAGTAATGTAACAGTTCAAAAGAAGAAAACATATCTTCTTAGAATATGCAGAAAAAGAATTCAAGAAAATTCAGTTACCATTCAGAATTATAAAACAAACATCTAACTAACTACAAATAGAAGAAAACATCTTTAATCTGATTTAGATATTTGAATACACATACACACACAGACACACACACACACACACACACACACACACACACACACAGAGGAAATCTATAACCAATCATGAAACATTAAAAGCAAAGCTTTTTAAATCATGAAAAGATAAGAATTATCATTAGCAACTCTTGAAGGTCCTAGCCCACACATTAGATTTTTTTTTTAAATCATGAGGGTTGGAAAGAGGAAAACAAAGCTGTCATTCAGAGATGACATCATTGTTTACCTAGAAGACCCAAATATATACATTGTTAGAATTAGAATAAGATTTGCAAGACTCCCAAACACTAAATCAATACACCAATCCAACTGCATTTCTCTTCATCACCTACTAACAGAATATTTAAATAAAAGAAAAAAGTACCAGTGGCAGCCGGATAGTTCAGTTGGTTAGAGTGTGAACTCTGAACAAAGTTGCCGGTTCAATTCCCACATGGGATGGTGAGCTGCGCCCCCTGCAACTAAAGATTGAAAACGGCGACTGGACTTGGAGCTGAGCTGTGCCCTCCACAACTAGATTAAAGGACAATGATTTGGAGCTGATGGGCCCTGGAGAAACACACTGTCTCCCAATATTCCCCAATAAAATAATAATAAAAAATAATGTTCTCAACAAACTCAGACACGTAATTATGTAATAAAAAATAAAGCACAATTTTTAAAAAGTACCATTAGCGCTAGCAACAAAAAAAATATAAGATACCTAGGAATAAGTCCAACAAAAGATGTGCCAGCCTCATATGCAGAAAATCATAAAACTTAAAAAAGCACATTAAATAAAACTTTTTTTAAATGAAAGATGTTTATAGATAATAAGACATAATCTTATTTAATATTTAAAGACATAATCTCACCTCCCAAATGATTTATGTAGTCAATGCAAACCCAGTCAAAATCCCAAAGAAGATTTATTATGGAATTTAACAAGATACTAAAATTTGTAAGACCAAACAGCCAAGAATAAAGTCAGAAGTAGCAATGAACATAATAAACTGTTACTGGCTGAACAAATGAATGAATACATGAAAGAGCAAAGAAAATAAAAGATTTATTTTGAATAACCTGATTAAATATAATAAAAATGTGTCCATGTTAAAAAAAAGAAAGGAAGAATATAGCTAATACATTACTGAAAAATAAAAGAAAGGGGCTTGCCCTACCAAAGATTAAGACTTATTGTAAAGCTATAGTAATTAAAACAGTGAGATACTGGTGTAATAACAAACAGAATCAAGGGTCCAGCCTCAGATCAGCATACATGGGCAACTAATAAGCCCATTCAATCAATGATGGTGAAATAGTTATTCATATGGGGAAAAAGAATGTGGACCCCTACTTTACCTCATTCAAGATAGGTTAAGGAACTTAAATGTAAAAGGTAAAACTTTAGAGATTAGAACTTTTAGTAGAAAATACAGTAACTTAAAGCAGGAACAGATTTCTCAAATAAGACACAAAAAGCACACAAAAAAATAACCATAAAAGAAAATATTGAAAAATTCAACTGTAGTACATGTTAAAATTTTTGATAATCGAAAGAAATCATAAAGAAGGTAAAAAAGTCAGAAACTTGAAAACGATTTTTAGAAACATTTACAATAAACTGTTTCTATCATGTATCGTATAATAAACTACTCCAAAACTTATTGGCTGGAAACAATTATATTATTGCCCATGATTCTGTGGGTCAGGAATTTGGGCTGAGCTCAGATGGGCAGTTCTTCTGCTTCCAGAGGCATTAGCCAAGGTCACACGTACATGCAGCTGGGAGCTTGGCTAGGCTAGAACTTCCAAGACAGCTTCACTCATATGTACAGCGTTATGAATTGAGGTGGTTGGAATAGCAAAGGGTTGTCTGGGCTGCTCTCCCTGCACAGTCTCTCATCTTGTAGGGCCTCTCTCTTTCCACATGGACCCTCTCTCCAGCAGCATAGCCAGAACTTTTCACATGGCAGCTGGCTTCCAAGAGGGCTAAATGGAAGCTGCAAGGCCTCTAGAAGACCTAGGCCCCATCACTGCTGCCACATTCTCCTGATCACAGCAAGACATGGAGTCAGGTTAGATACAAGAGGAAGAAAAGTAGACCCCAGCTCTTGATGAAGTAACGTGTGCCAACAGGGATGGAAGGACCTTCTGGCAGCCTTGTTGGCAGACATTCTATATACCAATCAAGTTTTAGTATCCAAAATATGTAAAGAACTCCTATGAATCATCAAGAAAAAGACAAAACAATATACAAAAACACAGACATTCATAAGAAGAGAAAACACAAATGGCTCACAAACATGTAAAAAGATGCTTACTCTCATTATTAATCAGGGAAAAAACATTAAACCTACCAAAGGACAAAAATGTAAAAGTCAGACAAGACATAGTGTTGGTAGGAACTATTATAAAGAGCTAGCAGGGACGTAAAATGATACACTACTTTAGAAAACAATTTTACATTACCTAGTAAAGATGAATATGCATACAATTTCACTCTTAAAAATTCTTAAACATATGCCCTGAGGACCCATACGCTAGTATTCTTAGGAACATTTTTTTGGGGGGGGGAGGGAAACACTAAAAACAACCCAAGTGTCAATCAACAATAGAATGGATAAATAAATTATGATAGATTCATATCATGGAATATTATGATGCAGTGAAAATAAATGATCTACACCTAGACTTGCATCAATGTGGATGAATCTCAAAAACATCATGTTGAAGTGAAAAATCAAAGAATATTTCAGTGTGATTCTATTTATATGAAAAATTCACAAATAGTAAAAAAAAAACTCTAAACATTATATTGTTTAGAGGTCCAAACTTACATATGGTAAATACATAAACACACACACACACACACACACACACACACACACACACATATACACACACACACGCACACACACAGATTTATGTGTAGGAAATGCTTAACCCAAAATTTCAGGGTAACTGGAAAGGAGAAGGAGATACTGGTAGTGTCTCTCTCTCTCTCTCTCTCTCTCTCTCTCTCTCTCTCTCTCTCTCTCTCCCCATCTCCCTCTCCCTCTTCCTCTCTCTTTAACTCAATCATGGTTACATGGGTGTTTATTCTAATATTATTCTAATATTTTTATTTCATATAATATTGGTTATAGAAACATTTTGCATATATTTTGCATATATCATGTATTTTTTAAGTGGCAAACAGGCTTTCAACAAATTGCTGAGAACAAACATCCTGGTGACAGTAAACAGATAAACAAGGAAACATCAGATTGGCACGGGAATCAAGTCTTTCTCAATTCGTACAAAAATATTTGCAGATCAAATGTCTGAAATTAGCTTCCAAATAACCTGGGAATGGGGTAATGATGAAACAGCGTTGACCATGAGTTGGTAACTGTTGAAGCAAGGCGATGGGTGCATGGGGGTTGATTTATACTCTTCTCTCTACTATTGTGTATGTGTGAGGAGAAGGAGGAAAAGGAGGAAGGAATGTGGTGGAGAAATCTCACAGATCAGAACTGACACAAGTGAGGATATTTACTGATTATCTGATTGTTAAGTATTCCCTGTTATAAAGAATAAAAGATAGAGTGTATTCAAAAGGAAGGGGGGAAAAAAACAAAGGGGAGTTTCCAGCTCTTTATACACAGGGAAGAGTCTAGTTCTCTAGAACATATGAAAGGCATGAAGTTATAAAAGGTCCCTGTGGGTCACAGGGTAGGTGGTGGAGGAGGTGAGATCATGAAGGTTGGCCATGGATGATCGTTATGAGCTGTACAAGAGGCCTTGTTCTTTCTCCTGCTGCTCCTGAGGACCTTCACGGTCCTGCAGTGGACCTGAATCGCTGGGCTGGCACACAAATAGGGCACTGCGGTCACCGTGGTGTGCCACACTGGCCATCAGTCACCCGACCTGGGTGGTCTACAGCAAGGAAACCCACATCTCCACCAGATCATCCCATTGCATGACTCTGACTTCCCAGGACTTCGATGGCTTATGCCTGCCACCCTTGTGCCTTCCATGCATGAGCATCTGGAAGACCTCCATGGGGCCCAAACCATATCCAACTCCCCACCACAACACTCCACCCTCACCTTCACACGCACTCATCCTATACTCAACCATACCGGTGATTGATAGCTCTGAACTTGCTGTTCACTTTCTTGCTTCTCCTCCTTTGTATGTGTTATATTCCTTTTACCTAACAGTCTGTTGTGCTTCTGTCCTCCTAGGCAATTCACAATCACCCTGCCAGATGGAGGCTGAAGGGGGACCTCCTACCAGAAACTCTCCCTGACCCACAGGTTGAAGGGAGACCTTCCTTCCCTGTTTTATAACATCATCCTCAGTGCTGCGATTGTTTGCAACATTTCTGCTGTTTCCACCCTGCTGAACTGTCACTCTGCTGAAGATCCCACAATCGTGGAAGAGCTCTTTTCTCATATCTCTATGACCATCATTATACATAGGAAAATCATCTAAAACAGCACATGTTTCCTATTTAAAAGACTGTAGATAGTATCAGAGGAAGGTTATTATGTGCACAAGGGGATGTCGTAGTTTAGTCCTAGTTTTGTTCTTGGTTTTCTGTAGTTACATTTTGCTGTGATTTAGATCGCGTTAGCCTAGAGAAGTTTCTGCTGAAATAAAGGACTGTGAGTGGTGTCTTCCTCACCTGAATATTTTTCCCTACTTCATAAACAGCCTCTCTCACCAACACCCACCATCTACAAAGCCAGGCCAACCTCCAAGGGAGCAAGGTGTAGGGGAGATAGAGATGGCAAAGAAGGTACTGGTTTCTAGAAAGTTATAATACCAATGCTCTTCTTGCAAAAAAAGAGATATTTGGCACAGTAAATATTAAATCATTTTTTAAAAAGCAACCTAAATTACATCATGAAATCTATGCTAGAAAAAAGCAGGTCACAGTTGAACTGAAGTTACTTTTTCTGCTTCACTTCAGGACTCCCGTGTTTATTAATCCTGGGAGAAGAACAGCACTCGCTGTAGCCAGACTTGGCAATTTAAACATCTGTCATATCCACAGTATCTGTTTGTATTTAATAATGTTATATATTTTAATCCAGCACTGTTCTATTTTGAATGTGACATTTTAGTGCATGTGCAATGTTTTGGACTACATCTATGGTACAGAGGGCAGCCACTTTAATTTATGGGTGATCCCAATTTTCACTTCCCCCAAACTACAATGGAATTTTTCAATATCCTCAGAATAAATCCCTCTGCTGGAGCAGTAAACATAATACGACAGTGTGTCAACCACGGATTTGTTTCAAGATTATTTACTTACAATTCAACAACACTGCTGGCCCACAGAGTGCCCTGTCAGCAAAAGCTGCATTGTTTGAAGTAGCTCAGAGAAATAGCTAGGGTTTCAGAATCCAAAGAATGTAGTTTTCCTAAATACCTCAGGATTACGAGATGCTATAGAACTAATAAATTTGCTCCTTAAAATAGCCCAGAAGGAATCCTTAACTATTCCTACATGTTTGAAAGTTTAGGTTATTGATGGGGAGAGAGAATGAAGTTTTGTCCCTTAGACTCACATAACAAGTATCATTAGTAACTCCCCCTCCCTTTCTTCTCTTTGTAATTATTTCTAAAAGGATAACATCCAGAGGTAGTAACCTTTTGGAAGAGGACATAATGATGAAATGAAGAAAGAGTATCTGCAAAAACCCACTTCAGCACAACCTTTTAAGCAGCAAATGTTTACCTGATATCAATCACTGTTTCCCAGGATGGTGGGCTGGGTGAGTTCATATACCTATAGAGTGAATTTGATTGCACCACAGATAGGTGTATCTCTCTGGTGATATAGTAACAGAATGGAATGGAATATTCTGTCACTGGTTTATTGTTTACATTTAGGCAGTAACCAAATCTAACCTATATTTACATCATCTTTTATGTTTTAAAGTGCTTTCCTGTCTCAATCTTATTTTTCTTACAACCACCCAGAGAAAGGAATTATCACTATCACCATTGCACACAAATTAGGAAATTTAGGCCCAGAAGACTTATGCAACTCACTTAACTTCACATAGGAAATGAGCCGAAGAATGTGGACAAAAACTTAGGTCTCTTAATGCAGTGGTCATAACCTCTGGTCTATCCATGACGTATTTGTGCAAATTCACATTTGTCTAAGAGGAATATGCACATGAATCACGTACAGAGACTTAATCCATAGTAATGGATTTTTCAACTGAGACCATGGCCACCCAGAATAAAGAATTCACTTCTCAGCCTCCCTTGCAGCTACAAGTGGCCAATGGAGTGTGAGCAGAAGACATGTGGACGACTTCTGGTTCATAGAAGGCTTGCGTGTCCTCCTCTCTCAGCCTGGGTTTCCCTGAGAGTAGAATCTGAAGCTAAAGCTTGACTGCAGGTTTGTTTGGGAAGTGGTTTCAGGGAGCAGGAGTGAGGGTAATATGGAAGAATGTGACAAGGAAGGAGGAAGAGCCAAAACAAGAATAAGTTACTGAGTTGGCCACTGTTATAGGTGACTGGTGCTCAATCCTACAGGATCTTCTGATGGGAAGGGGTAGATATTAATCTGCCATTGTTCAAAGTCATTGGTCAAAACTCACCCACACCACTGGGTTATACTTGCTGTGATAGCCAAGAAGCCCCAGAACAGAAAATGAGAGGCGAGGGGCCTGGCAGAAGGTGAAGCACTGCCAGGTTACAGCTGTGCCAACTGGCAAAATCTGCACAGCTCTGGGCATCGCAGTAGTGGTTAGGTAGGCCTGAGAGGATTTGAAGTGGTACTCAAGAGTGGCGTGGTACATCTCCCTTCCTGCTTGCTAAGATGCCTGTGGGGGGAGCTGTCTTGGACCATGTAACAAGGGCAAACAGCCAAGGAGGGCAGGAGCAATAATACTGAAGGATCTTGGTGCCCTGGGAATATCTGTGTAACCAGGCAAACTTGGACTATATAAGAGAGAGAAATAAATCTCTTTTATTTAAGCAACTGTTTTTAGAAACTAATAAAAGGTAAGTCTGATAAATATAAGTTGTAAAAATCAAACTGGAGAGATTTGTTCAGATAGTGAATACAAATTTAGGTATCAGTAAACAGCTGACAGAGCTATGGTCTATATGACAATCACATTGAAAATGTCACCACCATGTGACTCAGTCCATGACACCAAAGAACAGATCCAACAATTTGGTACTGAATTATTGAGTTAACTGGGTAGCGTTGCCACTGAAACACAACCCCTCCAAATATTTTATTAAATATATACATTCTTGCCTTGGAAAAGTGTGTTTTAAGCTGGAGTATTGCAAAGATGGTACTTTTGAAAATATAAATATGATTATTTTATATCAGTGTATCACACCAATTCTCAAGGAGAATTGAAATAGAACATAGAACATGAAATACACCCTCATGGAATAATTAACCTTTGTAGTTAATAGCTAATAAATGACTAAACTTGACAGAACCTTGAATAGGATGTCTCTTCAAACTGCATATAATGACTCAAAGGGAAGATTGTGCCACATCACAGAGGAGATAGGTACAGAGAAGTGGGGCCACGTGGCCAAAGTGACACAACTTGAATTGAAATGCCAAAGCTGAGATTTGAACCCAGGTATGTTTGGCTCAAAAGCCCAGGCTTTGCCTATTATGCTAAATCTAATGGAATAAAGCTTTAAGCTTTCATATTCTCTGAGACTTTAGAAGGTCTAAAATAAGAAGTTCACCTGCCTTGTACTTAAAAGGGGAGCCATAGGGAAGAACACTGGAGTGGAGATCAGAACACAGGCTAAATCGTTGTACCGCTGCTTGTTGTGTGAACAGGGAAATAGCTGAGTCTCTGGTATCAGGTGCTTCACTGATAAAATGGCAATAATAAAACACACATTTGTAGGCTTTTTGAGAAGTGAAATAAGACAGTATGTGTCTACAGAAGTGCTTTGTAAACCATAAAGCACTAAATTTACTGAACGTTTCTGGAAGGCCTGGCGCAGTGCTAATCATTTTACGTGGATTATCTCATTTAAAGGCACCACTGCAATCCTATGAGCGAACTGCTTTCCCACCCCATTTTATAGGAATTTGAAGTTTAGCTTGCCTGAGGTCATGTAACTAGTAGTGGGTGGGGCTGGCGTTCAAAGGCTCTAGGCCCACTCTCAAGTCCCCACCACACTGGTGCCATGTGCACATGGGTCCTATGGTCACAAACCTATATATTGACAAACCACCAGCCTAACTGAGACAAATTGTACCCTATAGCTGCAATATCTCTGGCTTCTCCTCACTGAGGTTGTCATAGGCTCTGGCAGAGGTGGAATGACCACAGTCCGAGGAGAAACCATGAACCGTGTTGGGGATGGGGAAACTTTTCCCCTTCCCTCTTAGTTTTTCTGACTGGTAGGATTATTAAAATGACATAAAGCAGATTCACAAGAGAAAATCAAGTTTCAATACGTGTGCAATTCACATGATACGTGGGGAATTCACATGAGCATGAACATTCCAAAGACAGTGAAGCAAAATGAGGTACATATACCATTCTGGACCAAGAAGGGGGCAGCAGGGGCATAAGGAAGCTTGCCTCATTTTAAAGAGAAGTAAGGAAAATTTATGAGAGGATGAAAAGGGTTAATGTTTGGTAAATAAATGTTTGTTGGGCCATCTAGAAACAATGGGACAAAAGGGGGATCACATGGGCCTTGCTAGGCTCCTCCCTGTCCACCACTCCTAGTTCAGATTAAACTGTAGTTATCTATGATATCTCCCTTCCTGGAGCAGGCCCTCTATCTTAAATTCTTTTAGGCAGTTAGGGGGAAGGCCAGATTATTTCCGCGCAAATTAATCTGCATGCCAGAGTGGCACATTTTGGAGATACTCATTCTGAACCCCTGCAGCTGCTTTTCAGTTAAGATAAAGGATTCAACTCCTGAAAATGTTCTCAATCTTATTCCATTTATCTAGGAATTAATCCTAGCCTTGTAAATTTCTGGAGTGCCCCCCTGCTAAATTCATTTATTTGCTGTTGTGTATTCTAAATTAATCCTTAATGAATCAGGAATTCTAAGACACTCTGTCCTTTATTTTGAACGATACATAAGCATAAAATATATCATTTATGCCTTAGACTCTAAAATTTGACTGTGTTGGAAAATTAGGACATTCAGTTTCAAAGCAGAAAGAGAGTCTAAATACTGTCTCTCACTTTCTTAAGATTCACTAAATACTAATGATTTTGATAGTTTCACAAAGACAGGTCTGTGGTGAGATATGCACCCTCCCTGCCTTTTTCAACCAAACTTGGTAGATGAGTTTGAAGTGTGAGTTTATATCTGAGAGCTCACTTGCTTCCTCTTCCTCCTCTTGCTTCATTCCCATCTGTTATCCTTAAAATATTATTTTTCAAAGCGCCTGTATGAAATCTGTTCTTAGAGGATGTGGGGAGCTTTAAAATTAACAAACTATGGGCTGACACTAATGCGGTGGGGCCTGAAATCACCCTGGCAGACAAACACTTCATATGAGGTGTAATTGAAAACAATACAGGAAGTAAATGACCCAGTTTCCCATTCTAAGTTTTGTCGCATGTAAAGCATTCAGGGCAAAAGGAACCCTGACGGGTGCCAAAGGAAAAAAACAAAAAGCATGAATTTCAGATAAGAACGATCCAGAAACCAAAGGAATTTGGAAAGGGCTTTGTAGGTGCAAAGTAGCAAATGCAGAACATGATGGAAAGTAGGAGGGCCAGCAATTCCGGGTGCTGAACCCACTGAGTTTCAAAAGATGTTTGATCAACATCTAAATGAAAAGCCTCCATGGGGATGCTCAGTTGCCAACGGGAAGGGATGAGGGAGACATCAGCTCCTCCTGTCCTAATTGCACCCCTTTTCCTATTTGGAGGCATAGCAGGAGGGAGCCGTAATATGATTACTTGTTTATGAAGGGATTTCTAGTTGCTGCTTGAGAGGACACTAACATGACCTATTGGTTTCTTTTGATGTTTTGTTTGCTGACACAACTACTATACTTTGAAATGCAGTAGAACTGTAATTTAGTTCAGAAGCTGATTTTTAAATGTACATTGCAGTAATGGAACTGATTTTTATTTGAAATCCACTTAGAATTTTTTTGTTAATACAAGTCCTTTCTTCATAAAAGGCATGTGTTACTGTCACTTTCATTTGGTTTCCCCAATTCCCAATGATCTGGGGAGCAGACTTCTGAAAACATAGCTGTTGGGGCATATGTGGGAGAGGGTCACATTCCCCAGCTATTCTGCTCCCTCTCTGTGCCATACATAGGCCCTCAGGGGTAGCCTCTAAGACTATACCTGGAGCAGCCTCACTGCCAACCAGAGGGGCCCTCTAGGCCCAAAGGGGTGCTGGCGAAAAGGCCACAGGGACATGATGGGTAAGTAGGCTCCTCTCCTTCCAAGCTGGTTCAGGGGAGAAAAACCAAACAGATTAATTGCTACCACTGCAGTTGTTCACTTTCCCTTATGAGCTGGTACTATAGCATGATCTGTCCTTCAATAAAGTATTTATGCTGTGCTAAGGAACTAGGCATGACTGAATTTTGGACTAGAATTCAATTTTCCTTCTGGCTCTGTCTTTTTGTCTGAGACGTGTCCTTATTACTTGAACCCTAGCTGAAGAAGTGGCCAATATAATGACTGGATGAGCAATATAACATGCAGCCCATAGGCCAAGTTCAGCCTGACCTGTTTTCTACAAGACCTCTTTTCTTGGGCCTGCACAGTCGTTTTGTTTGTTTTGTTTTTTAATTTGACTTTCAATGACTTTTAAAAGGGCACAAACTCTCCAGGTTGCTGCTAATCCCTAAATGTACCCTTAATATGCAGTCTACTTGGCTCATTCTGTGTTACCAACACCCCTGTGGTCTTTTGACCTTCCCACTTCTAGTGAGCGGAAAATTTTCCTCATGTAATAGCGGAGTCAGCTTTAGATGCTGAAGTCTCAGGGCTCTTGGAGAATGAAAGAAGGTGGATCAAAGAGTAAACCAATAGCTTAGTCACTGAGATGTTTTCAACATCCAAGTAAGCCACTCTCAGGCTTTGGGGTGCTGCATTTTCTGTTACATGCCTGCATTTGGTGGGCACTCTGCACATTTCTTACATGGTGGTGAACTGCTGGATCATAACTCCTGTGAGGTTCTGCTTTGGGTTTATATCAACATAGATTGTGTCTTTCTTCAGCCTGTTTCCATCAAAGCAATGCTTAAATGGGGCTGATGTGGGCTCTGGGAAGAGTGGGCAGTCATTTTTTGTTGAATGCATTTCATTTCACTCTACCTCTCAAGTTCAAAATGCTCTGGAGATTCATTCATCCTCCTTCTGCTCCTCCTCACCCTTCCTTCCTACCTCTTCTTTGACTCCAAAATCCAAATGATGTATAAGTGGAGAGGATCTTGGCATGGGCAGTGGGAAAACATTGTCGAAGTTTATTTTTTTCACCTCAAGCTCCACATTGGATCCCACATCTGACAGAGTTTGCTAAAGCATGTAAGGTTATAGTAGCCCCTGGTCATGTCCTCCTCAGGGTACACTTAAAGTCACATTTTTTTGGAGGGAATCAAATTTGCTCAATAGTCAGTCATTAAAAACCATAATAGAACCAGCAAATATGCTATGGAACAAAACAATTCATTTTTAAAAAAAGATAAAACACAGGAATATAAAGACGTTTTATGCTTGGTGTAGGCTTTTTCTGAATGTTTCTCTGGATCTCAAGGGAGTGTTTTAATTCTCCTTCACTATTAGGAGTATTTGGGTGAAAGTTTGAGAAGCAGTGTGAGATTCTGATAAATTCTTTTCTAAAACACAGTCTGCTTTTGTAACTGAGTGGAGTATTTCTTTATTTCTGGGGTTCATGGAATGAGAAATTATGTAGCCCTTGGCTGGACACTTAAGTCTGTTCCTGGGCTTGCCAAAAAAGCCTGGGCTGAGTCACTACCCTGGACTTCGTAGTCTCAAAGACCACCGGGATTGTAAAACTCTTGCTGCTCAGTCCATTTCTTGTAAATGGTTCCACATATTCAAAAATAAATAGTTTAGTTCTGTTATTGTTGGTTTGGGGGTCACCCCTCTGGCACAGTTGTTCTGCTTATGTAGAATTGTCAAGCATTTGTATTTTCTCTATTCTGCATGTGTTGGAAAGTAAATAGGCAGCAATAAAGAAACTTTATTATGCATGTTTTCTGCCCTTGGGTGGTACCTGGAATTTACTGAATTTGCTGAGTGCAACTTAAATTTTAAAAGGCTCCCGAGGCTCACCTTTTTATGCCATGCAAGTCAAATGGAAAACCAAATAACTAGAATAAGCAAGCTGCTGGGTCCTTTCTCTTGGTCTCAACTGACCCCAGACCTTGTTGTGGAATTCCAGCACCTCTCCCACCCCTCCTCCAGCTGTTAAGCTTCCATGACCAGATTTAAACAACCATCTCCTCTCCTCCTCTCAGATAATCAACAACTGATTTAGTATATTACCTAGGACATTCTGGCACAAAGAATTTTAAGTGTAAAAACAAAACTGCTCATATCCACTGATTTTCCAGGACATCTCATTTATTTTATGTCAGTCTTAATAGAACTTGAAAAGTGACATTAAAGCAATGAAACTGATTTTCACAAGCACTATATAGACTCTCACTAATGCCAATTAAAGCACTTTGCCCAGACTGCTTCCCACTAACTTGTACCCCAAGCTGAAAGTAGGGGATGGAGTAAAGAAGAATGAATGTAAATACCAAGCATATTACTCTTTCTCTCAGTGACTTGCCTCAGAAGGGGACCCTGCCTGAGAGCCTATAAAATCTTGTTAACTCTTTCTAAGCAAGATACTTAATTATTGTTAGGTTTAGGGAAGAAAATGAATATCATATCTTCCAAGTGATGCTACTTTTTGGTGATAATATCAACTTTTGGAGAAGGAAGCACAGTGTAAACAAAGTCTCAGCACTGGACTCAGACAGGCCAGGGTTTAAATCCCAGAGCCACTATTTATTGGCTGTGTACCCCTGGCTATGTTACAGTCCTTTCCTGGGCCATTTTTTTTCATCTGCAAAATGGGAAATGATAATAAGGATTAAATAAGATAGCAAATGCAAGGAGACAAGTTCAATCCTAGGCACACAATTAGTGTAAGTTTCCCTTCCCTTTTCAAATCAGATTACAGATTATGAACATAAAGTAACTCCTGACCAAGAACTGACTCTGGCTGAGGGCACTGTTTTCTACGAAGCGAGCTCTTGGTGGCCCTTAGTTGTGACTGTTGATTGCACACATCTGGAAACTATGACAACCGTTGTGCTTTGAGCTCAGCTTGGCCCAAATGTAGTTCTATATAAGGCAGCTTCTATACTTCAGTTTTCCCAACACATCATAGCTTGGCTTGAATTTGGGCAGAGGAGTGAGTGTCAAAAGAAATGCACAATGTCTGGGAGGAATTCACATTCAACAAACAATTACCCAGATATGTATGGCCCCATTAGGGAACAGGAGTAGCACATTGAACAGGATCTCTCTTAAGAAGCTGTATTATTATGCCTACTTTGCAGATGCTTCAACTGAGTCTGGGAGGATAAGTGACTTTCTCAAGGTCACAGACATAACAAGGCATGAGCTTGGGGTAAGATCCCAGGATTTTCAACCTGGTTATGAAAACAGGAGGATTTACAGTGTTGGAAGACTGGCAGCGGCAGTGTCTACTTGCCAGTCTACTTTGCATTGACACTCTCTGTGACAAGTGCTTGATAACTTGACAAGTTTCCTTGACCTTCGGAAACTCTGTGATTAGGCCCTTTGTCCGTTATGTCACATATGAACTGGGGCAGGTAGTGAGATCTGGCTAATTAAACATGTCATGTAAACAATATCTGACCACCAATTTAAAAAAACAAAATGTATAAAACACTCCTAGCATTAATTTAATCTTTAGGAGGTTTTGTTTGTTTTATTTTGATGATTCAGAAGTATTTTAAGTCCAACATTAATCGTCATTCATTTGTTCAACAAATATTTACTAATCTACTTACTATGTGTCAGGCACTGTTCTAGATGCTGGAGATATAAAAACGCTTCAAAACAAAACTCTTTAAAATGGCCTCTCTTGTGACAGATTGAGTAGTGATAAATTGAGATTTTCTTTCCTAAAGAATGCTAAAAAATGTCAGCTTTTTTTTTTTTTTTTTTAACTGTTGAAAAATTTAAGAAATATAGAGCAATTCTAAAGGTAATTCCTTCCTGGGATTACTTAGTGAATTTTTTTCTTTCTTTTCACTTTGAAAAGCTTCCATTTCCTCTCGCCCCTCTGTTCTCAGGAGGCAATTTTGTGTCCCAACATGTTCTGCATCATCTGCCGATGTCCACTGCCAAAGCAGGGCAATCAGAGTGTGGATTTCAGTACAGCCCTGATTGGATGATAAACAGTGAGAGTAATATGCTGCTAGAGTTTTTTTTTTTTTCTTTTTTAATGCCAGAATACCAGAATGCAGTATTTCAACCCCCCTTTCTCCAAATCAAAAGCTTAGTGAATGAAATTATGACTGTTATTCAAGTGCAATTATACTGAGTATGTAAAATGGAAACACTGAGAGTAAATCATACATTTGGATATTACATTTCATATTTCAGTGTATGCCAAGTAAGCTAGTGAAGTTTTATTATTGTTGAGTGTAATGTCAGGAGACAAACGTCTACAAATTTTATACATAACTTTTTCCATTTTATCTGTTTTCCATTTATGTCAATTTGAACACATGGTGTGACTTTTAATATCCTCTCCTTCTTCCCCATATTTAATGCCAAAGGATCAAACTCAATCTTGATTATCCTAAATTTACCCTAGGTAACCTCAGACTAAGAGGTTTTTATTATTATTATTATTATTTAGTATGGAAAAGGAGAGACGAAGAACCTCTAAATAACCCTATAAACCTGGTCCCATAGTTTCTGACAAATGGCCTGGAAAGACTAGCAAGTGCCAGCACATTATAGAAGACAACTGTGGCTGCGGACAGTTCTTGCCAGAGCAGGTCTCAGCTCATGGAAACTGGGTAATCACCGAGGGAGCTGTGGATTATAACGAAATAAGATCTCGCAGACATGGTGGGCCTGGTGAACTGAGCCTCACTAGGAGAGTGCAAGGGAAGGGTTTGGGAATGAATGAGGGGAGGCCCTGAGCGGTCTCTCGCGTGGGGAGGTGGGGGAGGGGGAGGGGTGCTGGAGCCAGCCCAGCAACCGCTGCTGAGGCACCGTGAAAGGTAATAACCGCCGCAGGAAGATGGCTTCCAGCTTTAAGAAGCCAAACGTGGCCTCTGCCAGCCAGAAAAGAAAGGTGGACCCTAAGCCTGAACTCACTGAAGATCAGAAGCAAGAAGTTCGTGAAGCATTTGATCTCTTCGATGCCGATGGCAGTGGGACCATCGACGTGAAGGAGCTGAAGGTGGCCATGAGAGCGCTGGGCTTTGAACCCAGGAAGGAAGAGATGAAGAAGATGATCTCTGAGGTGGACAAAGAAGGTACCGGGAAAATCAGCTTCAATGACTTCTTGGCAGTGATGACTCAGAAGATGGCCGAGAAAGACACCAAAGAAGAAATTCTGAAGGCTTTCAGGCTCTTTGACGATGATGAAACTGGGAAGATCTCTTTCAAAAACCTAAAGCGTGTGGCCAATGAGTTGGGGGAAAACCTCACGGATGAGGAGCTGCAGGAAATGATTGACGAGGCCGATCGGGATGGAGATGGCGAAGTGAACCAGGAAGAATTTCTTCGCATCATGAAAAAGACCAACCTCTATTAAAATCGGTTTCTCCCGCAAGCGTGTGTAGAGAAGTTGAGTGACTTGCTGGGTTCCCAGCTTCTGCTTTGTGAAACCCTGAGTTAGAGAACAGCTCTATCCCAACTCTTACCCCCCAATTTGTCTAGATCCTTCTATTTCCAAATCTCTAGCTCAAATATAGAAGTTTAAAGATGTTTTTAACGTGAGTTTTGTTCTTTAATTCTCAAGAGCAGACCCAGAGTACTTTAGGTTGAATAAAAAAGGGGGGCCCTGAAAAGCTTCAAATGGCCCATCATTTGCCTTTCATTGGTGGACATCCATTAAAATGAAATGCAGGATGATTTCTTGGGACAAACAGCAGTGCATTGTTCTAGTATGATGAGGTAGAATCAACCAGCAAGTATCCTACCTATTGCTTCTCACCTAACTGAATATCGGTTTGAAGAAAAGCAGTGAAGCTACTTACTTGAGCTCAGGAAAGATACTGTTCTAAAGTATAGGCTTGCCTTTGGGTGGTGCTAAATTGGGCAATTTGACTGTTCTCTGACTTCATTACATGCAAATGGTTCTTCATTTGTGTGTAAATCATCTACTATGGATTATCCAGGGCCAGAATGTATATTTGGGCTACAGAATAAAAACGAAATAATATTGGCCCAAGATAAGTACAATTTGCTTAAGAGAGTAAGTTAACTAATGATTTTGAGTAAGTATTCATAAATGTAAGATATTAGTTTAGGAAATTCTAAAAAATATAATACATTTTAAACTGTTTATCTGTCCCTGGAAAGATCAAGTGTTTTAGTTATTAGATTATTATAACATAACCATATTCATTTAATTACTATTTTATTACAAGCTACTATCTACCTGATTTTGGTTCTTGATACTTGATATCTTTGCCCTTCTGATATATAGTTGATGCCAGAGTGTCTGGCTTATAAATCGTTCTCTATTTTATAATCCCAGGAAACTATTTCACTGTGGCTTGTGTATGTGTTAATATTACTTGTTTTCTGTTAATAATTAAGCCTTTCTTGCTTTGGAAAAAGATACATACCCTTTTGAATATCTACAAATCTGAATTTAGGAAAAATTTAAATATTATAATCATAAGAAGACAATCTATCTGCTGAGATGGAGGCCTAAACTAATTTTTGATAATGTGCAACAAAGCTATTAAACAGGCAAGATATTTTGGTCACAACTAAACCTAAGTTAAATCTTCATACAAAGTCCCATTAAGATAAATGCTGAAATTCTGGGAAGTTTGCCACTTGCTTTGACAACACTTTTATCCTTCAGAGGGTGGTGGATCTAAGCAGGGGAACTACTAGTCTGGGCTTAGTTCTCATTAACAGAGACTAATTTGTCAAAGCAGGAATACTAGCTGAAATGATGGGTATGTGGGCACTCGCTGTGAGAAAGGATTTTGCTGAGATGGCTGGGACCAGGCAGGGAACTCACCCAGGCTGTAAATGCTAACAGTTCAGGTTCAAGGTCTTAATGTGGACTCAGGTGCAATCATAGAGAATTCAGCTGCATCAGGGTGAAGGACCTGATCTGAGAGCAAGAGGAGTATGTTATTCTTGGAAGCAGAGTTTCTGGCATCCTGTTGACCAGTCTTGACCAAAGATCTACATATGGATCAAGGTAGAAATACCAGAAACAAAGTTGGCAGAAACTAGGAGAAAAGGTAAGAGCCTCAGTCAACTGGGCTGGACTGGTTCCCGGTCCATCAGAGGATAGAAGTGAAAACCAGGAGCCCAGCCTGAAGCCCAGCAGTCAGGCTGCTCAAACACCCTGGGGTCAATCGTGGAGGTGGCAATCTAGTCCTTAAAAGAGTTGCCCTCAGGGTACAATCCATCCCACACAAAGGAAGAGGGCTCCATAATATTTCTAAATCCCACCATAGCTAAGGAAGAACCTCTGATGCACTATTAGCCTTGCTTCTCAGTTGGCTCATACTTTGGGGGACAGATGGTAAAGGGGGGAGGGGAGAGAACTAGAGCTGGCCTAGACATTTGAATTTTAAGAGAAGTTAACCATACATTTCTAGCTGGGTCAGACATGTAGCCTCATCTTTACAAAAGAACACAAGAGATTCAAAGGAAATTTATAGACACCTATTTGCAGATGAGGAAACACAGCTATAAAGTTTGGGACAAACTAGAAAGCAGTTTTTTGTTTTTTTCCAAGTCAAGTTGTTGTCCTTTCGATCTTGGTTGTGGACGGTGCTGTTCAGCTTCAAGTTGTTGTTCTTTGAGTCTTAGTTGTGGAGGGTGCAGCTCAGCTCCAGGTCCAGTTGCCATTGCTAGTTGCAGGGGGCGCAGCCCACCACCCCTTGCGGTACTCAAGGAATCGAACTGGCAACCTTTTGGTTGAGAGCCCACGCTCCAACCAACTGAGCCATTTGGGAGGCAGCTCAGCTCAAGGTGCCATATTCAATCTTAGTTGCAGGGGGCAGAGCCCACCATCCCTTGCGGGACTCAAGGAGTTGAACCGGCAATCTTGTGATTGAGAGCCCACTGGCCCATGTGGGAATTGAACCGGCAGCCTTCGGAGTTAGGAGCATGGAGCTCTAACCGCCTGAGCCACTGGGCCGGCCCTAGAAAGCAATTTTCACTGGACTGTTACAAATGGTCCCAATAAAGAAGCAGGAAGCATACCAAAGAAATGCATGTGAGTAAGGATCGCACTGATAATTCCTTGCTTTCTAATGACAACTGTAATAGATGAAAAGCAGAGTATAAGACCAAGCATGAAAATATGACAGCATCAAAGTTGTATATAATGTCAAGAAAATGAATGCCACAAATGAGCAGGACAGCAAAGGGAATCTTTTCCTTAAAGACATCTTAGTTATATTCTAAGAAGATATAGGAAGGGATAGGCCCAACACTTTAGATTACTGCAGGTTGGTTTCCATGAGAAGCAGACTCTTGAGTCTGAGGTTTTGTGTGCAGATCACATGGGTGAAGGAAGGGAAGAAATTAGGACTGAGCAGATGAAGTTGGGTTGTCATGCAGTCATGACAAAGGCCTCCGCTTAGCTCTGGAGCAAGGACAACCCTACAGAGATATCCCAAATTGGGACAAAGAAGTTGGGCCTTTAAAATGTTTCATTGGTTGACAATCACGTGAGCCATGAGCCGTTCCCAGGAAGGGGACATGACTTTGAACAAAGTGGCCCTCCTCAGCCAAGGGTAATTACTAGGAGGGAAAATTCATTTGCAAGCTGTTAGCTGTCAACAGTCCCAGCACCTGGGGGGATGAAGACTTCAATTCTGAAGTGCAGGGCCAGAGGGGAGATCTGGGAAGTGCCCTACAGCTTCCGCTATAGCCCACCCTTCTACCACTTAGATCCTCGTATAAGTTCTGTGAGAAGCTAATTCAGGATTCTGATGGACTCTATTTGTGAGAGAAGTTTATCAAAGGAATATTAGAGGGACAAACTACAGCCCCTCACACAGCAGCTGGTCTCAAGGCCACAAATAGTATTCATCTCTCTCCACTATACAATCTCGATTTCCCACACCCCCAGCACCTCTGCTGATGTAGGGGACTTAGCTGGTGATATGACCCAGGTCTTCATCCTTGAGATGTCTGAGTACCACCCCTCCCCACCTCCCCCCAAAATCACCTGTCCTTGTCAGTCTTTGGCTGCTATACTTATCCATTTACTTTAAAATTGAGTGAAAGAGCATCGAGAGACACTCAGGTTTATTACCTGGTGCCAAATATACTTTCCCATATTCTTTCTGCAGCTCTACTTCCTCCTGATGACCACAATCAATTATTCATGGATGATTCCTTTCCTTGACTGTTGCTCTCTCAGCATAAGGAACCCACTGTGATTGGATGATACACATTAGTTTGACATTCAATGGCTCGCTTGCTGTGCCCATTTGTGGGAGCACTGCCTCTCTGGGAACCAAGATTGCTAAATACACATAGTTTGAAGTTGTGGGGGTGAGAAGCCACAATTAAAGAGCAGATGACTGAGAATTAAGGTAAGAATTACTTCCACTGTTGCTGGACTCATGTGTTCTGACTAAGAGAAACCATACCATATAATGGTAATTGATATAGAGTGTATGTTGCATCCTGGAGGATGGCACCACATCTGCACTGGTTATCATATCCAAGCTGGCCCCTCAGAGGCATCTGCAACAGGTTTTTCCATTGCTCCATCATGCTGAAAGCTTCTGTATATTATAGAACCCATAGATTCAGTGGCCATATGCCACTGCTGCACTGCCTTTCCTGTAAAGTGGGTCCCTCAGCCCAACATAATATTATGTGGAATCCTATGTCAGTAGAGTAAATACTCAGATATGGTGCTGAATGAAGCTCTGCAAGCAGGAAAGGCAAACCCATGACCAAAATATGTGCCAAGGCCAATGATAATGAATTACTTGTCTTTCCAGGAGAGAAGAGATCCAATTGGACTACTTGACACCAAGAGGCCAGTTCGTTTTGAGGGTCAGTACTGTTCTGCATTTGGAAGCAGCAGTAGCTATATTATTCTTGATGACTGGGAGCCTTTGCTTTGGGCTCATGCATAGCCTCCATCTCTGTCACAAGGACCACTCCATTCATGTGCCTGTGGTGCCAGCACTGGGGTGGCCAATGACAGCGGTAGAGTGATGTCAACTGGCCAAATCATTCTGTCTTCTTGGTTGTTTGGTGTCTCTTCTGTGATAGGCACTCCCCGATAGGTGTTAATATGAATTACAAAGATCCTTACAGTTCCTACCCATTGCTATAAATCCATCTATGTGCCTTTTCTCCAGACCTTTTTATCCCTAATGTTTCCTTTTCTTGGTCCTGAACAATCAGCCAAATAGTTGGTCACCACTGTCTGAGTCTACGTATAATGTAATCCCAGGCCACTTCTCTTTCCACACAAAGTGGATGACCCAGTACACTACCAGAAGTTCTGCCCCGCTGGGAGGATTTCCCCTTTCCCTGCTATCTTTTGGGTCAATGTCAGTAGTCCATTAGACCAAGTTGACCTATCCTTGAACCAAGCTGAGCCTTTTTACTCCTCCAACAACTGGTCATAAGGGACTAAGTACCCCGTGTCGTCATAGGTATGAACTGAGGGAGGAACTCTGGTGCAACATCATGGATGACATGGGGACGTCCTCCTTATGCAGCTTATGTGGGCCCTGTGGCCATGCTTGTGCCTGATCCCAGATATACTTCTTTTTCTAGTTTCCTAAGGTGGCATATTACATTATTTATTTTAGATCTTTCTTCTTTTCTAATATATGTATTTAATGCTATAAATTTCCTTCTAAGCACTGCTTTTGATGTATCCCACAAGTTTGGATAGGTTGTGTTTGCATTTTTATTTAGTTTCAAGTATGTCTTAATGTTTCTTGAAACTTCTTTGACCCATGTGCTATTTAGAAGTATATTGCTTAATCTTAAATATTTGCAATTTTTTAGCTATTCTTCTATCTTTTCTAATTTAATTCCCTATGGTATGAGAACAGACTTTATATGCAATCTATTCTTTTAAATGTGTTAAGATGTGTTTTATGGACCATACCATAAGTCTATCTTGGTGAATATTCTGCGTGAGTTTGAGAAGAATGTGTAATCTGCTATTGTTAGATGAAGTATAATAATGTCAATTATGTTTAGTAGATTGATGATGTTAGTGAATTCAACTATGTCCTTAGTGATTTTCTGCCTGCTGGATCTATCTGTTTCTGATAGACGGCTGTTGAAATCTCCAACTACACTAGTGGATTCATATACTTGTACTTCTCCTTATAGTTCTTTCAGTTTCTGCTTCACGTATTTTTTAGATGCATACGTGTTAAGAATTTGTATATATTCCTGGAGAATTGACCCTTTTATGATTATGTAATGCCCCTCTTTATCCCTGATAATTCTCCTTGCTCTGAAGTCTGCCTTCTCTGAAATTAATATCACTACTGCAGTTTTCTTTTGACTAGACTTAGCATGGCTTATCTTTGTAAGTTCCCTTATTTTTACTACAGCTGTGCCTTTGTATTTAAAGTAGGATTTATTATATACAACATATAATTGCATATTGTTTTTCTATCCATGCTGTCAGTCTGTCTTTTAATTGGTGTATTTAGACCACTCACTTTTAAAGTAATTTTTTGTATAGTTGGATTAATAGCTACCATATTTGCTACTATTTTCTAGTCATTGTTCTTGTTCTTTCTCTCTTTCTTCCATTATTTTTCTGACTTTTCTGGTTTTAACTGAGAATTTTATATGGTTCCATTTTCTCTTCTCCTTTAGCATATCAATTATACTTATTTTAAAAAAACATTTAGTGATTGCCCTAGACTTTGCAATATACATTTACAACTAATTCAAGACAACTTTCAAATAGCACTATACTGCTTCACAGCTAGTGCTTGTTCCCAACTCATTCCTCCCTCCCCTGATAGCATTTCTGTCATCCATAACATTTCTTTATCCATAAGCTAAAACGACTGAATACATTGTTGCTATTATTATTTTGAATAAATTATTATCTAATAGATCAATTAAAAATAATACAAAGAAAATATTTTATTTTATTTTCATTTATTCTTTCTCTAATGTTCTTCTCTTCTTTATGCATATCTGAGGTTCTGGCCTAAATTATTTTCCTTCTCTCTTGAAGAACTTCTTTCTTACAAAACAGATCTACTAATTCCCTCAATTTTTGCTTATCTGACAAAGTCCTTATTCCTCCTTCACTCTTGAAGGATAGTTTCACTGAATCCAGAAATACAGGTTAATGGGTTTCCCTTTAAACACTAAATATTTCACTTCATTTCTTCTTTCTTGCGTCGTTTCTGAAGTCAGTGTAATTCTCATTCTTATTTCTCTATAAATATGCTGTTTTTTCCTGACTCTGAATTTCTTTCCAAAATTTCTTTTCGCTTTTGATTTTATGCAATTTGTATATAATTATGTATAGATTTTTGGTGTTGTCAGAGTTTCCTGGATCTGTGGCTTGTTTCTGTCATTAATTTTGGAAAATTTTTAGCCATTATGACTTTTACTATTTCTTCTGTTACTTTCTTTTCTTTCTGGTATTCCTGTTATGTGTTTTGTATACCTTTTGTAATTGTTTCACAGTTCTTACACATTCTTTTCTATCTTTTGCATTCTTTTTTCTCTTTACATTTCAGTTGTGGAAGTTTCTACTGATATATTTTCAAGCTCGTTGATTCTTTCCTTGGCTATACCCAGTCTATTAATGAGACCATCAAAGGTATATCTTCATTTCTGTTTCAGTGTTTTTTATTTCTAGCATTTCCTCTAGATTCTTTCCTAGAGTTTCCATCTCTCTGCTCATATACATATCTGTTGTTTCATATTATTCACTTTTTTCATTAACACTCTTAGCATATGTATTATTTAAATGATTGGAACCAGTTGTTTGTTGGGATGTTGAGTTTTTCAATAACCCTGAAGATTTTCTGTCTAATTATTCTATCAATTGTACAGAGAGGGATGTTGAAGTTTTATTGTGGATTTGTTTCTTTATGTGGATTTTCTCCTTTTAGTTCTACTAGTTTTTGCTTCACATATTTTGCAGCTCTGTTGTTTGGTGCGCAGACATGTAGGATTGCTATTATTTCTTCATGGATTGATCCTTTTATTATTCTATCATGTTTCTCTTAGTCTCTGGCAATTTTCTTTGCTCTGAGTCAATGTTTTATGATATAAATATAGCACTTTTTCTTCCTTTGATTAATGTTTGCATGATACATCATTTTCAATCTTTTTACTTTCAACTTGTCTATATCATTATATTTGCATTGAATCTCTTGCAGACAGCATGTAATTGGTTATTTTAGTCCATGCTGTCAATATCTGTTTTTTAACTAGTGGATTTAGGCCATTTGTATTTAATATAAATATTGATATGTAAGGGCCTAAATCTACTATTATTTTTTGTTTTCTCTTTGTTCTCTCCATTTCTTGTTTCTCAGTTTTCTTTCCCCTGGTTTCATATTACCTACAGGAACATTTTTATCATTCTATTTTGATTTATCTATAGTGTTACAAAGTATTAGGTTTGTGCAAAAGGAATTGCAGTTTTTGCAATTATTTTTAACCTTTTAAACCGCAATTACTTTTGCACCAACCTAATACATGTCTTTGCATAGCTTTTTAATGGTTGCTGTAGGTGTTATATTATGTATACATAACTTATCACAGTATACTGGTGTCATCATTTTACCAGTTCAAGTGAAGTATAGAAAATTTTATTCCTTTACATCTCTTTGCTTTATTCCATTTGCAATATAATTGTCTTGAATATTTCTTCTACATACACTTAGAATCAGATCAGTATTATATATGGGTCTTGCTTTAGCCACCAAATAATTTAGAAAACTCAAGAAGAGAAGGAGAGCTTATTGTATTTACCTATACTATTGTTTACCATATTCTTTCTTCCTTCTTGATGTTCTCTGGTTCCTTCTTTGCTTGAGAACATCCCCAGGCATTGTTTTAGTGTAGATCCGCTGGTGACAAATTCTCTTAATTTGTTTCCTCTGAAAGTGACTCCATTTTCCTCCTCATTCCTGAAGGATATCTTCACTGGAGATAGGAAACTGGGTTAACAGTTCTTTCCCTTTGATACTTTAGTAAGTGTGCAATATGCTGTCAACATAGGAACTAAACTAAAATTAAAATAAATGTGCTCCCAGGCTACATTCATAAAAGTGCAATTCACTGAATGAGGAGGGAGACCCATTTCTATGATCTGGGGGACTGTGTTCACTTCTGGGTTTTACATAGTAAAAGGAATTGAAGAAACTGAGGTCAGATAAGAGCAGTGAGTTAAATAGGATGAGGGGATACAAACCCACATCCTAAGAGAAATGGTTTAAAAGAACCTAAGGCTGTTTGTTTCCCCTGAAAACAAAATACTCTGGAGTCTTATGACTTCCAAAAAAATAGGACTTGTTCCATACGGCTTCAAGGGGTTTCAGCGAGAGGGAATGATAAAGGAAAGAGAGTTCATCTTAGTATCAGAAAGATTTTTCAACAACCCAACCTACCCAAAAATGGACTGCGCTGACTAAGGATTATGTTTCTGCCATGAAGGTGCAGAGGTATGGAATGGATGAATATTTTGCCAAGATGCCACAGGTATTTCAGGCTATTGATGTTGGGATGCCATACCAGGAATCTCCATTTTCATATGGATGCAAAATAAAATGAAATGTATTTAGACAGAGAACCTTTAGACTCACAGATTTCATTTTTATTTTAACAACCAAACAAAATTACTTTTCCTACATAAGAACATTTTATTACTGCAGTTGATGATGACCACTTACAGAAAATGTCACCTTATTATTGATCTTGCCTAATATGTTTATAATTGAAGGTGACACTATAAAGTGATATGTGTGATTTTAAGCCAACACTTAAATAGCATTTATTTCATACCATCTACTGTTATAGGAGCTTCTATATATTCAATTATCATTTATAAAAGAGGAAACTGAGTTATGGCGAGATGAAGTTATTTGTGCACAGTTACATAGCTAGTACGTGGTAAAGGAAAGATTTGGGCCTGATCTATCTGGCTCTTGAGTCCAGACCCAAAACTTATACCCTATGTACTACCTTAACTCTAATTATTTACGTTTATCAACTAACTTGTCAAGACTGGCTCAGTCCAATACAAGTGTCCCCTTCAAAGGTCACACAATTAACCAGTGGTGCTGATGGGCTCAGAAGATTTTTGGAACTCCTCTTTTGTAGACAATCTAAAAACCTCCAGCATACTCTTCTGAACATTTTCAAGAGGCAAATCTAACTGCATTGGACTGGGCTTAATTTTTGGAAATATAGCTTCAAGTTATTTGTACTCAAATCTGATCAACTGTACAGCTGGAGAGCTGGATGTTATCATTTGAGGGTTAAAACAGTAAATGCCACTGAAATAATAAGCCTAACTTCTTTGAATGAGTTGTAAATTGGCTATGAAGTTATTTCCAAAAGAGAAGTGCCAGAAAGGTAGAGACAACAGCATTGTTGGAACAAGTCTCTAATCAACAGGGCAACCCAGTATTTTGAAGAAACAACACTCATTGGGATGTGTACATCTGGTGATGTGATTTTCAAAGTGATACCCTGCACAGGTGCATCCTTTGTTTTGTAAAAGAACTGTTCTTGCATTTAAGAAACAAAAAAGGGGAAGGAGAAGACACCAAATAGGATATTTCCATGCATTAAGTTCTTGATAATATAGGTTGACATTAAGGAGAAAAGACAAAGCCTTTGCCATCTCAGGTAGAAGTAATGGAGTCATCATATCATCTTAGGGCAGCAATAGCTTCCTAGTGAGACAGACCTAGGTTTGAAGGTCAGCAGAGAGCCATTATCTAGCTGGCTTGGGGGAAATTACTTCTCTGAGTCTTAGAATCTTTATCTGTGAAATAAGGGGCATTATGTTACCTTGTCTGTATGTTGTCAGAATTAGAAATAATTTATATAAAGTGATCTGACACATAGTAGGCCAATAACAGTAAACTATTTAAAAAATAATAAATGAAGCATACCAAAAAAAAAAGATAAAGTAGATAAATAAGAACATCCTTCTCACATATAAACTGAAATAACCTCAGAAAAATACTGTCTAAAATAAACTTGCCTACTGATGCAATATTCACCAACTGGCACTACTGACAGAGGGTTTGGGGAGGTACAGGTGGGAATATTTTTTAAATGTTGTGACCCCTTAACAAGGGTAGACTTGCAGTTTGTGTTGGCTTTTCCGTTCTCTAGTTACTTCTTTCATCATCCAGGGTTTGTGAACCTGAGGCCCAGGGACAGAATCTGGTTTGTAGATTGGCAGCTACATGACTCACTGGGAGGCTACATGAGGGCTGCCTGCAGCTGTGCGGGGTGACCCTCCATGAAGCGCCCAGCCAGAGAGCAAGTCGAGGATGAGATCCAGACAGGACTCATTCATTAGCCCAGTGCCCGGCACAGGGAGCAACTGCTCAGAGGTACCTTTTACTTGGTCTTTTCCCCCTGCTTTATCTGCCCAGAGGGATGCGTTTTTTCTAATTTGCACAGGGCATTGCCTATATTACCCATGGTCCACCATCACAATGTTTTGTTTGTTTGTCTTTTTTAACTGAGTTAGGTGGCCAGGTTTGAAAAGTCAGGAATTTCACACAGGAATCTATATTTCTAACTTCTTTTTGGAAAACTGGATGTTCTTTCCACAGTAGGCCCACATTCCTTTCTGACAATAATCACTTTTAGCTGAAGCCGAATAACTATTGCGCCCTTCAGACGTGGACACCCTGGTTCTCTGCAGGCCCCAGAAAGCCTGTTAGGTTTCCCATCACAGGTGGGGGACTAATGCTCTGTGCTAACAGGTCTGATTTCCAGCTAGTGGCATAGGTGCCTCCAGAGGGCAGCATTTGGGCACATATGAGTGACAGGTGAGGGACAACATCCTTTAAATTGAAGACATGTCTCAGCTGACTGTCCAGCCCACTTCTCCAGAGAACCGGAAAAATCTACTCCCAGGTTAGGCAGGGTGAACTCTGTGGATGTTCAGTCTCTCTGGTGTGGACAGAACAAAGCCATTCTCTGTTCTTGTCCAGGAAGGTGGAAACACTGGTGACTACTTCAGAGGCTGCCATCAAAACTCAGGCGACCTCCACATCTTTTTCAATCCAATCCATTTCTCCTCTTTTTCAAAAGAGCCAGGAGGAAGAGGTAGATGCAAGAAGACAACTCACTCTTACAAAAGGACTGGAAAAAAAAACAAAATACAACAAAAAAACAGGCAGAAAAAATAATCATTCTGATACGTGTGTATTAATGCTTGGGCAGTTCATGGCGTTCTCAGCGCAACTTGCTAAGTTCAGCATTGGAGGAAACTGTGGAGGAGTCCATCGATTTGAATCCACTATCCTGCTGGGCCCTAGTGAAATGTTGTTAATGAAACAAAGAGCTGCGCACGCTATTTATGGCTAGATTAAGCTGATTACTCTAGCTTAGCCTACTTTTCAATGCACAGGTAGACAACACAATGCTGTTATCTCTTTTGCTCCCCTTGGAATTTATCCCTGGACATTGAAAACAGAAATCCTAATAAGACTATTTTTCACCTGTCTCATTTGAGAACATGATTTTCAAACTCCTCCCTCAACATTGATGAAGCCCCTCAGTCCCTGACAGTGACCAGGGGAAGTTTCCAAAAATATGCAGCAGCACAATTACTGAGAAGAGATGAGATGTTGTTACCTAATAAAAATGCCATAAATATAGAATGATGAACTACCAGGGGAAATGAATCGATAGAGAAGGACATGTTGGAATGTGGGATAGTAAAAATCACTTAAACTTTGCATGACCTTGAAGAAAGTCATGGTGATATGTCTTGCCAGGTCCTTCAGATAGCGTGTTTCCCAAGTCTTACTATCAAGTGAGCTGAATTTAGACTCTTTCTGAGCAATCTTTCTTGGACAGCCTGGAGCTTTGAGTCCAAAGAGTTGCCACTTTTTAAGCAGGATCAGCTAATGAGACAATTAATCCCATGGAAGCATCTCATTTGCAGCAACGGGGACAGAGGTACCTCTCTTCGATAATTTAGAGCAGTGGTGAGCAGAGGGTCACATCTCCCTGGGGTGGTGTCACAAACTGAAAAAGTGGCTATGGCATTGTATTCCTCTCTGGTTTTCTACAGCTGTTCCAGATTTTCCATGGGCTCACCTTTAAATTAAAAGAATTTCTGCACTTTCAAGAATTTGAAAACAAAGCCATGTGTGAGGATATGAGATTCACTTATGTGCCCTTGCAAGAAATAGGTTGCATTCCTTTATCTGCACTTAAAAAAAAAAAAAGCACCTTTTTTTTTTAAAATGCCATATATGTAAATGATCTCAAATTAATCTTTAGCATGTGCCCATGTTGGTTTGATTTACTAAACTTTAAAAATATGCCCATTGTTCCCTTTTAACAGTTTTTGGCAACTTTTTCAGAAATTGGAATATATGACCAAATTAGAAAAATGAATAACATTAACAAGTACCATTCAGTAGGCACTAAAGGTACAAATACCTCTACAGTACACAGAAAACATCATTAAAGATCTTACAACGCTATATAAGGTTTCTTATTTAACTTTACTTTTAACTAGCAAAATACAACAAATTTATATAGAAAGAAGCAAAATAATACAGTTACCAGAATACTATTTTTACATGTCTTTAAGTGATTTTGTTTTTGTGTTTAGGGTAATTATGTGATGTAGTGAAAAGAACAAAGAGATCTGGGTTAGATAGAATTCTGGTTCTCTAACCAACTGCGCTCTAACCAATTGAGCCAACCGCTGCCCCTTGGTTCTCTACCCTAACAGTTTTGTGACACTGGGCAAATTATTTCGCTTCTCTGACCCTCGTTTTATTTATCTTTAAAATGGATAATACTCATATTGTGGGTTGAATGGATTCAATGCTATGTAAAATGTCTAACAGGATGCCTGACAGTGTAAGATGCTCAGTAAAGATAGCCCTCATTATTTATAGTTTTCTCTACAAATGTAACTGTACAGAAAGTGGTGGTGACTTAGATGCTTAGGTAAAATTTTTAAAACTTTAAAAATAGTTGATTTTTCCAATTAGTTAAATGATTTATATTTAACACCAAAAATGTCACTGACTACCGTAATCATAGAAGTTAATGATTTCTCATAGAAACGAAGAACAAATTGATGGTTGCCAGATAGAAGGGGGTTTGGGGGGAAGAGTGGAAAAGGGGAAGGGATTAAGGTATAAAAATTGCCAGTTACAAAAACAATCACAGAGATGTAAAGTATAGCATAGGGAGTATAGTCAATACTGTTGTAATAACAACGTGCGGTGTCAGATGGGTACTACTTATTCGGGTGATCCCTTAGTAAGTTATATAAATGTCTAATCATTATGTTGTACAATTGAAACTGTATAATATTGTATGTCAATGGTAATTGAAAAATAAAAAAATTAAAGAAACAATGATTTTAATCATAAGTATTAATTAAATTATTTCCCTTAATATCACATCACATAGTCAAATCTTAATTTTGGTGACTTGTTTATCCATTCCTCTTATATGCAAACTGTTGTTTGGCCTGTCATCAGTTGCATGTTTTTACTATACTCAGCAGTTGGATTGTTTTTTAATTTGCTTCAGTAGCATTAGCCTTTCCTATCAAGATTCAAAGCAATCCATTTGCCATTTTTTTCTAAAGTCTCTCGTAAATTATAAATACTATAAACTGGCTAAATATTTCCTCTACTTACATAAAGGACACATAAATCAGTACCTATATGATGCTTCTCACTAAAAAAAGAGTTTATCTGGTTCAAGAACCAGGCAGTTTTACTGCATATCAAGTTTCTATAGTTCAGCCAAAAGTGTGAGGATAAAGGTTTGCTGCAAAAGGTTTTAAATTGTTCTCAACCATTTTCTCACTTAACATGTACAGTAGCCCTCCCACCCCATCCACGGGGGGTACAACACATTGCCATCAATCAGAACGCATTTTCTGTTCATGTCTTCCACCCACAAATTTAATGCCTTTTCCATCTTAACTAAGCACTTATCACACACTATGACCATAATTTTTGCAGTCTGAGGTATGATAGTAAAACTAGCACGGATTTCTTTTTCCTTCTTCACAATTTCATGAATAGAAGATTCGTTCTTACCAGAGATCTTAGCAAACTCAGCATGATATTTTTCTTTCCTTATTAAGTTGAGAACTTTCACCCTTTCACTTAAAGGAATCACTTTATGGCTTCTCCTCAGCATATCCAAATTGTCAGCATCACTACTCTTGCACTTTGGGGTCATTATTAAGTAAAATAAGGGTTACTTGAACACAAACTCTGCAATACCAATAGTTGATCTGATAGCCAAGATGGTGGCTACTACATGACAAATGGGCAGCGGGCGTCTACAGCATGGACACAGTGGACAGAGGGATGATTCACATCCAGGACAGGATGACAGAGAAAGATATTATGAGATTTCATCACACTACTCAGAATGGCATGTAAGTTAAAACTTATGTTTATTTCTAAAATTTTCCATCTAATATTTTTGGTCTGTGGTTGATGGCAGATAATTAAACCTGAGGGGGTGGGGGAACTATAGATAAGGGGAAACTACTGTACAAAGATTAGAAATGGCCACTGGTACAAAAGTTACACGTGTATTTTCCTCTTGTAGAATATTAGAACAAAGTGTGTGCAGTTTACAGAAGAGAAGCTTAGCAAAGGGCTTGGAACTATCTAGAAACCTGAAGAAATCAGTGGAAATAAAAGCTTATTTCTATAAATATGCTAGAGTACATTTTGATTTTACACCTGAGGAATTAATTAGATCAAGTCATTTTATAAGGATTGGGGGTAAGGATTAGCAGAGAAGGGTTTTTCTTAGGGCTTCTTAATTGTTTAATCAGTGAAGTTACCAGATCCCAGTTAGATAACATTGTTTAAGTTTTACAAAACTCAATATAGCTGCCAAAGAGCTATAGTACCTTACACATCTTTGAATAACACCTCTTAATGAAGCTGTATCATGAGGAATCAAAATCTATATTTTTAAAATGACCCTAATTGTAGGGTAACCAACTGACTATTTCTCAGGCTGAGGGATATTCATGTCTAAAACCAGAACAGTCCCAGGCAAACTATGACAGTTGGCCTCATCTGTATCATTAGATATAGTACCTGGATTACTTCATGCCTCAAATATCTACCTGGCTCGTCAGACTCTAGACAGTCAACAATCTGTTACGCCTTGCCTCATGGGTGCCAGGATCTGGAGACAATGATGTACAAGTGGTGGACAAGTATCATTAATGGAAATATTTTGTGGTTCTCATACTTTGTATCTTTTGCTGATAGCCTCACATGGATACTTTTATTTTCATGTTCATGTTGTCTTTGAAGCTATGAGACTGAATTTAGCAAAGAAAGATGACCAAAATAAACCTTTACAGTGGATTCTGCCCAGGCTGTGCTGTTGTCATCTAAGTTGTATATGATATTGAGAAATGTATTTTAAAAACTGTGTCAAAGTGAATAAAAACGGACCAAAGAGAGTAAACAGTTTTTTGCCTTCCTGCCCATCTTTCTACAAATATTAAGTTAAATGTAGTATATACCCTAATATTATAGTTCATTTCCACAGAGAATTATTGAATGAAATATTACTGTACAACTGATAGAATGATTTATTCCTCCACAGGTCATTGGAATAGGCTACAATTATCATCAAATACTTAGGGTATTTTCTCCATCCTGTTGCCATGGAGATGGAGAGCCAAACTGAAACACATTTGCCAGGATCATAATAATGTAGCTAGAATTTAAAGGGAAACTTGATTTTTAATTATGTATCATTTTACTTGTTTGCTCTGATGGTCTGCTGATTTCCACATGCTTTAGCTTACTCAATAACAAAGCTCAGCACTTCTAAAGCCATTAACTCTCATGGACCTTTACATTCCATGGGCCCAGATACCATACATCATCCAGCAGTCTGCTTGGGTTGGCCACTGGATTGGAAGAGAGAACGAAGCCTGGGATGATTCCCAAATATCTGGGTATGGTGACAGGGAGACCATGGCAGGGTAAGCTTAAGGAGAAAAAGCTGGATTAGGACTGTTGACTCTGAAAGCACTATGGGCCACGTGATCAGAGAGATAGTCAGTAGCAGGCTGGCTATGCACGTCCGTGGTTCTAAGTCACATCAGCCAAGGAGGGTGCCTTGGCATTGTCCCCCAAGAACAAAACCCTGGGGAATATAAATATCTGAGGGTGGGGCTGGGGAAGAGGGGTCAGGAGAAGGACTGAGCAGGTGTCTAGTGTCTGGCAAGTACTTGGCACATAGCAGTCCCTCAGCAAATACTGTTAAAGATATGAATACCTGACCTGGCCATCAGGGCCTGCAATGGATTGGGTGAGTAAACAGGCTCAACCCAGGCTCACCTTTCGGTCAGGGCTGAGTCCACCTCACAGGCCCTTCCTCCTTGATCTAATTCACACTTTCCTCTTCCTCATTTCTCCAAGATTATGGCTCGGCTCAGCTCAGTGATCTATGCCCACCTGCCTTCATCATCCTTCTCTTCAGAGTGGAGCACCTACAAAATAAAGCTCCTTTTACCAGTATAGATTGTCTCTCATGGCATAATTGTGGTTCATTATTGTTCTAAAAGACCCACTTCCTGCAGAGGGGTTGGGGAGAAGACAAAGGAGATTTAGAGGATGGAGAACCCCAGTGAGAATGGGGTGGAATTAAAAGATGAAAGGGGAGGCAACCCCTTTCTGCTACAAATAAAAGGAGCAGTCTGAGAGGTAGGAAGAGAACCCTGAGGGAATGGCCTCATCAATACCAAAAAGCTGCATGCTTTAAAAACAGTTGTTGGTCAGCTATGCTAAATGCCACATGGAGGACAAATAAGAAAGGGGATAAAAAGTAAGCAGTGGATTTGGTCATCCGTAGCTCCTTGATGCCTTTAGCAACAAGAATTCCCATTGGAAGGACATGAGAGTGAAATCCAGGCTGCACTGGGCAGGAAGTCCGTGGGATATGAATGAGGTCATTGTGCCCCAGCCTTTCTCATCCAGGAAAATGGCGTCACCATCTACCCGTAGCTCAAGCAAAAACCCAGCAGCCATCCCTGATTCTGCTCTTTCCCTTACTTCACAATCCAATCTTGTCTCCAGAAGAAACCCCAAATCTGACCACTTCTCACTCTGCCCAAGAATCCACCATTGTCTCTGTCTGGGGATGAAAACAGCTTCCTGATTTTGTCCCTCCTAACTTACTGTCCTATAATCCGTTCTTCACACAGCAGCCACAGTGGTCTTTCAAAGCCAGCAATCAGATCATATTCTTGCCCTTTGTAAAATCCTCCACAATGATCCCATCCGCTTTTTAAAAAAGTATTAGTTTCTTACCCTGCCATAGTGCATGATCTGTAGTTTTCTGCCTCTTCACCTAATATCATACTTTTCTTTCCTCTCATTGCACTCTGCCACATTGGCCTCTATTCTGTTCCTTAGAATAGAATAGTTTGTTCCTACCCTTGCACTTGCTATTCTGTCTCTCAGGCAGGGCCAGATTCATGCATGTGTGACATATGCCCCATGCTTTGAAGGATTTTATGATTGGTTTAATGCTCTGTGCTCGTCATCTTGAAAGCCTTAAAATTTTTTGAACAAGGGGCTCTGCCTTTTCCTTTTGCACTGGGCTCTGCAAATTATGTAGCCAGATCTGCTTTCAGGTGTAGTGTTAGCTACAGTTCCCCTGTTCAGAGAGGCCTTCCTTGGCCACCCAACCTTCCAAAGTAAACCCTCCCCTTCCAAATTACCTCCCTCCCACTGGAATGCAACAAGAGCTTCCGAAGAGCAGAGTGCAAGTATCTGTTTGGTTCCTGCCACATCCTCTGTGTGTGGAACATAATAGGTGCCCAATATACATTCACTGAATAAGCTATTGGAAGCAAGAGAAGTAGTGTTTGGGTGTAATGAAAATTTTAGTATCTATTTGGTATTTATATGCATTCTGATCAATAATTAAATTTATGTGATGCTGGTCTATACAGATAAATTCTGATTTCATGATGAGGTTAAGTAGGATATGATTTCCTCATATTGTATTCAAGCCACATCTTTTTCATGAAAAATTCTGAAGTCTGAATTCAATGCCTACTTTTGCTGCCTATGTTATATGAGCCTAAAATAATAATTTTAGTTTAGTCTGAATTTTTTAAAGAGGTTGTTGGTCTACCTTCCAATTACATTATGCTCTGTGGCTCAATAAAACATTTTCATTTGTATTAACTAAACTGACCTGTTCAGCAACTCTATAAAAGAGATAAGGTATCTGTAATATTTTGTTTTACAGATCAATTCAACTCATTTACTACTATACTTAAACTATGATGAAACTTGGTGAGAATAAGCAAAGATAATCACAGAACTTTAGAGCTGGGAGTAACAGTTCAGATTATTTCTTCCAATTATTTCTCATTTTTAAATGAGGGCACAGTACCAGAGTGCACAGCATGGCAGGGATTTTACGGAACCTGATCTCTTAAATTAGTGATCTTTATATTTCACCATTGGTCCTCTTTCTATCAGTGAGTTAGCCAACTTTGGCCTACAAAGGGGATAATTTTTATAAAATAATTAACAATTCCACTTCTAAAATTTTGCTTTTTAAGGTGAATCATGTCCTTTAAGTTTGTTAAATGAATGGCTGAATGAATGAAAATAAAGAATAAAGGAAGAAAGGAGGGAAGGAAAGATGGAAGGAAGGGAAGGAGATCTAATGAAATGAATTAGTATTATAATCTACATGAATAATTTATTGGAGTCTTTAAGCTTTTGTCTTTTATTTTACTTCTCTTATCTGTTCCCTCCTTGATTTTTGTTTTTTATTTTTTGGGGTGCAGATGCCACCTTATACTGTGGAAGGACTTCTGTCAGGGTAGCACTCCTGTCTCTCACCCTCCCAAGCAGCAGTAAGTTATTTGACTCCTGGGAGAATCCATTACTCCATGGATCTCAATTGTTGTGGAGAATTTATTAGGGATTTTCTCTCTTTCCTTCCTTCTCTGACCTTACTGGTGCAAGACAGCAAATCCCAACTTGTCTACAGGACATACGCAGGGCTCCTGGGCTGTACAACTCCCAGGGACCACTGACATTGTGTCCTGGAGTTGGGCTCCATGTAGGAAACAGCATGAATGGTACAAGCGTCCTGGTCTGCTCTCTGCCAAGCAAGTGTTCCAATGGGAAGACCAGAGATTGTCTGGCTAGGCCAGTGGTGGAAGGGGTAGGCGGTGGAAGGGAATCAGGGGTGACTTATTAGCAAGTCCGTTATGCCACACATCAAAGAAAGTCTGGTCAAAACTGAACTTAGCAACTTAACCTGACATTTTGAAGACCATTTGCCTGACTCCTCTATTTCTCAATTGATACCGAATGAATCTTCTTGCTGCCTTTCTTAACTAAGATGACTTTGCTTCTAGGTCTCCTTAGTTACCAACTAGATATTTATGATATTTTATAATCCACTTAAATCTTGAACATAATGATGTCATAATTATGAAAGTAACTGGATTTTTATGAAGTATTGCTTAATCTTAAGAACAAAATGGCAGCTGTGAAAATAGATGAAATAATTAGAGGGAAAAATTATTCCTTTTTGAAGCTTCAAGATATTTTAAAAGTAATTAGTACTAGTTAGCAATAAAGTTCTGTTCTCAGAAATTACACTTAAAGGGTAAACATGGGGTACAGAAAAAATCATCCTGCCACTAGAGGATGAACCACTGGACTTCCTAAACAACTGGTTCCACTTTCAATGAAATTTGGGTTTGTTGAAAAACAGCGTGCAGATGTCAGCCATGAATGACCTCAAACGGGCCCAAACTTGGACAACAGCCAACTACTTAGCAAGTGTTGTCAGGATCAGAGAAGTGCTGGACAATTTCCTGTGACTGACTTTTTCAGAACAGTGTTCTCTCTTCCTCAGAAAAATACCTAAAATGCTGCTTCTTCCATTGGCCATCTCATCACTTCTCAGTATAAGACTTATCTGTTTATAAGTGTGGATGATAGTTGCTCAGAAGTGACAGAAGGCTACTTAAAATAATAGTTCAAGTTTTGCTTTGAGCTGATCTGTTTTCCAACAGCACCAAGTGGATTCCAACTAAAACAGAATTAGTGGGTAATCAAGAAAGCTGAAATGGGGTGTGGGCTAGATTTTGAACATGTCCTGTAATTGCCCATCCCAGTGCCCAAATGGAGCAGACATAAACTCCAGACTACTGGTTGCTCAAACACAAGGACCAACTTCTAAGGGCCCTTGAAAAGCAGGTGGACCAGTTCAGAACTGTCAATCTGACTTGCTTCTGAAGTACTGAGCACATACTAAGTATTGACTGGCTAGTCTTTCAAAACCTTCAAAGGGGGCCCAAGATGGTCTTCAGATTTCAGTAGCCAGAGAGAACCATCATTGTACATGCTATACCTGGCTATGGTGACTAATAGCTAAGTTGCTTTTTTGTTGTTTTTGTTTTATTGGTTTCAGGTGTATAAAACAATGTAATAATTAGACATTTCACCCCTCACAAAGTGATAACGCCCTTCCCCCAATCTACTACCCCTCTGGCATCATATATATGTATTACTGTATTACAATTCCATTGACTCTACTCCTTATGCTGTACTCCATATCCTGTGACTATATATATATATTAAATTATAGTTGACATACAATATTATTCAGCTTCCAGCTAAGTTGTTTTTAAACGACTCATTGGGGGGGCCAATTTTCAGTTCAACTAATAAATTATCAAATTTTAGTGAGCTTGAAATATTCACCTATTGCATTTCTATAGGCTAAATTTTATCACTTTATCTAGTGAAAATGTGTTTGCATATAGTAAAACTACAATGCCAAACTATCTAATCTTCAAAATGTTTTATCTAAGAGTTTACATACTCTATTTCATATTGTTGTTTATGTTTCCAATCAAAGAAATTTTTGCCTATATAGGAATATACATATCATACATTTCAAATTAAAAAAGTATTTTAAGGCTGCAATGAGTCCTGTCAAAACATATTTCCATAAAATGAAGTAACTCGAGGTCATTGTTCCTGATTATGTGCACAGCCCGCCCTCTAGTGTTTCTTTCGAAACCTTGTCAAATTCTAAACCACACTCTTAATCTCAAAATGTTAGGAGGTTAATAGGATTAAGAACTGTATCATCAAATTAACAGAACAAGGCTAATTCCCTGACACGGATGAAAATTAAATCAGAGAAAAGTGAAGGTCCTTTCAGAAGCTGCTGGTTACCTCACTGGAGACATACTGCAAAGTTAGTGGTAAATATATTTAAAAGTTTCATTTGGGAAATAGCATCTTAATAAAAAGAGAGGAGTTAGCTCAAATGATAGATGTAGGTAAAATGTGATAACTTTGTACCTACTAGTGCCAATGTTATTTTATTATATTAACAAGACATTCCAAATGTTGATTAAATAATGGAATTCCCCCCCCCCCCCAAGATAGCAAATTACATATAGTAAATAAATATGCTCTTTGGGAGGAGTTAAGATAATCTAACATTTTATAGATTTAATTTTATTAAAGCATACAGTTGTTTTAATTCATTTGACTTTTCTTAGTAAAGTTTTAAACACTTTCATTTGGAATGTTTATAGTTAATATATATCAAATTAAATTTAAAAGGAAATTCATTATCTGAGAGGAAAACATTTAATGGTTCATTATTCACATATCTTGATGGGAGAAAAGTGTGTGAGGTTGTTTGTTCTCATAAAAAAATAAGTTGTAAAAATATAAGTAGTTAACCATCTAGGTGAAAAGTCACTTAAGGATTCAGAATTGGAGGGGAAAATATCCCTTTTGATATATTTTAACTAATTCTGTGTTGAGGGATTTTACTGTTGACAAGGAAATAAAATGAAGTTTGGATTCTAGGGGATTGTGAGCCACACTATTTGTTAACTCAGATTTCAAGTACTTCAGCTGATGACCTTATTTAACTGTCATAAAGAATGTAAACAAAACAGAGACTTGGGTTGTCTTTTTTTAAAAAATTATTTTCCAGGTTTCCTTATGTCTCAGGCCTATTAGCATGAATTGTTGAAAGTCATAAAGAAAAATGGACAGAAAAATGCTTAGGATCACCATGTGTTTTCAATTGGTGCCAACAGAAACTAACCTAATGGCAGGCATTTGATGCAGGTTTATTTTTCCTTTGCAGTAACAGCGGGAACATGAAGCTGCCACTCTTGGTGTTTATCGTGTATCTGCTATGGTTGAAAGATTGTCATTGTGCACCTACTTGGAAAGACAAAACTGCTATCCACAGAAATCTGAAGGGTATGTTTAGTTTCTTTATCTGTGCCATGTCCTGTTTGCAGGTTTACATGTCCTGCTGGCATTTACAGTGATTTACAATTGAGAGATAACCACATTCATTATGGCCCTCTTCTTTCACGGTGAGACATTCTCTAGGCACTTAAACCAAGTAGATGTGACGCCAAACATCTGGGTAAAAATAGAAAATTCCAATCAAGTATCTGAGAATGTTCGCATATCCAGATGTTTGCTATCACATAGATAAAACTTGCCAACTTTTTCACTGCATTTCTTGGTATCATCCAGATGTTTGGTGTCCTCTAAGCACAATTTTAATGAACAGTGAAATTCTTTTCTAGCATTTGAAAAATTTAAACAATTAAAGTAATCTGTGCAGTTTCTTGAGATAGTGAAAGAATAGGTTATAATGACATTGAATCTGGTTGGTCTGTGCTCATTAACTGCTGACCTTTGCTTGATAGTATATACTTTGGGTACTTAATACTTAGAAAAATAAGTTAGTTAAAATGTTGCTTTTTGAGGGTCTATAATTAAATTTGGAGGCAAGAATAAGCTCCTTAGGAAGCCGCACTGGCTATTGTGAAGAGAGAATGACAATACATTTTATACTCACTAAGGGCTTATTAAAGGTGTGGAAGAGCTGTCCAGTAGGTTATTAAAGAATCTTGCGTTGTATGAGATTCTTTTTAGGTTTGATGTCTCCTGGGAAGACATTAAAGCTGAAAGAAAGGAAAATTGTTTGCTGTGTTTAATGTTCTCAGTTGGGCATTTAACATAAATTGTGAAGAAAATTCCAAATTTTCTCTAACATAAACACACTTAAAATTAGATAAATGAAAACAGGCCTTGAGGAAAATGGCAAGAATGAGGTCAAATGAACTCTAACTTGTCTAGGAGCTCAGCAGTGAGGAACAGAAGGTATCGTCCTTGTGGCAGCTGGGTCCATGTCACAGCTGACAGCTAATTCATTATGATCTGGTTTCAGAGCTTGATGCTATAAAAGAACAATTAAGCCTCTAGTTAGTAGACATGAAAAATTGGTGAACTCATTGTCTTCTGATGCAGATGCAGATACATTATAATCTGATCAGACCTCAAAGACAAAAACTGCAACATATCTTTTAGGTTTTTCCAAGACTGGGGAGATAGATATAGATGAAGAGGTGAAGAAGGCTTTAATTGGTATGAAGCAGATGAAAATCATGATGGGAAGGAGAGAGGAGGAACATACGAATCTAATGAAAACCCTGAAGAAATGCAGAGAAGAAAAGCAGGTACAGTAATTGAAAATAATATCTGTTCTTAAACATATCTGATCCATAAGTACTGTACTTGTTAAGGCAATTGATGAATTATTTATTTTCCCTAATACTAGATTTTCTGGAGAGCAGACCTCATTGGAAGAAAAATTTGAAGGAAATTTAAAATTTCTTCAAAGAACATATTCCTTGTAGAATAGGCCTTTGCAGGACTCCAAACCCAGGAATTTCAGGGATTCATCTCTGTTTGGGAAGTGCTTCTTACTTAAAAATACTGACTAAAGTCTTTTCTGAGTTAGGATATTGAGTTTAAAGTGTTCGGGGAGTTTTGGGCTAGGTCAGTGGTCTCCAAAGTTTTTTGATCTCCTATCCTATTACTAAAATATTTATTACTATTCACTCCTAAATGTATGCATATTAATTTATTTATAAACTGGAAACTTGAATTCTACCCCTAATAGCGCAAGACACAAAATGCACTTAGGGTGAGGTTCGTGGTTAGTGAGGGTGGATGTAAGTCTATATTTCAAATCATCTAGGTATTTTGAAATTTTTTTAGCCAACTTGCCAGATCTGATTAGATCATCATATTTTTACTCTGTCACCTGGCCAATAAAGAGCTCAGAATGACAAAGTGCTAGCTCTGCTGTTTGCTTCTTGTCTTCCTGAGCTGAAATTATTCATATTTTTCTAATCTGCTGGGGTTTTTTTCCCAAGAATCTTTTTATCCTCCTATTTGGTGAAGGCTGGTTTAGTTAAAACTAGATAATCACCTAACCCAGTCCTCTAAATGGCAATTCGTTGCAATCAGCTGTAAGTGAACAGAGAGAGAGAGGCAGCCAGTGTCAATGCTTGTGGAATGTGGAGGGCCGCTCCCCCAGGATCCCCACATGCCATTGGCCATGTGCAATGATCTGACACAAGCACAATAGAGCACCAGTGTATAGGGAATAGACATCAGCCTAATCACTTATTTTTTTAATTCAAATACCTTTACTTAATAGCTATAGTTCAAACTATGTATCTTACCAATGGAGAATACACATTATATTCAAATGTCAATGTTTATGTGTTACAATTATAAAGCTCAATACATTTCAAAATTACAGACATTTCATGGCTCACAGTGTTGGAGTGGTTTTTCCCTGTGAGCACAGCCGTTAGAGGCTTTCCTGTCAAAACAGTTTTCGGGAGATCACAGCTGTTAGGAACGGACCTCCCCGGCACCCTGGCCAGTCTTAACCAATCCCTTAGTGTCGCAATAGCAATGGCGCGAATTCTCCCAAACCCTGAAGCCTAACCCTATAAAACAAAGCACCCGACCCCAATAAGTGTTCAGTCTTTGGGAACAATCCCGCTGAGCCCGCCAGTGTAGTAAACCTGTGTTCTCCCTGATCTCTGTGTGCCTCTTGAGTTTCTCGGTCCCCGCCATTTTCCACAACAAAAGTTTAACAGCATTAACCATTAACATAACACTCAAACAACTAAAATTTTTTAAAATTATTTTCCAGTTTTACCCTTAAAGAGGAAATAAAACTGTAACAAAAATAACTTGGAAAATACTTTAAATTTTAACATTGAGAGTAAATTATTTTAAAAATTTATTGTCATTTAAAAATGTTTTAGCTGTGGTAAAATACACTTAAAATTTACCATGTTAATCATTTTTATGTGTACAGTTCACTAGTGTTTTAAGTACATTCGCATTATTGGGCAACCAATCTCCAGAATTCTTTCCATCTTACAAAACTGAAACTCTATACCCATTAAACAACTCCCAATTTCTCCTCCCCACAGTCAATTTTTAAATTAAAAAATACAAATAGAAGTTCTAATATTTCCTCCCTATACCTATAAAGTTGGGGGCCACTGAGTTCCAAAAAGCTTCTGAGTCCTGTGGCCTCTGGGCGTCCAGTAAGCAATTGGAGCAGAACTGTGTGACAGGCTCACCACAAAGCTGTAGTCAGCCTGTCACCAGACTGGTTGATGTTACAATCACACCTACGCTCCTCATAATGCAGGGTCTCTAGCAAGGAGACGAGATTGCCTGACCAGCAGCTGAAAGCCCTCCTCCCTTTGGGAGCAATCGAAAGAATTTCAGGAAATTAAAAATAAGCCTCATGGGGAAAATGTGGAAGGCCTTGAACTGGATTCTTCCCTGATGGGCTTATCAGCCTGGCCACTGGGAATAATGACACCAAATATCATTTACAGGCCCTTTATAAAACACATTATCACATGTAATCCTTCCAACATCTGGGTAAACCATTGCTTTCATTTACAGCTAAGAAAACAGGCTCAAGATGCTAATTAACATGTTAACCCAACCAACTCTGTAACGAATGACCAGGGGGCAATCAGCTGGTGTGGTGCCTGTGGGACCCAGTGACTCTGTTTTCCTCCCTTTCCCCAGCTACCTACCAAACCCCAGGTGTAGTACTATGAAAAGAAGGCTCCAGTTAGGGGTGGGTCAAGTAAGCAAGTGTTGGTTTCAGCTCTGGCCCTGAAGAATCCTAGGACTTGTAAAATTTTTATTTTCCTTAAAAACCTACTTATTGTATAAAAATTCATTGAATCATACTCTTAAGGTCTGGCCACTCAATTAAAAAGTTAATTAAAAAAAAGAAAAACCTAAGTCTCCCTCCCTAAAATTACTTTAAACCTAGAATAAAGGATACTTTAGACAAATTATAAAGTGGCAAATACAGGGTTGGCATCCCCAATCTCCCAGTACAGAGCACCTCCCATCCTCAGTTGACCTGGCGTCATCATTGTCCCCCTCCTGAGCTGTCCCTATTAATATTTAGTGAAAGCATCTGAAACTTTCTTAAATGGGAAACCCAAGAATGGCTTAAAGTGATTTGCCCCCAGTTCAGGTCTATATGGCCCTTTGATAACATGTAAACTACAGGAATAGATGTGGACGGATGTCAGTGGGTGGAACATTTAGGGGGAACTGGAAGGAATGGACAAAGCATTCCTAAACTGGAGACCTACTTCCTCCTTGGCAACATTTCACTACCAGACTTGGGACGCTTGATTTGGTAATGCTTTTTGTTATGGTCTGGAGGCCAGGGGAAGGAAATCGGAGATACTAATAATAATGTTAGGTGCCTTGCTTGTTTACCTTATTTAATACAAAACCTTAAAAGGTAGATCCTATTGTTATTCCTATTTGCTAAGGAGGAGACCGAGGCAAAAAGATGTTAGTAATTTGCCCAAGGGTACACAGTGAGTGTAGTTTGGAATTGGAAATATTGGGATTTAGGTTTAAGTTAACAATGAGCAGAATATTTAAAACTGAGACTTGAGAAAATCTGGGTGGTATTGTTGCCTGCCAAAGTGAAGCAAACTTTCTTGAGAAGTTGTAGGATTCCAGAATTGTTGTGCAAAACCTAAAGAGACAAGAACATTCTGTCTGGGTCACAAAGTGCATTTGGTAGGCTTGGGCCCTGCCAGTTTTCTCATGTGGGTCATAGCAAATGCCACCTGGATCCTGCCATGAGGGCAGCTGAGCAATGTAAACCCAGAAAAGGAAATACAGAAGACTGTCAGTGCCCAGGTGTTTCTTTGGGCTTAATATGACAAAAAGGGTGAATTATGTTTCTTTTTCACTAGGTGGAAATGCACACTAAATTGTTTTCAGAGAAACTTTGATCCCTCGTGTAGTTTTCACTTAAGGGAGTGGCCATTAGCTCTGAAGCTATCCTATGCCTGGGTCCATTATACCTCATAGTTCCCCCGAACTACATCTCAGGCATGGAGGGAGCCTGTCTTCAGAAGTCCACACTTGCAGGGAGGCCAAGGGTCTAGGCAGGGGTTCCAGCCAGGAGCTCAGGTGACAGGGTTTAGGGATGGGTGTCACTTCTGTGGGGCTCCTTACCACAGATGGGAGTGGGACCTGGCCAAGTACAGCAAGGCACCACAAGGGGGAGTGCTTAGAATATGGACACAAATAATGAAGATGCTCAAAAATACAGCATCTCTGTAATTAGAATTAACCCGATGGGAAGATCTGATTTCATATACAAGAACTGCACTTTCTTGCAATGTTAAAAACATTCAAAAATTAAAGTCACCATAAATAAAAGAAACAAATGTGTCAACTTTCTAAGCCTTAAAACTACTTTCCACATCCCTCCAGGACTAAATGTAAATAGGACAGACAAGTAAACAGGTTAATTACAGTCGTTTCCAGAGTAGGGACTGCCTCTGCATTGTTGGTTCACCCACGTCTAGTGTAACGTCTGTCCCACAGCAAGCACTCAATAAATACCTAGTGAATGAATAAATGAATGGATGGAGAAGATTTGCATAGTTTCAATAGGGATCAATCAGTACCCTTTTCTTAATAAAAGAGAAAGCTTTGGGGTAGCTCTGTCAGCTGCTAGAGGCCTAAAAAAGCAATGAAGAAGTTGTTTAGAATATATGTATTTTTTAAAGAGTGAAATCAACTAAGGTACACATAGACTCATAGAATGGAAATAGGATGTTTTTTTCTACTTTTTAAATTAGGAAGCCTTGAAACTTATGAATGAAGTTCAAGGACATCTGGAAGAGGAAGAATGGCTATGCCAGGAGTCTTTGACAGATTCCTGGGATGAACGCAAGTCTTGCCTGGAAAGTGACTGCATGAGATTTTATATAACCTGCCAACCTAGTCAGTCCTCTATAAAAAATATGGTAAGGGGAAAATAGAGCTCAAGATTTCAGAGTTCTTAAGGTACTCACTTCAGCTTACCTTTTTAAAAATTAGTTTGTATTAATATTTAGAACAGAGGTGCCTGGTCTGATATTGGCCTTTTGCAATCTAGAATCTAACATTCGTTCATGCTCATGTATGATTCATCTGTGTATATACAATTTATAAGTTAGAAGAGCCATTCAGTGTTTGTCCCTCCTTTTGATGATGCTATATGTATCTCTCTTATAAACACCCTGACTCTTTCTGCCTCGTATTTGTTATTTGTGAACATGTTCCCACTAGATTGTAAGCTCTTTGAAGGCAAGGACCATATCTTATTTATCTTCATTAAAGCGTTGTAGATATCCAATAAATGTTTGCTGAATTGCATTCTGAATAATAGTATTATAGTCTCTGATTTCAACATGCTTTAACTTTTTTCTCTGGAAGCCAAACATTTGAAGACATTCTCTGCCTCCTGAATCTCTCCTTCAGCAGGCTTGCCCTCTTATGGCAGCATGCACATGCACTGCACACACACACACACACACACACACACACACACACACACACTCATGTCCCCTTTAGCCCTACCCATGCATGTCCTGTAGGACTAGCATGTTTTCTTTTTTGCCCCCTTTGGCTATCTTCTGGGTGGAAGGACTCACAAAGAGAAGTGACCTGAATAGGATGAGCTCTGCCCTATAAAAATCTCCTACTCTATTGGCCTGAATTTCCCTTCCACTTCTAGAAGTGAACTGAGTATGAAATGGAGTGAAGATTTCCTCTCCACATTAGAGCACACGCTAATTAGAGCCTGCTCCTGGCTTGGCAGTGCCATATCCAATTACAGAGGGACCCAGCCTTAGGATGATTCGTACGCCAGGTTAATTTGCCTCCACTGTTAATTGCATCTGCTCTATTTTTATAGCCACTGTCACTCTTTAATACACAAGTATATGGTGGAATAAGCACTGGCTGGAATTCAGGAGACTTGGAGACAACTCCTATCTGTGCCAGTTCTGTGGCCTTATGAAAATATCTTGGGGCTTTAAAGTTTTGTTTTTGTAAATGGAATCAGGTAAACATAAGCTGTCATGGGGAAAGGCAGACAGTCCACCCAGATTACTGTTGGAGAAAGGCATGAGTCCTCTAAAAATTCCTACAGAATTCTTTGAACAGTAGTGGGATGCTACAGCAGCGATGTTCAGTAGTTATGTTTCTTAACACACAACATGGGCATATCCCTATCATATGACGATAATTATGTTCTGGCACAAACTTCAGTGTCACATAGATGAAATAGAGCATGGTGTGAGTGCTGTAAAATCTCCCAAATGAGTGGGGAATTCTGTAATTACAGCTTCATTCCTTTCACTAAAGCCAAGGAGGGTTTTGATTACTGCAAATAAGTAGCCTATTTAGCTGTATTAGGCATCTATAGTTCAGTGTGAAATGTTGATGAGATGAGAAAGAGGAGAGCATAAAGACACTAATTACATTCCACTGAAGGAAAACAAGAGAAGAACTAAGACACTAAGACAGAGGTGAAAGACAAGAGCTTTACTTACCCTTTTCAGGCAATCTACACAGTGCCCTTTAGACCATGGCATATCAACTACCACCAGTAAATCAGGCTGTGGCTTGTCAACAATACTGGAAATTTGGCCTTTTTAGGCCTTTGATAGGCAAACATACACCAGGAGGAATTTCAGGTCCTATTTCCATAGTCAATGTCAAAGCCAGTACAAGAGTGTTAATAAATTATCTTAAATTGAATCACCTTTCTTAGTTTGCCCAGAATTGTTCTTGATTTAGAATGACTACCGTAAATTGACTTTAAAATTAACAATAAAATAGTCCAGACAGAAAACAAATTTTTTACTCCATTTCTGTCCCCCACTCCACAGATTGAACAGTTTTTTAGGAAGATATATCAATTTCTGTTTCCTTTCCATGAAGATAATGAAAAAGATCTCCCCGTCAGAGAAAAGGTCATAGAAGAAGATGCACGACTGACCCAAATAGAGCATGTGTTCAGACAGCTGACTGTGGATGTGGGATTTCTCTTTAACAGGAGTTTTAACATCTTCAAACAGATGCAACAAGAATTTGACAAGGCTTTTCAGTCATATTTCATGTCAGATACAGACTTACTAGAGCCTTATTTTTTTCCAGCTTTATTCAAAGAGCCAACAAAAAAAGTAGATCTTGTGCAAAGTTGGGACATTCCCAGCTTCTTCCAGCTGTTTTGTAATTTCAGTCTCTCAATTTATCAAAGTGTCAGTGCAACAATTACTGAGACGCTGAATGCAATGGAGGATTTACCAAAACAAGACAAAGGCAAGTATTAAAAGATTATTTTTACTTAGATGTCTACACTAAAGTCAAGTTTTATTTAGCTCTGGGAATGGTAAACATTTCCAAGTCATTGTACGATGCTTCTGAGAATGACAATTTATGGATAATCAAAGTTTCAGACCTCAGCTCCCAGTTTGGGAAGAAGCCTAGTGTCATGTAGAACCAGGTCACATTCAGTGCTCTTCACGGCCTCCTCTCATGGCATCACTGTAAGTCCTTAAATTATAACGTTTATGCACAAAAACAATGAAAATACTCATAGGCAAACACAAAACTATAGAAACAGGAATTTCTGTAAAGCATAAGAATTGCCTTCTACCAATATGACTCATGCCTATGCTGCTTCATGTTTTAAAGCAGAAGGAGAAACCTGTGGAGAAATCTTCAGGCTTCTGTGGAGTGGTTGGGACACAGCATCGCAGAAACGAATGGCCATGTGGGTCAACTCTAGGATCTGTGTTTCCTTGGACTTATTTCTAAAAGGCTGCTCCCCTCTGACATGAAAAGTAAAATGGGCTCCTTCTAAAATCCTGTCATTTGTGACATGGATGAACCTGGAGGGCGTTGTGCCAACTGAAATAAGCCAGTCACAGAAGGACAAATACCACACTTATATGAGGAATCTAAACTAGTCAGACTGGTAGAAGCAGAGAGTGGAATGGTGGTTGCCAGGTACAGAGGAGAGAGGTAAATGGGGAGGTATTGGTCAAAAGGTACAGAGTTTCAGTTATACAAGATGAATAAGTCTTAGAAATCTACTGTATAGCACAGTGCTCAGAGTTAACAATACTATATTAGATACTTAAAAGTTTGCTAAGAGGGTAGGTCTCATGTTAAAGTTCTTGTCAATAATAATAATAATGGCAGTAGGACATTTTTGGAGGTGATGGATAGTTTTATGGTATAGATTGTGAGGACGAGTTCCTGGGTGTATACTTATTGCCAGACTCATGAAGTTGTATATACTAATTATATACAGATTTTTGTATGTAGGAAAAAAGAAAGACTCCTTCTAGCTGACTATTTTCCAATTATACCAGCTCTAGTTGGCAACATCTGAATAAAATTCTCAAAATTGCCACAACATTGCATAACGGGCCTTTATATAGGAGGGGCTTACTTTGTGCTATCAGAAAATGAAGCCAGGAAACAATGCATTACATCCTTCCCGTCCCATTGTTCCATGAGCAGAACAGCCATCATCATTACTGGAATTGTTGTTAGGTTCTATTTCAGGGTCCGGTGGACTTTTCTTGTAAGTCAGGTGTTTTGTCTGGTATTCAGTTATGAAATTTCAAGTTCACCAAATATTCAGGAAAAACATCAAGGCAGTAGACTAAATATATCAATGCTGGAATGATGTTGAATAATCTTTGCCTGATGCTTTAAACAGATATCAATGTCTTGGAATAATATTCAGAACATGTTCATTAAAACAAAATTATGCCTCCTCCCACCCTATCTTTCACAATGTGTACGCTCAAATGTGCACAGGAGTATTAGTGATTCAGACAGTTGAAATCTAAACAATTTCTCAACCAATGCAACTCCCTCCGACACCACCAACTCAGAATGCGTGTTTCCACCAGTATGCCTGAGGTTCCTCCCCATTCACACACCCCAGGACCAGCCCCTGCTCTCAGCTGGATCATGGTCCCCCTCTCCCTGTCCTCTCACTACCTTCACCTTGGTGATGACTTGGACATGCATGGTCCCCGATAAATGCAAAAATTAAAAACAAACCAACAAACAAAAAAGTATGCAGGAAACTCAACAGAGGAGAATTTCTCTTCCCAGATAAGCAGATAAGGACTATTTATCAAAAATAGGCAGGCAGGGGCTGGAGGATATTTGCATGTGGTTTCCATTACTTTTCTGTACAGGTGGTAGGTGAGGAATAAACCTACTGCCTCTAGAAAATCCACCTAATGAGAAGACATTTTGAGCTTTGCCTCTTGCGGTAGGCAGCATGATAGCGTCCCAAAGATGTTCACATCCTAATCTCCAGAACCTGTGACTATGTTAGGTTACACAGCAAGGGGAAAGTAAGGTTGTAGATGGAATTGAGGTTGCTAATGAGCTGACCTTAAAATCGAGAGATTATTCTGGCTTTTATTCAGGTGGGCCCAATGTAATCACAAGGTTTCTTAAAAGTAGAAAAAGGAGGCAAAAAAGAATCAATAGAAACGGCAGCATAAGGAAAAAGAAATGACATTGTGTCTACTCCTTTCAAGTGCAGACTTAATGGCATTGATATGTAAATCTGTGTTACGTAGACACTAATCCTGGAGGCTCGAGTTCAAAGATGATGCCTGTGCAGGACAAAGGACTGAGCGGAGAACTTGGCTGGAATTTCTCAGAATGTTTCCAATTTCATTCAAGATGCCAAGCCTGTCAGAATTACCTGTGGGAAGGTAAATAACTATTAGTTTTTCAGGGATTCAGTAGTATTCTGGTCAGAGGTCAAAATTACAAGCATTGTGGATTCATTTGCTTCCCTTCAAGCACTTTTTTGCGAGCTTATTTCCATCTGGGGGTACTCAGTGTAGGTTTATAAACTTTTATTGTTTAAAAGCGGGTGAACTCACTTTCCCTTTCTTTAAAATTCCCTCCTTGTTCCTGTGAATTTGTTATGGTTAAAGGCCAAACAAACACTAACGTGTGCAAAAGAGAACCATGAACAAATTAGGGTAACTTCTTACTGCAAAGAAAAAGAAAATCCACCAATGAAGGCAATCTTCCTATTGTGTAAGCAAATTTTTAGCCAAGTGAGTTTTTTTGTTGTTGTTCTTTTTTTTTAATGGCAGTAACACTTTCCAGTTGGTGGGTTAATTACTAACTGGTATTTAAATAGGAAAAGTAGCTTCCTGTTGCAAGCTCCAAGCAGACTTTGTCCTCCCAGATCTGACCAAGAGCTGCCTTTCTGTTCTTCCCCAGGTGAGAAATCTTTTCTCTCCACCAATCTCTTACCCCTTTTCTAGCTCCCTCCCCTCATCTTCCCATAACTAAAGTTATTCCTTCCACCCTCTAGGGCCTAAAAGCACATATTCTTACAAAAGCCAGGAAGAACTGTTGATTTTGTTGCCCTAAAGAAAGAAAATTCTAAAAAGTGTAGCTAAGGGCTTGGAGTAGGAGGTCCAATATAAACTGGACCTTTTTGTTAGAGTGGAAGGGAGTCTTATGTCTACTGAATGGTTAACTAGTTGGTTCCCTGCACCAGTTTCATTATTTCAAAAATGGAGTTAATATATCTACTTCTATAGGTGTCCTGAAGACTAAATGAAATATCTGAAGTATTGATTCTCATTATTCAAATATTTGTCTTTTAAGTCACCGTTGTAAGGTTGCATACAAAAACAGAAGCTTTTATAAGAGAAAAATATACATTATTGTAACAACCACTTGTAAAAATAGTCCTGCTTAGAATCTAAAAAACAAAGTAAAAGAACAAACAAAACAAAGCAATCATGAGATGTTAAGCACTGCATAGGGAATATAGTCAATAATATTGTAATAAGAATGAATGGTGTCAGATGGGTACTAGATATATCAGGGTGATTACTTTGTAAGGTATATGAATGTTTAAATCACCATGTTATATATCTGAAACTAATATATAGTGTATGTCAACTGTAATTGAAAAATAATAAAATTGTTAAAAAATAGTCCCATTCAAACATCTCATCATTAACTTCCTTTCATCCAGTGAGAAGCTTTGATGAATAATCTCTCATTGATCGTCATAATACAGGAGATGAGGGGAGAGGGAATCAGAGAAAGGTGGTCAAAAGTTACAAACTTCCAGTTATTAGATAAGTAAGTACTAATGATACATTAGTACAGCATGGTAATTATAGTTCACATTGCTATATGGTATATATGAAAGTTGTTAAGAGAGTAAATCTTAAGAGTTCTCATCACAAAGAAAAATTTTTTTCTTTTCTTTTTATTGTATCTATATGAGATGATGAATGTTAACTACACTTATTGTGGGAATCATTTCAAAATATATGCAAATTAAGCTATCATGCTGTACACCTTAAACTTATACAGTGATGTATGTAAATTATTTCCAAATAAAACTGGAAAAAGATAATACAGAAATAAAATCACATAATACAGTATAATCAATAGACATCAGATAATGCATCAGATACAGTGTATGGCAGATAGCACAGTATTCATGCAATGTAAATTGTTTGCTGCAAAAGTAAAACATAAAGGAAAATATGTCCTAATATGCTCCCATACAATTTAAAACTTTTATTATAAAATGCATTTTCTTGTGAATATGTAAAGAATAAAATAATTTTAAAAACCATGTGCCTACTGCCTAGATTAAAAAATAAAAATATTACCAAAACAGATGGAGTCCCCACTGCGTCCCTTCCACATGACATTCTCTTTATCTCTAAAAGGAAACTGCTATTTTGAACTTGGTGTTTATTATTTCCTTGTATTTCTGTATCTTTTTATCATGTATGTTTACATACAGCACATACCATACATAGCAATGTTTTACGCTTTTTATTTTTATATTGTCAAAGTATAATGTTTAAGCTTAAAAATATGACTCATACAAATATAAAATGAGCACATATTAAGATTAATTTATCCAATTAATGAGGGAACCAGCAAAGTTTTCAAGATGTTTCAGAGGATTATGGCAGAGACCAAAGTATTTATAGACAAAGATAGACAGAATGTTGAAGTGTGATTGCAAAATTAGATGCAAAATTAGTTAATGTACTAAAGGGTAATAAAACTGTAACTTTTACAGTTATGTTTTCCATCAGACCAAAATAATTTACATCTCCACTGGGCAAAACTCATTTGCAACTTTCTAATCTATAATTTACATCGAACTGCATAAAGTCTGGTTCTAATCAACAGTAAATAGTGAATCCAAAAAGGATCATTTCCCTAGGGAATTAAGTAATTTTGGGGTGGACCTCTTAGCCAATGCTTTATAAGACATTGCAAGGACACACAGCCATTCTTTTGCCTTATTTCCAAGTTTTGGATAGTTTTTCTTAGCAACATAAATGTTAGTGCTTATGAATTGTTTGCAACTTGGCTTTTTTTATGCAGTGCAGTTTGTGAAATTTAATCATGTGAATACCTGTTGTTCTAATTCCTTAATTTACTGTCTTATGTTAGCTATGTAAGCATATTACAATTTATTTATGCATTCTTCTGTTGAAGTATGTGTTGCTTCCAATGTTTTGCTATTACAAACAACTCCCCTACATTTCGTCAAGCAATTATTTTGCCTCTTCATATAAACATCTGATTCCTTTTTTGTTTTAAGACTAAGCACATTATTAATTATAATCTTATATTTGGTAAACATAAGGTAAATGAAATATTTTCCAAAACATTATAAATAATTTTTTTCATTATTTACCATACATATTTGATCCCCGTTTTAAGTGGATTCAATATAAGTGGCTCTTTTCCTCTTTTCCCATACCAATTACTCGTCCTGGCTATATATACCCAAATTCAAAATAGTAGGGGTTTTTTGAGGGGATAAAAGGGTTGTGATGTGGAAGGGGCAAAGTGGGGACTTCATCTGTTTGGGTAATATTTTATTTTTTAATATAGGTGGTAAACACATGGGATTTATTCTGAGGAATTTCTGTCTCTGGCCCAGTTTCTGTTATATAAGACCATGTAATTATCAATTGAACTGGATCTCTCATGAAAGTGATGTAGGCAATATTTATAATTCCTTGAGAACAACAGGCATAAATGGGTAGCTCACACAAGCAGAAGGGGACATATGCACAGAAGATTAAAAACAAAATGACCACAATATTTTGGAGCTCCTCCCATCAAGAGGTGGAGTCTCTTTTTTCTGTACTGAATCTGGGCTTGGCTGTGGGTCTGGCCTTAGCCAATGAGATATTGGCAAATGTGACCAAAGTGGAGCTTTGAAATGTGCTTATAAATCAAGGCTTGTCCTCTCTTGCTGTCAGAAAGCCCAGGCTAGGCTTCTGGAAAATGAGAGGCCTCAGCAATCCCAGCTGAGGCCCCCTAATCTGAAAGAGGCCATCGTAGACCATCCAGCCCGAATGGAGCTGGCTCAGAAATAAAAATAGTCCAACCAATGCACAGAAACATGAGAAATAATAAATATTTGTTTATTATGCAGCAACAGCTAATGGAAACATATTGTCATACTTCATAAGAGACACCTGCTAAATGTGCGTTTTCTTTCTTCTCTTGACACACTCATTCTGACATCTATGTGGTGACTAAAAAATGCCTTAATGTGCTGTGGGTCCCACTGATCATATGAGTGTATTTTGAAAAATAACAGCTTTATTGAGATAGGCTTGATATACCATAGAGCTAACCCTTTTAAAGTACACAATTCAGTGATTTTTAATGTCTTCACAAAGTTGTATAACCATCACATTCCAGAATATTTCCACCCTAAAAGAAACTCCATAATCATTAGCTATCACTAACCATTCCTTCCCCCCAGCCCCTTGTCCTAGCCAGCCTCTGGCAACCACACAGCTTTATGCCTCTATTTTCTTCTAAGAGTTTTACAGATTTAGTTTTTACATTTAGGTCTGACACATCCTTTTTTGTAAAAATTAAAGTTTATTGGGGTGACAATTGTTAGTAAAGTTACATAGATTTCAGGTGTACAATTCTGTAATACATTATCATCTATGTCTCACATTATGTGTTCACCACCCAGAGTCAGTTCTTCCATCACCATATATTTGATCCCCTTTACCCTCATCTACTAACCCCCTCCCCCCTTACCCTCTGGTAACCACTAAATAATTGTCTGTGTCTATGAGTTTTTGTTTCTTCATTTGTCTTGTTCTTTTGTTGTTTTCAGTTTTATATACCATATATCAGTGAAATCATGTTTCTCGACTTTTTCTGACTTATTTCACTTAGCAGTATAACCTCAAGATCCATCCATGTTGTCGCACATGGTATTATTTCATCTTTTCTTATGGCATAATAGTATTCCATTCTGTATATGTACCACTACTTCTTTATCCATTCATCTATCAAAGGACACGTTGGTTGTTTCCATGTCTTGGCCACCGTAAATAAAGCTGCATCGAACATTGGAGCACATATGTCTTTATGGATAAATGTTTTCAGATTTTTTAGGTAAATACCCAGGAGAGGGATTGCTGGGGCATATGGTAATTCTATTTCTAATTTTTTGAGGAACCTCCATATTGCCTTCCATAGCGGCTGCACCAATCTGCATTCCCACCAACAGTGTATGAGGGTTCCTTTTTCTCCACAGCCTCTCCAACACTTGTTACTATTTGTCTTGTTGATGACAGCCATTCTAACTGGTGTAAGGTGATATCTCATTGTGGTTTTTATTTGCATTTCTCTGATGATTAGTGATGTTGAACATTTTTCATATGTCTGTTTGCTATTTGTATGTCCTCTTTGGAGAAATGTCTCTTCAGGTCCTATGCCCATTTTTCAATTGGATTATTTGTTTTCTTGTTGTTGAGTTGCATGAATTCCTTATATATTTTGGATATTAGCCCCTTATCGGAGGCACTGTTTGCAAAAATCTTCTCCCATTCAGTTGGTTGCCTCTTTATTTTGTCGATGATTTCTTTTGCTGTACAGAAGGTTTTTAGTTTGACATAGTCCCATTGATTTATTTTAGCTTTTACTTCCCTTGCCTTTGTAATCAAATTCATAAAGTGCTCTTTGAACCCAAGGTCCATAAGTTTAGTACCTATGTTTTCTTCTATGCAGTTTATTCTTTCAGGTCTTATGTTTAGGTGTTTGATCCATTTTGAGTTAATTTGGGGACAGGGTGACAGATAGCAGTCCAGTTTCATTCTTTTGCACATGGCTTTCCAATTCTCCTAGCACCATTTATTGAAGAGGCTGTCTTTTCTCCATGGTATGTTTTTTGCTTCTTTGTCAAAAATTATCTGTCCATATTTATGTGGTTTTATTTCTGGGTTCTCAATTCTATTCCATTGGTCTTGTGTCTGTTATTCTGCCACTACTATACTGTTTTAAATATTGTTGCCCTGTAGTACAAGCTAAAGTCAGGGAGTGTGATACCTCCAGCACTGTTGTTTTTTCTTAGGAGTACTTTGGCTATTCAGGGTCTTTTGCGGTTCCATACAAATCTGATGATTTTTTGTTCTATTTCTTTAAAAAGTGCCATTGGGATTTTGATGGGGGTTGCATTAAATCTGTATATTGCTTTGAGTAATATGGCCATTTTAACTATGTTGATTCTTCCAATCCATGAGCATGGAATGTCTTTCCATTTCTTTGTGTCTTCTTCAATTTCTTTTTAAAATGTCTTATAGTTTTCAGTACATAGGTCTTTCACATCCTTGGTTAAGTTTATCCCTAGGTATTTTATTCTTTTTGTTGCAATTGCAAAAGGAATTAGGTGTTTTTATTTCTTTTTCTGAGATTTAATTGTTAGTATATAGGAATGCAATGGACATTTATACGTTGACTTTGTAGCCGGCAACTTTACTGTATTGGTTCATTGTTTCTAATAGCTTTTTGGTAGAGTCTTTAGGGTTTTCTATATATAGCATCATGTCATCTGCAAAAAGTGGAATTTGACTTCTTCATTCACAATTTAGATGCCTTTTATTTCTTTCTCTTGCCTGATTGCTCTGGCTAGGACTTCCAATACCATGTTGAAAAGCAGAGGTGATAGGGGACAGCCCTGTCGTGTTCCTGAACGTAGAGGAAAGGGCTTTATTTTTTCACCATTAATTATGATATTAGCTGAGGGTTTGTCATATATGGCCTTTATTATGTTAAGGTATTTTCCTTCTATACCCATTTTATTAAGCTTTTAATCATTAATGGATGTTGTATCTTGTCAAATGCTTTTTCTGCATCAATTGATATACTCGTATGATTTTTGTCCTTTATTTTTTCTATGTTGTGTATCACATTGATGGATTTGCACATGTTGAACCATCCTTGTGCTCCTGGGATAAACCCCACTTGGTCGTGATGTATAATCTTTTTACTGCATTGTTGCATTCTATTTGCTAGAATTTTGTTTAGGATTTTTGCATCTGTATTCATCAGAGATATTGGTCTGTAATTTTCTTTTTTTGTGTTATGTTTACCATGTTTTGGTATCAGGGTAATATTGGCCTCATAAAATGAGTTAGGGAGTATTGTCTCTTCTTCAATTTTTTGGGAGAGTTTGAGTAGGACAGGTATTAGATCCTCTTTGAATGTTTGGTAGAATTCACTAGTGAAGCCATCTGGTCCCAGACTTTTGCTTTTGGGAAGGTTTCAGATGACTGATTCAATTTCGTTACTGGTGATCGGTTTGTTTAGATTTTCCAGTTCTTCATGGTTCAGCCTTGGAAGGCTATATGTTTCTAAGAACTTGTCCATTTCTTCTAGGTTATTGAATTTGGTGGCATATCGTCCTTCATTATATTCTTGGATGATCCTTTGTATTTCTGTGGCATCCGTGATAACTTCCCCTCTTTCATTTCTGATTTTGCTTATTTGTGTCTTTTCCCTTTTTATCTTAGTGAATCTAGCCAAGGGTCTGTCAATTTTTTAAATCTTTTCAAAGAACTAGCTCTTTGTCACATTAATTTTTTCTATTGTTTTTTCGTTTTTTATTTCATTTAGTTTTTCTCTGATTTTTATTTTCCCTTTCTTCTGCTGAATTTGGGTTTCATTTGTTCTTCTTTTTCTAGTTTTTTAAGGTGTAATGTGAGGTTATTTATCTGTGATTTTTCTTGTTTCTTGAGATAGACCTGTAATGATATAAATTTCCTTCTTAAAACTGCTTTTGCTGCATCCCCAAAATTTTGGTAGGATGTATTTTCATTCTCAATTGTTTCTCTGTATCTTTTTATCTTTCCTCTTATTTCTTCTTTAACCCAGTCATTCTTTAAAAGTATGTTGTTTATCTCCACATATTTGTGGTTTTTCCTGCTTTCTTTTTGCAGTTGATATTCGATTTCAAAGCCTTGTAATCAGAGTATGTGCTTGGGATGATTTCACTCTTCTTAAATTTGTTGAGGCTGATTTTATGTCCCAATATATGGTCTATCCTTGAGAATGTTCCATGTACACTAGAAAAGAATGTATAGTCTGATGTTTTAGGATGAAGTGCTCTATAAATGTCAATTATGTCCATTTCATCTAATGTGTCATTTAGGGCTGCTATTTCGTTATTTATTTTCTGTTTGGATGATCTATCCATAGCTGTCAATGATGTATTTAGGTCCCCTACTATAATTGTGTTTTGGTCAATTTCTCCCTTTAGTTCTGTTAGTAGTTGCTTGGTATATTTTGGTGCTCCCTGATTGGGGGCATAAATATTGATGACTGTTATGTCTTCTTGTTGTATAGTCCCCTTTATCATTATGAAATGTCCATCTTTGTCTCTTGTTACCTTTTTTATCCTGAAGTCTGTTTCATCTGATATCATTATGGCTACACCTGTTTTTCTCTGGATACCATTTGCTTGGAGTATCAATTTCTACCCTTTTACTTTGAGTCTATATTTGTCCTTGTAGCTGAGATTTGTCTCTTGGAGACAGCATATGGTTGGGTTTAGTTTTAATCCAATCTGCTACTCTGTTCCTGTTTATTGGTGAGTTCAGTCCATTTACATTTAGGGTGATTATTGATATGTGAGGATTTCCTATCATTCTGTCTTTAGTTTTCTGGTAAGGCTGTGTCTCCATTGTTTCTTTGCCTTTTTGTTGCTGTCTATTATTTCAGCGTGATGGTATTCTATGATTTTTCTCTCTATTTCTTCTTTTATTATGTTATATATTTCAGTTCTGGATTTTTGTTTTGAGTGGTTACCATTAAGTTTACGTAAAAGAAAGTTTCATGTTTAGAGTATTCCATTTTCTTCAGCACGCTTACTTTCTCCATTCCCTTATACCAGTTCAGACCTTTACTCTTCTGCCTTTTATGTTTTTGTTGTTGCAAATTATCCCTATTTATGCTGTGAGTTGATTCCTGGGCTGCAGTAGCAAGTTGTCTTTTGCCTCTTTTTCTTTAAGTGTTTTTCTTCTTCTTTATTCTGTACGTTATGTTTAAGTGTATAGTGTCTTATTTGGTGTAGGGGTTGCCATTTCCTGCTTCTGTTTGTCTGTTCATAATACTACGCATGGTTTTGTATTCTTTTGCTTTTTTGTTTCAGGTCGAATAGCCTCCTTCAGTATTTCTTGTAATGCAGGTCTTGTGTTAGAAAATTCCCTCAGCTTCTGTATGTCTGGAAAGGTCTTTATTTTTCCTTCATGTGTAAAGGATATCTTTGCTGGCTATATTATTCTTGGCTCATAATATTTCTCTTTCAATAGTTTGACTATTTGATTCCACTCCCTCTTGGCTTGTAGAGTTTCTGCTGAAAAATCTGATGATAACCTAATGGGCTTTCCTTTGTAGGTTACCGTCTTCTTTTCCCTGGCTTCTTTCTTGTTAATTTTTGACAGCTTCAATACAATGTGCTTTGGAGAAGGCCTGTTGGGTTAAGGTAATTAGGTGTTCTATTTGCTTCTTGGATTCGAGGATCCAGTTCTTTCCACAAGTTTGGGAAGTTCTCATCGACTATTTGTTTGAATATACTCTCTGCTCCCTTCTCCCTTTCTTTTCCTTCTGGTATGCCCATTATTCTTATATTACTCTTTCTGCTGGAGTCAGAAAGTTCTTGTAGAGTTCTTTTATTTCTTTTAACTCTCAAGTCTCTCTCTTCTTTGATCTGTGTCATTTCCACACTTCTATCTTTGATGTCACTGATTCTTTTCTCCATCTGGTCAGCTCTATTACCTAAGCTGGCTATTTCATTCTTCATTTCTTTTATTGTGTTCTTAATCTCCAGAAATTCTATTTGGTTCTTTTTTAAAATTTCAATCTCTTTGGTAAAATGTTCGTTTTGTTCTTTGATTGTGTTTCTGAGTTCATTAAACTGCCTGCGTTTTCTTGCATCTTGTTGAGTATTTTCAAAACTGCAATCTTTAGTTGTCTGTCATTTAAGTCACATATCTCCATGTCTTTTAGTTCATTTTCTGGAGACTTTTCATTTTCTTTCTGAGCTGCCTTGTTACCTTGATTATTCATGGCAATTAGTGAGTTGTTATTTCTCTTCCTAGGCATCTACAGGAGTGGGTTCTGCAGCAGGTTGGTAAGAAAAGGTCTTTCCTTTGCTCTCCAGTAGGTGTTGGTAGAATGCTTTATTTTCTTTCCATCTGCAGCCTTTAATTCTCTCTCACGCTGTAATATTATATTTTCTGTGTACTGTTCTTGCTTCTCACACAATGGCTGGATTCCCTGGAAGGCGGGCTTCTCCTCTGTGAACAGGTCTCCTGGGTCACAGGGCACCGCCTCCATTGGGGGATGTGGAAAGCTTCTGAAGTTCCAAAGCTCTTCCTGCACCACATTCAGGGCCTGTGTGTTTCAGTGGCTCTGTTTACCCCTGCAGGGATCCACCCAGATAGGTGGGGGTAGGGGCAGGGGCCCTGTGGGTTGTGAGAGGTTGCTGTGAGCAATGGCAGTGACCACAACCACAGCCAGTCCTGCACTCAGGGCTCTCTCCCCTTTGCCAGAACTAGTTGGGCTCCAAGTCTGTGGCTGTGGGCTGCAGCTCTCAGAATTGCAAATATTCTGTTCTTTTGATGTGACACTGCTACTCTTCCGCTTCTAACACTGGGCAGGTGGGGGTGGGGCGAGCTCTGAGAGGGTGGGGAGGGGACAGCTAGGCTCCATGCCTATGCCTTCCATCCTCTGCTTGGCAGTGAGGGCTTAAACTGCTGTTTTCACCCTTCTTCCCTCAGTCTTTACTCCGAGCTCTCTACCGTGAGCATTGGGTTCAGCTGTATTTTATGCTGCTCCCTCAGGCGGGACTGTGGGCCATAAACAGAGCATTAGCAATCTGAATTCTTCCCTCTCTCACAGCTGCAGTAGCGTTGGAATGCAGAGAGCTCAGAGCTCAGAGCTCTGAGTGCTGGTCTGCATCTTGTGCCCCCGCAGCCCACGTCTCCTTATTTCCTGCTTCCTTCCTCCCCAACTTGCCCAATTCGCCCACCTTTAGATGATTTCAGTTGCATGTCTCCTAGTCTTGCCTGTCTGCTGCACAGGGAGTCCTTTGTGGAATTATAGTTGTTCAATCTGTTGTAAATTCCAGGGGAGATTTCAAGAGGCTCACCTCACGCCACCATTTCTATGTCATCTAATTCTGATACATCTTGCATTAGTTTTTGTATATGGTGTGAAGGAGGGGTCCAAAGTCTTTATTTTGCAATTGTCTATCCAGTTGTTTTAGTTCTACTTATTGAAGACTAGTTTTTTCTCTCATACAATTTTCTTGCCACTCATGTTGAAAATCATTGACAGCAAATGTAAGGGCTTATTTTTGGACTCTCAATTCTATTCCATCGATCTATATGTCTGTCCTGTGCCAATACCAGACTGTCTTGATTGTTGTAATTTTTAATAAGTTTTGAAATTGGGACGTGTGAATGCTCCAACTTTGTTCTTTGTATTCAATATTGTTTAGGCTATTCTGGGTCCCCTGCACCTCCATGAATTTTGGGATCAGCTGGCTGATTTCTGCATAAAAAGCTTTTGAGATTTTATTAGAGATTAAATCTGTAGATCAATTTGTATAGTATTGCCATCTTAACAATATTAAGTCTTCTAACCCATGAACGTAGGTGTTTTTCCATTTATTTTACTCATCATTAGTTTCTTTCAAAGTTTAGTTTTCACTGTACAAGTCTGGCACTTCTTTTTTTAAAAATTGTTCATACACATTTTTTTCTTTTTGATGGCTATTGTGAATGGAATTGTTTTCTTATTTTTATTTTTGGTTTGTTCATTGTTAGTATATAGAAATACTATATTTGATTCATTTTTATATATCAATCATGTGTTCTGCAACCCTGCTGAACTGTTTATTTGTTTTAATAATTTTTTTGTGTATATGTACGCCTTAAGACTTTCTATATACAATATCATGTCATCTGTGAATAGACATAGTATAGTTTTTCCTTTCCCATATGGTTGTGTTTTGCATGATGTTTTACCTTTGTTCTAGGGAAATCTTTTTCCTGGATGGCACTCTCAAGAGTAAATGAGTATCCCTTGTAGAATTCTGCTTTCCTAAGATCATGAGGGAAATCACCATTGTTTTCCTGCATAATTAAAAAACAACAACTTTATATCATTATTCTAAAAGTTGACAACTGTGAAGTTGCAAATGAAGACATTTTAAAAGAATATCTGTAACTCCTTTCAAATATATGCTCTATCTTGTTAACTGTGACTCCCTTTGTTTTCAAAATGTTTTCTTGAACTACTTTTCAAACATATACTATTGCAAATTTGTTTACAAAGGTCTCCCTCTCCTGAAGATTCCAAAACAATTTCTTCAAGAGTGTGAGGTGTCAGGGAACTTTGTATTATATCTCTCTATAAAAAGAACCAATAAATAATGTTTAAGACCTGAGATGAGGTAGTCACCTGGCTCCTCTTGGTGGATTCTTCCCCACTCTTATCTTGCTGAAGGCATGTTTTTTTAGTAAACAGCAAAATATATAATTTAGAGAGTCTGTGGTCTTTTTCGACAACAATCTCATGATCCTGGGTGCCCTAACACATAGACACTTCCATAGTGTACAGATAATCTTTACACAATATCAAGCTGCTTGTCAGCACAGCTATAAATTCCTGTAACCCTGTTTCAGTTCGACGGACTGTTATACAATAATAACAAAGAACTGCAGAATTTTAGTGGCTTGTAAACACAACGGTTTATTTTTTACTCTACAACATGTCAGTTACAGTTTGAGTGAAGACTCTGCTACACATCTCCTCACTGGGATGATGGAGCTTCCACCACAAGGAGTAAAACTAGTTCCACTCTCAGAGGGAAGGGAGAATGATAAATCCCAAACTGTTCTTAAAGGCTTCCTCCAGAAGTGAGACATATCACTTTGAAAAAGATCATGCTCAATTTCAAGATGGCAGGGAATTGTGATCCCCCATGTATCCTGATCAGAATATCAGTAAGTAGCTCTTCAGAGGCACCCTAGAAAGGAGAAAAATGAAGAAAAAGGAAAAGTAACACTTGCTAAATCTGTAACGTGTGCCGACCCTGTGATCAGGCACTTTCTGTTATTTCATTCATATCCATTTTATCTAGTTGAAAACTCACTCAAGTTCAAAAGGCTGGAAATAGAAAGCTTAACGGCTAGGATTTAAACCCACATCACCCAATTCCAAATTCCATGGATCTTTTCCTTTATCACATTACTTTCTTCCTTGCTAGACTGTCCTGATGTACCTGAACTACACACAAAAGTAGATGAAACCCTTAAATTGGTCAACATATCTAATCAGCAATACGTCCAGATTCTCCAGGTCACCCAGCATCACTTGGAGGACACCACATATTTGATGGAGAAGATGAGAGAGCAATTTGGCTGGGTGACCGAACTGGCAAACCAGACCCTGGGAACTGAGAACATCTTCAATTCCATAAAGGTAACGGAAAGACTCAAGAGCAGTTAAGGAGATTACATGTGCATACACTGGTTTTTCTGTTAATTTACTTAATAATTACATCTGAATTTGAAAACAAGCTGTAGGAAGATATTCATATTTCCAATTGTGATTGTGTTCAGGCTGACTCATTATAATGTATTAGGTTGGTACAACAGTAATTGAGGGTTTTGCAATTTTTAACCTTTTAAACCACAATTTAAAGGGTTGAAAATTTTTGCACCAACCTAATAGTTAATAAAACTTTTGCACCAACCTAATAGTTATGTGGTCTTTAAAAAACAAAATACTCTATAAAGAAAACCAATTTAAAACACAAAATACTTTCTAATCCAGAGATGGTTAATTCTGCTTAGTTATATGGCTGTAACTGATACAGATAACCTTGAAGAAGCCTGGCCAATGTAGTTTTTAAGAAAGAACAATTTCAGGTAAAGCAACTTGAGTTCAAAACCTGACTCTGAAACTTACCAGCTGAGTAAGCTTGGGAAAATTCCTTAACCTTTCTAGGCCTCAGTTAATCTTGGGAAATGGGAATAATAATAGCTACTCTAGTGTGCAAGTACATCTGTAAAGCAATTAGTGTAGGTTCCTTATACAAAGCAAGAGCTCTGTAAACCATAGCTCTTGATAGTTTTTGACACAATCAGCTGATTTACCTTCAGATTTAAACATATTTGTATATTAATCAATAAAAACATATTGCTATCTTAAGTTGAACTTATACCATGTCTCTCATATTCAATCAATAGCTCCTTTTGTGTCACGAAACAGTGACTAAATTTCCTTCCTGACCTCCTCCCCTGCCACACACGTCACATCGATTTACAAATACTCCAGGCTAATGATTCCTGATGAGGTTAGTATTGGCGGGTTCCTAAAAAGACCTGACTACAAAAATCACTGAGCAGAGCAATTGAAGATGCAATATTTTGGGCAACATGTAATGTTGGCAGCCTACCCCGATCCCTGGGGATCCCATTACTATCTCCAGCTGGTGCTGGTGCTAACTGTTCAGTCCTCAATCTTTTCCAAAGGGTTGTCCTTGGGACCACTTATGCTCCGGAGCTCCCGGCAAGATTAGGCTGAGCTAGAGGTCACCCGAAGCCACATCCTCAGTTGGCTTCTCCCTCTTCTCTATTTTGCTTGCCTCATGCCCTAAAAGTTTCCCTGGAAGGCACCCCGAATCAATCACTTGGGTCAGAATCAGGCTCTGCTTCTAGGGAATCTGACCTCTGACATTCTGTAACCTAGTTTTTCACCCTGTTTCAAACTGCAAAGTTGTGGCCCCTGGTTTGACAAATATGTTTAGAGAGTCAGAACCAGCACATGAAAACAAAACAAACAAACAAACAAAATATGTGTCATGCAGGGTCTCAGCTCCCACTCCCCACACCAGAATGCAGGATATGTGGAGGCCAAAAACAGAACAACAGCAGAGCCATAGATATGGGAGTCACACCACTATGTTCTCGATGGCAGCCGGGCTGAAAACACAGGAAACAGCAGCACACAATCAGCAATCCGCCGCCCACTTCTCTGCCAAGCAAGCAACCAACCAACCCCCTAGCTAGCCACCACAGTTATATTAGTGGCTAATGGCTAACCAGTAACAGCTGATGGCCATCTATTACCAGAGCCAGCACCTTCCCACATGAGGCCGAGAGCCTGGAAACTGCTCTCTGGGACTCTGTCCCCACAGACAGACTACAAGAGAAAATATTAGAGGTCATTATATTTAACATCATATGCATATGTCATGGAATTTTCATTTCCATTATGTGTGCATTTATGTGTGTATATAAATATGTGTGTATATAAATATGGGTGTATTGGAAGACCCTCCCTACTCACCTTATCTGGCCCCCAAAGATTTCTTTCTTTATCTGAAAGTAAAGGAAATATTGACATATGTGTGTCTTGAGTCTTGATGTGAAATGTATTTGCTACTATAGGCCACAGTCAAAAGGTTTTGAAAACCACTTCTCCAATCTGTGCTGTCTGAGTCTATTACTCTATTAAATTATACCCTAGAAGGGCAAAATAATTCAATATAATTTATCATCCTCACAATTACAGACTTTTAGTTTAATGAGGAAAAGTTGTTATCTTGAAGAATAATATTTTAAGAAAAATTTTAGCATGCTTTTAATCTTTAGAAAGATATAGCTAATATCTAATTGTTTTTATCATAGTCAGTATTTTCCATTCTATACTTCAATTTGCTTTCATTGTAGTGCCTCTGTCGTGCAGGGGACCCTGCTCGCTGCGCCATTTGTCGTGCAGGGCGGCCTGCGGGGTCTCTGGTCCTGCTCCCCACATAAGAACGCAGGATATGGTGAGGCCAAAAAGGAACACCCACAGAGCCATAGGTAGGGGAGTCATACCACTATGGTCTCACTGGAGGCTGGGCCCACCGGACGCGCGACCTGCCGTCCGCCTTTCCCCGACCGACCGACTACTCTCTCCCACTCTCCTCGACTCTGTTCCTCTACTCTCTTCCACTCTCCTCAGCTCTCCTCGGCTCCTCGGCAATCCTCGGCTCTCCTCGGTAGCCGCAGCAGTTATACTAGCGGCCAATTGGCTAACCGGCCACAGCTGACGGCCAACCACCACCTGAGCCAGCACCCTTCCACATGAGGCCGAGAGCCTGTGAACCACTTTCTGGGGCTCTGTCCCCATAGCCTCTGAGTAACACTAACATATTTATCTCAAATTCTTTATATTAATAACAAAGTCACTTCGGTATAAAAACCTCCATATAAAATAAAATTATGGTTTTCAATGATACATTTTTATAATAATCAATACTAAAGAGCACTTACCATGTATCAGGCAATGTTCTAAGAACTTTTCCATATATCAGATCATTTAATACCCTCCATGATCCTATAAAGTAAGTATTATTGTTTTCCAAAATTTTCAGATGAGGCACAGAGAAGTTAAACAACGTGTCTGAGGTCACACAGCTACTAAATGGTAGAACTGGGATTCCAACCCAAGCAGTATTTCTCCATAACCAATGGCTTACCCATTTTGCTGAACTGGCTATAAAAGTTATTTTTCTCAAAACAACTCTTATTTCATCATGTAAAGAAAAATGTAAAGCTATATGACAGCAAGTACTAAAGAGGAAACTTGTGTAAAAAAATATACAAATTCCAGCAGGTGGTAAAAGTTATGCTCCTTGGGTTGTAGTTACACAGGTGTTAGCTATATAATTGTTTATTAAACTAGACATAAATGCTTTAGGCAGTTTTATATGTGTTATATTCACCAAAATGAAAGGGGGATAAGTAATGTTAGCTATTCTTTTATAAATAGGAAGTGAGAAATCACCAGTTTTTATTTGTGCTAATATTTTGCTTTAGTTTTTTTGATAAGGGAATTTATTTGAAACATTTTCAAAAGAGTTATCTTAAGGTTACATCAAGTTTCACATCAGTAGTTTCATTTAAAGTATTAAAAATCAAAGTATTTGCACTTGAGAATTCATTAAGAGTAACATGCCTGTCAGATAACTGTCTCTTTCTTTACAAAAAAAATCACACACACAATCATAAATTGTAACTTGCGTAGGAAAACTCGGTGTAAAACTTGGTGCGTCGCATTAGTGTGTCTGGCATAAGCAGTAGCACTCACCAAGTATTCCATCTGCTCACTCATACCTTCCAGCTCCTCTTGCAGTTAAGTGGTGCCATGTGGCAAGTTCTGGCCAATAAAATGTAAACAAAAACAACAAGGGTCATTTCTAGACTGAGATAGTGAAGAATCTGGTTATCCATGCTCTTTCTCTGCTGAGGGCACAAAGAAAGCCATGTGTTCTATAAGCTACAGCCATGAGATGATGTCCCTCTGTCAGCAAGGATCCTGAGGGTCTAGGTGGTATGGAGCCCATAAAGGACATGTAACATGAGTAAGAAATAAATTTTTGTTGTAGGAAACCACTGGAATATTGCAGCAAATTAGTTACCGCAGTACAACCTAACCTATCTTGACTAATGTGGTATTAAATTAATCCTTAGTGTGCACTGGGGTTTAGTAATATTTTACTGTATGATTCTTTCTAGGTATTCCCAGGTGTTCTTGACGGAAATTTTCCCAAACAAGATGGAATGATAATAGACTTCAACATCCTGCCTTCCCCCAATTTCACACTCAAGATCCCTCCTGAAGAAAATTCTGAGAGTTCTAACTTCGTTAGCTACATGCTGGCAAAAGCTGTACAGTATTTTAAAGAGCATTTTAAAAGTTGGTAAGCAGAGTGCCTGGTTAGGAATACTTTGTTGACAGATGTAGATGATTCATAAAAGGAAAGAGCAACAAAAACTAGTTTTAAAATATCTGGAAAATATGTTCAACCTCATTAATAATCAAAGACATGGAAGCTAAGACAACATAGCATTTTTGCCAATCAAATTTGCAAATCAGAAAAAATATAAAGTACTGATAGGAGTGTGATGAAATGGGAATTCTTGTATATTATTGGTGGGAATATAAACTGTTTTTGTCTTTTTGAAAATCTACTTGATTATGTGTGTCAAGAGCCATAAAATTTCTTGTTGATAAAATAATTCATGGAACAAATCTTAAGGAATAAATCTAAATTTGATTAAAAATCCCCCTCTGTCCCAAAATCTACAAGTTTATTTGCAAAAAGATTTAAGATAGTAAAATATCAAAAAACAATCTTAATGTCTAAAAACAAGAGAATGGCTAAGTGGATTATGGCTAAATATCTTCTTAATTAGTGGTACAATTAAAACTATATATATTCTCCTTTGGTAATATGGTCAATGCTAAAGAATAATTACATTTTAATTCTCAGTTATTACCATGTTTCCCTGAAAATAAGACCTAGCTGGACCATCAACTCTAATGCGTCTTTTGGAGCAAAAAGTTAATATAAGAGCTGGTCTTATTTTACTACAAGACCCGATATAATATAATATAATATAATATAATATAATATAATATAATATAATATAATATAATACAATACAATATAATATAATACTGGTCTTACATTAATTTTTGCTCCAAAAAACTCATTTGAGCTGATGGTCTGACTAGGTCTTATTTTCGGAGAAACACACTATTCATAAGGGACCTTGTTAGTGGGTCACCATCAATGTATAATTAAGCTAGATATTACTTGATTTGCTGGCTCCCTCTTTACCTCTGAGTTTTGGAGAACTTTTTTCAACTTGTATCAAACAACCAATATGTTTTTGGCACCTCCTAAGGGAAGACACAGGACCCCAGGCACTGTGAAGGAGAAAATAATGAATTCAACAAGATCCTTTCCCAAATGAGCTTTCTATCAAGTGGGAGATGGAAGGGGTGTAAAAGGCATACACAAAGAATAGCAACGCCAAGAGGAATTTAGTGAGTACTCAAGGGTGGAGGCCTTTGGAAGCTGAGGGGAGAGTCTTTCATTTTGCTGAAGGAGAGAAACTTCTCAGCTGGATATATTTCCCCTTTTCTTTGCTTTTGCCACTGGTTTTCTATCTCCTCTCCTTTGATCTTTCCCTTGCCTCCCACTTTCCCACCCTATCTTCTCCCTACTTTTCTTAAAAAAAAAAAAAAAATTATATATGCATACAAGGTCAATTGAGTTTGTGAACTCATCCTAGAAAAAGTGCTACATACCCCACTGCTGAATATCACTATGGTCACCTTCGAAGTACTCCCCTTGGGAAGCTATGCAGTGATGCCAGTGGCTAGTCCACCCTTCAAAGCAATTTTGGAACTCTTTTTCTGGAATGGACATCAGAGCTGTCGTCATATTACCCTTGATGTTCCTGAATGTCATCAAAATGTCTTCCTTTCAATAGTTCCTTTATCTTCAGGTAAATAAATAAGTCATTGGGGGCCAGATCAGGTGAGTACAGTGGGTCTTCCAATACAGTTATTTGTCTACTGGCTAAAAACTCCCTCACAGACAGTGCAGTGTGAGCTGGTGAATTGTCGTGATACAAGAGCCATGAATTGTTGGCGAAAAAGTTCAGGTCGTCTAACTTTTTCAGGCTGCCTTTTCATCACTTCCAAATAGTAAACTTAGTTAACTGTTTTGTCCAGTTGGTACAAATTCATAATGAATAATCCCTCTGATATCAAAAAAAGGTTGGCAACATCGTTGCAACAAGTTCTCAAACTTAATTGTCAGACCTCGTATCTATCTATCATATATCAATCTATCTATCTAAAATCAAAATGTGGAGGTAGGAGGGGAGAATGTTCCGGAAAAGATTCTGGAAAAGGAGAAAGTGTGAGCAGATGGGGCAAGGAGTGGAGTGTCCGGGTAGTGGGGATGTTGAGAAGACCTGTTAATCTCACCTCTCCCAGCAGGGGCCTTTGCCCTTCTTCCCTCTGTCTGGGTACCTCCCACCTGTGTGAGTCTGAGTCCTTTCTTTAGTTGCAGCAACCAAGACGAACTCAGCTAAAAGAAATGAAAGGATACTGTCTGACTCACAGAATCAAAGGGGGAAGCCAGACAACCATGCCTGGGGCTCAAACTCTACAGGCTTGACACAGTGAGACACAATAGGTTTTTGAGAGGGAAAAAATGTGCTAGTGCTCAAATAGGCAATGACTATGTATTTATATCTGAATAAAAATATTTTCAATAAAATTATCTGTTCACAGATTTTGAAATGATGAGGTGCACTGACAATGGAAAATGAGATGAGAAATTAAGATATTGAGCAGATTATTTACTAATAAGGCTCATAAAGCGATCTTTCACAAAGGCAGTATTGTTTCTTCTTAATTAAAGTTTTTAAATTCTAAAAGTAACAAAGTCACAAATTCCAAAAATTTAGAAGACAAAAAATATCCATAATCCCATCATTTTAACAAAAGTTTATTGAGCAAACACTGTGTATATGTAAAGCACAGAATAAATGCTTTGGTTTCCCATCAGAGGCAGGGTCTATCATAGAAGTTCATCTAACCAGGGAAACTGTGAAGATCCCTTCAAATAGTGTTATTAAAAATATCCATAAATATGGGTTTTCTATTATTTTACTATGTGTTAATTTTTCAAAAGCCAAGAGTATTTATTCTATTACTCATTCTGGACTTTTATTCCAATAAAAAATATACTCAGCCTATAAGTAACTTATTAATATTTTTATTATTGCTGCTTTTTTAAAAAAAAGGTAAGAAGATACAATACATCCTATACCCAGCAGGTAGAATTACCTCTTCAGCTGAGACCCAAAAATCCTGAAATACATAGGATAATACAATAAACATAGCTGCAGGAATATATGTCAGTTATATATTATAGAGTACTATTAATTTTCTTATGTTGAGTGGCAGTTGAATAACTATTCAAATTGAGTTACAATGAAAATTCCTTTTTAAAAAAAATCAAGTGTACATATTACGATATTCTATAGGACATTAATAGTTCTTTATGTATTTATAAATTAAATAAATATTAAATCACCAAGGTGTCTGTTCTATCACTTCTATTATAAATATGCCACTTTCTAATTAATAAAGGATTCTTCTTTCAATTTGCTTTTTAAATTTAGTATATAATAATTGACTTTTGAAAAATATCTGTAATTCATTCCTTTGTTTAGTAAAGACTTACACCTTCCTGCATAGAATATTTTTTTTACATAACAAAATTTACTATTTTAACCATTTTTAAATGTACAGTTCCGTGGCATTAAGTATACTCACAGTGTTGTACAGCCGTCACCACCATCCATCTCGAGAGCTATTTCATTTTCCCAAACTGAAACACTGTACCCATTAAACTCTAACTCCCCATTCCTCTCTTCTCCCAGCCCTTTGCAACCACCATTCTATTTTCTGTCTCTATAAATTTGACTACTGTTTGTACCTTAGGTAAGTGGAATCATACAGTATTTGTCCTTTTGTGACTGGCTTATTTCACTTAGCATAATCTCCTCAAGGTTCATCCGTGTGGTCATATATTTCAGAATTCCTGTTTTTTAAAAGGCTGAATGTATCATGTTTTGTTTATTCATTCACCTGTCAATGGATACTTCGGTTGCTTCCACATTTTGGCCATTGTGAATAATGCTGCTTTGAACATGGGTATATTGAATAGTTTCTTTTTAAAATTAATAGAATAGCACTCTCTTTTTACAAGGCCATACGTATTTTATGGAAAACACAGATGTTTTTGGCTGACACTTATGTAACCTCATAATTTGGACCTTGGTGCAATACAACAATAGGAGAGTCATTTGCCAATATTTGTCACTAAGGATTACATTGGGGAGATATTTATGGTTAGTCTTTCACATTATAAAAAGGAATATAATTAAAGAGTGGACTCAAAACATTTTTCACCCGGTCTTGAGGTGTTTGATAGAAAGGCTTGTCAGAAAAAGTTAGAGTTCAGAGGCAACCCATTGAATATAATCAACTCCAAATGAAGATAAGGCCTTTACTATCATAACTGAAGGCTATAAAAAAAACTAGGATACTATTGACAGAATCCTGGATTTAATGTACAGTAAATCTCAAATAAATAGAGCCTCGTCAAAAATACACTTGATATATTTGTCAGAGGAGGTGCTAAAAAATAAGTTGGGAAAGGAAACTGACTATCTTATAGTCAATGAACTGTCAGAAACTTGTAGACTGAAGAGAGGAAAGGGAGAGACCAGACTTAAAGCAGCTGTGCAGTGAAAAACCTTTACATACAAGCTGACCTGGGTTTTAATCCTGGCTGCTATGGTTTCTATGTGTGTGACTTTAGACAAGATCCTTAATCTCTCTAAACTTCAGAGTCTTTATCTATAAAGTGATAAAAGTCATGGTTTTCGTTTTCTAGAGTAGTTTTGAGAACTACAGTTAATAACTCATAATAAGCATCAATAAACGATAGCTTTGATTATATAAAGAATATTATAATCAAGCCCCTGACTCATAGTTGGCTCTCAAAAAATGTTAGTTTTCTGCTTTCCTTTACTTACTTGTACGAACATTTTTTTTAAAAGATTTTTATTGAAGTATAGCTAACATAGAATATTATATTAGTTTCAGGTGTACACCATAGTTATTCAACATTTATATACCTAAAGAGTGATCACTACGACAAGTCCAGCAACCATCTGACACCGTACCACGCTATCATAATATTATTGACTACATTCCCTATGCTGTACATTACATCCCCATGACTTATTTGTTTTATACCTGGGAATTTGAATCTCTTATTTCCCTTCACCGTTTTGACCCCCTCTTTTAAAATTTTTCAATTACAGTTGACATTCAATATTATTTTATATTAATTTCAGGTGTATAGGATAGTGTCGAGACAGCTATATAATTTAGGAAGTGATCCCCCAGCTAGTTTAGTACCCACCTGACACTATACATAGTGCATATTACTGACTATATTCCCTATGCTTTACTTTACATCCTCATGACTATTTGTAACTACCAATTTGTCTTCTTAACTCTTCAGTTTTTCACCCTGTCCCCCATCTATCACCCTGATAAATCTAGCACCCATCTGACACCATACATAGTTATTACAATACTATTGACTACATAACCCATACTACATCCCACATCCCCATGACTACTTTGTAACAACCAATTTGTACTTCTTAATCCCTTTTCCCCCTTTACCCACTTTTTTAACCCTCTCCTATCCAGCAACCATCAAAATATTCCTGGTATCCACGAGTCTGTCTCTGCTCTGTTTATTTTGTTCTTTAGGTTCCACATATAAGTGAAACCACACTGCATCTGTCTTCCTCTGGCTAATGTTCTCCACTCCATACAATACACTTCAGATCCATCCATGCCTCTGCAGATGGCAAGAACCCATTCCCTTCCATGGCTGAGCAATACTTCATGGCATACGAGGTCAGACAATTAAGTTCACAAACTCGTCCTAGAAAAAATGCTACATATGTCATTGCTGAATATCACTACAGTCACCTTTGAAGTACTTCCCTTGGGAAGCTATGTACCGACACCAGCACATAATACATTGTTGTGATGCAAGAGCCATGAATTGTTGGCGAAAAGTTCAGGTTGTTTAACTTTTTCACGCAACCTTTTCAGCATTTCCAAGTAGTAAACTTGGTTAACTGTTTGTCCAGTTGGTACAAATTCATAATAAATGATCCATCTGATATCAAAAAAAGGTTAGCAACATCGTTGCAACAAGTTCACGAACTTAATTGTCCTACCTTCATATGTGCACTACATACTCTATCCATTCACCCACTGATGGACACCCAGGCTGCCTCCACATCTTGGCCATTGTAAACAATTCTACAGTGGATGAACACATCCCCCCGAAGTAGCATTTTGGGTTTCTTTGGATAAATACCCAAAAGTGAGATTACTGGGTCCTTCTTTGTCTCTTTTTATAGCCTTTGTTTTAAAGTGTATTTTGTCTGGTGTACGTATTGCTACTGTAACTTTTTTTATTGTTTGTTACCATTTTCATGGAATATCCTTTTCCATCCCCTATACTTTCAGTCTGTGTGTGTCTTTTAATCTGAAGTGAGTCTCTTGTTGGCAGCATGTGTATGGGTCTTGTTTTCTCAGCCATTCAGCAATCCTATCTTTTAAATGGAGCATTTAATCCATTCACATTTAAAGTAATTATTAATAGATATGTAGTTATTGCCATTTTGTTATTCATATTTTTTACCTTGTTTTTCTTTTTTTAATTTTTTTTTGTCTTAATGTCCCTCTAAGAATCCTGGTAATACTGGTTTGGTGGTGAGGAATTCCTTTAGCTTTTTTTTTTCATCTGGGAAGCTCTTATCTGTCTTTCAATTCTAAATGATAGCTTTGCTGAGCAGAGTAATCTTAATTGTAGGTCCTTGCTTTTGATCACTTGGAATATTTCCTACCAACCCCTTCTGGCCTGCAAAGTTTCTGTTGAGAAATCAGCTGACAATCTTATGGGAGCTCTCTTGTAGGTAACTAACTGCTTTTCTCTTGCTGCTTCTAAGATTCTTTCTTTGTCTTTAACCTTTGGCATTTTAACTATGATGTGTCTTGGTGTGGGTCTGTTTGGGTTCATCTTTTTGCAACTCTCTATGCTTCCAGGGCTTGTGCATCTATTTTCTTCTCTAGGTTAGGGAAGTTTTCCATCATTATTTCTTCAAATAGGTTTTCAATTCCTCTCTCTCTCTCTCTCTCTCTCTCTCTCTCTCTCTCTCCCCTATGGTGCAAATGTTGCTATGCTTGATGTTGTCTCAGAAGCCCTTTAAACTCTCCCCATAGTTTATGGAGTTTGTTTTTTTTTCTGTTCTGATTGGGTATTTTTTGATACCTTATCTTCTAAATTGCTGATTTTGATTCTCTGCTTCATCTAAGCTACTATTGATTCCCTCTAATGTATTCTTCATTTCAGTTATTGTACTCTTTATTTCTGACTGGTTCTTTATGTTTTCTGTCTCCATTTTTATGGTTCCTATCTCTTTGTTGAAGTTCTCCCTGAGATCACTGAGCATCCTTATAACCAGTGTTTTGGACTCTGTATCTGGTAGATTGCTTGCCTCTATATTGTATATTTCTTTTTCTAGAGCTTTGTTCTGTTCTTTTATTTGGGAAATGTTTCCTGTCTCCACATGTTGGTGCCTCCTTTATGTTTGTTTCTATGTATTAAATAGGGCTGCTACGGCTCCCAGTCTTAGAGCGGCCTTATGTAGTATGTGTCCTGTGGGGCCCAGTAGCACAGTCTCCCTGGTCACTTGAGCTAGCGCTCTGGGTGTGTTCATTCTGTGAGTTGTGTGTGCCCTCTTGTTGTAGTTAGGCCTTGGTTGCTGTTTGCTAGTCAATGGGAGGGATTCACTCTCAGGCTGATTGGTTGTGAAGACGCTGTGACTGTAGTAAAGGAGTTGTGGTGCAGAGGCTGACCCGATGGAGCAGAATTCACTTTAGCAAGGTTCTAGTGCCTGCCCATTCTGCCCTTTGGGTGTGTCATTCTTGGAGGTGGCTGGGTGATGCTCCAGCTCAGTCTGAAGCTGGCCACTGGGTGTGCCAGCCCTGATGACACCTGCTAGGGGTCCTGCGACAGGCCAAGTTCACCTGCAGCCTGTGCTCTGCCTAGTACCACCTGGCATGAGTCACAAAGCAATCTACAGGTGGCTGTCACTCACACTGGGCTTGTAGGTGCCTTAAGAGGCTAAGCTGGGAACCAAGGGTGGCTCCTGCTAGTGCTGGGCTTAGGGCTGCTCAGCCAGAAGTACAGGACATGCCAAAGCCAGATGCTGCTTGTTTTCATTTTGTGAACCTTTGAGAGATTTTAGGAAAGTCTGCAGCATGAACCAAGGCTGGCTATTTGAATGGAAAAGCCATCGGAAGCAGCTTGGGTGTGTGCAAAAGCTGAGGGGGCGGTGTCTCAGGGAATCACCAGGGTGGCACAAACAAACAGTGTTCGTCAGGTTGATGGAGACCGCCTGTGTTTGCACACTGGGAGCAGAGATGGCTCAACCAAGAAACAATGGCTTCCACCAGCTACTCCATCTGAGAGAAAGCTGCCCCTCTATCCCACGTCCTGAAGACAGACAATTTGTTCCTTCCCATATGTCCCTGGTGCCTTTCAAGCTGCTGCCTCAGTGCTGGAACTGAGAGCAAGTGAGTCTGTCAGTGAGTAAGTCTGTGTAGTTCCTTTAAGAGGAGCACCTGGGACTCCAGCACCCTTGTTCAGTTTAATTGAGCTCAAAATAACAAAAGGAAAATAAACACAGAAGGTAACTTGTAAATGGATAATATGGGATATTTTCATCCTGGGATCCTCCCATGGTTGGAAATGTGTGGAGACACTTTTTGGTAGGTATGGAGTTGGGGGAATACCTGCATTTAGTTGGTTTTCCTGCAGGCATGCTAAAACATTAAAATAATATGCAGGACAATTCCCACCCCTTCCCACCCCTGCCCCCCACCCCAGTAAAGAACTATGCAGTTCCTGGCCCACTCAGAACTGCCCCTCCAGGTGACATTTTTGTTTCTTACACCCAGGGGCACTCTCAAACTAGTGCAAACACAATTCCCCATTCCTGTCTAAAGCCTGCTTTTTGAGTTCAGGTTTTCTGACTCAGCGTCTGGAGACAGCCCACCTTATCCAAACAGTACAACACAATACAGGAGGGCCATCATTCCCAAAGGAGATACAGGTGACTTTTAAAATTTATTATTACACTAGCATGGGAGTGGGGAAGAGTGAATCTACATTGACCTGGGAAAGACCAGCCTAGTATTGTGATGGGTTAAATCTAAAATATCTGCTATCCTGTAGCCCAATGTACTTCAGTGTACTGTGGCATTTGCGAGCACTCATACAACCAAACAGCAAGAACATGGACTTTCCAACTATGAGGTTTGTGACATGTTCCCTGAAACACTTCCTTAGGCTGTTCTTAGGGTTTTCCCCCCTTCAATTAACCCAAATGGCCAGTTATTTTGTAAATTGTCTTTGATTCTATTTATATTGTATAGGCTTTGTGCCATATAAAGGCATGCAACATTGTTTTTGCTGGGCAGATTAGGCAGAGCTGCAGATGAAAGATATTACCTCCTCCCAGAATCAGTTTTTGTTACAAAAATGTTTACCTTGAGTTTGAGAGGTACACTTTAGCAGACTGAGTTCAGAAACTTGAACAGAGAATAAAAATGAGATAACAAGGAAAATAAACTGACTTTATTGAATGGCAAGAAATGTTTAATATGTTTCAGACAGAGCCCACATCTTATTCTTCATAACCCCAGATGTAGCAACAAAATATTTATTGAGCATCTACTATGTGCAATAAATAGTTGTTGATTCAAAAGACTGCTTGTTGTCTATACATTAGTACATTTTAAATTCATTATCAAATAGTTCCACCCACCAGTGTTTATATTATAAACATTTCATTAAAATAGAAATTTTTGCTTTTAAAAACTTGAAAACGTCTGTTTGTCAATCATTTTAAAAAGCTGCCTTATTCCACCTGCTCCAGCTGCCGGCCTTCAGTGAGGACGGAGAGAAAATGGAAATGCAAATCACTAGTTAGAAAGCACCCCTCAGCTGCAGGAAAACGTAGCTCAAATAACAGGGTTTTGTTTGTTTTTAGATTTTACGAACATGTGGCGACTGCTCCAGGCTCCGCTTGCTTGATGAGCGAATGGCGCAGTCGATCCCGAAACTTTCCAACTAGAGCGGCCTTTCTTAACCAATGCACCAAGATACAGGCTTTAGGACCGCTTTTTAAAACAAAGGTTCTTAACTTTTTAAATGGGGTAATTGGGACCGGACTCAGGAGACCAGCGCGCTTCCCAGAACAGAGCGGCTACCCTCGCGGCTCTGTGCGTTTCCAGGACGCGAGGGGGCGCGAGAGCCCGCGGGCTCCCCGCGTACCCGACATCTCCGAGCAGGAAGAGGCGGAGTCGCCGAAGGGCGGCGGGAAAAGACAAGCTGAGAAAGTCCTTAACCGTCTTCCCGCCGTTGTCCTGGTTCCTGCTGCCGCGGTGGCACCATGCCTGCCGCCGGTTCCGAGTTATCCAGCTTGCCGTCGCCGCCCGCAGCGCAGGAGTGTGGCGTCGAGCCGCGGCCCCACGGGGAGCTGCAGTACCTGGGGCAGATCGAGCACATCCTCCGTTGCGGGTTCAGGAAGGATGACCGCACCGGCACCGGCACCCTGTCGGTGTTCGGCATGCAGGCGCGCTACAGCCTGAGAGGTGAGCGCGGCGGGGCCAGGGGCAAGGGAGGGCGCGCGCCCAGGTGGGCTCCGAGCTGCCGCTGGAGAGAGGGCGGACCTGCGGTTAGCGTTTAGCCCTAACCTCAATAATCCCCAGAGTGGAGGAAGTATCCTTGGTCTCACATAACTGACGCCGAAACTGAGACTCAGATTAGAGAGCTGATTTGCCTCGGGCCACACGGACAAGAGTGACAGAACTGGGAGGTAAAATCACTCAGGTCCTTCTGGCTCTGAGGACTGCTCTTAATCACCCCATGATGCTGTCTTGCCCAAAGCGGGCATGCCCCAATAGTGTTTGCCTCGTACTGGAGTGGGAGAGGATCTGCCTGGGCTGGACCGAGCATTTGGGCAGAGGTCCGGTTGTCGCCCCTCCCTCCCCGTGTTGGCGCGTTCTGCTTCGCAGTTATTTGCAAAATTGGAGGCAATATTATGTGGGCGGGGCAACGCCGGCGGGAAGAGAAAGAACGGGGAGGGAGCGGCGGGAACCTGTGGTTCATGACAGCAGATGTCGTGAACCAGCTTTCCTCTTAAACCTTGAAACAGGAGCTGGAGAGTCCGAGTTGAAGTTCTCGGCTTTTACTTTAAAATAGATGGCTCCTGGGAAGAAGTGTCTCTTAGGGCTTGTTCCCGTCAGGCTTTCAGAAGACAAAGGGGCAGGGTAGGGGTGGGCACAAGACATGCAGAGGGTGCCAAGAAAATGTATGCACATTTTAAGAAAAGAAAAAACTATTAAAATTGTAATACTCAAAATATACTGCTAACGAAAGATGAATACAAGTCACATTTGACTTCTGTAATTACAAGAGGTGCTCAAAGTGGTTACCATCAACATCCAGACACTTCTGATTATGGCCAACTATTGCTTGAGCAACATTGGCCAAAGTGTGCACTAGTACACATTTTTTTGGTCCCCCGCCCCGTATATCCTTGACACAGGTTTGGAGAGTGGTTTTGAGTGGGCAGAACCACTATTGGTGAAGCAGATGAAGTGTGGTCAGGGGAGAAAGCCTCCACCCTCCACCCTTTCTGGAGACTGGAAACTACCCGCCTGCAGCAGGTAAACGGCCTGGGACAGCCTGGCAAATTTTGTTGAGCAAAGGAATCCAGCTTCCTGCAGCTCCAAGTGCTGAGGGCTCCAATGAGCCACAGGCCTAGTTTTTACTCCAGCCCTTCTGCTTAGACCCTGTTACTTAATCTCTCTAGTCTTCAGCTTCCCCATGTGCTCAAAATGGAGGAAATAATGTTCAGGCAATACTGGTACAAGTAGGTGCTTGAAAAATCTATCCTTGTTACATGAATATCAACTATTCAACTGAATAGGTACCGAATTTAGAGATAAGTTTTTTCGTTTATATTTCTCTATTGCTTGAAGCAAACTTCTGTATTCCTTCATGGTATCTATAAAGGAGATTGTAAAGGTGCCTCAAGGAGGGTTGTTTTGAGCATTAAATAGGATCATGCATATAAAGTGTTGAAACAGTTACTATTTTTGGTACACTTAAAACACAGAGGTTAATTTGCTTTGCAAACCTTTAAAAACTATTCTTCAGTTTTGTTAATGTGATATCTACCCCCAGGTCCTGAGCAAGTTTTACCTGTCAGGATAATTGTGGAATAGCCCTGCGAGCTTTCAGGCTTTGTCGCAGGGTACACTTTGTGTGTTATCTTCACACCTCTGCAAAGGAGGTGTAGTTCACTAACAGGGTAGTCAATGGTCTCTCTTTCCCTGACCCCATGGGCATCCCTGCCTGGCCCCTGCCCCCTCCACTGTGTGGAATTCCTGTGTCCCGTGGGTGAGGGGCTCAAGAGGGTAGTTTCAGTCTGAATTGTGTCCCTGACTTATCCTGCGGCTTGGGGTTTCCTTCTTCATCCAGGTTGCCCACTTGGCAGGAGTTTCCGGTTGTCCCTGTGGTCACTCCAGGACCTAACATCCTGGGACGTTTTCTTCCACAGAGAAAGTTGGATGGCATGTTCTATTTTCCCATCTTAAAATTATATGGCAAACTATTTTTCAGATGAATTTCCTCTGTTGACAACCAAACGTGTATTCTGGAAGGGTGTTTTGGAGGAGTTGCTGTGGTTTATCAAGGTAAAAAAGGGAGGTTAGAGGACAGGCACAAAGCCCAGGGTGTGTGGCACCACCGCCTGGCTTGTTACCGTTACAGCACATCAGACCTGAAGGCGCTAGAGGCCGATGGGGTCTGTCCTTGACCTGGATGCAGAGTCAGGATACAGGTTACAATGACAAGGGCCAAATCTAATAAGTTGAAATATGAGAAATAAACGTAAGGCTTGTATGTGGCCTTACAAACCAACAACAAACCAACAACGCCTTACCTGTGCCAGTATAGGTTGGGGTAAACATCACTTAATAGTGGCACATAAAAGATAATGTGACTGATCCATTTGCCAGAGAGCTACTGCTGATTTGGCCAATCAGAAACATCCTATATACCAGATCTAAGTAACACCAAACATCACACGTGAGGCACATTCACGCTGTGTATCACACTCGGACACAGAACACATTTGGTTAAGAATCACAAAACCACTAGATTGTGTGGGAATAGTTAAAGGGCTTGGAGGTGTTAATCTAGAAAATTTAGTTGAGGGGAACAGAAAAAAAGATTGGAGAGGGTAGTTCCACAGAAGGGATCAGATTGTCCTGGAGGACCTCCAAAGTTTGGGCTGGGACAAGCCTGCTTAAAGATAGGACGTGTTAAGTGCCTGTCACCAATGTGTCAGCACAGTCCAGAGGCTGGCTTGGTGGGAGGCTCTGGGGGGATGAGCCCCAATGACTCAGAAGTCTCCTGGATGAGTGAATTCACCTGCTCTGCTCTCCCATGTCTTCCAGGGATCCACAAATGCTAAAGACCTGTCATCCAAGGGAGTGAGAATCTGGGATGCCAACGGGTCCCGTGACTTCCTGGACAGCCTGGGATTCTCCAACAGAGAAGAAGGGGATTTAGGCCCAGTTTATGGCTTTCAGTGGAGGCATTTTGGGGCAGAATACAAAGATATGGATTCAGGTGCGGAAACAGTGTTGCCTCACGCTCCTTAGCACCTGTCTTAGTGAGTTTGCTCCATGGTTTCAAGCAAAGTGTGGAGGATAAAAAGGCAGCGTCTGAGGAGCTGATGTATAACTGACCTTGTGAGAGGCTGTTTCAGATTCAGCAGCCCCAACTACACCTCATGGAGGTCAGATCACACTCTTTGTGCTTGGCATTATTGGGTGCTTGGTGCTTTCCATGCCTTGTTTTATTAGCATATACTGACACAGCTGGTCGTTATGTTGGGCAATAAGGTGGGAACCTCATCTAGGAGATGAGACACCCAGGGATTGCCCTGCAAAGGCTTTGCTCTCCCTTTCCTTTTTAAGACCCAGCCACCCAGCACACTGTAGGTGGTGCTGCTGTGATAGCAGTTCTTAGTTCATCCTCCCCTCTCCCACCCTGCTGGATGGAGGAAGATGAAACATCTCATCTCGTTCCTGGATATCCACCTTCCTCTGTCACTCGGTGGCACCACTTGCTGAATGTCACAGAGCCCGGCCCTGGTCCTTTGACCCTTCCTGTCCCATCTGTCTGTAGGTCACGGATTATAAAAGCAAATTTGTACCTTGGTTTTGTGTGTGTGTGTGTGTGTGTGTGTGTGCGCGCGCGCATACACACACACACACACACACACACAGGAAGTAACAGTTTGATGGCTGGGCAGAGACTAGCGACCAGGAGAGCATGAGTGTCCTCTGAAGGGGACAGTCACATCTTACCTCCAGCCAGCTAGATGGATGTGGGGCTAATGTCAGAATTCTTAAATAAAAGCCTAAAAATCTGCGTGTTATGTGCAATCTTGAGATCTTTTGAGTGTTGGTAACTTCATTAAGTTTTAAAATGCTGTGCAGACCCGGAATCGGCACAAATTCATACAGACAGAAAGTAGAATGGTGGATGAGGCACTGGGAGGGGAAATGGGGAGTTGTTTAATGGCTACAGACAGAGTTCCAGTTTAGGAAGATGAAAAAGATCTGGAGATGAATGGTGGTGATGGTTGCACAACACTGGGAATGTACTTAATGCCACTGACTGCACACACATTTAAAAATGGTTAAAATGGTAAATTTTATGTTATGTAAACTTTACTGTAATCTTAAAAAAAAAATACTGTGTAGTCCAAACTATTTCTGCACGTAAATGTTCTGTTGGTTGTTCGTATTCAGCCTGTCCTAGGACGTCCTCAGAATGTGAGGTTACTCCCTGCCTTGACTGTGCCTTAAATCCTGCCTACAGTTCAATTATTTGTTCTCCCTAAGGTGCCTAATTAATTAAATCATATCCTTAATTTAATGTTGTATGACTGCTCAGCTGTTGGACTTCAGTAGGAGAGGTTTTTTTGTTCATTTTTAAATTTTAATTTTTAGATAATTATAGGTTTACAGGAAAATGCAAAAAAAAAAAAAAAAAAAATTAGAGAGGTCCCCTACCCTTCACTCAGTTTTTCCCAAAGATAACAACTTGTATAAATTGACATTGGCAAAATCCACAGAGCTTACTCAGATTTCTCCCGTTTTACATGTATTCATTAGCATGCGTGTGTACGCAGTTTCAGAGCATGTGTATAAGAGCTGTATAACCACCACAATCAGGATACAGAACGGCTCCACCACAGTTTATTTTTAAAAATTTTTTTAATATTACCTTTTTTGGGAACTGATTGTGACAAGGCTTCCCTCCAAAAAAATTAAGAAGTACTGGACTAGGACGCAGTCTGACACCAACAAGTGGAAGTTTAACCAGAGGAGAAGATGAAGCTCCACACGTCTCCGCTTCCAGTTCCATTTCAGAAGGAAAGCAAAGAATTAAAGTCCAGAGACCAGAAATGGGAGAAAAGTTCAAGTGGTGTAATAATCTCAGAAGTTGCCTGAGATTTACAAATCAATAGGCATTTACCTGCTACATTGTCATTTTAGGTGGGAGTGTTGGAAAGATAGTGTCAAGGTCCTAGAAAGGAATCCACAATCCTGTTAGTCGTAAACATGTATGGAATGGTATCTTCTATGTAAGACCTAGTACCTTCTGTGGGACCTGGGTAAACTAGATCATGTCAGTGAAGTATGACAAGAATGGTTGATGGGTATAGAGACTATGTCTTTGGGGACCACTGAAAGAAACAGGTTGAGATTGGGGCGGGGGAGGAGGTGACACCGTGACTGACAGACTATTTAAAGGACTCTTACGTAGAAAATAAAATAGACATTGTTGTGGCGCCAGAGGACAGACCTAGGAGCCTAGACCAGGCGTTGATCTCAACGTAACTTAACAAGATCTGAGAAGCGCCTTGGATATCTTGTAACCATGGGCCAGAGGGGGTTGTGGCAAACAGTGTGATAGATAGGCTCTAAGGCCTCTGGAATTACATGTGTTCATGTGTTCTCTCTTTTTGATAATTCCACAGATTATTCAGGTCAAGGAGTAGACCAACTGCAAAAGGTGATTGACACCATCAAAACTAACGCTGATGACAGAAGAATTATCCTGTGCTCGTGGAATCCAAAAGGTTGAAAGCATCCCAGTCATCCTGTCGTGTCCTAACTGTAGCACAAATGGAAGCATCGTCCCTTTGTGGAGGGCCTCCAGTGTGGGGCAGGCCCTGGGAACTGTCCCCAGCCTCGTGGCTGGTTGGGTGACCCTGGGCAGGTCACACTTGGCCACATTTTCACCTTCAGAGGATGGGATTGGACCCAGATGATCTTAATTTGTGTGTTTATACTTATTCTTACTCCAAAAAGGGCTTTAAGTTGCTTGTAAAAATACATACAAGATTTTAACATTTTAAATTGGGGTCGATAAAGTTTCAGATCACTTCTACCTCGATGTTAACATTTATAACAACTATTGTAAAAATTAAACTTACCAAGGTGTAGTAAACACCCAGAGAGGAATATGTGCATCTGTAAGAGAGACTTTGAGTCCAGGAACGTGTGCCTGAGACGTGTTTCCTGTGGCCCCTGCAAATGAATTCTTCCTGTACTTGTAGTTTGGTGCCATGAAGGTAGCAGCGGTAACTAATTTCAGCTCAGGTTGGAGAGCGCTGCTTCAGTTGTAAATGTGTATCACAGAAGCCTCCTGTTGGGGACAGCTCCCCGTCGGCTTCGTGCCACCCCTGGGACTGGAATGGTCTGCTTTTGCTGTGAGGGGAAGGTGTGGGTCATAGAGGTAACTGAGGCCCAGTGGCTCATTCTCATGATCTCCACCCAATGACTTGGCTTCTGTGTCTCTCTGTTGTACTTTGCCTATACAGCTGTGTTCTTTAAAACCACCATCCCTCATTTTCTTCTGTGCTGGCTCCTCAGATCTGCCTCTCATGGCTCTACCTCCGTGCCATGCCCTTTGCCAGTTCTACGTGGTGAACGGTGAGCTGTCCTGCCAGCTGTATCAGAGGTCAGCAGACATGGGCCTGGGGGTGCCCTTCAACATCGCCAGCTACTCCCTGCTCACCTACATGATCGCGCACATCACTGGCCTGAAGGTGGGCTGCTCTCGGGAAGAGACAGTTGTTGCCACCTGAAAGCTCTGAACTCTTAGGTTCTTTAACATGAAAAAGCTAATTGCAGAGAATTCTGATCCTTGTGGTCTACATAAATAGGTTTATATAGGTTGTTTATAATACAAGCTAACTTTTATGAGTTAACATTTAAAACCAATGCTAGTTTAAATTTATTTTCTGAAAAGCTCTGAGATGTCTACATACTTTATATAATGTTTTTAAATGATGTGTTTTTTTAAAGGGATTGAAACTAAAAGTGGTTTGCTTCTTCCCTTGTGATTTAGCCAGGTGACTTTGTACACACTTTGGGAGATGCACACATTTACCTGAATCACATTGAGCCGCTGAAAATGCAGGTGAGAATTCTGTTACACTTTGAAGTTTGGTCCCTTCTCTTGATAAAATGTTGATTTATAGGACATCCCTCCTGTAATAGCATTCTTGACAGAAGATGAACTATTCCAACTGCAGGGCTTCACTTTAGGGACGGCTGGTGGGTAGGGGCAAGGAGTCACGTGCTTCAACAACCATAGGCACCCAGTATGACAGGTGCTGTGGGGTACTAAGTAGCAGTACCACTGAGGGACAGCCACATTTAGAACAGGGCTTATGGGAACTTCCCAGAAAATAAGAGTTTCTGTGTCACAAGAATAAAAATTTTGAACCAATACTTCAAGATTAGACCCAGGTTTGGAAAGTTTCTGTCTTGATGGAGTCTGTCTGCTTTACTAGAGTGATGTCAGGGCTTATACAGATGCTTCTCTCTGGCTATCTGCTCCAGTCATGCTGGACAGAATAATTTGAGGCCGTCCTCATTGTTACTGGCCGTTCATCCCAGGAATCCTGTCTTGCATCCCTTTCTGTTAATTGCGCTTTCTGTCAGGAACAGTTGGGATAAGGATTGTGGGGCTCACATAACCATTCTGAGTGCCTACTGTGAGTTACAGATACAAAAGTAAAAAGACTGTGCCATGTCCTTAACTAATTTACCAAGAGCAATCAGTTATGAAAACTTAACAGCTTGGTGAACCACCAGGCTCCTGACACTGATTCCACAAAATACCCTTTCTTCTCTGTCACATGTGTGACAGAATCAGTCAGTTATGCTCCAACAGTATTGCATAACGAGCAACAAGGTAGCTACAGTACTACACCCCTGTAAAATACTTCGTTGATAAAATACTGTGTACTTGTTTCATGAAGGGACAGGGGGAGCAGAATTAAAGTAGGTTGTACAGATATGGCAATATAATGGTCTCACATTGTTTTTAGCTTCAGCGAAAACCAAAGCCTTTTCCAAAGCTCAAAATCCTTCGCAAAGTTGAGACAATCGATGACTTCAAGGCTGAAGACTTTCAGATTGAAGGGTACAATCCTCACCCGACTATTAAAATGGAAATGGCCCTTTAGAGTGCTTTTAAAGGAGTTGTTTGAAGGATACTGTCAGTCCTGAGGGGGTGGGACTGGATGCTCAGGTAAAAATTCTTTGCTCTAAAGGAAGAAGAAACTAGGTCAAAACTCTTGGTGACTTATCAATTATTAACTCTTAACACTGTTGTTATCATTGGCAAGTATAACTGTTGGTTCTCTTAGTAATAAAAGGCCTTGAGTTTTGTTAACACACTAAAAATGTATGAAAATGCTGAGATTATGAAGTCAGGAGATTAAGAATTTATATACTCTTAACAAAAACATGACATGGTATTTCAATCCCATGTTTTTATGAAGGTTAGTGAATTTCAAGACGTATGTAAGCTATTCTGCAAATTTGAATAAGCTGAATAACATCAGTCATAATGATAATGTGTAGCTGATGTGGTTGTGAACATTTAAAGTTATATTTTATATATTTGCTATAATAAAGACGTGTTCAGCATTCATCTGGTTTTTGTTTTTAATTCTCTATTGCCATTCTGCACAGTTCCTGCCTACAATAGATTAACTGAACTCTCCTAAATAAACGTACTATATTCTTGTTTGGATACTGCCTCAGCCTCTGACCAAATTAAATTTTTCCCTGCTTTTGATTCATCTAATTCTAGCTGCATTTTATCATTAAAATATAATTATTTAGGAAAAATGGTTTTTTTAAAGGGTTATAAAAAATAGTCTGAAGTAGCATTTTGCCCTTGTTAGTTTCAGTATGGTATGAATTCTGTAATAATGTACTTAGATTGAGCAGGAAAAGAGATGCTAAACCACTTCAGGGCTAACCGGTGGAATCTTTTTATCTTTGTTGCATACCAGATACCCCATGGTGCTGCAAAACTATTTTTATTCTGCTAATTTATGACAAGTTAAATAGAATAAGGAATTGTTCCAACAAATTATGCAACATGCTGCTTATTTTCAAAGTAGAGTTTAATGACTAGGTACCAGCACTTGATAGAAATTTTAACATCTTCCTGGATTTGGAATTAGTTCAATCTAAATTTAAGGATTAAGTAGGAGAATGTTTATTTGCTAAAAGAATCAAGTAATAATGATTACTGAGCTGATTGCTAAGGTTAATGACTTACAACTGAATTTGTTTTGATTGGTAGGGTGATTTTTTCCCCTATTTTTGTAAAGCCGTCCTCTCCAAATTTTAAGCCTGTTCACTTAAAAAAGAAAAGGGTGTTAGGACTGAACACTTAATTCCCTTGAGCAGCAAGGAGTTTCTTCCACACTTCACCATCTGGATATTGGTGTTTCTTTACAGATTCCTCCTTCATGTCTGTGGAATAACCAGCATCCTTTCAGAGACAAAAAAAAAAAAAAAAAAAGCAGTGTTAACTCCTGGAACAACAACAAAAACATTTATTTAATGTATTTCTGTTGCTCCTAGAAATGCTTTGAAAGCTAAGTCAGAGGCAACTAAGTATTTATTAAGTAAGTTTTCAGATTGTTGAAATGGAGAAGGGGGACACCTTAGTGGCTATTTCCCAGGATTAGTTAACTAATCAAACTTCCTCTGATAGTTTGACCTCTGTGAAGATGAGCCCGATCTCTTGACCATGATGAGGATAAATAGCCCACATAACACCACTGTAGTCAAAACTTGTCAGTTGACTAACCTGCTAGATGGTCCCAGGTTTTTTTTGTTGGTTTTTGTTTTTTGTTTTGCACAAGGAGTGCACATTTTAGGGTTGCAGCTGGTGAGAAAATGCTGGCATTTGAGACTTGTCAGGCAATTTCATCCCAACACCCTGACCTTCAGGTCTTGGGAATTTGAGGTGTACAAACTAAAGAGCCATTTGTTTCTAGATAAGAAAACAAACTCTAAGGAGTCAAAGCTCTGTGCTTGGTTCCAGCTCAAGAGAACAGGTGCAGCGAGGGCGGGCAGCGCTTGCTCGGGGAGGCCTCCCTGGTCAGGGTCACCTGAGGCCGCATGTAGGAAGCATTCCTGATGATCACGGTGTACTTGACATGTTCATGCAGGTGTCGACATATTCACACATCCTAGGAGGAAGGAATTAGGTGGGACAAGAGTGCCTTAAGTCAGATCATTCATGTGGTGCTATTGAAGCAGAAGGGGTGCCACTGAAGAAAGGGTAGTCTTGGTCAAGCCTTGGCTGATACCACTTGTTTGCAAATCCCTCAATCTCTGTGCTTTGGGTTCTTCTCACCTATAAAATAAATCAATGTGGGGGCTTGGATGAAATGAACCTTGAAGTCTCTTAGCTAAAGGTTTTATGACCCCGAAAGGCATTAATTTAGTATCTGGGATTATTTGGGTGCCTTGAGCCAAGTTAGATGGATAAATTAAAATCATCAAATGAGTTCCCTTGCAGCCACGTGCATGATTGAGAAGAGCACAGATTTTAGAATCAGACCAACCTGTGTTTAAATCGGATGTCAGCCACTTTCTAGTTTTGTGACTTGTGGCAAGTACCCAACTACTACCTTACTTAAATCATCAGCTAATGAACTACTGCTGTGAGGGGCAGGCCCTGTGCCCCCTGCTGGGGGTACACAAAGGAACTGGCAGGAGAGGGCCTTGTGGTTTCAGTGGACATAGATTCTAAGTCATCGCTTATAATGTGGTGCTGTGTATAATCTATAAAGAACAGATGAAGTACCAGGCCCATTGGAGAGGGCAGTTAGGCTTCAGAATGAACAGAGAACAGGCATTCCATGCAGACAATTAAAAAGCAGAGGCTCTGTGGTGTGACAGCACAGGGTCTGGTGGTTTCACTTGCAGAATGGCATTCCTGAGCAGTGAGGTCTGCTTTCAGGAGGGTGGCATGAGGCACTTTCACCCACCCCTGGGTGGTCATAGTGCACAGTGGATTAGGGCTGACCTTTTTCTCATCCCCCAAGACCTGCAGGACCTTTCAAGATGGTTTGGAACCCTCCTTTGGTGCTGCCTTCAGGAACTGAAATGAGGGGCAAAAGCAGAAAAACCTAGCCATGTTCATTTTTTATAGTTTAAAATATTTCAGGCGTATTAAAAGGCAGTATGTGTCTACTCACTACCCAGCTTGGGAAAGAAACCAGTACTTTATAATTGAAGGCCCCTATGTACCCTTACAGGTCCCATCTCTCTCATAGTCCTGATGTGTTGTTTACCCTTCCCATGCATGTTTTTATTCTTTCATTATATACTTCTAGTGATCTTTCTGTGATACCACATTTAATTCCAGCAGGATAGAAAGCATAATAAAGCCGTGTATGTGCAGACAACTAGAAGGAGATTGTTGTAATTTAAAGCTTACTTGGGGCTTTTTGAGAAATAAGATGGAACTAAATAGTAATGATATGGCCAGATGAGGATAGACTCCAGTGTTAGGAAGAGGAGGTTGGACAAAGCAGAAAATATACCTGTGATGGAAGCAGGGCTTTAGAAAGTCAGAAACAGATGCTGGTTGAGGAAGGAGTTCTGCTTTCCATCTGGTTGAAAAGTAACACACACATCCCCCTGCCACACACCCCCACGTACTTACAAAACAAAGTGAGTCAGAGACCAAGAACCTAGCCCTCCAAAAGAAAAAGGACTGTTATTCACTCCTGGGTCTCCTTGTTACTGCCCCATATGGAGAAGTGGAAGCAAAACGAAGCGGGCCTTTGAGTTACAGGATGTGCCAATGTGCAGGGTTCTTCGTGCCTCTGGTCATAAGAGCCAAATTAAAAGGCCTGGCCTGAAATGAGGGACACTTAAAGTTAATGCCACATTACTCAACTGTTTTCAAGGCTTGCAGAGATTGATACGAAGTCAAATATAATCGGGTGCTATACCAATTCACAGAGGCCAACCCCACCAGTCTGGGGGCAAACAGGAACTAAGAATGAAGACAGACTTCCATTGATTGCCCAGAGGAGGGCAGAGAGGGAGAGGTGAGAGAACGTGTGGCTTTTCTTATTACCCACAGGTGATTAAATTATGCATTAATGGGATGAGATTCCAGGATGAAAATCGTCAAAAACTCCCTGATTAATCCTAAAAGTCAGAAAAAAATAAAAATGGCAAACGACAGAGGGAACCCCAGGTGTCTGACGGTCGGGGGGGGAAGTAGAGGTTTGGTCTGCATGTTGCTGTGCCCTTATGTCATGCGGGAGACCCTGCCCGCTGCGCCATTTGTCATGCAGGGAGGCCTGCGGGGTCTCTGCTCCCACTCCCCATACCAGAACGCAGGATATGGTGAGGCCAAAAAGGAACACCCACGGAGCCATAAGTAGGGGAGTCATACCACTACGGTCTCACTGGAGGCTGGGTTCGCTGGACGTGCGACCTGCTGTCCGTTTTGTCTGCAACCCACCGACGACTCTCTTTCACTCTCCTCCACTCTCCTCTGTAGCCGCAGCAGTTATATTAGTGGCTAATCGGCTAACTGGCTACAGCTGACGGCCAATCAGCCACAGCTGACGGCCATCTACTACCCGAGCCAGCACCCCTCCACGTGAGGCCGAGAGCCTGTAAACTACTTTCTGGGGCTCTGTCCCCACACTCCACCCCTACAGGCTCTCGCCTCACAATCTACGTGACAAGCGTCTTCCGCGAGGGGACCTGTACGAGGAGCCTGGGGGTGAATGCAATATCCTGGACATAGCCAGGCTCTCTGGGCACAGTCAGGGTTTCTCAGGGCACCACCAGTACTTCTAGGCACAGCCAGACTTCCTGGACTTCTTAGGGTACCACTAGTCTTCCCGGACACAGCCAGGGTTTCTCAGGGCACCACCAGTACTTCTGGGCACAGCCAGACTTCCTGGACTTCTTAGGGTACCACTAGTTTTCCCGGGCACAGCCAGGGTTTCTCAGGGCACCATCAGTACTTCTGGGCACGGCCAGACTTCCTGAACTTCTTAGGGTACCACCTGTCTTCCCAGACACAGCCAGGGTTTCTCAGGGCACTGCCACTCTCTGTGGGCACAGCCACACTTCCTGGACACAGCCAGGGCTCTCAGGGCACTGCCACTCTCTGTGGGCACAGCCACACTTCCTGGACACAGCCAGGGCTCTCAGGGCACTGCCACTCTCTGTGGGCACAGCCACACTTCCTGGACACAGCCAGGGCCTCTCAGGGCACTCTGCTGGAACAACAGCGACTCACAATCAAGGTGCTTACATATTCTCGATGGCGGCCAGTCAAGAGACAAAAGCAAATATCCCCCAGTTCCACTAACAACAGTTCCCAAACAAACAGTCAAGCGGTCCATTAAATTAGGGATGGAAAGCAATTCCCTATAGTCCATAGTCATTCGCCAGGGCTGTCCTGGGGGTGAGGGACGACCTTGACCTCACCCTCATCTCCCATGGAGGACTCAGCAAGCATTACCTCCTGGGACTATAAGTCCTGCATCCGGGCTGCCTGAGCAGGAACTTCCCCGGCCCACAGGGCTGCAACGACCTTCGCTTTCTCCGGCCTGTGTTGGTTGGGGAACCGTCCACATCTTTCCACCTCTCCACGGGGCTCCATCTCTCCAGCAGCTGCATGGCTTTTCCTGTGCTGGTGGGAGAACCGTCCACGTCCTCCCACCCCTCCACGGGGGTCCAGCTCTCCGGCAGCTGCTCCTCCTGGTCTTCCTCAGACTGGGTGTTCACACGCACAAACTGCTCCACTGCCTTTCGGAGAGCTTTGGCCGGCACCATACCCTGCTCGCTGCGCCATTTGTCATGCAGGGAGGCCTGCGGGGTCTCTGCTCCCGCTCCCCATACAAGAACGCAGGATATGGTGAGGCCAAAAAGGAACACCCACAGAGCCATAAGTAGGGGAGTCATACCACTACGGTCTCACTGGAGGCTGGGTTCGCTGGACGTGCTACCTGCTGTCCGTTTTGTCTGCAACCCACCGACGACTCTCTTTCACTCTCCTCCACTCTCCTCTGTAGCCGCAGCAGTTATATTAGCGGCTAATTGGCTAACTGGCTACAGCTGACGGCCAATCAGCCACAGCTGACGGCCATCTACTACCCGAGCCAGCACTCCTCCACGTGAGGCCGAGAGCCTGTAAACTACTTTCTGGGGCTCTGTCCCCACACCTTACTTTCAAACTGTTTGGCCATCAGCAACACTGAGATTCTCACTGACACTTCCCAGCCGGCAGCTGTCAATCTGGAGCAACTGCAGGGCTTTCACCTGTAGGAGCTGCTTCACTATCCCTCAATTGTGGCACTAGAAATAGAATTAAAACCAACAGAAGAATCAGCTTTGGCCTTCAGGATCTCTAAACCTGTCCATGTGCGAATTCCAAGTCACTCATCAGTGGCCCTCACGAATCCTGGATTCTATTTTATTCTTCATTGTCACTTGGCATAAGGCAAGTCCTGATAGTCCAGGCAAGGACGTTCCACTCACTTCTTTACAAATCTGCGGGCAGAATAGTGTGTGAGTCATGTAGAGTCACACCTCTCGCCATCTATTCAGAAGTAACTGTCATAGTGAAGCACAGCATCAGGATGAAATGCGGTGCTGGCGATGAGCAGATGGCATGGACAACAAAACAGAGCCACAGCCGAGCAGCGCTGCTCCTTTTGCTGGGGAAGCCGATAATCTGTTCCTTCTCACTGTTCTGCTCGTGGGCTGACTGCTGCAGGCTTTGGCAGGCACTTGTGCTGCGTTTGTAAGCACAAAAAGTGAACGCGGTAGTGTTTACTCAATTTGGAAGCTTTCTTAAAACCACACAGTGCATTTTATGCCCTTGCAAAAGCAACTTTAAGTTGCTGCCTTATAAATTTCCATTAGCCACTTTGAAAACAATTAATGACTTTAGTCATATGAATTGTAGAAAAAGACAAACTTTTGACCATATCTGACTGCAGACCCTAATGAAGTGCTGTAAAATGGCCCAATTCCTAAGACTATGAAAACCTCATAACTCAAAATACAACAGGTGATGTAGCCTAACATACGCTGATGTTCTCAGTCAGTGTGGCCAGTGTATACTGACCCCAGGGAGCTGTCACTTACCTGTTCTCCCGTGGCAACACCAATTCCTAATAGGACCAATGCCTATAAAATATAAGGCAACCTGGTGTTATTTTCCTAAGTTTTTGAACTGAAACTCCAGTGTTTAATAATTCAGAGCTGCTTAACTCTTTAATGTTTAACTCTTTAGAGCTGAAGAAAGACACATCCCTGCTGTGGAGCCCTGTAAAGTTTCAGGAGTGGCAGAAGGTGGGCGGTCAGGGGATCTGTGTGCTCGTGTCTGCAGAGGAGAAAGCCAGCGTTTGTTCTCGCTGCTGCCATTAGCGTCCTTCCTGGCTATGGCTGCAGACTCTGCCTGGAGCCCGAGCAGGGTTGTGGGACTGGGAGAAGACATAGCCACTCAACAGTGGTTCATCAGACTTGCAAGGTCCAGCCTCCAGCTGCCACCGTCCTACACAGGTCATCACTCCCTTTATTCCCATCTTGTTGTCTCCCTGATGAGCCCCCTTCAGTGGTTACTCTAGAATCCTCCCCTCAAGCTCAGTGGATGGCCTTAAATCCTACTTTACAGGTCGGGCTAGCTGGTGAGGTGCTAGAATCTTCTTAACACAGTTCTGCTGCTCTCTGTCCTCCCACCTGAAGCTACTTCACTCCCCTCCCACGTGGGCGCTAGGCCTCGCCCCTCCAACCCTCACACTCCAGCACCTCTCCCTCCCTGGACTGCAGTGCCACACACACCCTTCAGGCATGTTTTGTTTCTCCCCTCTTGCCTTTCCATTGTTTAGGGAACAGTATCAATTACACTAATAGCTACCACTTTCTGGGCTCTTAATACCTGTCTGGCCTGTTCAATACACTGAGTGAACTGCCCCTCATCACAACTCACTGGGATAGGAGCCATCATTATCCCCATTTCACAGATGAGAAAAGACGCACAAGGTGAATAATTGTCCTGCATCACAACGCTAGAAGGGAGTGGAGCCCGGGCTTGAGCTCTAGGCCGACTCCAGAGCCAGAAGAGGCATCTGAATCACTACAACAACTTCCCCGAAAAAAACGCTTTAATTTAGGAGCCAGGTGTCCTCAGTTCCACTACTTGTCCAGCTTCTAACAGGATGCATGGACTGGCCCACCCAAAGCCCCGCCTCCTCGCCTGCAGACAATCAGGAGTTAGAATGGGTGGCCGGATGGTGGCTGAGGAGCCATCTAATGCTAACAGCTTGTGTTTCCTGAAACTTCTAATTTAAGTATGCTTCGTTCTTTATCTCAAAAGAAAATGAGTTGGGGAAGGAGGAATGGTGGAGGGATACAGCCATTTGATTTACTCATTCTACTATTAAAGCATATAAATTTCTGGCACTTAACAGGTACCTAATTTTATTTTCTCCTTTTAAAAATTTCCTGAATCTGCTCTGCCCTATTCTCGCTACCCTCTACCTTCACACCCTCAACGCCCCCCATTACTGTGAAAGCCTCCTAACTCCCATCCTAGCTTCCACTTTCTTTCTGCCCATTCCTGACACCTCTATGTCCACATGCCAACCCATCCTACATGTTGCTACCAGTCAAATCATTTTTATTCCCATTCGCTCATTCAAGATCCTACATTGGTTCACTGAGTTCAGCTGCATCTTCTGAGTAGGTGGACCCCAAAACTTGGCCCCAGGTGCCTGACTTGCCCACAAGCTCCACCATGCATGGCATTCTGTCTGGCACCTCCACAGCCCCGCTGTGCTGGCTCTCTCAGCTTCCCCCTGCCTTGGTTCCTCTGTCCCCTCCCTCAGATGCCTCCTAAGTGGATGGCCTCCCCCATGTAAACAAAACCTTGGAGGACTGAAGCCCAGAGGAGCTTCTGAGGAGATTCTCCAGGTCCCTGTTTGGACAAGTTGGCAGCCATTATAGCATGGCTACACCACAAGAACCCCAAGACAAAAAGTCTTGTTTAACCATGGCCCCTCACCAGGTTCTCATTTGCAATGATTACTCAAAAGGTTTCCGTTATGTTTAAATCAAAGGCTGTGGTTACTCCATGGCTCCTGCTCATGTCTCCCTCACCTACAGTTCAGCTTTCCTTATAGAGTCAGCTCTGTCCAAGTTCACAGCCAGCTGTCATGCAGGGTCTCTGGTCCAGCTCCCTGCACAAGAACGCAGGATATGGTGAGGCCAAAAAGCAACGCTCATCGAGCCATGGATAGGGGGTTCATACCACTATATTCTCGCTGGCGGCTGGGTTGGAGATACAGGAAGCAGGCTCTACATGATGCGCAATCCAGCATCTGCATCTCTGCCAATCAACCCACCACCCAACGTAGCCATGGCAGTTATATTAGTGGCTAATGGCTAACCGGTAATAGCTGATGGCCACCTACTACCAGAGCCAGCGCCTTTCCATGTGAGGCCGAGAGCCTGGAAACTGTTCTCTGGGACTCTGTCCCCACATCATCTCTCCCTTCAGTGACCTCCTGTCTACTGCCCTCAGCACTCAGGGCCCCAGCCCCACATTCTACCTATGTATGTTTCACATATCTTAGTTTCTTTAGCAAGGCTGTAAAGTGCGGAGAGTGAAGGGCATTCCCTAAACATGGGCTTTTGTAGAGTGTCCGACATAAAGAGATTACATGGTGATTGAGAGAAATGGACCTCACACCATAGTAGGACCTTTGACTTCATGTAGGACACATGGAGGTGTACCTCCTAGAACTTGGGACTAAGAATGTCCTCACAGGAAAAATTTTAAGAGCAACACACAATGGGGAGGGAGGGAGCGAGCAGTGTGGGGGGGGGAGGTAGTAGAGCAATGCCAAGTCACCTCAAGGAGAAAAAAAGAGTTCCTAGGCTCCTAGGCAGGCAGGACCTGCCTCTAAGCCAAATGAATGGACTAACCCAATGGCACAGTGCGATGGGAAAGAGTTATCAGATGAAAACATAAAATGGGGGTGAGAGGTGTCTATTGGCTGGGCCTGTACAAGCACTGACCAAGGAGGGATAAGGCTTAAGACTCGATATAGCTGGGGCCAGAGGCAGGTATATCTGCGCTGAGGAGATGGGTGCATTGGGTCATCTTGGTCTGATGCCATCACATGTTCAAATGCTATAAGCAGTTTCTGCTCTGATTCTCACTCATCCAGCAGCCTTTGCTTTAATATGGCTACTCATGGAGGCTGCTCTGGTCAAAGGATACAAAAATCTAGCACTCTCACAAGTTACAGTTCTCCTTCTAACCTAACCAGCTGGCATTCTGGTTTTACATATCAGTGTTGTAAGCTGGGCTAATGGGAAACTCTCCCTGAGAAACAGAATGTTTTTCAGATGTTCTGACAAATCAGTTCTTCCTAAACCTGAAAGGGAGAGAGACTGGCCCCCAGTTCAGATGGATTTGAAGAAGAGCCCTGGTGCAAGGCCTCTAGGGAAAGAGACAGGCAGCCTTCTCTTGGGGAGGCCTGACCTTGACAGTAGCTAAGCAAGCTTTTTCTTTCAGGTCATCCAGAGGAATCAACACTTTTTGTTTCATTCAGGGTGAGTAAAATATTTTAATATCAGTCAAATTTCTGTATTTACAAAGTATGAGAACCATGTTGTGGGGACAGAGTCCTAGAGAGCAGTTTCCAGGCTTTCGACCTCACGTGGAGAGGTGCTGGCTCGGTTAGCAGTTGGCTGTCAGCTGTAACCAGTTAGCCAATTAGCCACTGATGTAACTGCCGTGGCTGTGTTGGTTGGTTAGTTGGTTGGTTGGCAGGCAGAGAAGTGGCAGCAGGTTGCAGGACATGTGGATCCAGCTTCTAATGAGACTATAGTGCCTCCAGTGAGACTACAGTGTATTACTCCCCTATCTATGGCTCCGTGGGTGTTCCTTTTTGGCCTCACCATGTCCTGTGTTCTTATGTGGGGAGCGGGAGCAGAGACCCCGCAGAACACTCTGCACGACAAATGGCTGAGTGAGCGGGGTCTCCCGCATGACATGTCTATTAACTTTTGGATGATTGGTAGCCTTTCAGTTTTTAGTCATTTACTGTCTCTAAAATAAATAGAAATAAGAGCAATAGATAAGCTGAAGTGAAAAAAAAAGGTGTCAGGTCTGCAATTCTAATACTTGTTACAAGTTACAATTATTTCAGCTACTTCATCAGGAAACATAAAGAGGAATAAGCAAAGGAATTTTAGAATCTGTCATGACCACTCTGTAAAATCAAACAAAAAACATATGGTAGTGGCAGCAGCAGCAGCAGTTTTTCTACCTTGGAGATGGTGGCATGTCCCAAAATGTCATCGGGGAGGTTGGCTCCTCAATCCACAGCGGCTTGAACTCAGCCAGGTTTGACATCCACTCCACTGCCTCAGGCACATCCCAGCACTGGTTGGCATCCATCATCTGTAAGGAGAGACCCTTTGTGGTGAGGTCTGCCTGGTGTTGACCATGCTGCAGGGCTGTGGCTCCCAGGGTGGAAATGCTGTCACTCAGTGCCACCGACTGCTGAGCAAGACTCCCATTTCTTCTTTGGCAGCCCAGCACACAGCCATACAGCCATAACAAAGGGAGCCAAAGAGCAGCCACTGAGACCAGAACTTAGGCTCCAGATACAGCAGGTCTTCAAATAACGTCATTTCATTAGAACACTGATGATCTGATGCCGTAGGAACTTAACTCTTGTTTATATCACTTAGCCTGTGGTAAAACTGGTTTCATTATACATCATTTTGCTTAAAGCCACAGCACCTATCTACGGTGTTAAGTGAGGACTTACTGTACTGTCTTTGGTGGAGATGGCAGTCACTCAAGGAGCTGCTGTCATGTCTAGAAGTGCCCTGGGCTCAGCCCGTGACAAGTGCTCACTACCCCAGGAGTTCTAGCCCAATCTGTATTTAGATGCCACCCAAATATATTTGTGTTGCAGTGTTCATTGTTTGTAGGAACCCTTTTGTCACATTCTGAATCATGCACAGCCAAGATTGAGTTTGTTCAATGGTCGTTTATTGCTACTGCCTACTATGTGTCTAGCACAATAATGAATAACCCAAACTCCACCATTAACTAAGCACCTACACCACTAGGCATTTCAAGCATTCTGTCCCATTTAATATTTAGAATAACTCTATGAGGCAGATCATATCAACCCACTTTACAGATAAGAAAACTGACACACAGAGAAATTAAGTAACTTACCTATAAATAATAAGTCAAGTAAATGGTGAGTTCAAATCTAGGCCTCACTCCAAGGCCCTGGTTCTCTGCATGCAGTGATCCTGCCCGGAAGCCAGGTGCCGGGTGTGCAGAAATTAACAAAGGGCCCTTTTATCCTGACATTATCACGCTTCGAGAAGACAGACACAGAGATGGCTATCTCTAGTAGAATGTGCTAAGTGGTAAGAGAGCCCTCGTGGGATGCTATGAGAACCAGAGGACAGTACGCCCCCAATCAATTATTATCATAAATAATTTGGATGAGGATGACCTCATAAGACAAAAGTAGCATTAACTCATGTATAAATAATGAGACATCTGATCCTAGGTCAAGGACTCAAAACTTATATTTTAACTTAAGAAACAAATCTCTAAAACTTCATAAAAGCATCTATTGTGTCTTCCTTTTATGAAAATATTTTAGACATGACAAGAAATGTTTTCAAAATTACACAGTCAGGAATGACTGATTTTCATTTATCTCAAAGTTCCATCATTTCTTCACCAATGGCTCCCTGAGAGCCACCTTCCTGATGAGCTACAAGTCACTTGAAAATAACCCTGTAAACGGTATCTCTTTACTCACATCAGGGCAATGACTGTAAATTGTGTGCTGACTGAAGTTAAGGAACTAAAGAGAGCAGTTAGATCTTTAATAACATTAACTGAGTTGTTGCTGTGTCATAAAAAAGAGTCAAGGATGAAAAAGTCACAGACTTGAAGAGTGGAGCTGGGAAGGGGAGCTGAGCTACTAGGAGGTGGAGGGGAGGACTTGTTAAGAAAGGAGATTAAATGATTGACACACAAGGGTACCAATGGGAGACATGTTTGCTCAGGTATATCCATATTAGCAAGAAAGAACTATCCCTAATTCTGATCTTAACTATTTCTGCAGAATACAAAAAATTAAGCCCCCTCAGTTGTTGTTTGTTTGTGGTGGTTTTTTTTAAGAGTTTGCCTACTACAAGACCACGAAGCTGTACTTCCTCTGACATTCAGGTTTTAAATTCCCAATGTTCTTTAATCCTTGCTTGAAATGACTTGTAGTTTGGCCCTGGACAAAGGCTTCCTGCAAAGCTGCTTATGTCTCATTGGGAGCACAGGATATTTACCAAGGTCTTCTCAGGTCCAATTATGTTTCTGAGGAGTCGGCATCTACGGATGTCATCCTGGAGATCAGCACCGACTTTTACCTTAAACCTATAAAATCAATTTGTTTTGAGAGTTTAGATCTGTCCCCTGACTTGGCAAAGATACCTTGATTCTCTGCAGAAGTGATAATCTGTGTCTATAATTCACAGATCACATTTTCTAGTAACTTCATGCTCTTTCCCAATCAATCTTCAGACAAGTCACTTGAAAATAACCTTGCAAACAGTATCTCTTTACTCACTACCAGGCAATGACTGTAAATTTTCTGCTGACCTGAAGTTAGGAACTGGAGAGAGCAATTACATCTTTAATAACATTAGCTGAGTTTCTGCTGTGCTATGAAAAGGAGTCAAGAATGAAAAAGTCACAGACTTGAAGAAGAGAGTGTGGCTGGGAAGGGGGCCATCCTATATTATATCCTGAATGAAAAGAGTACAGTTGATAAAATACCTTCATCTCCACGATCCTTTACAAGAGGGCTTCATCCTAAATCAACTCAGTGAGGGGTAAGCCACAGGGACCCTGGAGGGATCTGAGGTTTGGGGATTAAAACGACTTGGGCACATAACTCAGGAGCAGCAGAGGTCTCCTTTGCATCACAGCTGGTCACTTGCAGGAGCTCCCTTAATCCGTTGTGGCACCCAACTATTCTCCAGGCCCAGGTCTCTACACTATTCCCCAGGACTCTGCTGAAACTGTTCTTTTGTTTGTCAGGAGAAGCCTGGTTGGCCTGAGTGTGACACTGCCATGTGGAGGAGGCGACACCACACCATCGCGGGCGAGGCTGGCATACTCTCCCTTGCTCACCAGCCTCTCCACCATGCACACTTGACATTGAAGCTGTTGCTTCAGACAGAGCCTGAGGTCCTTCCTCTGCTTTCCACAATGCTCAGCATCTATGCCAACAAAAAGCCCTGTTGCAGAATACAACACACATTCAGGTACCCACTGCTGTTCTCTTCCCTCCGCTCAGTACCAAACACACTAAAGACGACATTTCTATCCCGGATGAGAGTTTCAGCTTCTGGATGCCGGGCTTCCTGTGCTGGAAGGCCTATGCAGTCTGCCCTCAGCCTTCTCTGACTCACCAGTTAGGACTGCTCCAGCCTTTCCTGGGTATTCAGAGAGGGAAGGTGCCAGCATTTACTGAGCAGCTGCTATAAATCCTGACTATGCTGGTCCTTTTTAGATATGGCAACTTTGAAGAGAATCAGGAGTTAATATTATTCCCATTTTATAGACAGAGAAAATGAAGTTCGGAGAGGTTGAGCATTGTGATCATGCTGACACAACAAGTACTTGCAGGGAAACGAGGAAGATTTGATTCCAAACCCATCACATCCCTCAGCCTCTTTCCACCATTTCATGCTGCCTCCTTCAAGGTCTCAGTCCTCCACCCTTTATTTAGCTGAGGAATTCACAAGAATTCAGCCCACTCAGATGTGAGTGGCCACACCCATCACCCAAGGGTCTTGTTAAAATGCAAATTCCAATGCAGCAGTTCTGGGGAGACGCCCGAGATTCTGCTTCGCTCCAGGGACCACACTTTGAGCAGCAGGAGGTTGGGTGGCCAGAATAAGTAAGAGTCAAATAGAAAGCAGGGTGACATATACTGAGCAAATGTGCCACCTTGAACTGCACTGGTGAACTCACAGTGACCAGATCAAGAGATGAAGGCCCCTCTCTGTCCTGCACTGCATCAGGATTCAGGGCCACTGAGAACCAGTTTATCCAGAGGAAGACCCTAGGAAGCCCAGGGTTTCATAACCACACAGGAGGGAGACATGAAGATGGTTAGACTGGAGAGGAGAGGGCCCAAGGGAAGAGAAGGGCTGTTACTCAAGCGGAAGAGGAGCCTGGCTCTTGGGAACTCTACAGAGAAAAGCTGGGACCAATGGCTGGAAGTTATAGGGTAACAAAGGGTTCACAACACTGAAGCTCTTTTTAACACCTGCAGCCCCCCAACAACGCAAAAGTGCCTTACAAAGTTAAGCTCGTTTCCTCAGGAAGTTTTCAAGAAGCTGAATCAGTGCTTGTTACTGATGGTAGAGTGGATTTCTAGTCCAGATTCATGCTTGAAATTGATGATTTCCACGGTCTCTTTCAACTCTGATGTTCTAAGATTCTAGTGAGGACTCACATCTCATTTTTTGAAAAAGCCTGGCCTAGGCTGAAACTTCTCTTAGGTGTCCCTACACACCAGACTGCTCCTGGATGAATCCTGGCACCCCTGGGGAATTTTGGATCCTGGCTCATCTCCACTGCTGAGCCTCTCATCTGCTGACTGGGAGAGTCAAGTTCATTACCATACAAAGAAGTTACCTGGTCCAGCTGTCTTTCAGTGCCTCCATGCACAGCTGCGGGGAGAGCGGCACAGTCATGACCATACATGAAAAGCTCTCCTTCATCTAATGAACACTTCAGTCATTTCTGATTTGGTTTCACAAATGCCATGGCGGTAGCAGGAACCAGAAGAACAGCCATGTGTTGTTGAAATTCAGAGCAGAAACAGCTTAGCCAACAAACATAACTCTTTGTACTTGTCGGGTGACTGTCTTCCCTCGTCTCTATGGGAACCAATTCTTTAATTGTCACAATACTCCTGGAGGGGGAATGGAGCATTTATATCCTTCTTTTCAAAGCTAGGATATTCTGGGGCACCCACAGGACTAATGGTTGTAAGAAACAAACAGAAACTAGGCTCTCTTTCTCTCAGCTGTGGGTGAGTACAGTATGATGGGAAAGCGTCATATGTCAGCCATACTCTGATTACATGCCATGTGGCAGCCACTGTACTGCGAGCATTGCACAACTTCACTGCATTTATCTGGATCCTCAAAACCACCCACAAGATAGAGATTATTTCCCCATTTCACAGTGAGGAAACTGAGGATCAGCACGGTAACCTGTAACATTGTACAAGGTTGCGCTGCTGCCTCTGCCTAGGAATCAAATCCTTCCAGAACCCAATGTGGGGATCACTGGGCCCAGAGCCCTGTGTCCACAATGTGAATGCCTTTACTTTTGCTTGAATATAAGTACTTCCAGAATGAGGCCTTGGAGCCAGAATGACCTAGAAAGCTTAACAAAAAATATTAAATCTCTTCCAGAAAGCCAGGAACATAAAACCTGTCTACCAAACCAGGTTCAAATGCCCACCTGCTTCAGGGTGTCATCCGAGTACACCAGCCAGGCACACGACATCGTGTAGGCAGGGTAGCCATGCGCCAGTATTTGCCCTTCTGTGGAAACACAACTCTTGTCAACACTGCGCTTTTCACGGACCTTCAGAATTAGAATTGCCTGTAAGTTAAGCTGCTGCCCCACAGAGAATCTCCTTCTGACCCACCCTTCACATGCACCCGGGAGCCCCTAGGATCGTGCAAATTCTGAGAATGTCAAATGGGGATGGGGAGGTGGTCAGGACACCCTCTAGGACTGGCCCACTAGCCTTCCTGCATAGTCACACCCAGGAGACTTCTTTATCCAGACTCAACAGGCTGTGAACCCCCAAAGTGCAGGACCACTCAAAAGTGGATGATGGGGGCCCACCCGGTGGCTCAGGAGGTTGGAGCTCTGTGCTCCTAACGCTGAAGGCTCCTGGTTCAATTCCCACATGGGCCAGTGGGCTCTCAACCACAAGGTTGCGGTTCGATTCCTTGATTCCCAAAAGGGATGATGGGCTCTACTCCCTGCAACTAAGATTGAACATGGCACCTTGAGCTGAGCAGCCACTGAACTCCCGGATGGCTCGGTTGGAGTGCGTCCTCTCAGCCACAAGGTTGTCGGTTCAACTCCTGCAAGGGATGGTGGGCTGCACCCCTTGCAACTAACAATGGCAACTGGACCTGGAGCTGAGCTGTGCCCTCCACAACTAAGATTGAAAGGACAACAACTTGACTTGGAAAAAGACCTGGAAGTACACACTGTTCCCCAATAAAGTCCTGTTCCACTTCCCCAATAAAATCTAAAAAAAATTCAAAATAAAAGTGGCTGATGATGGCAAAAATAGTGAAGGAAGTTTCCTCACAACCACCTCTCTCTTTTTTACCAACTTGACCTTTCTGCAGTATTTCTGGAAAAATAAAAGCATCACTCTTTTAGACAACAAAGTACACCACCACATTGTTGACACATCAGCATGTACCAGAAAGCTTCCAGTTCCATCACTTACATGACTCACCATAGGCTTCCTCCTCAGTCAGGACATCAGTGATGTACCTGAAATCTACGCAGGATAACAGCATCCTGGCGGCCTGGCAGGGTGACAGGAGGAGGGAAAGGCCCGAATCAATTCACAAGCAGATTATGTTTCTAAGTATCTGCTTACACTGATACATGGCGCTTATCCTTTCTGGGAAAGGACCTTTGGGATTTGTGTTACGTTGTGTGATTCCAGCGTTCTTCGGTGTAGAGTCCTTCATCAGAGCATCATGGTGGCCTCCTGCTGAAGTCCTCAGCCCATCCCTCATGCTCCGACCCCTCAATCCCTCCCCATCACTTCCCTCCCTGGAAATCTAGGCTCCTCATTCCAGGCTTCTGGAAAGAGGACCTGGTGTGAGGCAAGCACTCAGCACAAATTAAATGGATAGATGAGCACCTGGTTTCACCCTATAGCTCACTGCTCTACACTTCAGGGCTGACTGGGATACTGAAGCAACGTAGCAGAGGAGGAAGGAAGGCTGGTCTCAGAACCCGGACACTGAGGGTCAACCTTGTGCCCACTGTTTATTAGCAGCATAACCTTGGGCAATTTCCTGTCCTGTCAAATAGGCACAATTGACTTCACTGACAGGAACAGAGTGGATTAAACGTGAGCGTGCCCCGCGTGCCAACTCGGGATCATCACTGGCTGTACTCTCCCCACCTCTTCCCACCCATGCTCAGTGCTCAGTCCTCTGGCTGAGACCTCTCCCCACCCCAATCTAACAGGCACTTGGGAAGAAACTGGAAACTGGTAGCTCCATTCCCACTCAGGTTTTACTGTGATTCCATTCCCACTCAGGTTTTACTATATACTCCACTATAACTGTTAAAAACTGTAAGAGCTCTTTCAATGCTGAGATTCTGCTTCTTTTAAGGATCCTGGCATTGAAACAGGAAACAGGATCCAAAAGAATAAAAAGTACACAGATGGGATTTCAGGCACCTTCATAGTGGCCCTCAGATCATCCAAGTTGGGGGGGGGGCACCTCCTGCCCCCTTCTGAAAGACTAACCTTGAGCCTGAAGGTGGCTCAAGAGGTCCACGTCCTTCCCTTTCAGATGGTGTCCCCATGCCACCTGCAACCATGTCAGAGAGATGGTGTGATATCCACCTGTCTTCACTTTGCTCCAGAGAAGGGCCAATGTCTACTGGCCCAACAGTCTTCAAGGTCATGGTGTTCTTTGTTTTTCCTTAGTTGTGATGCCAAATAATAACAAGGGCCTTCATTTGTTGACCATCAGAATTTTAACAACCATTCAGGGCATCACCCTGAGGCAGCTGACACTCAGAGAACTTAAGTGACATGTCCAAGGACACCAGCCAGTAAGTGATGGAGCCCAGATTCAAAGCCAGGTCTGCCTAGGTCTGAAGTTCACTGCCCTTAACTTGCCCAGAGTTTCTTCCTCCTCAGCTGCCAGGTGTTCATCCTGGCTGTAAACAGGTCAAGGAGAAAGGAGACAGAAAGGTGGGTATCTTTAGACTTCTGGGTTTGGCTCCTTCCCTTATGGAATCGTACAGACTGATTCATCACGTGCTTTGGGGGTCAAAGTGACCATATAATATCTTAATAATAACATCTTGCTCTTCAGAGTTTTCTTTTCTCATTTGATCTTTAAACCAATTCGTTGAGGTTCCTAGAGAAGTTTTGATCATCCATTTTACATAGTTAGGAAACTGGAGGCTCCAAAAATTTGCATTACATGTGAAAGCTCCAGTGGGGGAGGCGCGCCGGCCCTGCCTGTGGTAGCACAGCTGTTGTTACTTCAAATATCAGACAAGGCAAATCTGACAAATATCAAAAACATATCAGACAAATATCAAAAACATTTCACTGGTGTTAAGCTTTATCATCACTACAGTGATCCATAGGCTGAGTATATTTACTTATCAAACAACAGGCAATTCATGAAATCTATTTCAATTACAGAAACAATTATTGTGTTAAAGAATTTATTTACCATGTCAACAAGTAACTTACACAGAGATTTAAAAAAAAAAAACACAAAATATTTTAAGAAACATTATGTGCAAATTATGAAACTAAATGCAAACTCCCTCTATCAAACATTGGCCCACCAGCCCACTGGCCCACCTGCCCACCCATCTCTAACGCTGCCTCCTAACCCCTCACCTTTACTGCCCATCCCCTTTCTCAGCCCTTTCTAACCTACTACAATTTCCTAACTACGGCCAGTATCTCTAAGAGAGAGAAAAAATCAAACAATTGCCTGTATTTCCTTCGGGGAGCCTGCTGTGTATTTGTGTTTCAGGCTGCTGGCAGGGAAGTGTTTCTTCCTCTGCACATGTTGTGTTGGTTCACAGAAGTGCTCCTGAGTCCATTACCTTTCCCTACTGCGTGGCCATAGGTCACACACAGCATTGAGGATGGCCACCGCGGCCAGAAGCACACCACCTTTCTGGGGACCTATCTGTTAGGAAGCAGAACACACCACTTCCTAGAAATGAAAAAGATATTTAGGTCTCCTAGCCAGGGTCACATTTCAAGAATTAAAAGGCAGCAATGGAAATTCACTTAAAGCCTAAGTTTTTTTTTTAATAGTTTCTAATCTACAGAAGAGTTGCATGAATAATACAAAAAAAATTGCTGTATATATACTTCCTTTCTGTGTCTCTATCTCTCTCTCTCTTACTCTCTCTCTCTCTAATATATATATGAAAATAAATGTAAGCTCCTGCTATCAAACACCTGCCCATACACGTCTAACGCTGCCTCCTAACCCCTCACCTTTGCTCCCCCCTCTTCTCATCCCTTTCTAACCCTACTCCTACAATTTCCTATCTACTGCCAGTATTTCTAAGGAAGGAAAAAGTCAATATAAATAATAATTTATAAAAATAATATAAATAAAATTTATTTTACTGAATCATTTGAGAGTAAGTTGCAGATGCCATGTCCCTTCCCTAAATACTTCAATGTGTAGTTCCTAAAAACAAGAACGTTTCTCTTACGTTATCATAGTATGAGGCTCAAATTTAGGCACTAGAACACTGATAGAGTTCTATTAGCTAAACGGCAGTCCATAATCAAATTTCACCCACTGTCCCAATAACATACTTTATTCACATGTTGCATTTAGTTGTCATGTCATTTTTGTCTCTTTTTATCTGGAAAAACTTTCTTCTTTTTTGAAAAATACACATTTTTAAAGTGTACAGGCCAGGTGACCTGCACAGTGTCCCTCAATTTGGGTTGAGCTGCAGTTTCTTCATGATTAGATTCAGGTTATATATTTTTGCACAAATTCTACATAAGTGATATTATCACTTGTTTTCTGTTGTTGTTGTTTTTTTTTAAGATTTTATTGGGGAAGGGGAACAGGACTTTATTGGGGAACAGTGTGTTCTTCCAGGAAGTTATTTTTTTCCAAGTCAAGCTGTTGTCCTTTCAGTCTTAGTTGTGGAGGGCGCAGCTCAGCTCCAGGTCCAGTTGCCGTTGCCAGTTGCAGGGGGCACAGCCCACCATCCCTTGCGGGAGTTGAACCGGCAACCTTGTGGTTGAGAGGACACGCTCCAACAAACTGAGCCATCCAGCAGCTCAGAGGCAGCTCAGCTCAAGGTGCTGCGTTCAATCTTAGTTGCAGGGGGCGCTGCCCACCATCCCTTGCGGGATTCGAGGCATTGAACTGGCAACCTTATGTTTGAGAGCCCACTGGCCCATGTGGGAATCGAACCGGCAGCCTTCGGAGTTAGGAGCATGGAGCTCTAACCGCCTGAGCCACCAGGCCGGCCCTTATCACTTGTTTTTTTACTAAGGCTTTTAACTTTCAGCACTTGGGTAAGTTAGTGCACATTAGGCTGCTGCTCTGTGAGGTTACCATTTCTTCTTTCTAAGTAGGGAGATTAATATTGCCCCCACATTTTAGCATCCATTGATAATTCTTGCCTCAAACAATTATTGCTATAATGATTACAATATGTTTATTGTCTAATGTTATCATTGTAATGACAATCTTTCCCTTGTTGATTTGTTCACTCTCTGAATGGACTCATGGATGCTGATGTTAGTCAATGAGTTATAAGCCAATACTACCATATTTATTATTTTGCTGCTTGATTTGTCCCAGATCTGGCTGCTGGGAGCTTCTTCAAGAAGATGCTTTTAAAAGCAAATTTAACTTGCTTTGCAGAAGTTAAGAATGAAATCTGAGGCCGTGTGGAAAGGGCATTCTCTTGTGCCTTTCTCCGAGCATGGATGGGAGACTGAGCAGAGTTAGGAAAAGACAGAGCTGGTGTCAGGGAGCAAAGGCAAGGTACTGGTTACTGGACTGATCTTACTTGATAGACTCCTTTCTCTAGGAACTCTTTTTTTTTTTTTTTTCATGGCTTGAATTTAAGGTTCAGATAAGCTCTATGCACATAAAAGGTGCTCTAGTCTCTATCTTCTTAATTTTGCTCTTACCTTCTGTTTCTGTCCTATATTCAAAACTACTCACATTATCTCTCCCCCAGAAGCGTTGCCCATTCAGCACTTAATCGTCTGGAAAGTCTAGACCACTTCTTCCCATTCAAGGAGTAGAGATGAGGTCCAGAAAGACGGAGACAGCTCTCAGGATCTAAATATGTCCAGATTCAAATCTTACAGAAAGGAATCAATAAAACACTGATTGTCTAAATGGTTCAAGTCCTAATTTATGTGAATAAAATATTTTACCTCAAAATTGTAAACCTGTGTCTATTTTCATATGTGTTGCAATCAAAGGACATCTTAGACCTTAGAAACATTATTTATAGAAGCATTTTACAAAATAGATCCCTTACCCATCTGAGCTGCCTGTTGTTCATGAGCTGCCTATAGAAGCCTCTGAAGCTGCCGACAATGTCCCTGAGGTCCTTGTTCAGCACGTGGTGGCCCAAGGCATTCACAGCACAGACAACTGTTAAAAGAGGATTTAATTCTTACGTATGTTTTGGTATGAAGTCTATAAAAGAAGACATGCAAGCACCACAAACAAACTAATGCTGGCATTTTATAATTTTAAATACAAAAGGTATATGCTTTTAAAACTCTTCCCACATATATCTTCTGTGGTTGTCATAGTAATAGCATCCAAGTAGAACCGCTGTTAATCCGGACACTGAGCTTAATTTCTGAGTCGAACAAACACATTTGGATTGGTTGCCAGGGACTATAGATCTGCAACCTTAAATCATGTTCCCAAATTACTTTCTTGTTTACTTTGTAAAGTGTCTAGACACTCAGATTCAAAACCAAACCTTGTTCCAAAGGAATAAGAAGACTAACTTATAGAATTAAAAAAGAGAAATGTCTTTTCACTATTGTTAAGTATGGAAAATAACTTGAATTCACTATTAAAGATGAAATGAAATGATTTGCAATTAGCTTAATACATGTAAAATGTTAAAGTACATGAAAATAGTAGTCATAAACATTAAGTTGCTTAATATTGACTTATACTACATTTTTCGTAAGTAATTTGAAGGTTAAAATTAATTTGGGTAAGCATTACCACTGATTATTTATTTGTGGTGTTTTACTTAAAAAGTAAATAATACTATTGTATTATTTCAGATGAAGAACAAGTAACAAATCGAATGTGAATTTCTATTTCTTCTATCCTTTGCTCAGTTACTATAAAACACTTAGTCTATATGTAAATAGCTGAAATAATCAAATCATCAACTTAGCCCCAAAGCAATTAATTTATTAGAAAAAATCTTGATAAACTTGTTTAATATTGCCACTTAATTTTAATATTAAAATTCTCAGTTACTTAACAGGGTAGTTGTAGAGGTACAGTTTTACTATCCATCATATCCCAGGAGAAAGACCTTTGAAAGTATTTGAAACGTGCTCTTACAATATGCCTGCCTCTGGGTGAAACAGTTCCCAGACAATTATGCACTTGCTCTCATACTGAGCATTTAGGGCTAAACCAACCATACTGTGTTCTCTAGAGCTTTTGTTAATGGGCTATAGAATCATTCCAGTTCAGATATTCATATCCTAGATTTGTGAGAAGACAGAATCCTCACTTTTCGATGGTCAGCGCTCTTGGATTAAAACCATGAAGAATAAGTCAGAGACTCACAGAGAGCTTTAACATTACCTGCATCAAACCTCCATCTCATTGATCACATGGTTGCTAGAAATCATTGGCTGAAGCACACCTCTGGTTTGTGTCACAAGGGCAAACGCATTTAACAAAAGTTAAGAATGATCTTGTCTTGTACAGCTTTCAGAGATGCCCAAGCCACAAGATATTCGCTTATAGTATGTGGATTTTCCTTGCTTAAACTTAGGCCACTGCAAGAAGTTAACTAAATTTGGTACATTTGATAGAAATTTGGGTTGTGATGGTCTACTCCATTGTGGAGAAACATCCACTTCAGGTGTGCATGTTTGATGCAATAGGTGGAAAATTCATCTGGAAAACACTCGCCCTTGAAGGCAGCTTCTTGCTGACTAAATCCAAAAGTTCTCTCTTGTTCTACATCAATTCTGGGACCCAGGACTCAATTCTGGGACCCTCCAGCGTGCGAAGGATAAGTCAGTAAAGCCTATGGATGACGATGGGTGTCTGAGTCCCAGGGTCCAGGCTGTTTTGGGTGTCTTTAAAAATTCTTTTTTTTCATTTCTTTTTCTTTTCCTATTTAAAAACAAACAAACAAAAAAACAACCAAACTATGTTGGTCTATTCTATACATTAAAAAAACAACCGTATCTCTCTCTCTCTCTCTCTCTCTCTCTCTCTCTCTCTCTCTCTCTCTCTCTCTCACACACACACACACACACACACACACACACACACCACAAAAGCACTCTCTTCATGGTAATGAGGAAAGACTATTTTCCTTCTTTTTTTGGATCATAAAAGAATGGTTAGGTAAGTAATCTGATAAAAGCTGCAGGAGAACAGCAATGAGCTAATGGATTTTTTTCATCTTTAATGCAAATACCATGTAACACGTTCAGTGAGTCACTTGATATATGTAACAAGATTAAAATTAAAATGGATTCTGTTGTGTTGTGGTCTGAAAAAGGCAGAAACCAACAACATCACCACAAAAAAGACACTTATTAAAGTCATAAAGAGATGGAAATTGACTTCCTCCTGCCTGAGCTGTCCATCAGGGGCTGGGGGTTAGGAATGGAGAAGGGGAGGGCTTGTGAAGGCCCTGAAGCACTGAACACAGCAACCAGCCCTGAAGAGCCTCCTGGCCGTCTTGGGAGCGTGCGAGGAGCACAGGGTCGCTCCACCGTGTGCGAGTCAGGAAAGTTCAAAGTCTTGGCCATTAGCAGAGAGTGGTTCCAATGGCCTGTCCCATAACATATTTTGTAACTCTTGCTGGGTTTTATATAACCTTTGGGGGCCGCCTGTATGGTTTGCAGTATGGAGAAAGCAGATTCATAAAGTACTCAACTTAGACTAGAGACAAGGAAAGTCACAGGAGAAACTGAAAAACAGCTTACAAATCTATCATGGTCAGCGGTCACTGCCTTGGTGAAAATGTTAACAGTAAACAGTTGACTTAACAAAGAGGGGACATGGAATCACTGCCACGTCCCCTCCTTCTGCCTGGCAAATTCCTGGTTACTCTTCAAGACTCATCTCAAAGCCTCATCTCTGCTCTGAAGCCATCCCAGACCCTCCTGGACAATGAACTAAGCTTCTCTTCCTGTAACTTGTATACCCTTTTAAAAAATAGTCTTCACACTGCACTATTATTTCTTTTATGTCTATCTTCCTGAGAAGTTTGTGCATCCTTTCTCCTTGTACATAGAACCCTGCCTCTTTTCTCTCTCTTCTAAAAATTATTATCTCCAGCGCCTGACACAGTGCTTGATACACAGGAGTACTCAAGAGAAGTTTGTAGAAGGACTAACTGATGGCATGACTAAACATCAGCCCTGTGGAGAGCTAGAACAGCCACCTTGGTGGTTTCCACTTAAAGTTCAAGAAAGTTTCCCTTGGCTTACAAACACACACACACACACACACACACACACACACACACACACACTCCTTTTATCTGCTTCACAATATTAAAATCTTTCAGTAGGGCAAGCTTTGATTCTATAACTAAAAGAGGGCTCAGAGTGCAAATCCAAAGTTAGAGAATCTGTGTCCTCTTTTCCCAGACCCTCACTCTTTGACATATCATAATTTGGCTTTGGCCCCTAATGGTCCATTAAAACTGATCTGGCAAAGGTCATCTTTTTGTACTTCTTGAATTTCATATGCTGTACATGGATTATACATTGAAAAACACCCCAAATAATTTGTATTTAAATGTTCTCGAGAGAAATTGCTTTGGATAGTCAGGGGGTTCTGCATGACTAGCTGAGCAGCTGTCTGGGCCTCAGATTCCTTACCTCTGAAAAATGAGGGCATTGAGCTCTGGTCCAGCTCTGAGAGAAGAACGACTAACTCATGGCTCCATGTGCATCCTACACAATCTGCCTTTCCCAGATGAAGGCTCTGAAATTGGGCAAGGCCAAAGGCCTTTTCTGCATGGAGAGAAGTGAACTGGAAACCAACTCGGTCGGTGTGAAGCATTTAGAAAAGTGAGTGACTCACTGTGCGCATCACAATAGCCTTGCTATGTGAGTGCATGTGTGCCCCTCATGTCCCTTGGTCTCGCCCAGTTCAGGTCCTCAAAGTTCTGCAGGGAAATGGACTGAGATTAAAGGATTTTCCTGCAGTCTACTGATGACTGCAAGGGGACAGTCTAAATTCTGCCACTTTTTAGTGTCTCCCAATGAAATAAATAAACCATGAAAGATTGTTTTTACTCACTCAAGTAGTAAATACAGAGAAAAATAAGGTCATAGCTAGAACATAAGTGAAATTTAAGCATTTTGGAACCTTGAGAATGTCCAACTCACCAACTTCAGTGCCTTTTCCCAGAGTGAAGGTAATTCCATACCCCTTGAGTCCATCTTCCACATCAGTCTCTATGACAGCATAGACAGCTGAGTAGTCAGGTCTGTGTGCTGCAGGGAAAGTTTCCCCCACCCAAACAAGACACATGAGAAATCCAAAATAAATCTGACGATGACATCACTAAGAATAGAAAATGCAACAGGAGATATGCAAGAAAAGCTCCAATCTGATGGAATCCTGGATTCACCCCAAAGAAAATGTAGGCACTCCAAATGGACAAAAGGGACATCCTCCCAAAGGAATCAAATTATTTGACAAGTACAATGGGTACATTTTTAATGCCAGTTTGCAATTATATCTCCTTTGACGTTCAGCTCAATCTCTGTCTTTGAACAGAGTTACATTCACAAGCAGCTTCAAATTGCATAAGCCAAGGTTTCAGAAACTTCTCACATAAAATTGGATTTATCTTCATTGTAGCCATTTAGATCAGGGCTGAAAAGACAATGGCATAAATTCAGAGGAGATCACTGAGAGAAAATGAAAAATTAAAACTTCAAGACAAATTAAGCCATTTTAAAATTATTTTTAATAACTTTCTACTATTAAACAATATTGTAATAATAAGTATTTCCTGACTGACTACTATGAAACTCGGCACTACTTGTCAATATGGGGGATGCAGAACTAAAAAAACAAATCTATGTCTAGAAATTTCTCCTACAGTTGGGAGAAAAAGCCAACACACAAGAACCAGGTGAGAACCACTAGGACAGTACAAAGTCATGTTCTGATGTGTGATTGGTTAGAAGTGCCATAGAAGTTCAAGGAAGCAGAGCAAAGAAGAAGTAGGGGATCAGGACATTGGAATGGGCAAAAGTACAGGTGAAGGCATGCAGGTAAGAGAGTGACATGAAACTCGGAGTTCCTGTGAGACAAAGAAGCAAGAGGCCCATGAGGGTACTGGTTTGCAAGTGAATGAAGATAAGATTGGATGGGTGGTGTGGGGGCAGATAGTGGAGACTCCAAAAAACCAGGCAGAAGATCTGAATGCATTAATAAGGAATATAGGACACAACTATTGAAGAATTTTGCATAGGGCTATGACAATTTATTACTATTTTTGTTGTTATATAATATTTATTGTTCTGAGCACAGTATTCTAAGAGCTTTACATGATTTAATTTAATCCTCATGACAATATTATAAAGTGCTATCATCCCTATCTTACAGATGAGGAAACTGAGTTTAAAGAGGCAGAATTTAAATCCCCGTGTTCAGCGTGAGGGAGGAGGTGCACATGATGGACAGGAGGTGTCAAGGCCCAGGGGAGGGCATTTGGTGTGATGCATTGCTGAGTACCAGCTGCACCTCAGGGACTGCAGGTTGCTGAGGGGCACAGACATGTCTGTCCTTGAGAAAGTTCCAGTTTAGAAGCCACGGTTACAGAAACTCTTAATACTATGAGGAGAACATGGTAAGTCTCTGGGAGAAATGCAAGTGATGAAAGCCAGGCAGAGAGCACTATTAGCTGAATGCACTCAAAGCTGGGGGAGCTTTATGATGAAAGTAGAGTCTGAGCTGGTCGGTTGAGGATGGGGAGCTCTGCAGCAGCGGGGAAGGGGCATGGGGGATCTGGGAGGAAAGAATTTCTCAGGTCAGGTGAAGGCAGTGAAGGGACAGAAAAGGGAAAGAATGGAGTGTATTTAAGGGTTGGTGGCCATCCTGGTTTGGCCTAACCATTGGGTTTCTGAGGGGGAAGTTGGGACGTAAGACTCAGAGGGAGAGTCCAGGAATTAAAGACCCATGGACTTTTCTGGGCTATGTGGAGAAGAAGCAATGGAAAAAGAAAAGCTTTCACTGACACCTTCTGTGAGGGTCAAAAAAGGAGATGAGTGGAGAGTGACTTGAAGCTTTTGAGTCCTTGTGACTGACAGAATGATTCCAGAAGGATCAGGATGGAGAGTGGGACAGAGAATGGAAGATGATGAGTTCAGATTTTGATGGATGGTGTGAAGGTGAAAAACCCAATGGGAAGTGCCCAGATGGCTGCTGGACTTGAGGTGAGAGGTGAAGGACTTAAGGTGAAGATCCAGAAATGGGATCTGGGCATCTTTGGCATAAAAGTGACACTGAAACCATGAACATGGAGGAGGTCTTAATGGGAAAGGCTTGAGGTCCGAGCCTTGGGGAGGGCAGAGGGAGTCAGTACAGGAAGAAAGCGCAGCCAGAAAGGCAGGTGGCCAGCGGGCAGAGAGATGGCAGAAAGAGGGGCAGCAGAGAGGGTGAATGAAGGACACTGGAAGCAGAAATAACAAGGGGATTCCAAGAGAAGGAAGAAGACAGAAGGCAACTTCAGATTAAGGAGGAAGTAGATGTACAGGACAGAGGCAACAGATATAGATCAGTAATTTAGTGTTTGGTGGGGAAAGGGGAGAAACAAAAGGGAGTAGAGAGGTGTTAAGGTCAAGTAAAGATTACTCCACAAGTGGGAAGCCCTGTCCAAATAGGATGGAGAAGGAACCATTGGAAAAGGAAAGACTGAAGATGAAAATGCTAGAGATGGAGGGGATAAGAATGGGGGCCGGAAGGTCAAGAAGGATAGAAATGGGGACACAGGAGAATACTTTAGTTTGGGAGGACACGACTTACAGAATAAAAGAGAGGGTTGGTGTGGAAACGGATATATGGAGATGGGGCACTTGTCTTCAGTCTTCTCGGGGATGCAGCAGGCAATGTCTTCTAGCTGCAGGAGGTGCAGGAGTGGGGACAGGAGGAGGGAGAGAATGGTCTGGAACAGCTACTGCTCAGCAGACAATGAGGAAAGGAGAGGATAAGAAATCATAAGAGTAACTCTTTGCTTGGATAGATTTGGGGGACAGTTTCAGGGCTCCTTCATAAACATATCCTACTTGTGATCAGGAAGGCTCACTCTGCTGCTAAGTGCTGAATATATCTGAACTGCCAGGTCCAGCATGTCGTGATGGCTTGGGAAGCAATCATGAGAGTTATGGCTGTGCCACCAAAAACTGCAAAGTAGCACATTCTATTATGAAGACACTTGAGAATCAGCACACAACACACACCATATCTCTGGGAGATAAATACTGAAGTATTTACAAGCTTGTAATACAGGTGTCAGAGGTCATAAACCATTGAGCCCAGAGACAAATTCCATTCTTTGTTCTACAGTAATCCAGGCTATTTTAACACTTCACAGATTAAAAATGGAGGAAAGTCTAGGTCAGAGCCCCTCTGCTTCAGTTTCCTCATACATAAATAGTGATTATAGCCAACACTTATTGATGGCCTTCTCTGTGTCAGGCTCTTCACAGGCATCTCATCTACATGTATAAAGTGGATAGCATTATACCCATTTTACAGATGAGAAAACCTAGGGTTGGAGAGATTGGAGTGGTTTCTCCACAGCTGCAGCCTCTCAGAGGGGCAAAGGCAGTTGTACTAGATCAGGTGCTTGGATTTTACAAACCAGGACAATTTCAAACATTTATTTGGAAATCCACAAAGGATTGCCAGCTGGGTTTTTTTTTTTATGTCATTTGCCATGATATTATATAAGAAAAAACACATAAGGATTTTAAAAAGCAGGAAGAACTAATCTCAGAATAAAGGACATTCTTTTAAATGTAATAACTTTGTTTAGTTAGCATTTTTTAACAAGAGGCCTATTTTTATAAAATATTTCAGGTACACAAAGAGCATAGGTAAGGTAATGAACATCAGTGTGGCCTCTACCCACTTAAGAATCACATTACAATGTGAATTAGAGCCCTCGGGGACCCATTCTCCTCCCTCCACATAGGTGACAAGTCACCATTATTCTAACATAGATGTTTCTCACTTCCCAGCACCTGCTCATACACTCATGGCATACCCATACAATTCTGTTTTTCTCATGTGGCCACCTTGTGGGTGGACTGAGCAGGGCAGTGAGGATCCAGTGGGTGACAGGTCTCAAGGAGACCCTGCACAGAACTCATGTACTTGGGAACCATTGAACTAGATGGTGGAGGTGGTGGGGTGTTCCTCTAACATTCTCTGTAAGCAAAATGCCTTTCAGTATATAGGTAGGAGTCCAAGTCCGAGCCTTTACTTTACTGCATCTCCAAAGACTGATAATTGCATAACTCTTCACAGTGACAAGTCTTCTCTAACTACATTTTCAGGTAATTTCATGAGAGCCTCCTCTCACATGACCCAGAGGTACTACGAGCCTGTTTGTCTGGTTTCCCTGCCAGACTATGACTCCTTCATTTCATAGGTGGGCCCAAGAGATCCAGAGAAGTTAGGTAGGGTCTTCTCAAGGTCACACAGCAAGTTGTGGCATAGGCGAGATCACCTCCCAAAACGCCGCCCAGCGGGGGCTTCCTGGTCTCCATCATCCAGAACTACATCAACTTCTCAATACAGTAAGCCAGTGTTGTGTTCCAGGGTTTAGTTGGTGGGGTCCCAACAAAACCATTTTGCTGTTGTTACGGATTATACATCCTACCATTTCCAGCAAAGTGCGGATCATAAATGTAAAAAACAGGAAATATTAAATGCCAGCAAAAACAAAACAAAGACAGAAAAAAGAAAAGAAAAAAGAGGGGCGGCCAGATGGCTCAGTTGGTTAGAGTGCGAGCTCTCCACATCAAGACTGTCAGTTCAATTTCCGCGTGGGATGGTGGGCTGTGCCCCCTACAACTAAAGATTGAAAATGGTGACTGGACTTGGAGCTGAGCTGCGCCCTCCACAACTAGATTGAAAGACAAGGACTTCCAGTTGATGAGCCCTGGAGAAACACACTGTTCCCCAATATTCCCCAATAAAATGTATTTAAAAAAAGAAAGAAAGGCAGAAAGAAAGAAAAGAAAAAGCCCCAGGAGGGTGGAAAGTTTCTGGATACTTTTAGTCCCCTTCCCAGCCTCCTCCACAAAACTCTCGCAAAGTTGGGAAGCACCCCGGGACATGCCAGGCTCCTCACGGCTAAGCGGGTTTTGGCACCCACGAGGCCGGAGGGCACCCGGACGTCAGCGCTTTCCAGGGCGTCCGACCTGTGGCCCCCACCCCGAGCGACGTGGAGAAGCGCACGTCGCCGACCAAGAGCCAGGAGATCCTGCCACACCATGTCGCAGCGCTTCCTGGAGCCGCCCTAGCTGCCAACTCGGGTCAGGACCCTGCGCTCCAAACAGGAGAGACGGGAGGGGGCCGAGCCCGGCACAGCGGGCTCTGATTGGCCGCGCGGTCCGGGGGCGTGGCCGCATACGAGAATATGGCGGGACCCCAGCTGCAGGTCCAGCTCCCAGCTCCCCGGGAGCCACCAGCATTCCTGCCTCATTTCCGCCCGGCACTGGCCGGCGTTTCCCCGCGCGAACCGCTCAGGGTCGCGGCGGACCCCCGGTACAAGGAGGCCTTGTCAGCGCCCCCGCAGGACCCTGCTCTGCCCGGGACTGGAAACTCACCAAGTGACCTTCCAGGGAGCTGCGTCCAGGAGGAAGAAGCCGGTTTCTGACCAGAGTGCGATCTCCTAGAAGCAGATTCGGGCCACAGGCTCCGCTGCTGAGCCCGCAGATCGAGGCCGGCGCAGCCAGGATAGCCGTGGGCTTGAACATGCTAGGTGTGTTTAAGTGACTTAAGCCTCAGTTTGCCACCTGATAAATTAAGAGGCAAGTCACCACTTAATACACCCCTGCTAATGCAAAGTGCTTTAAATACATTAACTCTTATTTGACCAACCCTGAAAGTCATTTTCATTTTATTAGTGAAAAAAATGGGGATTCAAAGAGATCAAGTGACTTAAATGACTTGCCCGAGGCCACACAGCCAAGTGGCAGTGTCTTCCTGTAAATCCTGGGCTCTATCTTCCGGATTGCAAGGATTTATTTTCGGAGCTATAGGCTCCCTCTGAGAACATGGTGAAAGCTATGGACACTCTCCCCCCCCCCCCGCCCCCAACCCCCAAAGTTTGCACAGGCGTTTAGTTTTTAATACCGTTTTGGAGGGTTCACTGAGCACCTTTCAGTTCCTACCTCTGGGAAATGGTTTGAAGATTAAATGTTTGGGAAGCAATGCTACATACTATCCTATTAACGTGTTCCTGTGGGTATGGCAGGGATATTTTCAGGGACACCCAAGTCACCTCTGCTGCTCCAGGATGCATATAACCCTGTTGAATGAATTATTTTGGCTTAAGGCTGACATGGTCAACTCAAATGGCTACAGAGGCTAAGCAAGCACCAGGAAGCAAAGGACTGAGACAATAGGCAGCTGTGACTGGGTAAGGGCCGTTGCTCTTTGAAAGGGGTAGCCAGTTAGCTACATGATTGTGGTCCTGTGGAAATTAGAGCCCTCGGTTGCTGCATCTTCTCATTTTCCAAGAGAAGTCTGAAATGCAAATGTTAATTTTTATTTTACTTCCCTAAATGCCATTGACACAAAGCTGTGTAAAGCAGGTTTGAAAGGTTTGTGGTCACAGGAGAGCTGAGCAAGCATTTTACAGTATTAAGTATGTTTCTTAAAGATCTGTGGGTCATTCTTGCTACTAAGGAATTTTTACATTGTCTAACTTAGCTCCCATTGTTTTACTAATTTTCTGCATACTTCCTGTTTCTTCCATTTTCTCTTTTTCTTCGCTGAACACTCCCACCCCCTCATTCCTATTCATTTTTTATCCAATTCATGAATTGAATGATTCAGTTTTTGAATTGGGATGTTAACGAGCAATCATTCTGTTTAATGGAGTTTTACCACATATGGTTTACCAATTTTTGAAAAATATAAATTTAATTGAAAAACTCTTAAAAGATTCCAGTTTTGAAATTGGGAGTATTAAATATGCTTAAAATTTGCTCTTCTCTCCAATTAATAAGATCTTATGGTAATTTTACATTTAATACAATATTGTATGTTGCTATTATAAACTTTCACTATTTTGTATCAACTGTCACTTTGATGTAATGATGTAAATTTCCTATTTTCTACTGATACAACTATTGGTAGTATGACAAATATCAGGGTCCCAACTAGAAACAGGTGGCACATTCAAATTACGATACATCAAGGATACTTTAAAAGGGACCAGCAAGACAGGGGAACCACAAAAATACAGTAACCAGTTAGAAGTACCCCTAGGCAGAAGAGATAAGGGATGGGAGCTGTTATCAGTCCCAAGAAAGAGAGAGGCCATATTGAAAGGAATCTGATTGAAGGACAGCCAGCCCAACCTCACAAGAACGGAACCAGCGGATGGATACTTTGATCTCTTTTTCAGGTTTCCTCTGATCTTCTGTTAAAAGAGTTTCTCATTGGCTTAACCCAACATGAAACCAGAGAGGGCACTCACAGGTAAGTGCAGGTCAGCCTTCCAGCAGTATGGATGTGGAGTGGCAACTGGATGATGCCCAGCACTTGCTGCTTATTTAATCAGAAGTATTCCTTTCTCTATTGGCAGTTTGAATGTTAATCAGGACTCTGGTTGTTGGTGACAGAAACTCAACTTGATGTCAAACAAAAAAAGGAGAAACTGGAGAAGGGTAGGGGAAGTGTTGGTTTTAAGGAAATAAATGCTATTGAAGCCCACTGTTTTCATCTCTGCACGTTGGTTTCTTTTGTAACAAAGTGGAGACCTGCTCTCCAGCAGCTGGGATGGCATCTTTACAGCAGTATCAGTAGACAAGAGATGAGATTCATCTTCCAACGCTATAGACAAAAGTCTTGGAGAAGAACTTTATGAAGAGATGTAAATGAAGATTTGCATAAATGGGGTGGGAAGACATTTGAAAGATGTTAATTCTTACCAAATTAATTTATAAGCATAATGTAATCCTAACCAAAATCTCACTTGAATTTTTTGGGAATATGAAAAATAAAGTCTAAACTTCATGAAGAATTTGCAGGAATAACAAGATTTAAAAATATATGTATCAAAGATAATTTGCTTAATTATTAAAATGCATTATCAAGTGATTAGTAATTGACTGTTATGTTGACGGAAGAATGGACAAACAGATGTGTGTAGATATATGCATAAATAAAGAACCCAAACCAGTGAACGGGAATGAATTAACCAATAAATGGTGCTGGGAAAATTAACTATATGGGAACAAAAATCAGGCTAGACCCATAAATCACATTTTATACCCAAAAAACTTCCAAATGAATTAAAGAGAAATGTGAAAAATGAAAAGTATAAAATATAACAGATGAGACAAATATTTAATCTTGGGATGCAAAGGACTTTTTCAACATTAAAAAGGAGATTTGACAATATACAAATGTACAAACTTAAATGTCAAAAATTACATGCAAAATTAAGAGCAACTAGCAAACTAGGAAAATATTGAGGAACTATTACTATACTGTATAAAAATATTTAATAAATGTTTACTAAATTATGTGTTTGATTAAATGTTACTCTGCAATCACTAGGGAACAACAAAGCTAATAATTTTAGATAATATAGTAAAAGATAATTAATATTAATATCTTATTGAAAATAACAAATGCTTTTGATTGGCCATTCATAATTTAGTATAACTTTATTTTCATTATACTTATAGAAGTTAGAACACACAGAAATAAGGCTCATGTATTTTTCATTTTTATAAAATTAAATCCCTCATGATCAAAAGTTATTCTATTTTATATTCTTCAACACAGATTCTCTATGAATAGCTTAACTCAAATCACTTATGTTTCTCTGTACAATCATTATCTGTAGTTGCTAGTATAATTTAAAAAAACAAAACAAAAAAACTTGTAAAAATAATGTCACTCACCTGACAAGGAAAATTAACCACATAGAATGAGTTCAATGTTTTGGACTTGAGCAGAATTAAATCAATTCTTTATTAAGAGTTATAAGTGAACACTTTTTTTTCCCCCAATAAAAGAACAAATTCAGAACATACTTTACTTTAAATACCAATTCAAAAAAATGGATGCGAAAGTATGAATAGTAGCTAAAAAGATAAATGGGTACATTCAATGAGAATTTTTATTTCATTTATCCACAAAACAATATAATACTTTATAAAAATATTAAGTTTTAGGCTACCATTACTTATTTGAAAAGTGTGCTAGAAGATCATTTTTGCCAACTTTTTTTTGGGTAAGGTCCACATTAAGATATTGAAGATGAAAAGCTGTTGGAAAAGAATCTTCAAATGTACAAAGTTGTTTATTTTTCTTGGAAATTTAAAAATAACCATTTGAACTGAATACACATTGAGTTAGTGTTACTCCCTTACTATACAACTGATATTATAAGGAACAGCTCCATTCAGTTAAAACCTAATAAATACCATCAACTTTTCCTGGCTTATGTTTTTGGAACAAAATTAGTACATAAACATATAATTTTATTATCCTTTTTTAAATGCTAGAAAAATTGTTATCATAGTTCACATGAAGCCCTTTAAAAATCTGATGTCACAGGTTGCAGACGTTAAGGGTAAATGATGATGGCAGTCTTCGTAGGAAGATCCTCTTTGAAGAGGGATTCAATACTAAGCAGGTTATGTAAACATAAGAAACCACAATAATTTTTAGTACCAGAACTGTTGCCAACTTACATGAAGTTTATCTGTCACATTTTAAAATGGTTTGAGTTCCAACATAGATAAAATGGCACAGAATTTTAAACTTAATGATTAAATCAGGTAAGTGATGGTAGGTAAAAATTATATTCCTAAAATATGGGGACCTGATGTATTGCTTTAGTTAAAGTGTGACTATAAAAGAGTATTTTAAAACATAAATACCAGACTTACTTTGTCAGATTCAGTTCCTTTGCTAAATCCTTAAGCCAGTAATGCTATTCAAATTCACATTTTAGAATTTCTGAGTCATAAAAATCAGTCTTATTTTGTATATGTTTCACTTCTGTACTTTAAAAGGGAAAAAACTGTCCCCTCTTTTCACCCCGTTATCATTCTGAATAAGTTTTACACTCCATATCAACTAAATTCTATAAGGGAAAAAAATTGTCACCATTAAGTATATTTAAAAAATAAATGTAGATTCAACACAGATTTGAAAACGGGGATTTAAAAAATGTTTTGCATAAAAGCTGTATCACTGGAATTAGCGGAAAACCTTAACTTATTTTAAGGCTATAACATTCATTTAGTGTTTATTGTAAGATTTGTCTTATAGTCATACCTTATAACTCTTAAAATTTCACAAAATAGGTTAAGTGAGGAACTTCTGACTGCCAGCAAAGCCACTTTGTCACTCCGTAACACCAACATTAAACAACATTCCATCCCTCTATCTGTAAAACTTTCACATTTTCTTTTCTCATATTTCTTTTAAATACATTTTCCTCTCTGTTAGGGTATCTGCAATAAGAGCAAAAGTGCATTCAAGTCCCTGATCTAGTGATATTTTACATTTGTGGCAACTATCACCATAAGTTCGTACTTAGCAATATCCACACCACCAGTCTATTTTTTAAAAAAGGACTACTTAAACACTGGGACTTTACCCCCTTGGATTGGATAGTACAAATTCAATTACATACTGCCTTTAAATAAAAAATCAATGCAACCTTATAAAAGATTAAATCACTTTCTAGTTACCTTCATTATTCGAAACTGAGCTTTTCAGAAATGACTAAAATGAAAAGTTTCTTCTATTTTCCAGTTCCATGAGTTTGAGTGTTAACATAGTGCATTATACTTTCAAATCCCACTGTCATTAACATTTAATCAAGTTTTAGATGTTGTTTGTATTCCTTTCTGCTGCTAAAACCTTGCTGATTTCCATGCAAGGGAGGCATATATTAAGATTGCATATTAAATGTTCAACATATAAAAAAAACTTTTGAGAATAATGAATTGAAGAAAATTTTAGAAATGGAATGGAATTGTTTGGTCCCATGAAGTTCCTTGATTTTAGATTTTATTATGGTATTGTTTTGATCTCCCCAATTTTTTCTATAATGGTAAATAATTTTGTTAACAATTTTGAGTTTGGGGAACAAAAGAAAGGAAGTGATTTATAAACAGTAGCCTTGTTACTCTTCATTGTCATGCTATATCGAACTATCATCAATATCTTAGCTATATTTTTCTTTGGACCCTGAAATAAGTTGAAAATTCATCATTGGTACTTTACAGTTTAACACTTAGGAAAAAAAAAGTGGTTTTGTGCAACCAGATCTGGAATTCCAGTTTACCATTAAAAACATGCAGAGTGAAGATTTTCTTCTTTCGATTCTTGTACGTAAGTGAAGTCTACGTAAGTTTTTACATTTTGGCAGGTTTGTGCATATAAAATAGGTGACTTGGATTATAAATTTTCCCCTGGCTGGTACTGTGGCTCTGTAGCAGTGAAGTAGTCTTCCAAGAAGGACTGGATATATTCAAATGTTGGTCTTTCATCAGGGTCCTTCTTCCAACAAAGATTCATTAATTCATGTAGGGATTCTGGACAGCCCTGAGGGCAAGGCATCCTATATCCTCGTTCCACCTGTTCCAGCACTTCACGGTTTACCATACCTAACACACAAGATTCAAACATTAAACAATAACGATGCCAAACACCACTAGCATACAATGAACTTACTGTGGTAAATTTCACAACATATATGTAAATCAAACCATCATGCTATACACCTTACTTATACAGTGATGTATGTATGTCAATCATTTCTCAAAACTGGAAAAGAACAGAACAAATCCCCTAGCCATGAACTGATTCAAAGTACAGTAAGTTTACTTAGTAAAAGGTTATTTTAATGAAGAAATAAAGTAAATTTTCTATGTCAAAGTGTATCAAGAAGAGCTTAGAAAATGCTAGCCTGTTTCAACATGTCTAACTTTTTCATTCCACCTAAACCCTTTCTTTTAACACTAATGCCTTCAAAAGCCAACTCCATTTGATTAATGAAAATTTAGGACGCTACTTTGAGGTACTGATACTTTCTGATAGTAGCAGTTATTAATGACCAAACTTAGGCTACTGAGGAACAGTGACAAGATAGTGTCTAAAGTGACTTTAAAACAGAATTCAGAAGAAAGAGTTCTAGTCCTGGTTTTGCCAAATATACCTACTATGTAACATTCTATCAAATCACTCTCCTGAAACAGTTTCCTTATCTAATATCACCTGTTTGATTTTCTTCAAGTTATTACACAGTTCCTTTCTGGTATTTCTTTGTAATCCCCCTACCCCCATCTGAAGGTCACCCTGTGTTAGTTGTTAGTTATCACAGGGTGGGGTTTATTATCTGAGAGAATAGCAGAGGTAAATGGCCCTTTTGGAAAGTGCCCTAAGGGAAAAAGCTGAGATGAATGTGGGGCACACCTCATGTGCTTGCCCTAACTCAAGGATTGTGACTCTCAAAGGCTGCTGTCCACCCAATGCCAAAATAAAAAAAGAAAGGAAGGGCAGAAAAGACAGACAGAAACAAGAAATGAAGGCCTTTCTCTCCCCCCCTTGCATTTCTGCTCCTAACAAACTCAAGTTAGTCACTGATGGGATAACCAAGAGCTAATGAAATGCAAGCTTACCTGGATATGGCACTCTGCCCTTTGTTACCAGCTCTGTCAGTAGAATTCCAAATGACCATACATCGGATTTTATTGTAAATCGACCATATAATGCAGCCTCAGGAGCTGTCCATTTGATTGGAAATTTTGCACCTAAAACATTATTGACAATCTTGCTTAAGTAAATTGTTTTTAAAAATCTGTGTAAATATGGCATAAGGAGGGCTAATTTTTTTTGGTCAATATCTTTATTGTATGTGTCATCAGTGTTACATTTTTCAAAAGTATAAGATATACGGAAAAATATTTTATTATTTAAAATTTGTATTAAAATAAATCACATTTATTCCTGATAAGATATTCAGTGACATAAAAAAAAGTATTGTTGGTGGGGACAGAACCATTAACCATTAAAAGAGAAAAACAGAAATAGAAACTCTAATAACAAGCAACCAAAAACATGGATTATAGAACCTTTAGCTTTTAAGTAAGTCTATCACCTAGTAGCTATAACTAAACTTTGGGTGAAGAGGGCATATTCTGTTAGGTTCTAATGTCCACTGTTTTTTAACCATAATCTCTTTTTTTTCATATCTCTGGAAAATTTTATTGTACTATTTTTAAAAGCCTATATTATTTACTCAAATATTTAGTATATGCTTTTTATGTACAAGACATTATGCTCATTGTTATGGCAGAAGACAGCCTTTGTGAAGCTTATATACTTAAAGTGGCGATTACAGGTGTCTCACATACTTCAAGTTATTTCTATGTGTATGTATACAGTGCTGTAAAATAGTTCCTTAGATATTCTAACAGAAAATCAATTTTCACTAGTACAATCACAAAAGGTTTCATTAGAAAAGGGGCTAAGTTAAGCTAAGCCTTAAAAAATGGTTAGACTTTTTAAAGGTAAAGATTATAGTAGAAGAATAGAAAGATATTCTAGCTGGAGGGAACTGCACAAAGGTACGGAGGTTGAAAAGAAAGCACTGCTGAAGGCAGGGTCTCTCAACCTGGCACTACTGGCATTTGGGGCATGATTATTCTTTGTTTGGTGGGGGATTAGTTTCCACATCGTAGGATGTTCAGCAGTACATCTGGTCTCTACCCACCAGATGCCAGGAGCAGCCTCCCACTTGTAACCACCAAAAAGTCTCAAGACACTGATATTAATATTACCAAATGTCCCTTAGGAGACAAAATCCCCCCGATTGGAACCTGGTGTTTAAGACAACAGTTCCTAATGGTTTGTGTACCAATGTAGTCACTGTCTGATAAAAAAAAAAATCACAGTCTGATTAAAAAAAGAGAGAGAAAAAGGATTACATATCAATTCAGAAAGTTGAAATCATTAATTTATATGTATGTCCTTTATTCTGAGATTACGTCCTTCCTACTTATGTAGTGCTAAAATGCTTTTATGAAACGGTAATAGGAGATGGTAACAGATAGATGAAAAACATTTGTTTTTTGCTGTGTTTACTAAATAAACCTTCACTAACCTTTATACTGGGTTTACTAGTCTGTTTACAATTCGTTCTCAGGCGTTAGTCAGTGAGCTCCTGGATCACAGAAACCATGCCCTCTTACAGCTGTGCCCTGCGCTTAGCACATGGAGGGACTCAAATATCTGTTACAGGAAAAGTGGAACTAGAGAGTAGGAGATGGTGGTAAAGGATAAGCCATAATTTTTGTAGGTGTGGAGGATCACTGAAGGTTTCATGCAGGATGAACCACCTATGTAGTGGTGTGTATTGGACCTTACTCCATCTCTGCCTGTCAGCTACACTCTCTTCAAGGTCCTGCTCTCAAGCCATCACCTGTGTGAAGTCTTTCCTGCTCTCTCTGCTTTCCCACAGTGCTTCCCACTTTTGACATTAATTAAACTTAATAACTATAGTTATTAATGACATTAGTAACTATAGCTTGCTTTATAGTTATTTTGTCAGGACGTTTTTTTCTGGCAGGCTCCGCTAAGAGCTCCATCCCCCTCTTATAGGAGCTGTCTCCGGCAGGCCCCCTGCTAAGAGCGTAAACCCCCCTTATCAGAGCTGTCTCTGGCGGGCTCTATAGTTAGAAGCCTCCCCGTCAAAACAATGTTGAACGATCACAGCTGTTAGGGACGGACTTCCCGGCACCCTGGCGAGATTTAACCAATCCCTAGCGTCACAATAGCAATAGCGCGAATCCCCCCAAACCCGGAAGCCTAATCCTATAAAACAAAGCGCCCGACTCCGGTAAGTGCTCAGTTTTTTGGGAACAATCCCGCTGAGCCCGTCGGCATAATAAAGCTATGTTCTCCCTGATCTCTGCATGCTGCTTGAGTCTCTCGGTCCTTGTCATTTCTCCACAACAATTTACATATAGGTCTACTTTTCCCGTTAAAATGTAAGCTCTGATATTTACTGAGCATCTACTATGTTAGGTAATGTCAGGTGCTACACGTCTATTACTTCATTAAAGTTTCACAAGAATCTTGAAAAGTAAAAATTACCATGTAGTCTTTGTAAGTGAGGAGACCGAGGCTCAGTCAAAGAGCTTTGATAACTTGGTTGAAATTTCTGGACTAATAAGAGATGGAACTGGGATTAAAAAACCCATACTCTTTCCATATGCATATATTATGTGTGTTCATTAAGTGTGTACTAAATGTGTTTAGAGACAGATGCCAAAATAGAAGAATGAGCCTATGTTAATTTCTACAAGGCCCCTTCCCTCTTTGCAGAGTCAATCTTCCAAATGTTTTTATTTATCACAATTTTATATATAATAAAGAATTACTATAAATCTGGCATAGAAATGGTTTTCAAAACCTTTATAAAATTGTATGCTATTTCTTAATATAGCTTCGAAATACCTTTTCTGCTCCTTAGTGTAGTAAAATCTCAATGGTTCTGAAGTTCATTACAAAAGGAATTTAAAACTGTTTATTTGTTGGCATGCCACAAGAAGTGTAAAGAGAAGTGTAAAGGGAGTATAAAGGGAGCTCTATTTAAATGCAAAGAACATCCTGTCAAGTTCTTCCTCGAGGAAATAATTATCAGAAAGTGATAGTATCATGTATTGCATATAAGTTTATGAATAAAATCAGTATTTCTTTCTCTTCTGAGGATCTAGAGCTATTCTTATTCTGTAAAACGGTGTAGATTCAAAAGAATGATAAATAAGAAAACCTGTTGAACCTTAGGTTAGAAGCATTTATTAAAAACTAGTTTTACCTTGTCTTGCTGTATATTCGTTGTCTTCAATTAACCTTGCTAAACCAAAGTCTGCTATTTTGCACACAAGATTTTCTCCTACAAGAATATTAGCAGCTCGAAGATCTCGGTGAATATAGTTCATTCTTTCAATATATGCCATACCATCAGCAATCTTGGAAAGAAAAAAAAAAAAGTATGACATAAAGGGAAAAGGGAGAAGATGAGGAGAGGCAGGGAGAATGAGAGGGAGGGGGGCAGAGAGGAAGGAAAGAGAAGGAAAGGAGGGAAAGAGGAGAGGAGGAGGAAGAGAAGGAGAAACAACAGTGATGTATGTGGCCTACAAAGCCCAAAACATTTATCTGGACTTTACAAAAATAGTTTGCCGACCCCTACTATGGAGTGTTTATGAGCCTTGAATTCAGGAATGTGGATTAGAGTTGGCATATGCTAAAGTCTTACATGTACATTTTCTTAAGATAAAGTTTCTCTAAATTTCAGCCTATACTTTAGATTTCCAATAGTACTATTTTCTTTGGAATAGCAATCATTCATTGTCTTAAAATTTATCTTTTGAAACATAAATACGCATACATACAGATTTTATATTTGTGGATACATATGTTTCTGAAAATCTGTATGATCAAGACAGAATTGTAACAGGAGTTACATGCCTGGTTCTAATACTAACGTTATATGAATTTTAGATACCTCTTGGTCTTGGAAACTATTCTATCTCTAATATAAGGAGATCAGACTGAATTACCTCTAATATCCTCTCCAGCTCGACAAATCCATGATTTCATTATATAAACAACAGTATTCTACTAAAATTATTTTACATTTTTAATGTAAACTTTCAATTCAAATAGATACACGGATACACAAATACCTGAGCAGCCATATCGACCAGTTGTGGGAGCTTCAAATACTTTCCATCTCCCTCCTTCAGGAAATCTAATAAGCTCCCTAGAAGAGACAGCAAGACATTCATGGAAAATAAGCAAATCTTAAATTAGGATTGAAAACATTCCCCCACCTCTAAACAAATCACCACATCACAACACAACACACTTCAGCTTTTCATTCTTTAATATTTTTTTGCAGCTTTGGCATTTCTAAATAACTATCTTTAAGATTCTAGAAGAGGTCCTTAATCTGAAATTTTATAAATTTCTCCCAATAACGTCTGAAAAAAGGGAAAGTGCAATAACCTCATCAGATTATAGGCATTCCACGCTCTGATCAACATCAACAGTCCCAATTTTGATTCAAAAAGTAGTATTCGATACTTATATATTTTTAAGTCAATCTGAATCAAGAGCTCAGACAACTGGGAGTATTTTGGGTACTTAAAACGAAATCTAAGTGGCTGAGTTGACATGGAAGTGTTAATCCAACTAATGTTTCTCAATTTTAGCAGAAGATATAGAATAGCAAAGTACCATGAGAGGAAGGCTAGAAAAGTCTAGCTGCTAAACCTCTATTACTGGTTAAAAATTTACCATATACCTGAATTTAATAAGGAGAAAATATCAAACAAACCCAAATTAAGACACGTTTTATAAAATGGTACTGTTTTCTTCAAAAATAACAATGCTATGAAAGACCAGAAAGGCTGAGGGGCTGCTCCAAATTAAAGAAGACCAAATAGAAATTACAACTAAAAGAAACCCATGACCATGGATTGGATACTAGATCAGTGAAAAACTGCTATAATTAAGGACATCATTGGGATGACTGTTGAAATATGAATATGGACTGGTAGTAGATAACAGAATTATATCCATGTTACATTTCCTGAATTTGATCATTACATTGCGGTTATCTAAGACAGTGTTTCTGTCTTTAGGAGACAAACACTGAAGTTATTCAGAGGTAAAGGGAACATAATGTTCGCAATGTACTCTTAAATGGTTCAGGAGAAAACCGTTATATTTTATATACTGATAGATATATCTAGTTAACAATTGGCAAATCTGGCTGAAATACATATGGAAATTATTTGTATTATTTTTGCAACTTTTCTGTAAATTTCAAAGTTCAAAAAAGAAGTATAATAAAACAAGACAAAGAAAGCTCCTTCTATGTTGACAGGATTATGAAACAGGAAAAATCATGACTTAGTTTCACTTATACAATTTCAAAGTCAGAGAACATCTATATTTCTTCTGGTCTGTCTACTGTAGGGATAGCACATTATTGTTTGTCCATTTATCTGCCCATTCAAATATTTATTCAGGGTCATGGCAGACACTGTAAAAGGCATAGAAGATACAAAGATAAGTAAGTCATGGCCTCTGCCCTTGGAAAGATCTTGGTCTAGTATGCAAGTATAGACCTAGAAACAATAAAATATATGCAAACAAATATTGTACAGTGGGTGTAATAAAAGTAATTGTAGAAACGACAGTGGAGACATAATGGATATAGTTAATTCTATGGACAAGTCAGATAAGGCTTCAAAGAGGGAATGCATTTTAAAGGCAGAATGAGGGCAAACAGGGAATTACAGGAAGAAGAAGTAACAAGCACAAAGGCTGTAATCCATGAAATAGCACAGTAAGTTCGGGGAACTGAAAACAGTCCCTGTTATGTAAGAACACAGGGCCCAAAGATGGAAACTAATGAGAATGAAGCTGCAGAAGGAAAGAGTCGGAACACAGAAGGTAATGCATAAATGGGCTTTATCCTTTTTATATGAAGTTTTATGCTGAGAAGTAATACGATAGGATTTAGGTTAAAAAAGCAGTATCTCCAATGGTAACATGAAGAATGAAACTGGGCCAAACTGCATAAAAGGAGTAAGTTTAAATTCCGTGCAGTAGTCTAGGAAAGAGAGACTATTATGTTAAAATCTAGCAATGATAGTTGGAACAGCGAGAAGGGGAAATTTTCCAGAGAGATTTAATAAATGGGATTGACAGCGTCAATGGACTATTACATAAGGGGGTGGGGAAGTGAAGATTACTGGGCCTCATCCCAAGTTTGCACTTCTAACAAGTTTCCATGTAATGCTAATGCTGTTGTCAGCCAATGCACTACAAACTCTTGCACATGTGCAAAACGAGGCAAGTACTGAGGTATGATCAAATAATACGGTGAATGTTTAAATTAAAAAAAAATTATTACAGTGAAAGACACATTGCCATTAATCCCCCCTCAAAATACTCTCCCTCGCTTCAAACACACTTATCCCATTGTTCTGGCTACTTTCTGAAGCAATTCTGGAAGTCCTCTTTCGTGAGAGTCTTTAGTTGTGCTGTGATAGCTACCTTGATGTCCTGAATCATTTTGACTTTGGGGAAGAGATAGAAGTCGCTCGGTGCCAGATCCGGTGAATAAGATGAATGAGGACATACAGTAATGTTTTTACTTGACAGAAATTGCCATACTAGAAGTGACGTGTAACATGGAGAGCTGTCATGATGGAGGATGGTTTATGGCACACTTTAAAACACACCTTCTCTCAACCGGAGCTCACATCCGACTGCACTGAACAAGTTGAAACTTGTCACACAACATTACTAAGGTTCGACTCACCACTTCCCGTACTGAAGAGCCCTGCCTTTCCATTGGATCGCACTCGGAAGCAGCATTCACCGTATTTTTTTATCCCAATGGAAATGCTCAGTGTGACACATTGCTTCTGGTACGGAAATTTCTGTCAAATAAAACATTACAGTGTGTCCTCATCCACCTCATTCACTGAATACGGCACCGTGCAACTTCTGCTCTTTCCCAAAGTCAAAATGATTCAGGACATAGAGGCAGCCATGACAGCGCAACTAAAGACACTCACAAAAGAGGACTTCCAGAACTGCTTCAGAAAGTGGCAAGACCAATGGGATAAGTGTGTTTGAAGCGAGGGAGAGTATTTTGAGGGGGATTAATGGCAATGTGTCTTTTACTGTAATAAATTTTATTTAAACATTCATATGTTTTATCACACCTCATACATGACAATGCAGAATATATAGAAAGCAGAAGATACAGTTCTTTGATCAATACACTAAGTAGAACAGCATTCACTGTAACAACAGATAAGTGCTAAAATAGTGCAAAAGCTGCAAAGCATAGAAATTCAGGATTAATTACAATTTGTATCATTTTCACAATTCCTCTTCTCTGATTTTTAACCAATCACAACAAATCCCATCCCACTTCAAATGTTTCAAATTTATCATAGAATGTTTTAGATCTTATTAAGTGATCTTTAATCTTTTTTTGGTTCATGTGTTATTTTGAGAATCTGATTAAAGCTATGAACTCTCTTTCCAGAAAACATACGTTAAGTATGCAAAAGCTGATACATTAACTTCAGAGGAAGATCATGGACCCTCTGAAGCTCATTCATGACCCTGGCAGAGAGTAGATAGTCAATAAATAACAGTGAAATCGATTCAAAGCAATCCTTAAGTTTGTCTCACGTACCTCTCTAGTCTCATTTCCAACTAGTTTCTTCTACTACTTCTGTACTTCCCACTAGCCATGGCTTTGTTACCCATTTCCTCAATCCTCCTAGCTTTGCAGAAATACCTTTACCCACCCTTCCCTTTACCCACCCTCATCCTTTATAACCTTGAAGGGCAGTTCAAGACTTATCTTTTCTAATTTTTCTCTATTCCAGTCTGTGTGATCTCTTCCTCAATTCCTATTACACTTACTGTCAAACACCTGGAAATTCATTATGCTTTGGCCTGTAATTTTGTTTGTTTACAGTGAACTGTTGTTTACTTTTATACTGAAAATTAACTCTTCAGAAGTTTTGGTCTTTTCTCTCCAAATTTAATGTAAGTTACTTGAGCAGCTTTATGTCTTTGATACCTTATAATGACTAGCAGTACCTTGTACATTAGAGGCATTCAATACATTTTGGCTGTTAATGATTTCTAGAGTAGTTGACTCCAGAAATCTAATAAAGACTTTAAAGCATGTCATGATAACAGCAGATTGGGATATTAATGGAAGCCCTCTAACACCTGACTTAAGTCCAATCTGAAAGAAGTATAATTGACAGACTGGTCAAGAGACAGGGAAACCAAATTCCAGGTAAGGAAATTAACATGAAAAAACTCATGGAAACAAGGAACAAGAAGACCCATTTGGCCAGAAAACTGGGTTTATGTGGAAGCACTTGAGGCAATGAGCTTGGATGGATTACATAGGGCTAACTGCTAAGTACCTAAATAGCAAAACTGGGAATTACAGAGTTTTAAAACTAGAAGGGACATTTGTGATCTTGCATTCTGTATTTCCCATCTAGAAATAATCCCAACCCAGCAACCTGACAACACAGACTTCTACCATGCTCCCTCAATTAAACAATTCTTGAAATCAATATTATGGACCATTAGCTTTACCTCCATTATATTGTTATGCTATCAATATTGTGATTTTAAACCTCCTCTTTGTTGTCCCTTTTCTTTCTTCCCTTTCTAGTTCATCCAATGTATTCTGAAATGGAGTATTTGGCAGTGGTTTGTAGTACAGGTTCCTTTCCCAAATTGCCATGTGCTTTTGGGCGTTAGGTATGTTTTGGTTATCAATTAGTAGGCTATGTCAGTTGTTAACCTTTTAGTTTTTCTGTTGGTTTCCTATAGCGAACATGTAGCTTGTAGTTGGCCCTGTCACCACTAGATGGAACTGAATCATTGGCTGAGATGAACTACTGAAGAGGGATGACATACTCAGTGTTAACTATGGATCAGTGACTTGTTAAGAGTAAAAAAAATGTAGATAAAATTCAAAAGGGTAAAAAGCGAATCTATCAGCATATTTTATGACTTACTGGTTCCATGTCTAAAGCATCACTTGCAAAGGAAAAAAGAGGGAAGAGAAACCTTCCCTTCTCTTTATCCTGGCCCTAACCAACCCTGTTACTAAAGATCCCACCTTGGAGTCTGGGGTTTTGTGGAATGCGAGACATTTCAGTTGATAGTAGAAATCTAGAAAAAGAAAGTTTTAGCTGTCCTATGATGATTATGTTTATATTAAAATGAGATAAAATTAATTTACCTGATTTCTTTGCTTTAGTACTAATGATGTAAATCTTTCGGATTGCAATATTTTAATTCAGTTTGTACAAGTACTTATTTTTTTTCATTTTCCTAGCTACTCCCCTTCCTTTATAGTTAACACATTGTTTGTGGAAAACGAGTAAACTCGTCATATCGCCTCTAGTTGGAACCGGCAAAAGTTTTGCAAAGTAAATAAATAGAGACCTCTTTTTAAACTAAAACACTGAAAGTTTCATAGAAAAATATCAAATAGATCGAAAGATATGAATATTTTACGGAAAATCTAATTTTGGCGAGAAAATGTCAAAAAAGCCCCGCGTTACGACGCGATTTGGCGGGAAAATGCCCGCTTACAAAGTGTTAAATGGAATGAGGGACTACTTTCAAAATAAATTCATTCTGCTTTATTTCCTTTTTAAACTTTGTACTATCCCTTGGAATAATAACAGCAGCAAATCACTTCTGTTAAACAAAATGTCATTATTTTCTCTTTTCAAATGTCTATATTAAAATCTTAAATTAGAAAACACTATAAAATAGGGGCAGCTGAATGGCTCAGTCGGTTAGAGTGTGCGCTCTGAACAACAGGGTTGCTGGTTCGATTCCCACATGGGCCAGTGAGCTGCACCCTCCACAACCAGACTGAAGACAACGAGATGCCGCTGAGCTTCTGGAGGGGCGGCCGGATGGCTCAGGTGGTAAGAGAGTGAGCTCTCAACAACAAGGTTGCCGGTTCAATTCCCGCATGGGATGGTGGGCTGTGCCCCCTGCAACTAAGATTGAAAACGGTCAACCGGAGTTAGAGCTGAGCTGCGCCCTCCACAACTAGATTGAAGGACAACGACTTGGAGATGATGGGCCCTGGAAACACACACTGTTCCCCAATATTCCCCAATAATAAAAAATAAATAAAAGAAAACACTATACAATAAAAACCTGTATGCATAAAAATAGAAACGAAAACTTGTTTTTAAAAAAATTTATTAACATGGATACCCTAAGAGATACCAATATACACATACCTTTTGACATAAATTCAGTGACAATGTAAATTGGCTCTTCAGAAACAACAGCATATAGTGGAACAAGTTTATCGTGTCTTAATTTTTTCATTATCTGAGCCTCTTGAAGAAAAGCTTCTGGCATCATTGTACCTGGTTTTAGTGTTTTGATTGCTACTTTTGTGGTTCCATTCCATGTTCCTAGAGAAACAACACTTTTACCATTTTAATGAACACTTAAAGAGAATTTAAACCAAACTTCAATGAGCAGTAGTTACCTTAAATATTTCAACATAGTTTACCATAAATTGTGACTTTTTAATCTATGGCTAAACGACGACAAAAAAAAAAAAGTTCAGCCTTCTTACCCATCCATACTTCACCAAAACATCCTTGTCCTAGTTTAACTTCTAGTCGCAAAGATTCTCGAGGGATTTCCCAAGCATCTTTTGCTAGACCTTGAGTCTGGGGTTTCACAGTTGGACATACAGTTGTTAACTTATGGCATAACCCATCGGCGTGTTCTAGATAAATGAATAAACTACACTGTAAAATGCATTGGTTATAAAAATTAAGGTACATATAGTATCAATGTTTTAAAAAGTTTAAATTATAGACAATCAAAACAAAAACATAATGTTCTATCAGTTTTTTCATATAAAAGCACAAATGCAAAAAGGGAGTTGCATAGCCTCTTCAATAAATGGTGCTGGGAGAATTGGAAAGCCACGTGCAAAAGAATGAAACGACTGCTATCTGTCACCATGTACCAAAATTAATTCAAAATGGATCAAAGACTTAAGCATCAGACCTGAAACAATAAACTGCACAGAAGAAAACATAGGTACTAAACTTACGGACAAAGAGCATTTTATAAATTTGACTCCAAAGACATGGGAAGTAAAAGCTAAAATAAATGAATGGGACTATATCAAACTTAAAAGCTTCTTTCTGTACAGCAAAAGAAACAACACTGACAAAATAGAAAACCAACTGAATGGGAGAAGATTTTTGCAACAGTGCCTCCGATAAGGGGCTAATATCAAAAATATACAAGGAACTCATGAAACTCAACAACAACAAAAACAAACAACCCAACTGAAAAATGGGCAGAGGACCTGAAGAGACATTTCTCCAAAGAGGACATACAAATGGCAAATAGACATATGAAAAAATGCTCAACATCACTAATCATCAGAGAAATGCAAATAAAAACCAAAATGAGATATCACCTCATCCCAGTTAGAATGGCTATCATCAACAAGACAAATAGTAGCAAGTGTTGGAGCGGCTGTAGAGAAAAAAAAACCCTCATACACTGTTGGTGGGAACGCAGACTGGTGCAGGCGCTATGGAAGGCAGTGTGGAGCTACCTCAAAAAATTATGAATAGAATTACCACATGACCCAGCAATCCCTCTCCTGGGTATATACCCCAAAAATCTGAAACCATTTATCCATAAAGACATATGTGCTCCAATGTTCATTGCAGCTTTATTTACAGTGGCCAAGACATGGAAACAACCAAAATGTCCTTCGATAGATGAATGGATGAAGAAGTTGTGGTATATATATACAATGGAATACTATTCGGCAGTAAGAAAAGATGAAATAAGACCATTTGTGACAACATGATGGATCTTGAGAGTATAATGCTAAGCGAAGTAAGTCAGACAGAAAAAGTAGAGAACCATATGACTTCACTGATATCTGGTATATAAAACTGAAAACAAAAGAACAAGACAAACAAATGAAGAAACAAAAACTCAGACATAGACAATAGTTTAGAGGTTGCCAGAGGGTAAAGGGGGAGGAGGGCTCTAGAAGAGGGTAAACGGGCTCTAATATATGGTGATGGAAAGAGAACTGACTCTGGGTGGTGAACACACAATGTGAGACATAGATGATAATGTATTACAGAATTGTACACCTGAAACCCATGTAACTTTACTAACAATTATCACCCCAATAAACTTAAATTTAAAAAAAGGGGGGGAGTTGTATATATAAAGCAAAACATAAAAAGAAATGAAACATTTTGCTAATTACATTTTAAAAGTTATTATTTATTGAACAGTTATTATGTCCCAGCCATTGCACTAATTCAGCACTTTACAAATAGCTCATATGAGTCTTGGAAAATTAAACAACTTTCCTCAAGGTCAGCTAGTTACTAAGTGATGGAGATGGGATTCAAACTCTAGGTCTGGCTGCCTACAAAGTTTTGCCTTTGACTACTGTGTTTTATTTCTTCACAAAGAGAATGTTACCATTAATTGTTATTTCTAATAACCACTAATGTTAAGAGGTATACCAAAAATCAAGGAAAAACTTCATTTAAGGGAACTGACTTTTAAATAAGGGAGACACAAAAACAGGGAATCCCAAATTTATAATGGCTTGACTTGTGAATCCTGCTTATACAATCTTTCTTATTGTGAATAAGACAAGTTCTCTCCCATTTTCAACAAGTAACCACACAAACCCACATTCTAACAAATACAATTACCACTGATGCCACTGCTTGGCAACATGTTTGATCAATTGTCAACATTGGTGGTTGACTTGACAGACTCAGTTTGCAGCTAGCTGTCACTGAAGAAGACACTGCCATGTAAACTTCCTCTCCCCTAGTATTATTAATCATTTAAAGAATTGCAGTTGCATTCATTTATCCAATTGGCAATGACAAATTTTGAGACAGAAGACTCTAGTATTAAATACCTTTCAAAGGCCCTTGACGTCTGAAGAATGTATAATTGCTACAGGTTAATTTTCCAGGAAAAGAAAAATGCATCTTCATTGGACTTATTTTATTTAATAAATAAATCTTATTTGGATTTATTCTTTAGGAAGTTTTATATAGCCCAGCCCTTTAACAGCTTTACCTACTTAATAAGTGTCCCTAAATAAGAACTGAAATGATGATAACGTGGTTTTAACACATCATCCAAGAATCTAAGCCAGGTAATAAGTGTTACCTATTCGTCATTTAAACACTAGAATACAACAGACATCTAGTGAGAACATGCCGTATATGAAGTAGCGTGCTAAACCTTAACAGGCATGAAACTTGGATTCTGTCATTATAAAATAAAACATAAGGAAATAATTTTTACCTTTGAAATAGTCACATACCTGTGTAGTGCTTTACCAATTTCTGCAGAGTCTCAAATTGTGCTCTAGTTGTGATATAGTATCCACCATTGTCGAGCTTCCTAATTTTGTAGTGTTTCACATTGTCGCCCTTCACTTCATCCCAGTCACGAATAGAGAGGGAATAAGCACCTGGAGGGGCAGGAGAATGAAACTTTTTACTTTATCTTTCTCAAAATACTGCCTAAGAAAATTTTTATACTTATATTAACATAATTTTTATACCTTTAGTAGTTTCACTCTCTCTTACTAAAAAGATACCTCGTTGATTCCCAGGATTCAGAAGTAATCTTTCAGCATCTTTTCTCCCCATTTTGCCAAAATACCATCTGGAAAAAATGAAAAGTGTTCTGAGTTAGAGAGGTGTAAAGGTAAGAAAAATTGTATGTAAGTATTAGTAAGAATGGAGCGGGTTAGGGAGGATGACAAAGCACAGCTATAGAGAACATAGCGTAAAAATACAGTAAGACACAATGAAGGCTCTTTATTAAATAGGAATGTTATAAATAAATATTACTGTTAGAATATACTATGCCATAGTATTTCTACGTATTGCTTACTCAACATGTCTCTTAAACTCCACCTGACAGTCACAGGACTGGTACTCAATGGAGAAGGAAAAGCAACAATGACAGAGCCTTTCAATCTAACACTATAGTAGGAAATGCTAACACTATAGTAGGAAAAATAAAAGTGGTTCTCTGGCAACAGTGTGATCACGTGTATTCAGCAGGATGCAAGTAAACCATATCCAAATTATTAGGAACTCTAAATTAGTTTAATACAGTTTTGTGAATAAAAATGAGTTTCTGCTGTGGAGGAGCTGACAGAATAGCAGAGAAAAAAGACAAAACGACAAAACAGAAAGTAACAAGTGCCAAAGCAGAACAGAGCTATGAAGACAAATTACATATCCTCAATAAAAGCAAACAATCACTGACAGAATACCTACCGTGTTTCCCCCAAAATAAGACCTAGCCGGACAATCAGCTCTAATGCGTCTTTTGGAGCAAAAATTAATGTAAGACCCAATCTTATACTATATTATATCAGATCCAGTCTTATGGTAAAATTTTTGCTCCAAAAGACGCATTAAAGCTGATTGTCCTGCTAGGTCTTATTTTTGGGGAAACACGGTATTATATCCAAGGCACTGTGTTAAATATGTGAAAATAAAGTAGCATTTATGGGTCCCAGATAAACTTGGTTTGACCCAAAAGTAGTATGTCCTTGAAGGTGAACTTCAACTTTTTAAAAGTTGCAAGACTAGCAGATAGAAACTCCCAGATACCCTCCACCCAGATTTCCCAACTGTTAACATTTTGCTTTGTCACAGTCTCTCTTTCCCTGTATATGTGTAGGTGTGAGTATATATTGTTTTCTGAACTGATTAAGAGTAAGTTGCAAACAGACTGAATCATTACCCCTAAATACTTCAGTAGGTACTTCCTAAAAGACAAGGATACTCTCCCACAGAGGGGCAAGCACCTAAGTCAAGAAATGAACAGTGATATAAATACTATCAGATGGTAAATTTTTGAAGTGAGTATGCAAAATACAAAAAGGGCTAATCTAATTTTTTTAAGGTGGAAAGGTAAAGGCATAACAGTAGTATTAATGCAGATTCATTTATGATCCTACTGTTAAGTGCATACTATGGCATTAATTATTAATTTTCAAGTAACATCCCCTATTAATATGATACATTAGTTTTATTAAGACTGATATGTAATTGTGTGTGTAAAGTTGTGGCTAAGTAGAATGTGCATTAAAACATTTTAAAAATGAAAACAATAAATAAAATATGAAGTAGCGCCATACTCTTCTGCCTGAATGGAATCTGCAGGGGCTACATAATTGCTAGGGATGTAGCCATTCTTTCCTGTAGCAATCGATCTTGCTTCCCACCAGTCTCCTTCCCTGCAACACATAAAACAACAATCACCACAGGGAGACTTCTGCTCCGGCGCCACAGATTGCAGCTTGGTCTTGTATCTGAAGCAGACAGAAGATATTTCTTCCATTTTTTTATTCATGCATTAATTTGATCAAGAATCAAACTCAAAAGAATACTAAAAAATAAATTTTATGAATTAAGGGAATAAGGCTAAGCAAAAGCACAACTGCATTTCTACTCTAGACCAAATTTTAAAAATTACACTTTCTTAGTTATAAGATCACTTTTTACATAACTTTTTCAACCTAGGACAATAAACTATACTGAATAAAACAATTCAGGAGGTAAATCTTTCAAATTACTTAGTTTTGACTGTTTTCTTTTTCAAAAGCTTTATTGGGGTATAATTTGCATACCATAGAATCCCCCCATTTAAGATGTACAATTTAGTGGGTTTTAATATATTCAGAGAGTTGTGCAACCACTACCACAATCCATTTTAGAACATTTTCATCACCCTCAAAAGAAACCCCATATCGATTAACAGCTACTTCCCACTCCTCTCCAACCCCCAACACTGCCAACCATTAATCTGCTTTCTGTTTCAATGGATATACCTCTTGTGGACATTTCATATAAATGGAATCATATAATACATGGCCTTTTTGACTGGCTTCTTTCACTTAGCATAATATTTTCAAGGTTCATTTATGTTGCTCCATGTTTTAGTAGTTCATTGTTTTTAAATTGCCAAATGCTTTTCTTTTTAACAGTGCATAAAATTACAATGTTCCTCTTTAGTTGTTTTAGGAAGAAAAGAGGATGCCCTAGAGCTTCTGTTACATTGGCCAAAATATTATCAACGGGCAATAACAATAAAAAAATTAATTCTTGGAATAAAGTATATACAAAAATGTTATCCTAAATATCCAAATAAGACTAAAAGCAATTTAGAACTATATGTAGTTTGTAATACATAAGGCTTGACTTTTCTAAAATTAATGTGAAAGGAGCGAATATTATCAGTCTCTAATGAGGAAGATACACATATAAGTTCCGCTACTATGTTTTGCTTTACCAGAGAGAAGTATTAAAAATATTTTATCTAATTAAATGCTTGAGATACATTTGCTTTCTAGAAAATGAAATGAAAATCCTTTTGTAATTCAAGTATTTACAAACTCATACACTTGGTTTGTAGTTTCCTAGTATACATTAAGTACTTTCAGGTATACAAACTGAAAACTTTGCATTTGATCCTACTAACCATTCACTGATCCTACTAACCATTCAAATATTTACTGAATACCTTTTAAGTGACAGATTTTGTGACAGGTGTGCTGGAAACAGGGTAAAAAGACAGTCCTTACTCTCAAGAAACTCACAGTTTAGAGCAGAATTTCTCAACCTCGGCATTAGTGACACCTTGGGCTAGATAATTCTCTGTTGGGGGTGGAGGAGAGGGGCTGTCCTGTGCATTGCAGGATGCTGAGCAGTATCCCTGGACTCTACCCACTAGATGACAGCAGCAGCACCCTCACTGGAACAACCAAAAATGTCTCCAGACATTGCCATATAACCCTGGGAAATTTTGCCTCAGGCTGAGAAGCACTTATCTAAAAGAATGATAAGCTCGTGATAAATTATAATTCAAAATTGCTATGGCAGCTATGATTGAGGTTTGCACAGGTTGCTATGAACAGGTAAGAAACATACTTAATCTGGCAGGAGGTGGGGACTGGGCCAAGTGAGAGAGGAAGAAAGTCAAGAAGGCTTCCTTGAGAAAGGACATAGGAATATATGTTTTGAAAGATGAGTTTGGTTGGCCAGATAAAGGGGAAAAAAATGGAGACAAGAAGTCACATTCCAGAAAAAAGAAGTTGTATGTGTGAAGGCATGGAGGTGAAAAACCAGTGTGTTCAAAAATCTGCAAGTAATTCAACATGGTTGAACAGTGGAGAAAGGGGAAGAAGCTCAATGAATGATGCCAACTATCGTTTTTCTTTATCTTGATGGCAACTGGTAGCTATTGAAGGGTTTTAAAACAGAGACATGAACATACTTTATGTTTTGGAACAATAACTGGTAGCAAATGGGAATAAGAATGCAAGGAAACATGACTGGAAGCAAACAGACTATAAATACACATTTTGAGAAGATACAAAGTGGCTGCTATGCCTGCTAATGAAATATGGGATCTATATTCCATAATGAGCAATGAATTTTCTATGGTGGGTCACTAAATGACAAAAAAGTCTAAGAGTCACATAAGGAAAAAGCAACTTAATTTGGTCAATTTGGGGTTACCAGGGGTTCTTTAGCCTTTTTCCTTTGTGTGTGTGTGTGTTTTAAGAAAAAGAGATAAGGTCTTTAAATCATCAGTAATAGGAATCACTGATAAATAGGAATATAGAATTTTCTTTATAAAAAATTTTTTTTTAAGTAATGTTTTTTGAAAGTAGTTACTTACTTATACTCCCTCAATCTTCGTTCTTAAATCTTTACTGTTTATGGCAGAACCACGGCAACACAATTTGTAGAAGTAACTTCTAGCTACATCAGTAGTATTCTGCCACGTGTCTAAAGAAACCACAGGCATCATCCAACCCAGTAGGCAGAGATCAATGCCCCACCACTCTCATCTCTGAATCATCCACCAGCTCAATGGTTTTAGTGTACAGAGTAGGTTACTGTCAGTATTTCTCATTCACAACACTTACGTATTGTTAATTATTTGAAATCTTTCACCCTTTTTAAATGAAAGGTCTTCTGTAGTTCTAGCTTCATAATCATATAAGGCCACAAATATAGTAACACCACCTATTGGAGGAAAAAACACCAAGGTAAATTATATAGATAAATTAACCAAAGAGAAATTAAAAAACCACTGCCAGCAAAAAAAGCTTAAGCATAGTTTTTTTTTCTAGTCTCCAGAGTCTATTTTTAAAAGTTGGAGATTTGGGCAGTTGGCATTTTCAAGTTAACAAGATGCTCTCTTAAGACTTCTGTGAAAGTACAGTACTCTATAAATTCTAAAATTCTACAGACCCAGAGAAACAAATTTAATTTTGATTCACAGTAGTAACGTCTCTGGCTTGAAAGCCAGTCAATATTCAAATCAATTCTTTCACAGAAAAAGCATTAACAAGTACTATAAACTACTGATATTGATGGTCTAAACTTCTTATAAACAATGAGTGAATATTTTGATCCTTAAGACTAATCATTAACAATAATAACTAGGGTTTTAATAAGACAATTTATTATGTTTAACATTCATATATAAAAACATGATTTTCTTAGCAATTAAATGGTATGGCTGCTAGGAATTACAAATTCCAAAAATAACTGTGTCATAGATAGCATTGTGTGTAGAGGCTTAAGAGATTAGCACACTTAAACAGCCAAACTATTATCTGCAAACAAAAGAAAGAATAAAACAGATTATCTCATTTATCTGGCTTCTGCCGAGTTCCAGTCATATATTAACTACCTATCTGACATCTCTACTTCAATGTCTAACAAGCATTTAAAACATATTAGACACTACAAAACAAAGGTGTTGATTTTTCTCCTCTAACCTGCTATCTAAGTTTCACCTACCTAAGCCAATGGCTCTACTAAATCAATCAAGTATTTAAGCCAAGCCCATGACCACCACTGTCAGTTCTACTACCTCTAAATTATCTACTTTCTTTTCCATGTCTACTGCTGCCACCCTAATCCTAGTCCTTATTATCTCTCACTGGGACGGCTGGGTCTATTGGGAGTAGTACCGTGTTTCCCCGAAAATAAGACCGAGCTGGACCATCAGCTCTAATGTGTCCTTTGGAGCAAAAATTAATATAAGACCTGGTATTTATTATATTATATTATATTATATTATATTATATTATATTATATTATATTATATTATATTAATTATATTATAGATCCAGTCTTATAGGAAAATAAGATCAGGTCTTATATTAATTTTTGCTCCAAAAGACATATTAGAGCTGATGGTCCGGCTAGGTCTTCTTTTCCAGGAAACACGGCAGCCTCTTAACCTATTTCTATATCTGCTCCCTACATCCATTCTCCACACAGCTGCCAGAATGAGTTTTTTTTTGTGTGGTTTTTTTTTTAAGGAAATTCAATCATGCAAATCCTTTACTGAAATCTCTTCAATGGCATCTTTATGGCTTTGAATAAAACCTAAACTGCTTACCAGAGTCTATGAGGTCCTGAGTAATCCTGACTTTTCAACCCCACATCATACAATTCTATCCCCTGCCCATACTGACATCCTTCCTTACTAGTACTCAAAAACTGCCCAGTCCATCTGTACTTCCTAACTTTGTATTTGTTATTCTCGGTCCCCAAAAAGCTCTTTTCCCAGTTTTGCCTATGTTTAAGTCCTTCTCATTAACCAAAAACTCAGAGGCTCAAGTGATTTCTTCTCAAGTTGCCTTTCCTTGATCATCTAAAGAGCCTTCACCAATCTACTGGTTAGTTCCTTTATAGCACTTAAGAACCATTAATCATACTGTTTAATTGTTTATATCACTATTGTCCAACCCTCACTCTAATGTAAACTCCATTAGAGCAGAAACCCTGTTTCTCTTGCTGATACCAGGCAGACACTCACTATATATTATAAATGAATACTCCTGAACAGACTATTTCACATAAACTGCTTCAGGTAACTAAAGTGTGTCTTAAAGCATAATATTTACTTTAATCATTTTGGATTAATATCTTTCCCAAATATAGATTCCTGAAAATTTAAACTTTTGCTGATGACTGAGAAATACCATCAAGGGCATCTATCACTGAAGTATTTAGAGTTAGGGGGTTGGAGTGAAGACTGTAATTTACTCTTTGAAGTCCGTAACTCCCCAAATGCACAGTATAATAGAATTAGTATATGACATTCCTCTGGCCACTATTACTGGTCCAGAAGTGAGCAGACTAAAGGGACAAATTTATAGTCCCTGCTTGTAGAAGAGATTTCTCTCTTGTCCCCATTGGTTGTTAGTACGGACACGTTGCTCAATTTGATGCTGGCAGCTGTTTTGTCAGGTCTAAAGATAACGTGGACACACCAAGGGCTGCAGGAAAGAGATCAAAGAAACTTGAGTTGTTGACGACATCAAGGAACTGCTGAATCAAGGAATCCTGGAGCTCATCCTACCTTTTTAAACCAGTTGTGTTTTGTTACTCAAGAGAAAAGCATCCTGACATGGGACCTTTCATAAAAGAACTCTCTCTCTTTTTAAAGTTTCTGACTACTTTTTTAGAGTATTTCTGGCTCCATTAAAGGTTGTCAGCTGTCACTTCTTGTTCTCTGAAAGGATATTATGACATAAATAATAAATAGAGTTCTGGAATAGGTCATTAAATCTGGGCTCTACAGCTTATTATCTGTGACTGAAAAAAAAAATCATTTAAACTCTGAGCCTCAGGATTTTTTTAAAAACCAGTAGTACCTAATAGAAAAACTGTATTATCATCATATTGCCATTTAATTAACATTTATGAAGTAATTACTATATTTCTTAATAGTGAATAATACTTTATAATCCTGAGAAATCGTAACATTTCTTGAGGGAGGGGTATATATTTTTTTAATTTATTTTTTAATTACAGTTGATATACAATATTATGTTAGTTTCAGGTGTACTACATAGTGATTAGACATATATCTCACGAAGTGATCACCCCGATAAGTGACACAGTACATAATTAATGACTGTATTTTCTATGCTGTACTTTACACTGTTTCAAATCTTTATATCCCCAGTGCCAGCCACACAGTAGGCACTCAATAATTATTTGAAAAATGAATTAATGAAATATTAATGGTGTAACTCAGTACATAATCACCATCACATTATCAAATTTCCCAGAACAATATTCATGTATATAATAAGGCTTTAATTTTTATGTCAGAGACTAATTTTCACATGAACTTATTTAAAAAGTCCCCCATTAAGTTATTTTTCTTACAGCAGGCAAACCTTATGTATGTATTGCCCAAGGTCACGTTCTCAAACTGACAACGGAATTGTCCATTTCAATCTCACCTGTTAAACCAGCAGGATATGAACTTGGCACCACTGAGAATGAGGAAGATGCTCCTCCGAAAGGTGTCACCCCTGAGGATCCTCCAAATGGTGTCATGGAAAGACTGCTAAAATTAACAGATGTTCCCTTTGCTGAAGACGATGGTGTCGCTGCAGTGTGCTCTGCTCCATAATGGCTGACACTTGTATTGACAGGTTCTGGAGTGTTTTCTGATGTATATTTAATGGCTGGACTTTTGTTCTCTTTACTTTTAATGCAGCCCATTATCAAATCTAAAAAAGTAATAAAGCAAATACCTTCAGAAGCAGTTAACATAAAGGTTATTTCAAAAAAGATGCAATTAAAAAGTTGACATTAAACAAGGCATTTTTCACCTGCAAAAAAGAAATTAACAAAACCAACAGAATTAAAAACCAGACAGCTAAAAATGAAATCTCTTCCCCCCATTTATCTTTATTACAATTCTGCTAAAGCATCAGTCCAATCATGTCATTCTCCAGCTCTACTACCTTTAATGGTCCAATGATAACATGCCACAGTGTGCAGGGAAAATCATGGGCTCTGAAGCCAGAGGGACCTAAGTTTGAATCTTGGCTTTCTACTTATTAGTGGAGTGATTCAGGTATGCTGATTGACCTCTCTGCACCTCAGTTACTTGAAAAAGAGAGACGATAATATCACCTACTTCATAAGGTTTTCTATGAGGATTAACTTAAGTTTATAAGTTTATGACAAGTTCTAGACAATACCTGGCACAGAGCAGGTACTAGCAAATACTGGTTACATTCCTTCTATCTGTACCAGCACTGTGTAATAGAAATATAACCCAAGCCACAATACAATTTAAAATTTTCTAGTAGCCACATTAAAAAAAAACACAGGTAAAATTAATTTTAATAATATATTTTATTTAACCCAATATAGCTAAAATATAATTATTTCAACATAACATATAAAAGTTTTCAGTGAGATGTTTTATACTTTTTTTGTACTAAGTCTTCAAAATCTGGCAAACTTACATCTCAATTTGGACCAGACACATTTCAAGTGTTCAGTAGCTGTATGTGGCTAGTGGCTGCCACTTAGGACAGTGTAGTTCCACATCCTGTCCCTTCCCTATTGATAGACACACCTCCAATGTTTACCAAATATGACCCCAATCTAGCTTTCCAACCTCATCTCCTATTTTTTCCTCATACTTACCCTATGCATGCAAGAAAAAAAAAAATCCTATTTCCCCAATACCTATGCCCTGTGTTTTCCTATTTCTGTGTGTTTTTTCCCTCCTGAAAGACCCTAATACTCTCCCCACATCTCTCGCTATCTGTAAAATTTATCCATTCATTCATGAGCATCACAAACGTTTCCATTTAGGCTTTCCTGTAATTGGTAAAACACATTTTTCTTTAAAACTTCCAATGCACTTTTGGGAAGGTTTTTGTATGAGACTCTCACCTTATTCTATTTTGTATTTCGTGTTTTTTATTGTTTGTTTTGTTTTTGCTTACTGCCCTAATTCCACTCTACCCCAAATTACTGGCAATACATTTTTAAAAGCAAGAGTTACTTATAGCTTACACACTATACAGCCTACTAGTGTGATATACACATAGTCAGTTTACTAATATCATAAAATCTACATTCTTCTATTCACTTCCTGAAGAAGTACTAATGAAGATTTCATTAATTCACTTGCTTTTAAAGGTCATTCTTATTTTACAGTTTTTCCCTTCTTATATGACATTCAAAAGGAAGTAAGTGATGACTGCCTCATAAATTCTGAAAGACTGAACATTCACAACCTTGGCTATATAAGATTAATTTAAAATGTAGCTATAAATATTAACATAGAAACAGTCTCAGAATTTCGGAGTTGGAAGGTTTTCAAATCATTACCTTAAATGGGTATATTCTGAAGATGTTACAGTTAAGCACAGCATTGAAACTTGACTGGGACTAGAAATCTAAATATCTACTTAAAACACTTGAGAATTATAAGCTAAATGTATACAAGAGAACTGCTTCTAAAAGTGTCAGAAGAAACAAAAGGTAAGTCGTTTCATAATCTAGTGTTGCAAAAGTCTTAAAACATAATGTAAAAGTAGGAACCTTAAAGGAAAAGACTCTTAGACATATAATTATCTAACTTACATGTGGGGAGTAGGAGTGGAAACAATAACTCTTAAGTGAAGTTAAAGATATGAGAAATAGGGAAAGTATCTTGTATTTGCTCATGCCCTTACTTGCTCTCAACACACACAAAAATGTACACATATGAAAATTGGTTGACATTCTTAATATAGACAACTCTTACATGTGAAATACATACATGTGAAAAAAAAGATAGCCTCTCAGAAAAATAGAAAAGCCTATCAAGAGGCAATTCACAAATGAAATATGAAAGGCAAATTAGCATATGAAGATATGTCCAACCTTCCCAGTCTTCTAATAAATGCAAATTTTAAAAGATACCTTTTCTATTTACCAGATTGGCAAATTCTGACTCAATACTCAAGGTTGACTTTTAACCAATAATCAATATATATCCCCAAAATAAGGTAAGTACAGAAATGTTTAAAAATCCATACAAAGAATCTTCAAAATTACCTGTATCCAAAATCTAAATATTAATAAAACATTAACAATTACATAAATTAGACTTTGAAAGAACAGCAGTTGTATGAAGGAGAAAAAAATTATGAAAGCCAGTATAACTGCTAATTTATTTTAAATTTAACAACAGACTGGTTGAAATACATCAAATCTTAACAGGGGTTACTATAATTATTCACCCACTCTCCATTTCCATTCCCAGCTTCCTTATTTTAACCTTCTTCTCCATCCAGGAGAAGACCTAAGCAAAAGACCTTGCTTAGGTCTTTTCTCCCAGCAAGACATTACTCTTAATTTCTCTTTCTTCAAAAGTCACACCTTTTTCCCTCACCCTACCAGTTTTCCATTATTACTCTTAACCTGTCCTCCAGCCTCTTTTTCTTAACCCAAAATCTTCAGTCCAACTTTTCACATCCACCCACTTACCCTTTTTCTAGCAGCTCCAAGACAGACCATCATTTGCAGTCTAGTTCCACTAGCACCCCAGTATCAATACACAGAAGCCATCACTGCTGCCACCTCCTTTACAAACATTAATATAAACGTAGGGCATGATTTACAATTTAAAGTAAACTTGAGGTGCAATGACTTAAACAGATTTTTATGGGTTGTCTTAGAAACATCATTAAAAACATTTATACGGGAAAATCTCTTTTAAGTTCCAAGCTACTAACGTACAGATATATATTTATTAACAACACATATTTATTAGACACTATAAAGGAGCTGGGGATAGTAAGAAATGGTCCCTTTTCTTTAAATAAGGTTACAAATGAGGGTGGAAAACAAATACAGCATTGTAAAATGTGGAAAATGTTAAAAGTGGGCAAAAAAACATGTTAGAGTGGAGGCATGTACAAAACACCATGAGACTACAACAGAAGTTATCGGCTCTGCCTTGAGTGCATGGGAAAGAAAATTTTGCAAAGACACTGGCATCTGAGCTAGATCTTGAAGAGATGGAGATTTAAGGAAAAGGAAATAAGATATTCCAGGAAGAATGAAAGTATGCAGAACTGCTCAGATGCTTCAAAAGGCATGGTGTATTTGGGGAACAGAAAACTCTGTGGCAGTAGTATAAGAGGATGTTTTCTGAGGATGAGACAGATGGCTAGATGTAGAGGACAATTTACACATAAAGAGGATTATTTGCTACGCAATAACTTGTAGGCCTTATCCAGGGAACACTGAACTGGGAAGCTATTTAAGATTTTTTAAAAGGTGAATAGCAGAAGATAGGAATTTTAGAGTAACTAACTATGGCAGTTAGCAGGAATTATACACTGGAAAAAAAAGAAATAATGGTGGCAGTTAATCAAGTTGTAAAACTACTGCAATAACCTATGTGAGAAGGGACAAATGTGGGGCAAAAGATGAGGGGGAAATGAGAAGTACATACAAAGTATAATAATCAAGTTGAAATGATCAGTTGAATATGAGTAGAGCAGATATGAAGAAAAAGGAGTTATTCATTCACTCCCCTGTATTTTATTGAATAGTTTAAAAGTAGTTACTCTGTGTGTTAAGGGCTGGATAACCCCAAAATTTCTAGTCTGAACTGAGTGGAACGCCATAACTGAAGAAGAGAAGAAACAGGTTTTTCTGGATGAATGAGTTCAGTTTCAGATGTTAGGTTTAGGTGCCTGTGGGGCATCTTGTTCAGTCCAATAGAGAACTGATAAAATAAGTCTGAAGCTCAGAAAGAGGCAGAAACCAAAGAAAGATTAAAACAAAAATATTTTCAGTTTAACCACACCTTTTGGAGATAATAAAACTCACCCAAGGTACAGCTTAGGAGGGGTATGAAGAATTAATACAATGTTGTAGGACACCTATATATAACGGGTAGCAAGCAAAAAAATTAGGAAGCAGCAATTCCAGTTGGGAGTACTTCCATAAATAGAAAACATGGTTAGAAAAGATAATCATCAATTTAAAGATAATGGAATGGATTGGGGAAGAATTCCAATGATATCTGTGGCATCTTTTGTTTCCTTAAAAGAAACATGAAGCAAACAGAGAAAAATATTAATGTGTTAAATGTGGGTAATGATATAATTATTTTTGTTTGAAGTATTTTATAATATATATTTAATAAGAATTAGTATAATGGGAATAAATACAGACTTTCAGGAAGAAAATGGCTAATAATGCTAAATACCAAAACAAAATCAAGTGGTATTTAAACTGATTTACACGGCCATTGGATCAGTAATTAGGAGCTCACTAGTGACTTTGGCACGAGCATTTCTTAAGCATCCTGAAAATAAAAGCTAAATCGCATTAAGTTGAATAATAAATTAATGAATAGGCCATGAAAATATGGGGAATTTTTGGAATGCAACATCTTTGTAAATTGGGAACATATAACTCATCTAAAGGTTTTCTGTGATTTATTTTCTAGTTTACTGATCCTCTCCTTCAGTCTTTGTGTAATCTAATACAGCAGAGCCACCATTCTCCCCCTGCTTTGAAAAACGAACGCTGATTTTGTTTACCCTCCTCCCATTTGCCAAATCCTTCACCTGCCCAGCCCTAGGTAGTACATAATAACTTCTTTAAGTCACTCATGTGTTCTTATTCCTTTTGCCAATTAACTGTGTCAGCCATGGGCATGGGCTTCTGGGAAGTTTTCCTCATTTGTGAAAAGGAATACAAGACAGGAATGTTCCTTTCCTTCCCTAGATGTTATCTATGATGCCTAAATTTGAGGCAGCCATCCAGAGAAGCTACAAAGCACCTATCTGAAAAGAGAACACCAACATATTGAAAATGGTAGGGCAGAAAGATGAAAGGAACTTCAGTCCTTGATGATGTTGCTCAGGTATTAAATTATGTAACTCTACAATAACGCCAGAACACACTTTGCTCCAGAAAGCTTATTATGTGAAATAACAAATGTCTACTGTACATAAGCCAATTCTAGTTTGGTTTTCTGTTACTTGCAGCTGAAAGGATTTTAAATAATAAACTATTTAAATCATATGACAATGGTTAATATATTAAATGGCTTTCAACATATAAGGATTCAATAGCTTAACAAAAATACAGTCATGCATTGCATAACGTTTTGGTCAATGATGAACCGCATCTAAGACAACGGTCCCATAAGATTACAATGGAGCTGAAAAATTCCAACCACCTAGTGATGTCATAATGTCATAGCACAATGCATTACTCATGTGTTTGTGGTAATGCTGGCGCCACCAGCCGTCTAAAAGTATAGCACATACAATATATACAGTGCATAATACTGATAGATACTAAAGGACATGTGACCAGCTTATGTACTTACTAAATTATACTTTTTATCATTATTTTAGTGAATACTCTCTACTTATTAAAAAGTTTGCTGTAAAACAGTATGCCGTGCGATACCAGCAGCAGCCTCATACGTCTTGTGTTCACAGCATCTCTCGATCGCATCATTTTCTCGTGCTTGATTTAATCTTGTGTTATTTTGTACAGTAACATGCTGTACAAGCTTGTAGCCTAGGAGCAGTGGGCTGTATCAGATAGTCTAGGTGTGTGGTAGGCTGTACCATCTAGCTCTGTGTAAGTTGCTCTATGATGTTCACACAGCTATGAAATCACATAATGATGATTTTCCCAGAACGTATCCCTGCCGTTAAGTGGTGCCTGACTGTATATCCCAAACTTACCTTATTTACGTAAATCTGAGATATCCTTAAGACTGTAAAATTCATCCTATAAAGGCAGAATTAAAATTTTCAGCAAACTATTTCATACTGATATTTAGTGGAGTATAGTGTGCATGAATATTTGCTGAAAAACAAGGCTTTAATTTGAATACTACTTATTTAAAATTAAGAAAGCTTCTTCTCTTAGACACTATCAGAAATACTTTCCTAAAATGTTCTTTTTTAAAATCAACTTTGAGGTGTAATTTACATACAACAACAAAAATGCATCCATTTAAAGTGTACAGTTCAATGAGTTTTGGCAAATACCTATAACTGTGTATCTACAATCACAATACAGAATATTTTAATCACACCCAAAAGGTTCTGTTGTACCCTTTTCCCAATCAATCCCTAACCCCAGACCTAGGCAATCATTGATTTGTTTTCTCTAACTAAAGATGTCTCTTTTCTAGAGTTTCATATAAATAGAATCATAGTATATGTAGTCTTTTTTGTGTCTGACTTTTTTTTTTTTTGATGAGCATTGTGTATTTGAGATACTTCCACGTTGTTGCATATATAGGTAGTTCATTAGTTTTTATCGCTAAGTAAAATTCCATCAAATGGATATACCATTATTTGTTTATCTATTTACATGTTGATGGGTATTTGGGTTATTCCAGTTTTGGGCTATTATAAATAAAGTGGCTATAAACATTCCTGCACAAGTCTTTGGATGGGTAGATGTACCAGGTCTGACAATTAAGTTTGTGAACTAATCCTAGAAAAAGTGCTATGGTGCATAACTCATTGCTGAATATCACTATGCTCATCTTCAAAGTACTCCCCTTGGGAAGCTATGCACTGACGCCAGCGCCTAGTCCACCCTTCAAAGCAATTTTGGAACTCTTTTTCTGGAATGGCCATCAGAGCTCTCGTCGTATTATCCTTGATGTCCTGAATGTCATCAAAATGTCTTCCTTTCAATATTTCCCTTATCTTCGGGTAAAGAAAGAAGTCATTGGGGGCCAGATCAGGTGAGTAGGGAGGGTGTTCCAATAGTTACTCATTTACCGGTTAAAAACTCCCTCACAGACAGCGCAGTGTGAGCTGGTGCATTGTCGTGATGCAGGAGCCATGAATTGTTGGCAAAAAGTTCAGGTCGTCTAACTTTTTCATGCAGCCTTTTCAGCACTTCCAAATAGTAAACTTGGTTAACTGTTTGTCTAGTTGGTACAAATGCATAATGAATAATCCCTCTGATATCAAAAAACGTTAGCGACAAGTTCATGAACTTAATTGTCAGACCTCATATGTCTCCCTCTCCCCTCCAATACCTAGGAATGGAACTGCTTGGTCATACAAAGATAAGTATACCCGTATCATAAGAAGCTGCTAAACTGTATTCTATGGTGGCTGCACCATATTCCATCTGTACAAGCCATGAATGTTAATTATTGTTGCTCCACATTCTCTATAATACTTTCTAAGTCTTTCTTTTCCTTCTCAGAAACCCATCATATGTTTACTTGGGTTTAGATATGACCCAAATATTATGTACAACTCTTTTACATTTTATCCTAGTTTATAAAAAAGCTTTGACAGTTGCAATCTACACCAACAGGTAGCTCACAATACAAAATGCATATGGCTGAGTTAATGTTACACACATTTATAACACAAGTATAATCCAAATCATTACAATTGCAAACAACCACTGATTTCTAGTTCACTAACAGAAATGATGGTCGGGACCTAGGTAACTACCAAACAAAACATCTTGATCCATTTAATTTGCCAAAAGCTATCAAGAGCATTTCAACAAGTCTGTCCTCTAAAGCCCAAAATTATTTCTACACTTAGATTAGAGTCAATGGCAATCTAAGACTGCAAAGTTACTAAGACACCATGATAATTCTTTCATATCTGTAATGTTTCAATGAGTCAGTATTTCACTCTTTTTAAATCCCATTTTAAAATTTAAGGCATAAATACACAAGATTCACCCTTATTGGTGTCCAGGTATGAGTTCTGACAAATGCATATAGTTGTGCAACCACCACCTCAATGAAGATAAAGATCAGTTCCATCACCCCTCGTGATGCTTCCATGCACTTTTTTGTAGTCAACCTCTGCCCCCAACCCTAGGCAACCACTTACCTACCTTCTGTTATAGTTTTACCAGATACCACACAGTATGTAGTTTTTTGATTTGGGCTTTTTTTTTTCTTCACTACGCATAATGCATCTGAGATCCACCCATGTCTTTGCAGGTACCAGTTCATTCCTTTTGACTACTGAGGAATATTCCACTGCATGCATATGCTGTCGTTCATTTATTCATTCCCCAGATGAGTGGTTTCCAGTTTTTGAAAATCACAAATACAGCCACTATGAACTCATACATATAGTTTTTTATGTGAACATAAGTTTTCGTTTCACTTGAGTAAATACTTAGGGGTGAAATGTCTGGGTTGTATAGGAAGTGTATATATTAACTTTATAGGAAACTGCAAAACTTTTCCAAAGAGCGTTAACATTTTGCATTTTCACCATCAAAATGAGAAGTCCAGTGACTCCACATCCTTATTAACACTGTCACTGTCCGTTTTTCTAGGTGTGTAGTAGTTCTATTGTTGTGGGTTTAGTTTGCATTTCCCCAATGACTATGCATCTAATATTAGGCTTCTTTTCATGTGCATATTTGCTACCCATATCTACTTTGGTCCAGTATCTGTTCAAATCAGTTTTCTAATTGGGTTGTCTTCTATTATACTCTGTAAACAAGAATATTTACTACTATAATACTATTATACTCTACATATTCTAAACTCAAGTTATTTGTCAGATATATGTATTGTAATATTTTCTCCCAGTCTATAGGTTGCCTTTGCATTTTTATAATAGTATCCTTGGACATGTAATGAAGTTCAATAAAATTTTTTATTTGATGGTTTGTGCTCTATGTGCCCTACTTGAGAATTCTTCACCAAAAAAGTTTCTCCTATGCTTTCATCTAGAAGTTTTAGCTCTTTACATCAAGCCTACTGAGCTATTTTATGGGAATTTTTGTACATGCTGTAAAGTCTGAGGTTCAATATTTTAAAACTGGATGTATAGTTCTTCAACTACCAGCTGCTAAAAAGACAGTCTATTTCCCACTGAATTATATGTAGTACCTGTCAAAAGTCAATTAATCATATATTAATTGGGTCTATTCGACACTATTAGTCCATTGTTTTATATGTCTATGCTTATGTCAATTATCACAATGTCTTCATTCTAAAGTTTTACAGTACATCTTGAAATTAGATAGTTTAAGTCCTCCAGTCTTTTCATCTATTTCAAAATTGCTTTCAATATTCTGGGGCAGGAGGTCAACAATTTTTTTTCTGGAAAGGGCCAGAGAGTAAACATTTTAAGTTTTGCAGAACAAATGGTCTCTGTCACAAGAACTCAACTCTGTCATTTTAGTGTGAAAGCGGCCACAGACAATACATAAATGCGTAAGTGTGGCAGTATTGCAATAAAACTATTTCCAAAAACATGCAGTGGGCCAGATGTGGCCTGCAAGTTGCAGTTTGCCAAACCATGCACTATGGTCTTTGCATTTCCACACAAATTTTAGAATCAGTTTGCCACACAAATTGTACAATCCGTTTGCCAATCTCTACACAAAAAAGCCTGCTGGGATTTTGACTGGGATGATATTCTATCTATAGATCAATTTTGGGAGAACTGAAGTTTTAAAAAATATTGATCTCCTGATTCACGAATTTAGTAGTCCATTTGTTTATTAGGACTTTAAAATTTTCTCTCAACAATGTTTTGTTGTTTTCAGTGTATATGTCTTGCCCAATTTTTGTTAAATTTATTTCTAGACATTTCATGGTTTTTGAAGCTATTGCAAGTGGTATTATTACTTTATTTCTGATTGTTAATCACATACAAATAGATATTAATAATATATATACAACCTGATACTTATTTATGCCTTGTATCTTGTTACCCTGCTAAACTCATTAGTTCTAGTAGCTTTTTTGTAAGTTCTGCAGGATTGTCTACATTCAACATCATGTATACAATTAAAGACTTTCATTCTTTCCTTTCCAAGATGAATGCCTTTCTTCCCCTTGCTTTACTGCACTGGCTAGCATCTCTAGTACAATGATGAATAAAAGTGCTGAAAGGGAATATCTTTGCCTTGTTCCTTATCTTAAGGGGGAACACATTCAGTCTATCACCATTAAGTATATTAGTGGGGTTTCTGTATCTGTCCTTCATCAGGCTGAAGAACATCTCTTCTAATTCTGTTGAGAGTTTTTATCATGAATGGGTATTAAATTTTGTTAAATAGTTTTCTGTATCTACTTATTTAATTACATGGATTTTTCTTTCCTTCATTCAATTGACATGGTGAACTACATTAATTGCTTTTCTAAATATTAACCCTCCTTTGGCACCTTTGCTTTCTTGGAATAAAATCAATTTGGTCATGGTATATTACCCTTTTTATTCCTGAAAACTAATATTTTGTTCAATATAGTTATGTCTAAATAGGCATATTGCTCTTTAATCTTCTTGTAATTTCTTTGTCTGCTTTGGTATCAGGGTAATGCTAGGAAATCTAAATAAGTTGGGAAATGTTCCATTCCACCTTTATTGTTTTAAAGAGTCTAAGATTGGTATTACTTCTTCTTTAAATGTTCGAAAGAATTCACCAGTGAAGCTATCAGGGCCTGGAGTTGTCAATTACAAATTTAACATCTTTAACATCAGGGCTACTCATAATTCTCATTTTTTGTTTCTTTTGGTAACATGTATCTTTCAAGATTTATCTTATTCATCCAAATTGTTAAATTTATATTATGATAAAGTTATTATTAACCTAGTTTAACACCATGACCCTTTGGGAGTTTGTATTAAAGTCCTGAGTGATCAACAAGGAATTTTCTTCTAGCGAGAAAAAACTCAAATTCCTCCCAGTTCTCTGTGACCTCTCAGGGCCAACTAACATCCACCTGGTTGCTCTTTCCCTGGCTTTTAGTTTCCCTCTATGCATGTACATTGTGAAATTTAGCAAAAAAAATCAGCAACTCCGACTCAGACTTTCAGCACTACTTTTGTACATGGTTTCCTTCTGCTGAAATTTCACCCTGCAACGTCCAGCTGTCTCAGCCTCCATGAATGCTGACCTCGGTTTCCTCCACTTGTTGAGACCACTGTCCTTTGCCCAAGATCCCTGTCCCTGCTCTGCGATTCAGATTGCGCCTCTAGGCAGAAAGCTGGAGTCATTAGGTGACCATCCAGCTCACCTTGTTTGTTTCCCATCTTCCAGGAGTCACTGTCTCGCATTGCTGTTGTTCAGTATCTAAAAAGAATTATTTCATATATTTTGTCCAGATTTGCAGTGTTTTGGGGTTTTTCGGGGGGGCAGGGGGAGGCAGAGATGGTAAATCCATCATGGCCACTTGAAATGTTCTTAAAAGTTAATCCCTAGAAAAACATTTCTTTCCTTGGTTTTAATATCATTACGTCCAGAGGGTATTAATTTCTACATAAATTTATAATTCAGTTTATATAACAGCTAAAGGATTTATTCCTTAATAATGACCATTTTTAAACAAATTAACATTTTAAGAGTTTTACTTCATCTGTTAAAGTACTCTGTGGCATTTTTCTTTTAATTTCAAAACTCTGGGTGATGAACACACAATGTGACATATAGATGATATATTACAGAATTGTACACTTGAAACCTACGTGATTTTATTAATCATTGTCACCCCAATAAATTTTAATTAAAAAAGAAATAAAAATAATTTTTAAAGTATCATTTCCGGGAGGTGGCAGTGGCATTAAGAGTTTAATATATATTGCTTTCTGGTTATGAACAAACTGTAGTTATATGAGGTCTACCAATTAATTTGAAAACTTATCCTTGAAAAAGTGCTACCTACTTCATTGCTGAATATCACCATGGTCACCTTTGAAGTACTCCCGCTGGGAAGCTATGCACTGATGTCAGGGCCTAGTCCACCATTCAAAGCAATTTTGGAACTCTTTCTGGAATGGCCATCACAGCTGTCGTCATATTAACCTTGATGTCCTGAATGTCATCAAAATGGCCTCCTTTCAATATTTCCTTTACCTTTGGGTAAAGAAAGAAGTCATTAGGGGCCAGATCAGGTGAGTAGGGAGGGTGTTCCAATACAGTTATTTGTTTACTGGCTAAAAGCTCCCTCACAGACAATGCCGGGTAAGCTGGTGCTTTGTCATGATGCAAGAACTCCTTCAGCACCATTTTTGCATACACCTTTCTCATGCCAAGATTTTCAGTTAAGAGTTTCCTGTTTCTCTATCGATGTTTACTTGATCTGCTATGTTTCTCACAGTTAGCTGACGATTTTGACACACAATTAGATGAATTTTTGCAATGTTTTTGTCAATTCTGCTCTTACTGGCCACCCTGACCTCTTCATCAGTGACTCGTTCTCTCCCCTCAGAAAAACATTTATTTCATTTATTCACGTTGTTTTCTTCATGGCATTATCCCCATAAACTTAGAGTAACATGTCTCTGATTTCACTTCTACTCTTGCCAAGTTTAACAAGAAATTTAATGTTTGTTCGTTGCTCTAATTCAAGCGCAGGCATTCTGGTGACGGCACACAAAAACATTAACAACAATAATGAACACCACTCAGCAAGACACCGCCACACATCAACACCAACACAGCTGTAAGACACTTATATACCAAGGTTATGAAATCTTACCGAGCTGTTTGTACAGTGCTGCCAATGTGAGCTCATGGTGGCAAGTTCGCGAAATTAATTGTCAGACCTCGTATAATAAAGGGTGCCAAAAAAATGTATACACACTTTAAGAAAGGAAATCACTGTGATAAAATTGTAATACTCAATATATACCAAAAACAAAAGACGAATACAAGTCTCATTTGGCTTCTACAATTACAAGAGGTGCTCAAAGTGGTTACCATCAGCATAATTTTAATACAGTTTTTTCCTTTCTCAAAATGTGTATGCATCTTTTTTGGCACCCTCTGTAAATATTCACATTCCCAGAAAGAAAAGAAAGGAACAGAAACTTCATTTACAGAAATAATGGCTGAAAACTTTCCTAACCTGGAAAAGGAAACAGACATCCAGGTCCAGGAAGCACAGAGAGTCCCTAACAAGACGAAACCAAAGACATACACCAAGATATATTGTAATTAAAATGGCAAAAGTTGTGCTCGCGTTGGCAGCACATATACTAAAATTGGAATGACACAGAGAAGATCAGCATGGTCCCTGCACAAGGATGACAAGCAAATTCACGAAGCGTTTCATTAAAAAAAAAGTGACAAAAGATAAGAAAAAACAATCTTGAAGGAAGCAAGGGGAAAATAATGAACTACATACAAAAGAATTCCATAAAGCTACCAGTTGATATCTCAGCAGCAACTTTACAGGCCAGAAACTGCAGAATACATTTCTTTTTTCAAGTGCACATGGAACATCCAGGATAGATCACACATATTAGGTCACAAAACAAGCCTCAATAAATTCAAGAAGACTCAAATCATATCTAACATCTTTTGCGGCCACAGTATCCTGAAACTAAAAATCAACTATAGGAAAAAGCACTAATAAATGGAGATTAAACAACATGTTACTGAACAATCAATGGATCAAAGAGTAAATCAAACAGAAAATCAAAAACAATCTTGAAACAAATGAAAACACAACTTTTCAAAGTATGGGATGCAGCAAAAGCAGTTCTAAAGAGAAATTCATAGCTGTATCAGCCGACCTCAAGAAATAAGAATAATCCCAAATAAACCATCTAACTTTACACCTAAAGGAACTAGAAAAAGAACGAACAAAACCCAAAGTAAACAGAAGAAATGAAATAGTCAAGATAAGAGTGAAAATTAACAAAACAGATAAGAAAAGAACAGAAAATATCACTAAAACTAAGGGCTGGTTCTTGGAAAAGATAAAGAAAACTGACAAACCTTTAGCCGAACTCATCAAGCAAAAAAGAGAGCCCAAATAAATAAAATCACAAATGAAAGAGAAATTACAACCAACACCACATAAACACAAACATTAAAGAATACTACAAACAATTAGATGCCAACAACCCTGACAATTTAAAACAAATTGATACATTTCTAGAAGTATATAACCATCCAAGACTGAACCAAGAAATACAAAATCTAAACAATTACTAGCAATGAAAAAAACTCCCAACAAATAAAAAGTCCAGAATCAGACGGCTGCACAGGTGAATTTTATCAAAAATTCAAAGAATTAATATGTATCCTTCTTAAACTATTTCAAAAAAAAAAAAAAAATTGAAGAGGAAGGAACGCTACCAAACTCATTCTTAGAATTACCATGATGCCAAAATCAGACAAAGACATTACAAGAAAGAAAATTACAAGCCAATATCCTTGATGAACATACATGCAAAAATTCTCAACAACATACTAGCAAACCTAATTCAACAATACATCGAAAGTATTAGACACCATGACCAAATGTGATTTATCCCAGGGATAGAAGGAAGGTTCAACATCCCTAAATCAATCAGGGTGATACATCATATTAACAAAATAAAGGATAAAAACATACAATCATCTCAATAGATGCAGGAAAAACATTTGACAAAATTCAACATCCTTTTACGATAAAAACTCATCAAAGTGGGTATAGAAAGAACATATCTCAATATAACAAAGATTATATATGACAAACCCATAGCTAATATCATACTCAAGGAGGAACAGCTGAAAGCTTTTCCTCTAAGATCAGGAACAAGGTTGCCAAATATCACTTCTACTCAATATAGTATGTATTGGTAATCCTCGCCACAGCAAAATCATACAAAAATAAATAAAGTAAAATAAAATAAAAGGCACCAATACAGAAAGGAAGCAGTTAATTCTCATTATTTGCAGATGACAAAACACTATACATAGAAAAACCCTAAAGACTCCATCAAAAAACTAGAATAAACGAATTCAGTAAAGTTGCAGGATACAATCAATATGCAGAAATCTGTTGCGTTTCTATATACCAATAACAAATTATCAGAGGAGAAACTAAGAAACCAATTTCATTTTCAATTGCATCAAAAAGCATAAAATACCTAGGAATAAATTTAATCAAAGAGGTGAAAGACCTGTACTCTAAAAACTATAAGACATTGAAAAAGATGCTGAAGAAGATACAAATAAATTGAATACCTTGTTCATGAATTGGAAGGATTAATATTTTAAAGTGTCCTTACTACCTAAAGCAATATTCAGATTCAATGCAAACCCTATTAAAACATCAATGGCATTCTTCTCAGAATTAGAACAACTAATCCTACAATTTATATGGAAGCACAAAAGACCCCAAACAGCCAAAGAAAATTTGAGAAAGAACAAAGTGGGAGGTATCATACTCCCTGATATCAGACTATATTATAGAGCTACAATAATCAAAACAGTATGGTACTGGCATAAAAACAGATATACCAGGTCAGACAATTAGGTTCATGAACTCATCCTAGAAAAAGTGCTGCATACCTCATTGCTGACTATCACTACAGTCACCTTCGAAGTACTCCCCTTGGGAAGCTATGCACCGATGCCAGTGCCTAGTCTACCTTTCAAAGCAATTTTGGAACTCTTTTTCTGGAATGGCCATTAGAACTCTCATCGTACTACCCTTGATGTCCTGAATGTCATCAAAATACCTTGCTTTCAATATTTCCTTTCTCTTCGGATAAAGAAAGGAACCATTGGGGGCCATATCAGGTGAGTAGGAAGGTTGTTTCAATACAGTTATTCGTTTACTGGCTAAAAACTCCCTCACGGACAGTGCTGTGTGAGCTGGTGCATTGTTGTGATGCAAGATCCATGAATTGTTGGTGAAAAGTTCAGGTCATTTTCATCTAACTTTTTCACGCAGACTTTTCAGCACTTCCAAATAGTACACTATTTTGCCCAAATAGTTAACTGTTTGTGAACTTGGTACAAATTCATAATGAATAATCCCTCTGATATTAAAAAAAAAAGGTTAGCAATATAGTTTTGACTCTTGATTTGGACTGATGAAACTTTTTTGGTCATGGACAATTGGCTGACTTCCACTGTGCACTTTGATGCTTTGTTTCAGAGTCGAACTAGTACACCCCTGTTTCATCATCAGTGATAACATGGCCCAAAACATCATGTTGCCTATCCAAAAGGTCTTGGTAAACTTTGACTCTCCTTTGCTTTTGTTCATCAGTGAGCTCCTTTGGGACCATTTCTGCACACGCCTTTCTGATGCCAAGATTTTCAGTTAAGATTTTCCTAACTGTTTCTCTATCGATGTTTACTTGTCTGCTATGCTTCTCACAGACAGCTGACGATTCTGATGCACAATACGACAAATTTTTGCAATGTTTTCTTCAGTTCTGCTTGCTACTGGCCATCCTGACCTCTATTCATCAGTGACGCACATGTTCTCTCCTCTCAGAAAAAAACTTTTAATCCATTTGTACACTGCTGTTTTCTTCATGGCATTATCCCCATAAACTTGGACTAACATGTCCCTGATTTCACTTCCACTCTTGCCAAGTTTAACAAGAAATTTAATGTTTGCTTGTTGCTCTAATTCAAGCTCCAAAATTCTTGCAAGGGCACACAAAAACACCAACAACAATGAACGCCACTCAGCAAGACACTGCCACATGTCAATACGAACACAGTTGTGAGACACTGATATACCAAGGTTATGAAACCTTACCGAACTGTTTGTATAGTGCTGCCAATATAAGTGCACAGTGGCAAGTTCATGAACTTAAATGTCAGATCAGTGGAATAAAACAGAGAGCCCAGAAATAAGTCCTTACTTATATGGTCAATTAATCAATGACAAAAGAAGCAAGGGTACACAACTAGGTAAAGACAGTCTTATCAATAAGAGGTGTTGGGAAAACTGGACAGATACATGCAAAAAAACAAAAAACAAACAAACAAACAAACACAAAACTAGACCACTTTCTTACACCATATACAAAAGTAAACTCAAAATGGATTAAAAACTTTAAGACCTGAAACCATAAAACTCCTAGAAGAAAACATAGGCAATAAACTCTTTGACATTGCTCTTAGTAATATTTTATTGACTATGTCTCCTTGGGCAAGGGAAACAAAAGCAAAAATAAACAAATGGGACTGTATCAAACTAAAAACTTTTTGTACAGCAAAAAAATACCACCTTGTCTTTTTTTTTGTTGATGGTATTTTATACTGAATGGGAGAAGATATTCATCAATGATACATCTAATAAGGAGTTAATATAAAAAATATATAAAAAATTAATACAACTTAACACCAAAAAAAAAATCTAATTTAAAAATGGGCAGAAGACCTGAACAGACATATCTCCAAGGAGGACATATGAATGGCCAACAGTCATATGAAAAGATGCTCAATACCACTAATCATCAGGAAAATGAAAATTAAAACCACAATGAGGTATCACCTCACACCTGTAATTTATCATCAATAAATTAACAAATAACAAGTGCTAGCGAGGATGTGGAATAAAGGGAACCCTCATACATTGTTAGGTGGGATTGTAAATTAGTACTGTCACTATGGAAAACAGTATGGAGAGTCTCCCCAAAATTGAAAATAGAGCTGCCATATGATCTAGCAATTCCACTTCAGGGTATTCATCCAAAGAAAACAAAAACACTAATTTGAAAAGATACATACACCCCTATGTTCACTGCACCATTACTAGTAATAGCCAAGATATGGAAGCAACCTAAATGTCTATCAACAGATGAATGGATAAAGATGTGATGTGTACATATGCACACAGAGAGAGACACAGGAATATCATGCAGCAATAAAAAAGAATGAAATCTTGCTATCTAAGACAACATGGGTGGACTTAGAGAGTATTCTGCTAAGTGAAACAAGTTAGACAGAGAAAGACAAATACCGTGTGATTTCAATTATAAGTGGAATTTAAAAAACAAAACAAATAAAACAAAACAAAAATAGACCCATAGATATAGAGAACAAGCTGATGTTTGACAGAGGGGAGAAACTGGAAGGGATGGGAATAAAAGTAAATAAAAAATAAAGTATCATTTCCTTATGTACCCGCTTGGTAAGTCTTAAATTTATACTCAGCTTAATGTTAGTTAGGCTCTCTTGGACTCCAGATGGGGTTTATTCTAAAGATAAAAGTGGTAATAGCGAAGCGGCAAGAACATCATAAAACTCAGAAACTACAGAACAATCGGATCATACACATTAATTCCAAAAGGCTGGTGTTGCAATGTAAATGTAGGTCTTAATAGTAGGTAATCGTTGCTTTGTTAGGAGCTTATTGCCTTCCTATCACAATATAAATTCAGTATCTCTATTTCTGTATGCCTGATCCTTTAACCAACTACTTCACTCTCTACTGGGATAGCTGTTCTTAACTTCGTGACTTCTGCTTACTTATAATTTTGATTTATTTATGGTCTATTCCAGGTTCCCTTAATCTCCCACAGTCCTGCCTGATTCGCCTATTTCTGAGTTTGCACTGGCATGAACAAGAGTAAAAGCAAAAGAACACAAACTGCCATATAACTGCCCTAACCTGACCAGTTATGGTTTGGCTATCAGGTATTCACACTACGGTCTCCTTAGGAGACTGTGGGCCTAGAAGGCACCATGGTGACTGGTATGTTTAGCATAAGCTCTTGCATTAATAGCTAGTGTAGATACACATTTTAGCAAAATGTACTAAAAGTGAAAATCTTTCTAACTGAAACAAATTTCTGCGTTAGATTTTTGTTTTCTTCAATGGAGATGAACTCAGAGGTCTGGAAGATTAGTTTAATGCTGATCTAGCCCAACTAAGTCACCTGCCATTACCAAAAGGTAGAGTCAGGTTAATACACGCAAAGTTTTACCTTGATCCCTCATCACACCAGAACTACTTTCTCATCTTTCCTGGATAATGAGCAAGAGAAGGAAGAATGAAACTAAAAATATCAAGAGCTTTGCTGATGGGGTAAATTTTCAGGAGCAGAGAAATCAAATGGCCCCTTTACTATTTCTAACACGGCTGTCTTGTCATGCCCCCCCAAAGATGTAAATTATTGTACTCGAAAACCTGGACAATTACATTTACTTTTCTTTCAAAATCCTGTAGAAAATGAAAGATTAACAGGGTAGTGACAATAAGAAGAAATGCTACCAGGTATTTAAGATAGTCACACATTCTTTTCCAACTTCTGGGCTTTCATAATCCTATCCATTTCAAGTTTCCCACTTTTCTCCTTTCCACACATCACACTTATTTTAGAAAAATTTATCCCAACTTTCCTGTTTCTCATACTTGCTTAAAATATAATCTGAATTTTCTTGATTTTTCACCTTGCTTCCTGCTTCCACTACATTAAAACTGCCCATTATGATCCCCAAATTGCTAAATCCAAGTCAATTTTCAGCCTTTATCTCACTTGACCTATCAACCGCGTTCAACACAGGGACCAATCCCTTTTCCTTAAAATGCTCTCTCCACCTGGTTTCCAGGACACACACTTTTACTTTTCCCTGTCTTACTGACGACTGCTTCTTCCCAGTCTCCTTTGCCTCCCTGACATCTAAGAACAGAGTGCTATAGAAAGAACTTTTCTATCTACACTTCATTCCTTTGGTGGTATCGCCAGTCTTATATCTTTAAATACCATTTATACATCGATGATTATCAAATTTACATCTTTATGGGTTTCTGGTTATCTTACTTGAATTTCAGATTTTTTCTAATATTTATTAAAATACAGCTAACATACAATATTCTATTAGTTTCGGGTGTACACCATCGTTATTCAACATTTATATACCTCAAGAAGTGATCACCATAAGTCCAGCAACCATCTGACACCATACCATGCTATCACAATATTATTGACTATATTCCCTATGCTGTACATTACATCCCCATGACTTATTTATTTTATACCTGGAAATTAGAACCTTATTCCCTTGACCTTTTAAATTTTTCAATTACTGTTGACATTCAATATTATTTTATATTAATTTTAGGTGTATAGAAGAGTGGCCAGACATCTATACAGTTTAAAAGTGATCCTCCCAGCTAGTCTAGTACCCATCTAACACTATACATAGTTATTACCATATTATTAACTATATTCCCTATGCTCTACTTTACATCCCCATGACTATTTTGTAACTACCAATTTGTACTTCTTAATCCCTTCACCTTTTTCACCCTGCTCCCAACCCCCTCCCATCTATCACCTGATAAATCTAGTACCCATCTGACACCATAGTTGCTACCATGTTATTGACTATATTCCTTATGCTATACCCTACATCCCCATGACTACTTTGTAACAATCAATTTGTACTTTTTAAATTAAATTTATTGGAATGACAATGGTTAGTAAAATTATATAGGTTACAAGTGTCCATTTGTATAATACATCATTATATATTTTAACCCCTTCTTCTTTTTCACCCACCCTCCTAACCCCCCTCCCATCTGGCAACCATAAAAATATTCTCTGTATCTAAGAGCTTGTTTCCATTCTGTTTGCTCATTTTGTTCTTTAGACTCCACATATAAATCAATTTGCATCTGTCTTAGTCTGTCTGCCATACTCCACTCAGCACAATTCCTTCCAGATCCATCCATGCCGCAGCAGATGGCAAGAACTCATTCCCTTCACGGCTGAGCAATATTCCATTGTATATATGTACCACCTACTCTTTATTCTTTCATCCACTGAGGGACACCTAGGTTGCCTTCACATTTTGGCCATTGTAAACAATGCTGCAATGAACATATGTCCCCTATAAGTATCATTTTGTTTTTTTTTCAGATAAATACCCAGAAGTGGGATTACTGGGTCCTTCTCTGTCTCTTGTTATATCCTTTGTTTTAAAGTCTATTTTGTCTGGTATAAGTATTGCTTCAAGTTTAAGTTTGTTGCAATTTTCCTGAAATATCTTTTTTCCCTTTACTTTCAGTCTGTGTGTCATTTGATCAGAAGTGAGGCAGATCCTGTAGATAGTATATGTAAGGGTCTTGTTTTCTTATCCATTCAGCCACTCTGTCTTTTGATTGGAGCATTTAATCCATTGACATTTACAGTAATTGCTGATATATACAGTATCAGAGAAGTAGTAGACTGGGGGAGTGGAGTTATCACTTTGTGAAGGCTGTAAAGGTCTAACTATTACATTGTTTGTACACCTGAAACTGAAAAAAAAAAAAAATCAACAGCAACAAAACAAAGTAATTGTTGATAGATAAGTACTTATTGTCGTTTACTATTCATATTTTTTCTTTTCTTTTTTTTCTTCTATCTTAAGTCTCTCTAACATTTCTTGTAATACTGGTTTGGTGGTGATGAACTCCCTTAGCTTTTTCTTGTCTGGCAAGGGTTTTATCTGTCCTTCGATTCTAAATGACAGCTTTGCTGAGCAGAGTAATCTTGGTTATAGGTCCTTGATTTTCATCACTTTGAAGATTTCCTGCCAATCCCTTCTCGCATGCGAAGTTTCTGTTGAGAAATCATCTGCCAGTCTTATGAAAGCTTTGTTGTCAGTAACTGCTTTCTCCTGCTGCTTTTAAGATTCTTTCTTTGTCTTTAACCTTTGGCATTTTAACTATGATGTATCTTGGTGTGGGCCTATTTGGGTTCATCTTTTTGCAACTCTCTATGATTCCAGGGCTTGTGCATCTATTTCCTTCTCTAGGTTAGGGAAGTTTTCTATCATTGTTTCTTCAAATAGGTTTTCAATTCCTTGCTCTCTCTCTTCTCCTTCTGGTATCACTATGATGCAAATGTTGGTATGCATGGGGTTGTCCCAGAGAGCCCTTAAATTACCCAATTTTTTTGGATTCTTTTTTCTTCTTGGTGTTCTGTTTGGGTGTTTTCTGCTACCTTATCTTCTGAATTGTTGATTTGATCCTCTGCTTCATCTAATCTACTGTTGATTCTCTCTAATGTATTCATTTCAGTTATTGTATTCTTTCTGACTGGTTCCTTTCTGTTTTCTATCTCTTCTTATGTTTCCTATCACTTTACTGCAGTTCTCCCTGAGATCACTGAGCATCCTTGTAACTAGTGTGCTGAACTCTGTGTCTGGTAAATTGTTTGCCTCCATTATGTTCAGTTATTTTTCTGCCGTCCCACATTCTGGTACTTTGGGACGTGTTTATTTTGTCTCCCCATTTTGGCTTCCTCCCTGTGTTTATTTCTATGTATTAAGTAGGACTGCTATGCCTCCTGGTCTTAGTAGAGTGGTCTTCTATAGTAGGTGTTCTATGGGGCCCAGTGCTGCAGTCCCCCTGGTCACCAGAGCCGGGTGCTCCAGGTGTGTTTGTCCATTGTGTGGGTGTGTGCCCTCCTACTGTAGTTGAGCCTTGGTTGCTGTTTGCACGTCAATGTGAGGGATTCACCCTCAAGCTGATTGGTTGTGAGGACTGGCCCTGACTACAGTGGAGGAGCTGCTGTGCAGGGGGCTGACCCTACTGGTCAGAATTTGCTTTAGCAGGGTCCTGGTGCCTGCCTAATCTGCCCTTTCAGTGTGTTGCCCTTGGAGGTGGCCAGGTGATGCTCCAGCTTGATTTGAAGCGAGATTCTAGGCATGCCAGTTCCCAGGGCCTCCTAGGAGGGGCCCTACCACAGGCCTAGTTGAGCCACAGCCTGTGCTCTGCCTGAGGCCACATGGCATGAGCCATAAAGCAACCCACAGATTGGACACCACTGTGCTGGGCTTGGAGGTGCCTCAAAAGGCCCAGCCACAAACCAACATCGGCTTTGATTACTGCCGAACTTAGGGCTGCTGAGTAAGAGTTATGGAACACGCCAAAGCCAGATAATGCTTGTCTGGGTTTTGCGAACCTTTGAGAGATTTTTAGGAAAGTCTGCAGCATGAGCCAGGACAGGCTGTTTGTATGGAAAAGCCACTGGAAGTGAGTTGGGTGTGCCAAAAGTTCTAGGGGCAGGATCTCTGGCAATCACCTCAGGCAGGGCAAATGAAGTGTTAGCCAGGTTGATGGAGACTCAGATGTGGTGGCCTGCATTTGCATGCTGGGTGGGGGAGGGCTCAACAAAGAAACAATGGCTTCCGCCAGCTCCTCCATCTGGAAAAAGCTGACCCTCCAGCTGTCACCCTGAAGACAGACAACTCAATTCTTCTCCATTATGTCTCTGGTGCCTTTTGAGCTGCTGCCCCAGCGCTAGAGCTCAGAGTGAGTGAGTCTGTCAGTGAGTTCATGTGAGGGCCCCTTAAGAGGAGCACCTGCAACTCCAGCTGCCCTCATCTCACTCAGCTGCAATCTCCACTAATTTCCACAGCCAGAAGTTATAGGGACTTCTCTCCCTGGCACTGGAACCCTGGGCTGGAAAGCCTGGTGTGGGGCTGGGATCCCTCACTTATCTGCAGTTAAGATATTCCTCCCAATTTTTAATGGTCACATAAGGGTGTGGGACCAGCCCATTCCGCGTCTTCTCCACTCCTACCAGTCTCGAGGTGGCTTCTTCTGTATGTCCTTAGTTGTAGGGCTTCAGTTCAGCTAGAGTTCAGGTGGTTCTCAGTGATGGTTGTTCTGTAGTTTCATTGTAATTTTGACGTGGTCGTGAGAGGAGGTAAGCGAAGTATTTACCTACTCCATTATCTTGACCAGAAATCCTTCAGATTAGTTTTTTAATATCTACTCAATATTCCCACATGGATGTCTAAAAGCAGTAAATTACTGCAATAGCCTGAATGGTCTCCCTTGTTCCTGCATTTACACCCTTTACAGGCTTTTCTCAAAGTATCAGAGTTATCCTTTTAAAACATAAATCATTTCACATCACTCCTCTGCTAGAATTTTCCCAAAGACTTCATATTACACTTACAGTAAAAAACCAAAGTTCTCACAATTCCCTTTAGGATCCTACTATGTAGCCCCCATTACTTCTCTAACCTCATCTCCTACTACTCTGCCCTTACTTGCCCCTATTCTGGAACATGGCCTTATTATCCTTCAGACAGGCCAAGCATATGCCCATCTCTGGCCACTGAGTCTTCCTCTCTCTGCCTGTAAAGTTCTTCTGTCAGATACCTGAACGGCTCATCCCCTCAGCTTCTTTAAGTCTTTGTGCTACTATAGCACCTTCTCAAGGAGACCTTCCGTGACCACCCTACGCAAAGCAGCAGGACAGCATTCCTAGAGCACTGCCTATTCCCCTTTAATCTGCTGTATTTTTCTTCATACATTTTTTCACTATGCAAAACATGAGGGTTGAGAGCACAGACTGTTTTGTGATTTGTTTACTGGATGTACAGCATAGTGGTTAAGAACACAGACGTTAGAGACAACATCTGGGTTCAAAGTCTGAGTCTACCACTTAGTAACTAGGTGAGCTTTGTCAACTTACTCAACCTCTTCTTTGTGGCTGTTTCCTCACCTGTAAAATGCTAATAATGAAAGTAAGGCTAAAGAATTTTTGTGAGGATTAAATGAGAATATATGTAACGCATCTACAGTGTCTGACATACACTAATGTCTGCTCTGATGGTGATGACTTTGATAATGCTGTCTCTCTTTTCCAGAATGTAAGAATGGGCAAATTATATTTTCCAACTTTATTAAGTATAACGTATAGGCATATATTATGTTATATAAGATCCAGTCTTATAGTAAAATCAGACCGGTCTTATATTGATTTTTGCTCCAAAAGACACATTAGAGATGATTGTGCAACTAGGTCTTATTTTTGGGGAAACATGGTAGTTCAGTGTTGAAGTATAACATGAAAGAATAAGAAGGGGAAAGATGACGCCATAATAGATAGCAACAGGGAAAGAATCTTATACCGTGTTTCCCCCAAAATAAGACCGGGTCTTATGTTTTGCTCCAAAAGACGCATTAGGGCTTATTATTCAGGGGATGCCATCCTGAAAAAGCATACTATGGCTTATTTTCCGGTTAGGTCTTATTTTCGGGGAAACACGGTATCTCCTCTACTTAACACAAATTGCTTTAGATATATGGGCATCCATTTAATTTTTGTTGGAAGAATAACTCACTGAATTGTAACTTGATTCTGACTAATTCTTTCCAACAACCTGCTTAATATTTGTCCCCAAAGGGCCGAGCATATCAAAGAGTTCTAGAAATACTTGTAGGTTTTCCAACCATTTCCTAAATTATCGATTCCTTAAATCAAATAAAAGTTTTTCAACTTTACATCACATGGCCATTTCAGAATTACCCTATAGTGTATCATAACCTGCTTCTAATAGTACATTTAGAAGAGCTGGAACAAATCTGAAATAATTTTTTAAGAGCACTGGGCTCAATCATTAACAGATAACACTTGACACTGTATTGTGTGTTAAAGGTCTTTTGTTTTAAAAAATATTTTACACTTTGATGGTGCTTTGTTTCCAACATATTTATTATTTGATTTGATCCCATAATAATCCTAGTATGCTAGCAGGAAAAGAGTAGGGATAATCTCTACATATTATACATATTTAAAGAACCTGAAGCCTGGGGAGGTTAAGTCACTTGCTCAAGGAGATGAAGTTAAAAATGAGCACAACTAGGGAACTGAGTCTTCTGAGGTCTATGCTGCATCATTCCCATCACCCTACACAGCCTCTAGAGAAGCCCTGTATAAGATTTCCTGTTCTTTGATAAGTCATTAAATATTAGCCCTTCAGAGTATGTTACATTACTGGCACTTGGCTTCACTGTTCCACCTAGAACATAAATCCAACTGAAAATGTGGATCCTGTTCCTTTCCATGCTGACCATGTTGCCTAATCAGTCGTTTGTGATTCAAAATTCTCATGATTTAACATACTTTTGAACTCTTAAAAAAAAACATTTAAATGTACATTATTTCTATAAACCAACTCTAGCAAGCTAACTAATTGTACCACTATTTGTTGTATCCAACAGGGGAACAAAGGCCCTAATTTGGAATTTTGCCCAGATGGTTCCAATTTATAACTACAAGTTTTAAATCTTTCAGAAATTCTGGAGAAGTAAATTTATAGACTTCATTTCATAAAATACAAAACGATCAATCTACATAGGTCATGGTGCTCTATAGGCCATAAACTTAGCCAATGGTTTTTCTCTAACTTTCATTTTTAAGTCCCCTCCCTTTCGCATAGAGCACAAAGGATAGGCAGGATCAAGAAAGAATAGAAAACAGAGCAGAGAGGAGGAAACAGCAGACTACTAAAGGGCGTGCACTTTGTCTTGTAAAAGCAAACAAAGAACTTAATTTTCCAAGAGTCAAAGAAGAATAGAAAATGTGAGCAATGGAAAACTGAGCTTTCAGGGCTCACTGATTGTAATTTTCTACCATCTCTTTCTTTCTTTCTTTCTTTCTTTCTCTCTCTCTCTCTCTCTCTCTTTCTTTTTCTTTCTTTCTTTTTTTTTTTTTGCATTTTAGATATACAAGCAATTGACCTTAAAGAAAAAGTAAGCCAACTCATTCTGAATTCCTGGTGGTTCCTCATGGTCTCATGGTTTCTTCGGTGAAATCTGGCATAGAATCAGCCATATGAAAAAGGATCTAATATAAAGAATATGTAAAGAATACTTAAAATGTATTGTTAGAAGTTATCATAAAAAATAATCACTTACAAACCCCAAGATTAAAAAAAAGAAATTAACATAGAACAGCTGAATTATGAAGATCCCAGGTAAAAGTTAATTTTGGCCACTTTAGGCAGTTATTAAAGTTTGTTGGTAGAAAGGCACTTATAAAATAGTTATTAGGCATCAATCCCTCTACAAATTCAATCAACTCTTGAAAAAAATAAACTGATTTTATACCTATTTAAAAAAATTTTATCCTCTCAGACTTTCACAATTTACCTATTGTCCTTTATCAAGATTTTTGACCAGCAAATCACAGTAAACAATTAGATACTTTCAAGTCCTTAGGTCAACTAAACGCTCCTCTGACACTGTATGGATTCTTCTTTAGTTGTAGTTTTAAACCTTAAAAATATACAGGCAATTATTTCTATAATAATGTACATATATGTCCCTTCTGTTTTTATCTCTTTAACACTAAACAGAAGAAATAATATATATACACATTTTTAGAAACATCAGTTTATAAAATTGACACACAACTCTTTGACTTTCCCCAAATTCCTGGGGTATTTATTTCCACCATGCTTTTGCTGTAACAATATCCTGAGTTTCAATATACGTCTTAGTCAATAGATATTGAACTTAAAAAGTTTAATTCGTATATAGTCAAATACACAACTCTGAAAATTAAATTAGTGCAGAATATCTGGAGAGAGGGAGTTTTTGGCAATAGGAGCAACAAGCAAGCAATAATCCGGTGTATTGGAAAAACCAAAATGAGTCACATGATGGGGAGCATGGCTGGAGATGACTTTAGGGAAGCAAGGCAAGAACTAAATCAGTTTAATCCGTTACAGCTCTCAGAGGTTAGGAACCTTTTTGATTTCTGATACCTTTTGAAGCAAGTACTGCATTGTTAAACCACTAGCCTCTTCTCAGGAATTACAGAAGCTGTATCCTCACCTCTCATACTCAAGCTACTATTTCTAGTAATAGGAATAATAAACAAGTTTTTAAAAATAAGTTCAGATTAGTATCCAAGAATTGTAACTTGTGCATATTATGTATGTTCAAAATCACTTTCTTTTTCCGTTATAAAAAACTTAATTATGAAATAATTTTAGATATACAAGAGTTACAACCACTTTCTTTTAAAACACTGTTCTTTTTAGCTTATGTTGCTACCTAATATCCTTTCTCAAGCAAAATGTTGTATTACTACATGAAATAGTTTATTTTGGTTTTGTTAGAATTTAATAGTTTTTAAATGCTTGTTTCAAAATTTTAATTGCCAAATACATTTTTAAAGTATTTTTAATTTTTAATGTTAGGAAAATTCTGTCCTGTCATCAATAATTAAAAAAAAAAAGCAAAAAGCTATGGTTTTGCCATTCATTAGGTACTTAAATGTTTATTATTCAATTATCTTAGCTTTTGTTTCATTTAAAATCAATGCCAATATAATTCTCTGGATATTTACTATGTAAAAAGATGTATTAAATACCAATTTTGCCTTTAAATAGGCCTGTTTTTTCCTTCTAAAAATAGAAGTCTACAGAATAATGGTAATTACACAATAGAATGGCAAAGACAAGAAATACTTTCTAGCAATATGTTGGAAGAGAACATGATTTTACTTTTTACATTAACGGAAAAAGTCTCGCAGATTAGATTTTCTAAAATATCAATTTAATAGACATTTACAGGCATTCTCTTCCAGAAACATAATGGGTGAAGATAAAAGATTAGTTCTCATATTTTCAAAATATCCACTCACTATGGGAGATTCTTTTAGCTGGTGCAGCTATCCACCAGGCATCCACTGGAATCTAGGGATCTCAAATTTAACCACATCCAAAAGGGAACATGTCATCTTTCCCATCAAAACCTACCCTTCCTTCTCTGTCACCCGTGCCTCAGTGAAAAGTACAATGCTCTCCATCTACCTGGCTTTGCTGCCTTAGTCAGAAATCTGAGTCATTTTTAACTCATACCCCTCCCATGCCCCATACATTCAATCAGTCACCAAGACCTGATTAGACTACCCTGTAATCTCCAAAACTCTTCCACTTCTCCCTCAACGAATTACTACTTCCTTTGGCTACTATTCATTTATTGTCTGGATTACTGAAAAAGTTTTAACTGACCTCTATGCCTCTGTTGTTAGTTTCTCCTGTCTTTTCTTGCTGTACTGTGAAGAATGAGTTTTCTAAAAAGATAATCTGTTTTAAGAGTCTTCAATGGCCCGGCCTTCTTGCTCCCAATATGAAGTTCAACTCTTCAATATGAAATAGAAAGCCCCGCATGATTTGCTTTATTTCCCTCTCTTGGATCATCACTTTCCATTCATCTTGCATTCTATGCCCCCCTGCATAATGAATTTCTTTTAGATCCTCAAATGCACCATGTTCTTTTCATAGTTAGCCTAGAAGACATTCTGTAATATTCACTACTATAAGAATGTCATTAATAAATCGTCATTATCATGATTTCGTATTTGCAAATTAGCCTGCCTGCTAAGATTTATTTGTAACCTAAATCAATGCTCATGGCACTTTTTTAATTTTTAAAAATTTATTTTTCAATTACTATTAACATACAATATTCTATATTGTATTAGTTTCAGGTGTGTACAAAACAACGTAGTGATTAGACATTTATATACCTCAAAAAGTGATAACCCCAATAAATCTATTACCCATCTGACATCGTACATAGTTATTACATTATTGACTATATTCCCTATGCTGTATTTTACATCTCCATGACTATTTTTCAAGTATAGTTGACATTCAGTATTATTTTATATTAGTTTCAGGTACTTTTGTGATCACTTGCAGACATGCATAGAGCTGTGAAAAATTTGAGTTGCCAGATCCACACATCCCCAGCTCAGGTCAAACAAGTCTCTGATACTGTAAACAAGTAAGGATTCCTTCCTGCAATCTATCTAGTGCCACTTTTTGTTTGCATTTTTGTGCTTTTTGTTGGTGATGTCACTGTTTAAAATGGTCCCCAGGTGTTAGTGCTGAAATGCTGTCTAGTGTTCCTAGTTCAAGAAGGTTGTGATGTGCCTTTCCGAGAAAATCCATGTTAAATAAGTTTCATTCAGACATGTGTTATAGTGTTGTTTGTGAGTTCAGTGTTAATGAAGCAACAATATATATTAAGTAAGGTGTCTTTAAACAGAAGCACATACAAAACAAGATTATGTACTAGTCAGTTGATGAAAATGTAACCAGAGATTCGTGGGAATCTGACCTTGCATTTTCTCTAGGTGCAATGGTTCAGTATTCACTAACTCAGAGTTCACAGTGACTTTCCAGAATACGACTATCACAAATAATCAGAATCGACGATATATGAATATTTCAATAACGACAGATTTCTATAAGTGAAAAGTTTGCTTTTTAAAAATTATGATACTCTCAAATTTCCCTAATAATGAATTTTAAAGAAAAAAATCTAAACTGTTATACTTTTTAAATGTTTTTAAGTGTAACTTTTATTTTAAAATTATATCCTTAAATGAATAAAGCCCGATTATTTCTATATCACTTTTGCTTTCTAAGTGAATTAAAATTTACTCAAATGAATTGTTATATTATCTTGCCCCAAATAGAAAAGTATTGAATTTGCTAACCAGATATTTAGTTATCAATTACCAAAACAATAATCAATAATATGAACAAACTGAGAACATGTAGTTATGACATTTATATTTTATATATCTAATATTGTACACATTCACTACATTTCAAAATGCTTTTGATAAATAAATGAGTAAAGGAAGTAACTAAACACAAAGTAATATACCAGGAAGTAGTCTGATTAAGCAAGTAGGGTAAAATAACGAATGAACTGAATTAAAATCTGGTAATAAAAATATATTTCTTTAATTAGGTGATAACTACAAAAACAGCAGCTAACATTTACTGAATAATTATAATGATACAGCCACCGTGTTTAGCCCTTACGCAAAATTATCTCATTCAATTCTTAAAATATCCTAAAAAGCAATTACTGTTACTTTTCCTCATTTACAAATGTAGAACCTGCTACACAGAGGGTTAAGTAACATGTCCAAAGTTATACAAGTGAGGCACTTAAAGACTCCACAGAGCTCCAGGGGTTAACCACTGTGTCAAACTGACCATCTTTAAAGTTTCAAGTTGTAGAAATGTGTAATAGCCTGAGGTATCTATTAAAAATGAAGATTCCTGACTCTCAGTCCAACTTTACTGAATTAGAATTTCTGGAGGTAGAACTTAGGAACCTACATTTTAATAGACATCCTAGGTGATAGATAAGCAGCCAAAGTGAAGTTTGAGAGCCACCACTTTTAAGTATATGACCCCTTATTCCTATGCTCAAAGCACAGCTCCTGACTAGATATAACCAGAAAGCATCTTGCCTTCTCCATCTTCTATCTTTGTTCATATTATCAGCTCCTTATATAATGTCCATTTTATTTATCTTTCAAACCCTACTACTCAAATCCCACCTCCACCAACCCTTTCCTGGATGTGCATTTCTCTCTTGATCTGCCATTGAACTTTAAACCTCCAGTACAATATTTCTCTCCAGTTATCTAAAGAGCTAGTATACCTAATTGATAAGCAGGAGAGAACAGAATTTCCTTTTTATCTCCTAAAAAAGCTCAATTAATATTGTGCCTTGTTGAGAGTAGATGTAAATTTTTTTTTAAGAAGTTGAATTAAAGAATTTGAATAACAGATCCTTTTCCTCATCAGTGTTTAGAATTTGACCCAAAAGATAAATATTAGTCAACAAATTGACATATGCATCTGGCTTCTTTAACTAAATGGAGTGGAGACAAAAAGACTAAGTAAAAATAAATTTAATCCATAGTAAATTAACATACATCAGAATAATTTACTAGTTATCTATATCTCCTTTAAGATATGAAGATTTGATAATGTTTATGACTCATGAGTACATAAAGATTTCATGGTACAATCAATACTCTCGTGTCAAAAAGGAAACACGAAATTGTAAAACAACTTTCTACCACATCAATGAGCTACAGAAAAGGCTGTATTGAGAGCAAAATCCATAGCTTTATACACCTATTACTAAAAAGGAAACAATACAAGGGAAAAACAAAAACCAAAGAAACCCAAAAAGTTTTTACTTATAAATCATTTTGAGTTTTTTTCCTGCTATTTCTAATTCATTAATTTTTCTTTTATTTCATTATAATTAAAAAATTCCAATATGATTTAAAAACAAAACTCAATGAAATACATAAATCACAACATTTACTCTTGAGAAACAAAAGGGAGGATACACACTATTAGGTGTGAGAAGAGTGCTGGAACCATTGAGAATGTGAAAAAGACTATAAATGGAAACTTTGTATAACTCTCTGATAATAAAGTTTAAACTAGATGGAAAGGATGACTATTTAGGTAAACACAAATAAAATTAACTTAGTTAAAAGATAGGAGACCTAGATAAATCAATGAGCATGAAAACAGTTTAAATCGTATCAAAACAGCCATCAAAAAAACACTAATGTTATATATTTCACAGGTAAATTATCCAACACAAAAAATAAATTAATCCTGTGCTCATTAATCTCTTCAAAGGCATAGAGGAAAAAGTTTCTTATTTTTTTACTGAGAGCCAAAACCTGACAGAGTTGGTTTGGGGCATCTAAGGAGCCAAGAAGTTAAGGAACAAGGTGTGAGCAAGGCGGTGCTCCTCTGAAGCTCTGGACAGAATCCTTCCTGCCTCTTCCTGGCTTCTGACTTGGGCTGGCAACTCTTGAGGTTCCTTGGCTTGCAGGGACATCAGTCCAATCTCTGCCTGTTGTCACACAGCATTCTCCTCTCATAAAGACCAGTCATATTGAATTAGGGTCCACCTAACTCAATATGACTTCCTCTTAACTTGATTTAGACCCTATTTCCAAATAAGGTCACATTCACAGGTACTGGGGGTTAGAACGTAAACCATTTTGGGGGAACACAATACACAACAACTGTATATTTGATAACTGTATTACAGCAATGTTAAACTTCCTGAATTTGATAACTATTCTTTGGTAGTTTAAGAAAAATGTCCTTGTTTTTAGGAAATACACACTAAAGTACTTCAGGGTACAGAAAAACCGTGTTGCAACTAACTTTCAAGTGGCGGTGGGAGGAAAGGAACACTGATTCACATACGCTCAGGAGGGAATGAAAAATATCAAATGTGGCAAAATATTAACAATTGGTAAATCTGGGTGAAGGGAGATCTAGGCATTCTTTGTACTACTCTTGCAACCTTCTGTAACTTTGAAATTATTTCTAAATACGTTTTTTAAAACCACACAGGAAATAATATCTATGAATAAGCTGAAGAAAAAAATATTCCAAGTCTATATTAAGAAAATAGAACTCTGCAGGCTATAAAGAACCTCAAGAAATGGAAACATACCACTTAATTTTAAACGTTAAGATCCATTATTATGAAGATGTCCACTCTTCCTAAATAAATTTAAATATTATTTAAATCAAAATCACAATAAAGTTCATATGGAAAAGTAAATGCATAGAAATAGTTAAGTAAGTTTTGAAAAAGAAAAATGAGATTTGTCCTATTAGTAATCACAACCTCAAGGTTAAGAGTATAGGCTCTGGAGTCAGGGAGCTGATTACAGTCTTAGCCTGTAACTTGAATAAATGTAACTTCTCAAAGCCTGTAAAAATAAAGATATTAAGAATACCTAACTCAGTGCTAGTTTTGGCACGTAGCACATGTACTAAAGCTGGAATGATACAAGGAAGGTCAGTATGGCCCCTGCACAAGGATGACACGACACCCAAATTCATGAAGTGTTCCAGGTTTATTTTTATAGAAAATCTTTTCATTAAATAAAATGGCTACATGTCAGAACACTTAAGCCAGATTTTCAAAGGAAAAAGAATACCTAACACATAAGGTTTTTGAGAGATGAGTTAGTTACAATATGCTACAGTATTTATCACTGTGACTGGCAGCAGGTAATATTTAATACACATTAGCTGCTGCTCTTTCTATTCTATCATGGTCAAGATCCTCCTCATCACACAGAACCTATGTGATACTGGCATAGGAATAAACAAGTAAATGTATGGAAAAGAGAGCCCAGAAACATGCCTTACAATAGAAGAATCTGTAAATGTTATAAATGGGAAAAGGATAGATTTAATAATTAGTGAAGACAAAATTGGATGCTCATGCCACAAGATATATAAACACAAATTCCACAAAAGCTAAATTATTTGCAATGTAAGACAAAAACCTGTACAAAGAATTTTCAAATGACCATCAACTATGAAAAGTATTCTTAAAACACAAAATCCAGAAATTATAAAAGGAAAATTATTTTTAAGATAAAAATATTAGACAATCACTTTGTGAGGGGTGTGTCTAACTATTACATTGTTTTCTATACCTGTAACTAACAAAAAAAATATTAGATAAAACAAAGACAAGCAGAGATATGAAGACAATTAATATCCATAGTATATGAAGATTCCCTAAAAATCTTTAAGAAAAAGACAAATAACCTAATAGCAATAATGGCAAAGGTTATGAACAAGCAGTTCATCACATAGAAAAGTAGCCTTCAATGAAAAAGCAAACTGACCAGAGGGTAAGGGGGGTAGGGGGTGGGGGAATAAATGAGGCTAAACAGAATCAAACACATGGTGATGGAAGGAGAACTGACTCTAGGTGGAAAACACACAATGTGATATACAGATGATGTAATGCAGAATTGTACTGAAATCTATGTAACTTTACTAACAACTGTCACCCCAAGAAAAAATTTTTTTTAAAAAAAGCAAACTGAAATAACTTTAAGGCATCTTTATTCATATATATAACAAAAATAAAACAATGTTCACTGAGATTATGGGATAAATAGGCATGCTTATATATTCCAGTTCAATCTCCTTTTTTAAAAATCTGAAAATACATAAAAAGAGTTTAGAACCTGTTAATATCCCTGCCTCTGAATATAATAAGATTTAAAAAAAAAAGTCTATCACGTTATTAGATGACTTAATTACAAAGAGGAAAATGAAAGACTTAAAAAAGTAGAAAAGGAATCACTGATCCCTACTCTTAAAAAAGAAAACTAAGCTTATGGGATTCGACTACTCACCCGCAGGAACCACACAGGTGGGTTCATTGATTCAAGAAAGCACGGCTGGACTGTTAAAAATTACCTTTATAACCCTCCAATTGTTTATAAATGATAATTGATTAATAAACTGATATTGAATTTTGTCAGGAATTAAAGGCAACTTTCAGTGTCTGCATTTATTAAAATCCATCTTCTAAGAAATCATTTAATCAGTTTTCTTTCTTCAAGAGGTCTACCTGTCCCCATGATTTCCCTGTTACTGGTGGGGCTCTGAGAATATCAGAAATGTTTTTCAGAACCTTCAGATAGAATTCTTCTAGACCCAGACGCTTAAAATCAATTAAAGCTAGATGCCCTCTTACTAGCTACTATCTAATTTCTTATTCTTTTTTTCTAGCTTTGCTAACTTAAAGAGCATCCTCTCGTACAGAAATTAGGAGATAAAAAAAGAAGACATGCTAGGTGTTCCCTGTTATCTATTATTTCAACTTTCCTAAGTTGTGGATCTGGGGCTGCCATCTTACTTCTAGATGTGACTTTATCTCTAAGAATCATCTATGTTGTCATTAGTTTCTCCTTCTAAGCATCAATCATTCTAAAAATCCTATTCATGCTCTGACAATATCCTAAGAGGTTCTTGACCCTCTCTTCTACTTTGATCTTTATTGCAAGGTCCTCCTTTTGACTTAATTTCTACTCATTTTTAATTCAAAAATAAAAACTAAGCCCCAGTTGGAATGGCTAAGGGAGTGGGGGGGAAGCAGAGGTGTGAGGTGAGATTGGGGGGCCTTAGCTCCATCATAATTTCCACACGCCACTATCCCCACCAAATTGTTTCACATGGCTATTTACTGCCTTTTCTTAATCACTAAAAGTGCTATGTAAATGCAGTTACTACAATCCCCATTCTACTCTGATGTGCTCCGCCACCAAAGTGCTTCCTAAGCTTTTCATATAATAAGTTTGGGGTATTTTTAGACTTTTTATTCCTTTAGGTGGTATACTGCCCATTAGAATCTTAAATCATAAACTCTGGTTTTCTAATGTTTCCTAAACTCTATGACAGGGGTGTCCAAACTTTTTTCAACGGTTTTCACCAAGGGCCATATACGGTAAAATACACAAACAGCCGGGCCACTCACTCGAGGTAAAGTACGTATTGCCTCACCTGGTTTATTTAAGTAAACAAAATATATTTTTGGAATTTGCTGTGGGCCAATTAACAATGGATGGCAGGCCGCAGTTTGGACACCCCTGCTCTAGGACATACAACTCCTTAAAGTCCAGAATTACCTTTCCTGTTACTTTTAATATAAACCCACAATAACATGGTGCCTATCTCCAAAGGTTCTTTCTAGAATTTACATATCACTAACTTTTTCCTATGGGTCCTAATTTAGTTCAAAATAGCAAATACTTTGTTGTTGTTGGTTTTCTGTTTTTTATTATAGTTGAGATACAATATCATACTAGTTTCAGGTACACAACACAATGCTTCCACATACATATACCTTACAAAGTGATCACCACAAGTCTAGTAACCCTTCTGCCACCGTACAGTTATTATGGTATTAGTAGCTATATTCCCTATGCTGTACATTACATCCCTGTGACTTGTTTTATAACTGGAAATTTGTACCTCTTAATCCCCTTCACCTTTTTTGCCCATCCCCTCAAACTCCTCCTCTCTGGCTAAATTACTGCCTTCTCTTAATCACCAAAAGTGCTATGTAAACCATCAGTTTGTTCAGTTGAGCCTTGTTTTGTTTTGCTTGCTCATTTGCTTTGTCCTTCAGATTCCACATGTAAGTGAAACCATATGATCGTCTTTCTCTATCTGATTTATTTCACTTGGCATAAAACCCTCTAGATCCATCGATTTTTCACAAATTGCAAAGTTTCATTCTTTTTATGCCTGAGTAATATTCCATTGTATATACATATACCACATCTTTATCCATTCACCTGTCAATAGACACCTAGGTTGCTTTCATACCTTGGCTATTGTAAATAATGCTGCAATGAACACTGCCATGCATATGTCTTTCTGAATTCGTGTTTTTTATTTCTTTGGTTAAATACCTAGAAGTGGAATTGCTGGGTCATACGCCTGTTCTATTTTGAATTTTTTGAGGAATATCCGTACTGTTTTTGATAGTGGCCGCACCAATTTATAATTGCACCAAGTGTATGAAGGTTCCCTTTATTCCACATTCTCACCAATATTTATTTTGTGTCTTTTTGCTAATAGTCATTCTGACAGGTGTGAGGTGATATCTCACTGTGGTTTTGATTTGCATTTCCCTGATGATTAATGATGTTGAACTTCTTTTTATGAGTCCATTGGCCAGTTATATCTTCTTTAGAGAAATATATACGCATGTAAAATAGCACATATCCTTATAGCTTCCTTCACTACCATGTTTCCCCAAAAATAAGACTTAACCAGAAAATAAGCCCTAGCATGATTTTTCAGGATGACATCCCCTGAACATAAGCCCTAATGCGTCTTTTGGAGTAAAACTTAACATAAGACCCGGTCTTATTTTCAGGGAAACACGGCACCTAAAACATGAAATTAAATTTTTCCAGATTCTCTGCTTATATTTAAAAAAAAAAAACACACTTCCAAAAGGGGTTGCAATTTTTTACATTTTCCATCATAACTAGTTTACTTATGTACTAGTATTCTTGCCTTAAATTAAGAAGATACCATCTATGTCCACACCTTTCAAATAAATATTCTAAACATGTTTATACAACCAAATAGTGTATTTCTATATAGATGTCTAACTTGTTTAACTATTGGTTTACTTCCTTTCCCCTTATGTGGCAGAAACAGCTGCTACCTTCCCACAAAAATTCATCTTCCCCTCTTATGGTTGTCACTGGTAGGTAGCTGCCCTGCCAAGGACTACTTTTTCCGGCTCTACTTACAACCAGACATATGCATGTGACTTGCTTACATCAATGTAATGTAAGGACTATTAACATGTGTCAGAGTTTTTAAGAAGCATGGTTGCTGGATATATTTAGAAAATAAGATATAAAGGAAAGGAACCCACTTACTGTAAGTACATATTTTTGTTACTGCTCTTTAACATTTACAAGTCACTGCCAAGTCAAACCTCAGTATCTCCATCAGATTGAAGTAGAAAGTTTATTTGAATTCACTCTGAGTGTTAATGCCACTAGTTCAGCAATAGGCCCGCCGCTCCAAGAAGCCTTGAGGAACAAGCATCAGCAGCTAATGCATGAGTTTTTAGTGAGGAGCTAGCTATTTGCTGCCATTCCTTTCTCCTATGCCCATGGTAGGCAAAAACTGCCAGCAGACAGACTGGTGCACTTTCCTATACTTAAAAATATTTAATAATTGTCTACTATGTGCTATTGTTCTAGATGCTTGGAATAACTTCTGTAACCAAAACAAAGATCCTTACTCTCATGGAACTTACATTCTAGTGGCAGCCACTCCTATCATTTAGACTTGGCACAAGAGCTTAACACCTATCTGCCAACCCTTATGCAGACTTAATACACATGGGCAATGATGGAACTGTTGGAGTGATGTGTGAAGGAGTTATACTGTAGATATTGCATAGGAAATAATAATGCTACAACATCAAGTTAGTGTTCCCACCAGAAAATAATGCTCCAGCTTATTAGAAAGGACAAAGGGTGCACTCTTACATACAACTGAAAAAATAAAAGGAAGCCAAAGAAAAAAAGGCTTCTAAGGTGGTGAAGGAAATCATTGTCAATGGAATGTGACATAGTGGCAAGAGCAGCAAACAAAATTTCCATTTGGAGCTTTAGATGAGACTCTTCATCCTGAGAGAGAAAAATTCATGTAACAATAAGATTTATAGGAACAAGCCAGTATGGAAGAATACCACTGTTTCCTCGAGAAGGAAGTGAAGTTTTGAATGGTTGATGAAGCTGTACCAAGGGGTACGAAATTCCATCCTACTGACAGGTAAAATTAGTAAGTGTGCTCTCTTTCTTCAGCATTTGTCTAAAATGTAATGGAGAGTCATTTAGACAATGCAGACCTTCCCTCTATTTCTACTAACTCATCTAGGAACAAATGATATAATTAGTAGATATGAAGACAATATTGTACAGAAGTTTGAGCCAGCCTTTGAGTCAGAAGACTAGATGTGTGCGTGGGGGGGGGGAGGAGGGGGAGAGGGGGAGAGGGAGAGAGAGGGAGAGAGAGGGAGAGAGAGAGAGAGAGAGAGAGAGAGAGGCAGGAAGTGAGGGAGGAGGAGGGAGAGAGAGGGGTTGACTACATAAATACAGACTACGTATGTACTTTACAAACCCAAACTTACAAAAGGCCAGCATTTACTACAGTTTAGTGTAATAACCCATCTTTTGCATGCTTTCTTGTTCTTTTGATGAATTAAATTTAGACAGGAAACAAGAAACCTGATTGGAAAAACACCCGAACACTGTCTCTGTTAACCTGGGGCTAACATCTTACTTTATAAAGAGATAAGGAATGTTTTGAAATTAGTATATCAATTTTCCATTACAAACCCAAACCTACAAAAGGAAAGCATTTGATACAGTTTAGTTAGTGTAATAACCTTCTTCAGCTCATATAATATCTGACCTTGACATCTATTAAGAAATATGCACCAGAAAGCTACTTCTACAAAAAAAAAAAGTGTAAGTGACTGAAAATTTCTAGCCCCAATACAGATGTACAATTTAAGGGGGAGAAAAAAAAGACAAGAAATCCTCTTTCCATCAATACTTCTTATTCCTAAAGAAGTTGCCTTACAGGGAGCAGGTATGCTGTCAGTTAGCCTCAAATTCAAATTCAGTTCTACCCAAATCACTAGTCATGTGACCTAGCAAATTATATATACTTTCTAATCCTGTTTCTTCGTGTATAATAAATACCTATCTCATCCACGGTTTTTCTGTATATTTTGGAAAGGCATTTCAAAGATTTAAGTTAACTTGATAATGCATATAAATGTGTGGCATAACACTTGTCAGAGAACAGGCTTTCTTCCTTCCTTACCCAATGCCTAAAAGGAGTAAATTAGTGGGAAACAGAAAAAAGGACACAAAAGGGAAAATTACAAATTCCATATTACATCCACTCCTCATTTTCCCAAGCCCTTTTCTACTTTCCTCATTTTTGTTTCTCACTCCCAATCTTTTGAAGCTTTCCCACTCCTCACACTGTTCTATAGGGTTAGGGTGCGAGGCAGGCTTCAGAGTGGGAAAACCTAGGGAGGCTTCTGTGCTTAAAATTCAGCTTAACAGCAACGCCTCGCTGGATGAGTCCTAGCATCTGAATATGAACTCACAACAGAGTGAGTTTTAAGTAGTGAGGAGCTGGGAAGGTGGGGAGAGAGGGTGATTAGCAAGACTATGGGTTCATTCACTATAATCACAGCATCTAGTAAGCTGAATATTTTATCTGTTCAAGAACTCAGCAGATTTAAAAAAGCAAACAAAACCTGAAAATCAATTAGAATACATTTACATTGAAATACTTTTAAACCTGTTAGATTTTTACACATAAACTCTAATGGGCTGCCTATAAATATAACCAAAAAGGCTAACCTTACAGGAAAGACTTTTTCTGGAAAAAGATTTTGATTTTCAAACAAATGATTGGCAAACTTTGGGAACACAATCTACTTACAATTTTTGTTTATTTGTTTTTATCAAATCTATTTTGCAAAGCTTATAAAGCAAACTATTTTCCAATTCCCATGCTTATTCTATTCTAAATATTAACTACATATGTTAAAGGAAAATACCCAGAACAATTCCTCTGCACTTTTGTAAATTAAAAAAGTGAAATGTTTTCATGTTAGTGGCTATTTTCCTGATACAATGTGGCAAAGGTGTCATCCAAATAGTCATGATTACTGTTAACCAACATCACAACTATCTGCTTCAATGAATACATTCTTATTTTTCTAATTTTTACCGCGAAATAAATCTGATTTTTTTTTTAAAGCCTTGCTTTCAAATTTGCCTTCTTATAGTAAAACTTCTATGTAGGTGTTGTGGAGCCTGTGTATATCAGTCACAAATACCTGTAATGAACTAACGTCTAGAAAAACATCAAATGAATTGAATCAGTTTACTTGAGGCTAAATCTATCTGGTACAAAGGGATTTATTAAATTTTCACAGGCATCACAAACTAAAATCATCAAAAACCAGAGAAGTATTGTAATGTATTATCACACTAAAAAGATCTACCAATCTACAAAATTTATAACAGCCTCATAATCATAGCCAGTTCCACCCAATGTGCATTCCTAAAAGGGAGCAGTCATGCTGCAATCATTTTCATAATATCAAAACTAGCATAGTATTTTTCACACCACATGTCCACTTAATGAATGGAATAACACTGCATTTGCTTGAGAAAATTCAATGCCAAGTTTATGGGTCACTTTTTCACTGTAGCTTTTACTTATCTGATATCTATTTTATTTCAAATTCCAGATTCTGAAATATTTTCTTAAATTTTTATCAGTATAAAAACTTCAACTGGGGCGACCGGTTGACTCAGTGGTTGGAGCACAGTGCTCATAACACCAACGTCACCGGTTCGATTCCCACATGGGCCAGTGAGCTGCGCCCTCTACAACTAGATTGAAAACAACTTGACATGGAGCTAATGGTTCCTGGAAAAACACACTGTTCCCCAATATTCCCCAACAAAAATTAAAAACAAACAAAAAAAACCCTTCAACTATAGTAGAACCACACATTTATTTATATAAGGATAAAAGAGTATTAGAAACCAATTGGCCTAACTACCTCTTGTTTCAAACGGTGAAACTGAGGCCTAGGGATTTTACTGAATTGACTAAGGCCACATAGTTCTTCTGTGTCAGAAGTGAAATTAAAATATAGATGGTCTTCTACCATTTAGTCTTTTCCTTATTACACCACATTGCCTTCTCTGCTTCTTTTCAAATGCCTGTTATTATTTTAAAAGTAGCCTTATCTGTAAAATACTAATTGCATCAGACTAAAAGTTAGAAATCAATAAACTTGCTATGGAACAATTATAAGTATCAATACGCAGCAAAAGCCACCAACTTTCTCCACCCCACCTCAATTTCTACTTAATGCTAAAAAACTGAAAATTATGTTTAAAAATTAAGTAAGTGACTAGCCTCTGTAATTAATTTTAGGAAACCTAGAGTTTACATATTGCTAGGAACAGAGGCTGAATGAAACCAGACAATCTTTAAGTTTCAGCGGCCAGGCCTTTCCTCAGTACTTCCTGTCTCCAACCCCCACCCCCAATAACCAGCAGACATATCCTATGAACTATGCATTCTTTTACACACATTACGTCAAGAAAATCAGGACTTCTTTTTCTTTGGAATATATGAACATGAGTCATAATTATAATACTGTCAGTAGTAACATGAGAGGATACCAAATGTATTTTAGAATATAGAAAGCATGGGCTTTCTATATTCACTAAAATAGTAAAAACGTTAAAAAAAATAAACTATTAAAGACTAGTGTAACCTCAACTACAGAGAGTTTCCTGTTCACGTTAGAAATATCAAAATTACCTTCAAATTCACAGTTGCAGGTGTTTAAACAGTTTTATAAAATCATTTTCTAGAACAAAACTTTGAGAGTAAAACAAAAAGTCTAAAAAATTTGTTTTAACATTAGCTTATGAAAAAGCACTAAGCTAGTTTTAGAAAATTTTGGTAGAGGTGTTGTGTTTGGAAGAAGTCTGTTATCCATAAAATCATATATATGCAGAGCCATGTGCTTATATACAATTCAAAAGTTATGAGGCATTTATTCTACTAGGGACTGTTCGCAAAGATTCATGTAAAAGAGTTCCTTGCCACTGTGAACACTAGATCAAGTATATCATAGTCATTGAAAGACATAATTATAATGCAAGGAGAAATGTGCTCTTAATTAGAGTTCTGTGGGAGCAGAAAGAGGGAGTCAATACACCAATGTCTTGCTAAGTATGTGCTATAATGACTGTGTACCCGTTAATGTTCAAGAGTACAGTCTTCCATACGTCTCCCTTCCTTCTCATCATACAAGTTTGAGTGCTCCTTCTCCCAATATGCTCTATACCCCATCCACAATTAGGCAAACCCTGAACCACCAAGTTTCAAAGCCAGGATTAGTAAAAGGAATTGTCTCTGTAGATTTTCCAACAGTAGTGGTAAAAGAGAGGACAAGATGCTGTGCTCTTTGCTCGGCATGTTTATAAACAGCAACATTTCAGCAGCAGCAAAAATTGCTTGTGGCATCTTCCAGTCTGGGGCTTGCCATATTTAGATGATACTGTATCTATGTTTATTGATGTACATCTTTTCTCACACCCCAGGAATAAAGGAAGAACAGGAAAAAGAATCTAGCGTTCTTACTTGCAAAATTCAGACAGCCACAGAGGACGTGCCATATGCAGCAGTTCTAGAAATGATCCCTCTTGAAGGTCTCCCATTTCCTGAGATAAAGTAGGGATTCCAAACAACTTGCTTGCTTATAAGCTCTCCTGCCACCCCCAAACAACAGTAAGAGCAGCAGCATTTCTAAAAGACATAGCTTAAAGCAGCATGGAGTAGATGCTATATGCTTCAGGGAACCTGCAGTAACATACTCGTACGAGATACACTCAAACAAGGAAAACCAAAGGGCATTGCTATCCAGTGCACAGAGGCTTATGACTCAGTCCCAAAGTACCTCATTGGTGCCTTATCTTGTACTCTGTTTCCTGGAGTGAGATTCAAGGTCCGAAAGCGTAACACCAGGTAAAGCCAATCCAAACTGGGCTATGTTGCTATCAAACCTGCTAATTCCAAGACAACAGTAGTGCTGCTGCAGCCAAGGATTCCTCGGCATACAGACATGTTAAAATGATACTGGCAGCAGGGCCGGCTCTTCCCTCTCACCCTCTGCTGTTACTATAGCTCCTTTTGCTAAATCTGCCTCTGAGTTTAGACAGGAGCTGGATGGTTCATAATCACCCAGCAGCTGCAGCTGAGCAATACTCAGCCTAATTGTGGCACTGGAGCAGCTGAGAGGAGAAAAGCGATGATACATACCCTGCCACAGCCACACACAAACTGCCGTACACACTACCAATAAGATACCAAGATACTTTAATAGGAACAGATTATTTCCTTTAAAGAAAGGCAGTTTTACTTCACTAGAGGAACTTGTCTTTGTATTACAGACCTGTTTGAATCTGAACTGAAGGTGACCTAAGCCATGTTGGGTTCTGAACAATGGAAGATCTTAACTAAAACTTCCTGTAAATATTCACATTATAAAGCCAGTACCACAAACATCACCTTTATAACATGATTGAAAGTTCCTGTGATATAAGAATTTAGCAAAGATGTGATCTCTTCAACTCTACATTACAAAAATGCAAAGCAACTAAAACAGCAAGCCATTACATAAAGCAAGTTAAGTAGCATAATGCAATGATTCTCAGCATTTTCTAAACTCCTATGCCATATTGTCATTTGCTCTTTTTTGAAACAAAACACTCTCATTTTACGACACATCTTCATAAAACTTAAGTAAACAAAAACTTATTTTATGCGGAGAATTTCATTACCTCCTTAATAATATCAAAAGTAAGGCTGAAATTACTGATCTAAAGAATTACTGGTCCAGAAAATTGAAAATGGATAAAAGTCAAGACTTACTACTCTGGTGACATAGTTAATTTTGAGTTTTAACTGTCATGTTACATAATTTTCTCAAAAAAATAGGGTATATTTTATACTTGATGACAGAACAATATCCATTACTTTAATAAACCTTTTGATTACCTTTTTGTCACTTACCATATAGAAGCTAAAGAGGAATTAAAGTTAGTAAAACCTGCTGTCTTCCCTCAAAATATTAACATTAACAATGTTATTTATATGTCAAAATAGTTACATACACTAGCTGTTATATGATAATTATGATATAGTAATACTAATCCTGTTTGCAAAGGACAGCCCAGGCAGTGTTCTAAAGTCAGTCACCAAATATTAAGTTCTTTATCCAAGCACCTTACATAGTACATTAAACACAAGCTTCTTTAAAAAAGAAAAAAAAAGTTTTATGTAAACTAAAACACAGATACACAAAAGCACACAGAACAAATGTATGGCTTAATGATTTATACTAAGGCCAACACCCTTGCAACCACCATCAGGTTAAAAGAACTTTGCCACCACTTCAGAAGCCAGATAGATCCCTATCACAACTTCCTCCCTCCTCCCATCTCTTTATTTTTATAGAAAGCACTTCCTTGCAGGTTTGGTTTTTTTTAAATATAGTTTTATCACCCAAGTCCCTACACACCAGAACTTAGTATTGCTCTTTTAAATGTTTTGATATTAGGCTTTTTAGTATAATGCTAATAGGAACTAATAAATGATGCCTATACTGAACACTAGATTGAGATTAAATATATTTATAAAGAAAAATCACATTAATAAACTATTTACTGTCTAAAAAGGTGCAAAGCTGAACTTTGTATAAAGAAATCTTACACCATGGGTTGGTAATATTTCACTTATAGTGAGTCACTGTTACTCTTTTAAAATATTTTTTCCTTAAACATTACATACCTTGAAGATTTGCAAGGACACTGATTTTGCAGCTTGAGAATTTCCTGAATTAAAAAACTACTCAAACCATGTATTAATAATATACTTCAGCCATAAGACAAATTCCATCTATCCCAGGAAGATTAAGTCAAAGCCGTAATTTCACTTTCGGTTGAACAAAAAGGAGTCAAGTTTGTGGTTTATGAAGTCAGCAAAAACATACTGTAAAATTAAAGCTATTATAACATTATGGTGGTTATAGCAGAGACATATTTTAAGAGCCCTTTTATCTTTTATTCTGGAAACATGGATATGAACTGTTTTGTGTTCAGATTCAGATCAAAGGCAACTTTTTTTTTCTTTCAAATTTAGGACCCTATGAATTGTCAACCAGTATTCAAAATCTCCACTGAGGTTTAGCTAAGGTCCAAAAATTAAAATATAATTAAACTTCCTTTTCTAAATGTCAAACGATGGCATGGGTCCTATATATTAGTAAAACAAATGTATGGCTTAATGAAATACAAATTTTTTATAGATACGAAAATCATATATATGAAATGTATGAAAATCATATTTGAGGTATACAAGATCCTTGGCCTCTAAGACAAGACACTCCTTCATTACCTGTCCATTCAAAATGTTTCCTGTCCACTGTGTCCCAAACACTGCACTAGTTAAAACATTAGATTTACCACATACTTGGCCTTAAATGCAGTCACATGTACACGTTTAGTAATATTTTCCTCAATGTGTAACTTAACTTCAGCAATTTAACAAGATGGTTTAAATATACTGAGAACTACCAAGCTACCTTTGACACTGTAATCCTACAATTATAATACACGAATATACTACAATCATATGCAGCACATGTGAAATCATCAATGTGAAAACACACACCAATGTAACATATATACATAACTGGCGTGGACATAAAGTTGTGATTCCACTAGAGACTTCTCATTTCTCTACCTTAATAATTTATAAATTGTTAGAGTGTTATTCCATGCCTTTTTCAATTAATTACGCAGAAAATAATTCAACCAAATCCGAACCAATCCCACTCACTACAATACAAAATCAAAGTAGTTCCTACATCGGACTTGATTTTCGAAGAGCTTCTTAAAACAACGCTGTCCCATAAAGCAAAGCTGGAAGCAATTATCAAGTATAAAAACACATTTTAAAACAAAATTTTCTGTAATACAAGTGGACAGAGAACCGAACCCATTGGGAGGCAGTGGCATAATACTGTAAAAGTGGATGGTGAATGCATATTTCCCAACCCCCAACACAAAACAAAGGAAAACTTGAACATGTTGTGGTTTTCAATCAAACCAAGTGAAGCGTGAGGCTCACCCACTCGTCCCACACACACACCCCGGTCGCTCTCCCCGCACAGCAGACAACCGCCGCAAGTCAACACACTGACCCCCAATCTATGGGACAGAAAGGGAACGCTGCCCTCGCCTTTTACTTCGGGGAACGAGCCAAAATAAACCTCGTCCCCGCCTCGCCAGGTGGCCCACAAGACCTTACGGGCGCGGGTGGGGTGGGGGGGTGTCCCAACGATCCTAGTACCTTAAGTCGGACTTGGGCGGGACCGGGAAGGACTCGACGGGGCGGAGACCGAGTCAGGGGGCGAGCAGGTAGCGCCGGGAAGAAGACACGCCCGCCCGACAAGCCGGGCCGGGGGATGGGAGAACTTTTTCCCCAACTTCCCGACTCGGAGCCGGCGGGGGCGGGGAGCGGCGGCGCCTCCAGGGGCGGGCGGGCGCCTGGGCCTAGCGCTGCCCCGCCGGGGTCGGCCGCCTCCGCTCGCGGTGTGCCGCGGGGTCCGTACCTGCCCTCGAGTCGCGCTCACATGGGTCGCTGCTGCTGCGGCTCGGGGTGGTGGGGGGCGGAGGCGAGGCCCTCAGGGCCCTCTCCCTCCTTCCACCTCCTCGTCCCGGGAGCCCCGCGCCAGCGACGACTGTACAGCCGGCCCCTAACTCGTTACTTCAGGAGGAGGGAATTCCCGGGCTCCCCCACCCCTCGGCCTCACTCCGCACCTCCCCACCGCTTCGCGCCCGCCCTCACTCGTGGCTCCGCCCCTCCACGCGGGGGCGGGGGCGGGGGCGGGGGCTGCGGCTACCTGCGCGCGCTGCCAGCCGGCTCACCGGAACCAGCGCCGCGCCCACCCGGGCTCGAGAGCCCCCAGCTTTCCTGCGCCGGCGCGCGCCGCCCGGGGCTGCGGACCACCCCTGTCGCGGTCCCCCTAGCTCGCAAGTTCGAGGCACTTATCCCGACCCAACATGGCGGCGGGGTCCGGGGCGGATTCCCGAGGCGGCGTAGGCTGAGGGGGCGTGAAGAGAAGGCTCTACTGCACGCGGAGAGCCGGCCCACAGCGCCCCTCCTCACCCTGCGGACCCTGCAGCCGCCGACCCGGCTGCGGCAGGAGATGAAGCTGGGGGCGCAGATTCCGCCCCCTACGCCTTTATCCTTTCCCTTCCACCGGCTCTCTGTAGTGCGGAGGGCTTTGTGGCTTTGTTTGTTTTTGTGGGGGAGGACAGGGTTGAGTTATTTTGGTTGGCTGCTTCTCAGTACTATGCTTCCTCACCCATTGTCGTTGATAGTAAAACCTCAGCCCAGCTGCATGAGCCAGGGGTGCGTTACTAACACCCTCATCACAAGCCTGATAGCCGTCCAAAAACGCTCGCGTCTGGCCTCCTTCCGAGTCTGTCCCAGCCCAGGAGCTTCCTGTTGACTGTAGGTCGAACCAGCCTTGTCTGTAGAGGGAAGCCGAGTTTTGTTGGCGACTCTCCCAATGATGGTGGCTTTGGCTTATCTTGGGACAGAGTATTTTTACACGACCCTGGCAACATCCCAGGGAGGGACCTGAGACAAGTATTATTCTATTTGACAGCTATGGAAACTGAGGCTGCGACCCTGAAAGTGGCGCAGCCACAACTAGAATCCTGCTGATCTGAACCCAAGCACCGTTCCTATTTGCCTTGTAGCCAGTCGCTGCAGAAGAGAGCAGGTCCAGAGGGGACTGGGATAAAGATGAGTGTTAGTCAAACGGGCTGAATATTGAGGCTTTTCTGCTGAAATCACTTCTGCCCTGTCACACTCTTAGATTAACTTCCTCTGTATTTCCTCTTTGGTGTGGCTATCAACTATTAGTGTGGGACTGTTGGTTTTCTTTGTGGTTTTTAGCGAAATTCAATCATCTTCCACAGATATGAAATAGTACAATCGTGTCAGTATTCTGGTATTCTAGGAACTCAGGAAATGCATATAAGGGTTTAAACAATGTTTTTCTTCAGCTCACCAAATGAACGGAAGGTTGGCATAGGCATTCACGTTAACAGAAAGGTACCCGTGACAGGGAACAGTGCTTTATTTGATTGAGCTACTGAAACTTCATTTGCCATTGACTTTATTGTAGGCATTAAAATTTTCATGTAGATTTGTGTTCAGCTTTTTTTAAACTAGAAAATAAGTTCCTTGGGCTGTTTCTAAACTTCTAAATTAATATTTTTGTTGTTCTAAACTCTCAACCTCAAAAAATCAACTCTCAAATGTTAGTTTACCCAGTTTAAAGGGTAAAGTGGCTTTGAAGATGTTCTGTATGTAGTTTTTAAAGATGGGAGAGGGTGTCAAAATCTGTCATACATGTTATAGGTTGTATTAACTTACTGAGTTTTCTTCTCTCCACCCTCATTTTGATTCTTTTTATTACCTCGTTGTCTGTTTTCTTTTTTGGAATATTCATCATACAATCCCAAGCTTAAGTCTGTAAATAACCTGGAGACTTTTCAATCTTAGACTCAATGGCTCACTTATTTCCAGGAATATTTAAAAGACCATAAAGCAGAGAGTGAGAGCGAGAGCAAGAGAGAGGGAGAGAATCTTTAAAGTCTCACTGAATTTGGTAGAATAGAAATTGCTTTTAAGTAAAAATCTGTTCATTAATGAACCATATAAAAAAAGCACATCCTTTTCCCTCGCACACAGCATAGAGGTTTGGGATTTTATGTGTTAAAGAGTGATAAGGGACCTAAGTCTTGGATCCATGGGAGATTCTTCTGGATGAAAAAGCTAGAGGAAAGCTTGAAACAAACAATGAATGAAATACGTTAAGTCCCTACAAAAGTGAAATCCATCATCATGTATTTAAGTTTATTAATGGTTACAATTTCTTGAAAGTTTAAAAAATTGGGGGCATACTTGCTCTCACCCTGGAACATGTGATTTTGCCAGGAAATTATTGTGTTTGGGATAAACTACCTACTGTCAGTAATCTGCTGCTGCTGCTTCTCTCACTAAGGCTGTGATGATGGTTTTCTCTTCCTGAAAAGCAGAAAGCCTGCAGTCTTACATAGGGTGCATGCACTGGTTTCTGCTCTCTAATAACCATCCCACTGCCCCACCCCACCCCACCCCCAACATGCCTTCCATTGGACTTGTGCTAATGGCTCAAAGCTTGGATCTTTTCACTCCACTCAGTGCCTAACGTTATCTGCACCACCATAGCCTTGCCTCCTCCACCAGGCTAAACTGCTCATAGGCCCACTTAGGAAAAATATGAGAAGAATATGAGGGCCCCTCTAAGCAAAGATTTGGAGGATCAGGCAAAAGGAAAGTATTCATCCTTGACCATTAGGCTCATTGTGCTCAGGTTAGTGGAGAGGTGCAGCAACCCATCAATTTCTGAATTTTCCTGATGCCTTCATTGCTTCAAGGGCTGGTCATTGTGTATTACAGATTTTACTCCCCTCAACCCAGCAAGGACTGTCTAAGACATCTAATTCATTGGATGTATAAGGACACATCCTACAATGAATAGATGTAACAAATGTCAATCTTACATGAACTTGAGCAATTCCTACCCATGTTTTTGCTGTTTTGTTACACTCTCTAGCTTCTAGCTTCTAGCTCCTACATGGCTACCTGGTCTACAATCTTAGAAGTCCACCTGTGCCTGGTGTGCCTCCCTAGCTCCAGGGCTAGTTTTTGGATGTCTAGTTTTTGCTATTGGAATCTACTTTTGGGTCATCTCTTGGTTCACTTCTGACTTCAGTTCTTGCTGATTTCCCCACAATTTGGTCCCATGCCTGTTATATCTAGTAAAGTCCCTGGTTTCAGTTCTTCCTGGTGCCTATTTACCTACCCCTGGGTGGCCTTACCCATAACTTCAAACTTTCATGCTCTCAACTTGGTTCCTCACTCTTCTGGGACAGCAGTTCCTAAGCTGGATGGTACTGGGCATCTTCTTGCATGCCCTTCACCTAGCAGAATATAGCATGCAGTGGACACCTTTTGAGGATGTCTGTTTAACCCAAGTTCTTCTTCTCTGAGAATCGATCCTCGACCAATTGCTCGATTGTAGCCCTATGGTCTGAGTACTGACACGCCCAGGAATTTTGAATTTTGAGGGAGTGACACAAAGGTGACTTGGAGATTATTCATGGTGGCTGTGGTAGAGTTGAAAGGCCAATGGCAGAAAGTGAGTGTCCAGAGTAAGGCAGTCCAGTAGGAGTAGGCAACAACAGTTCCATGTTGATGGTGCCTGCATCTAAGCCTACCATCCCTGTGGCAGAACCCAGACTTTGCCTAGCCTTCCTTGGTTCTTGCCTGAGCCTGCTCCACCAATCTTCCTGTCCATTCTCTGAACTTCGTCCATTAAATTCTATTTCAGATTGAATTGAGTAGAGACTCTGTTGTTTACAATGAGAACCCTACTTAGTCTCTACTACTTACCTGCACTGCTTACAGTAAACGCAGGTGATGTGAAGGCAGCAACTCCTGCCTCGTGCACAGAGTGGGGGTGGGTATGGGATCGGGGGGCGGGGGAGCATTTTTCAGAGAGAGGATGAAACAATGCACAGCAAGAAGCGGTGATACAAGATGGTAGGACCCCAATACTGGAACTCCAGTTGCCTTGAGCCATAGGTAAGACCCTGAACCTAGAACAGAGCTGGCCAATCAGTCCCTCATGCCTTCTCAGGGAAGTCATTGTTTTTAGACCACAGCGTAGCACACTTTCTCCCAGAGCACTAACTTAATCCTTAAAATTCTTAACAATGATTCAGGCAACAGCCATCTAAAATTGGTGTTAGATGTTGAAACCCACTTGGTACCTCAGCCCTATAACCTTGTAGTTTTCACCCAAAACATATATTTGCAATTCCTGTAGCCATTACCAAGTGTTTGGCCTTTACTTTTCTGATATATTAAACTGATATGCGGTCATAATATGTCAGCATCTCTGACATTGAGTTTAAGCACCACTAAAATTGCTACCAGATTGCTACTTCCTGGAAATCTTTACAACTGGGTTATGAAAAGTAGAACATAACTTTGCTTGAAGGCAAAAAGTTAAAGTTAGAATGTTTACCTACATCAAAGGTTTAGAACTGACATCAGATCGTGAAACAAACAGTTGGTATTAAAGAACTTTTTATTAGTAGATATTTTGCAAGCTAACATTGTGGCTGGGGATTAAAGAAATGTGTTTAGAATAAATGTATGCTTTTGAAAACCTGTTTTATTCTCTTTTTTAAAGCTAAACCTTCTTTTTATATTTTCGGTAGTATAGATCCATTATTTTTCACATTTGTGTCTGAACAAATTAAAATCTGACCAGATCTTATTATGTGATGTAAACCATAATGCATTTAATCCTTTAGCAAAGTATATCTATGCTTCTTTGACTTGTATATAAACAGATCTTTTGATTGCTTGAAGTAGCTACCTAATTTTTCTTCTTTATAAGGGAATAGCATATCCAACAGATATCTAACATAAGATCCATGCTTTGACAAAACGTTTTAGGTTGTCTGAATGAATTAATGAGACTGGCAGTATAGATACTACGATTGATAACAACAATGGCTGCCCCTTCTTGAGTCCTCACTATGTCCCAAATGCTTTACCTACATCATTCATCGAATCCTCATAATTACCCTGGGATTGGTGAGATTATCCGCATTTACAGATTGGATTCCTCAGGGCTTGGAGAGGTTAAGTACTGAAAGTCATTGTGATGGCAGAAAAAAAATTATTTTTAAATATTATTTTAGTGGCCATGTAAAATAGCATTTATTTGTCCAAATTCTGGAATAATTGCAATTGATAAATTGTATCATCAGCAATATATAAACAAGAAATGTGGAATTCTACAAATGTATAGAAAATTCTTTATTTTATAATTTATATTCCCTAAGAAAGGGTTGCAGCAAACTTAAAAAGATGCATGAGACTAGACTAAAAAGAATGAATTCAATTCAGAAAAAACAGCAGGTATTAAATATAAAACTTGACATCTATCAAGTCAGTCTTCCAATGATACCACCTTCCCTAAACCATGGTCTTTAAAGAACCAAATATCTGAGAAATAATTATATGTGCAGCATAAATACTTACCTTGCCAAATACAACATATCTAGATTAAGTCAATGTTAAGGTTTATATTTTAACCTGCCATGGCCAGGTAACTGTAATCAAGCCTTCCATGGTAACATTAATCAGTGATTAGATTCATTAAACAGTTAATAATAACCTAACACTAGGTAAGGTTATTTATATTTTTTAAATCAGCTTATTTATTCATTCATAAAACAAAATATCACCTGATTATGTATATTTTAGTTTTTATTGTATTGAAAGGGATATGACTTTATTAACTGGAAAACAAAATTAATGGCAGGACACTTTCTTTGTTTTAAAATACAAGGAATGTAAAATACATTTTCAAAGATTTTATTGGGATTTTATTTTCAGAGAAAAGGAATTCATATCTTACCAAATTAATGTTAGAATATAAATATATAGTTTTTCTTCTGGAAATTTAAATTAGAAACTAATACAATCAATTATTACAGTTTATACTTAATTTTTTTTCTTTTTGTTTTTACTTAAAAAAGCTATCTACTATTTTTTTTAATTATCTTTTAGCTTAATTGTCATTATCATCATTTTCATTTCTTTCATTGGTTAACTAGTCTATAACCATTTCAAGTGATTTGAGTCCTGAGTTCTGGTCATTGATTAGCATGGGCCTATTCCCTTATAAATACTCGAAACCATGTTTACTAAAGAATCAACAACCATGCACTGAAGAATCAAGGTGTATACAATGACTCACACTTTAGAGGATGCTAGTTAAGTAATCCAAATGTGACTAACTTTAAAGAAGAGATTTTCCTTTTGGAGACCTGGTAATTTTGGCATAAAATTTAAAAAAATTGGCACTTATGTTTATTTTATGTAAAATTAATTCCAACAAGTTAAAATAGAGACAAAGCTAGAGACCAAGGAATGGATATTTTGAAAACCATAGACTGGAAATTTTGGTTTATGTTATGGTGACAAACTTTTAAAATTAATTTGAACTCCTGTTCACGAAAATATTTAGGTTCTCCTTAGACATCTTAAGGACCTATTGTCTAGTTGTGGATTTTCTTTGAAAGCCTTGAAATTAAAAAAAAAAAAGTTTTCCTTTTGTAAAAGGCTTCAGAATAAATAACTTCTTTAAGATTTTTTTTCTGGGGCGGACAGGTGACTCAGTTGGTTAGAACGCGTGCTCTCAACCTCAACGTTGCTCCCGGAGTTGAACAACAGCGACTGGACTTGGAGCTGAGCTGTGCCCTCCACAACTAAGATTGAAAGGACAACAATTTGACTTGGAGCTGATGGGTCCTGGGAAAAACACACTGTTACCCAATAAAGTCCTGTTTCCCTTCCCCAATAAAATATTTGAAATTATATATATATATATATATGTTTTCTTTTATTTTTTTTCTAAAGTCTCACAGTCTCTGTGAAAATTACTAGTCTCATTTCCATGGAGATGATGAGCTACACATCCAAAGAACAAAAGAACAAAGTTTTCCTGAGTCTGTTTAGAGTACATAAGATCTGTTCCTAAGTGTTTGCCATGTACCCTCAAGAATCTGGTAGATACTTAAAAAAACAAAGTATACAGAAATTTGTAAAAAATCTTGAGATGGTTAACAGCACAAAGTTATGCAAAGTACTAGCAAGTGTTTGATAATTGATTATTTAGACATATAAACACTTAGTACACTTTACTTAAGATAAACAGATTGAAAATCCATGTAAAACTATGACAGTGGAGAGATCTTTGGATTGGGAGTAAATATTAACTCTGACCCTACTGCTAGTGGGTATGGGGTTTCTTTTTGGGGTGATGAAAGTATTCTGGAATTAGATAGCGGTGATGGTTGCGCCACTTTGTGAGTATACTAAAAACCACTGAATTGTACACTTTGAAGGGTGAATTTTATGGTATGTAAACTATATCACGATTAAAAGAAAATTCTGGTCCCACGATTTTATTCCCTTATGTAGCTATGTAATCTTTTTCTTTCCAGCTTCATTGAGATATAATTGACATATAAAATTGTGTAAGTTAAAGCTGATGATTTGATACATGTATATATTGTGAAATGATTACCACAATAGGGTTAGTTAGCATATCCATCACCTCACATAATTACAATTATTTTGTGTGTGATGAGAACATTTAAGATCTACTCTCTTAGCAATTTTCAAGTATATAATACAACATCATAAACTACGCTTAATATTAGATCCTCAGAACATATGTATTCATCTTATGATTGGAACTTAATACCTTTTGACCAGCATCTCATTTGTCCTACCTTCCAGCCCCTGGCAATCACCATTCTATTCTCTATTTCTATGAGTTGGACTTCTTTTTTTAGATTCCACATATAAGTGACATCATACAGTATTTGTCTTTCTCTGCCTGACTTATTTCACTTAGTATAATACCCTCATGGTCCATCCATGTTGTGGCAAATAGCAAGATTTCAGTCCTTTTTGTGGAGGTACAATATTCCATTGTATATATACACCACATTTACAAAAAATGTTTTTATTAGTTTCAGGTGTACAAAGCAATGTAATAGTTAGACATTTAAACCCCTCATAAAGTGATAACGCCCTCCAAGTTACTACCCCTCTGACATCTTATATAGCTGTTACTATACCATTGATTATCTTCCCTATGTTGTAATCCACATCCCGTGACTATATATACCTATATATTTAATTATAGTTGACATTCAATATTATTATACTTCAGCTTCAGGTGTATAGCGCATTGGTTGGGCATCTACACAGTCTATGTAGTGATCCCCCTGATAAATCCCATGCCCATCTGGTATCTTACAAGACCTTTACAACATTGTTGATTATATTCCCCATATTGTATTAACTACAAATTTGTAATTCTTAATGCCTTCACCTTTTTCACCCTGACCCCAAGCCCATTCCCATCTATCACCCTGATAGATCTAGTACCTATCTGGCACCATACCTAGTTATTACAATATTGTTGACTATATTTCTTATGCTATACCCTACATCCCCATGACTGCTGTGTAACAACCAATTTATACTTCATAATCCCTTCCCCTTTCACCCATCCTTAACGCCCCTCCCATCTTAAAGAAGTTCCTTCTAATATTTGTTTGGTGGTGATGAACTCCTTCAGCTTTTTCTTGTCTGGGAAGCTCCTTATCTCTCCTTCAATTCTAAATGACAGCCTTGCTGGGTAGAGCAATATTGGTTATATGTCATTGCTTTTCATCACTTGGAATATTTCCTGCCACCCCCTTCTTGCCTGCAAAGTTTCTGCTGAGAAATCAGCTGCCAGTCTTATGGAGGCTCCCTTGAAGGTAACTAACTGCTTTTTTCTTGCTGCTTTTAAGTTTCTCTTTATTTTTAACCTTTGGCATTTTCATTATGATGTGTCTTGGTGCTGGCCTCTTTGGGTTTATCTTGTTTTGGGACTCTCTGTGCTTTCTGAACTTGTATGTCTATTTCCTTCACTAGGTTAGGGAAGTTTTCTGTCATTATTTCTTCAAATAGGTTTTCAATTCCTTGCTCTCTCTCTTCTCCTTCTGGTACCCCTCTAATGCAAATGTTGTTACACTTGATATTGTCCCTGAAGCCCCTTAAACTCTCCTCAATTTTTGGATTCTTTTTCCTTTTTGCTGTTTTGGTTGGGTGTTTTCTGCTACCTTTTCTTCTACATCACTGGTTTGATCCTCTGCTTCATCTAATTTGTTGATTCCCTGTAATACATTCTTAATTTTTGTTATTGTGTCCTTTATTTCTGACTGTTTTTTTTTTTTTTTCATGGTTTCCATCTCCATTTTTATGCTTCCTGTCTCTCTGTTGAAGTTCTCCCTGAGATCATTGAGCATTCTTATAACCAGTGTTTGGAACTTGCATCTGATAGATTGCTTATCTCCATTTCACTTAGTTCTTTTTCTGGAGGTTTGTTCTGTTCTTTTACTTGGGACAGGTTTCTTTGTCTCCCCATTTTGGCTGCCTCCCTGTGTTTGTTTCTATGTATTACGTAGGGGTGCTATGTCTTCCAGTCTTAGTAGAGTAGCCTTATGTAGTAGGTGTGCTGTGAAGCTCAGTGGCACAGTCTTCCTGGTCACCTGAACCATGCACTTCAAGTGTGTCCCTTGTGTGTGTTGTGTGTGCCCTCCTCTTGTAGTTGAGCCTTGGTTGATAATTATACATCACTGTGAGGGACTCACCCTTGGGCTCACTTGTTGTGAGGACTGGCCTCAACTACAGTGGAAGAGCTGTTGTGCAGGGGCTGATCCTACAGAGCAGGAACTGCCTCAGCAGGACTCTGGTGTCTGCCCAATCCGCCCCGTGGGTGTATTGTACTTGGAGGTGGCTAGGTGATGCTCCAGCTCATTTTGAAGCTGGCCACTGGGGGCACCAGCCCCAGGACCTCCTTGGAGGGGATCTGCTGTAGGTCAAGTTCAGCCACAGCCTGTGCCCCACCTGGGACCACCCAGCAGTAGCCACAAAGAAATCCGCAGATGACTGTTGCCCATGCTGTGCTTGGAAGCACCTTGAGAGGCCAAACCGCAAACCAAGGCCGGCTGCCACTAGTGTTGGCTTAGGGCTGCTCAGTCAGACGTAGAGGACATGTTCAAGCCAGAATGCTGCTTGTCTGGGTTCTGTGAACTTTTGAGAGACCCTAAGAAAGTGCAGCTTGAGCCAAGGCAAGTGGTCTGCATGAAAAAGCCACTGAAAGTGGCCTGGGTGTGCCCAAAAGTTGGGCGGGGCCGGTCTCCAATCGCCAGGGCGTACCAACAGTGGAGACTCAAATATGGCAGCTGCCTGCATCCGCATGCCAGGAAGGGGGAGGGCTCAACAAAGAAACAATGGCCTTCACCAGCTACCCCGTCCAGGAGAAAGCCCCCTCTCCATGGCCTGTCCCAAGCCAGACAACTCAATTCCCCACTGTTTGTCCCTGCGCCTTGCCAGCTGCTGCCCCAGTGCAGAGCTCAGAGCAAGTGATTCCATTGGTGGAGAAGTCTGTGCACAGTCCCTTTAAGAGGAGCGCCTGAGTGTAGCCATATTCAGTCTCACTCAGTCACAATCTTTGCTGGTTTTCACAACCGGGAATTATGGGAACTTCTCTCCCCAGCACTGGAACCCTGGACTGGGGCTGGGATCTCTTGCTTCTCTGGGGTTGGGGGGACCCCCACAGCTGAAATAGCCCTCCTGATCTTTAATGGTCACATGTGGGTGTGAGACCAGCCCATTCTGCATCTCTGACCTTCCTACCAGTCTGGAGGTGGCTTCTCCTGTGCATCCTTAGTTGAAAGGCTTCAATTCAGCTTGATTTTAGGCCATTCTCGATAATGGTGTTTTGTAGATTAGTTGTAATTTTGATGTGGTGGTGAGAGATAGTAAGCACAGTGTTTACCTATGGCACCATCTTGGTTGTCCACATTTCCTTTATCCATTCATCTGTCAATGGACACTTGGGTTGTTTCCATGTTTTGGCTGTTGGGAATAACAATGTAATGAATATAAAGGTACAGATAACTCTTTGAGAGAATAATTTCATTTCCTTCCAATGTATACCCAGTGGGATTGCTGGATTATATGGTAGCCCTATTTTTAATTTTCTGGGGAACCTCTATACTGCTTTCCATAATGACTGTACCAATTTTACATTCCCACTAACAGTGCACAAGAATTCCCTTTTCTCCACATCCTTGCCAACATTTATCTCCTGTCTTCTTGATGATAGCCATTCTAATAGGTGTGAGGTACTATGTCATTGTGGTTTCGATTTTCTTTCCCGTGATGATTAGTGATATTGAGCATCTTTTCAGGTATCTGTTGGTCATCTGTATGTCTTCTTTGGAAACATGTCTAATCTTTTCCTTGGCCCATTTTTAGTCAAATTTTTATTATTATTATTTTGCTATTGAGTTGTTTGAGATCTTTATATATTTTGGATATTAACTTATATGATATACAGTTTGCAAATATTTTCTCTTATTCCATAGGCTGTCTCTTCGTTTGATTAATTGTTTCTATTGCTGTGCAGAAACTTTTTAGTTTGATTTAGTCCCACTTGTTTATTTTTACTTTTGTTGCCTTTGCTTTGGTGTCATATTCAGATATGATTGCAAATGTCAAGGAGCTTTTTCTAGGAGTTTTATGCTTTCAGGTCTAATATTTAAGTCTTTATTCCACTTCAAGTTATCTTTTGCAAGTGGTATAAGATAGGAGTCCAATTTCATTCTTTTGCATGTGAATATCCAGTTTTCTCAAGAGTATTTATTTAAAAAATTGTCTTCTCTTTATTGAATATTCTTGGCTCAAATATTAGTTGACTGTATATGCATGAGTTTATTTTTGGGCTATTTATTCTATTCCATTGGTCTGTGTGTCTGTTTTTATGCCAGTACCATACTGTTTTGATCACTATAATTTTGTGGTATAGTTTGAAATAAAGAAGTATAATACCTCCAGCTTTGTTCTTTTTTCTCAAGATTGTTTTGGCTATGTGGTTCCATACAAATTTTACAACTGTTTTTTCTATTTCTGTGAAAAATGCCATTGAAATGTTGATAGTGATTTCATTGACTCTACAGAGGGCATTGTAGTTGATACTGTGGACGCTGTAATTATATTAATTCTTCTGATCTATGAACATAAAATATTTTTCCATTTATTTGTATCTTCTTTAATTTCTTTCATCAATGCCTTATAGTTTTCAGTGTACAGATGTTTCATCTCCTTGGTTAAATTTATTCCTAAATATTTAATTGTTTATTTATGCTTTTTAAATGGGATTGTTTTCTTTATTTCTCTTTCAGATATTTTGTTCTTAGTATGTAGAAATGCAACTAATGTCTATGTTGATTATTTTTTTAAATCCTGCAACTTAACGGAATTCATTTATTATTTCTAACAGTTTTTTGGTGGTGTCTTTAGGGTTTTCTATGTATAAGATCATGTCATCTACAAAGGAAGACAATTTTACTTCTTCCTTTCTGATTTGGATGGCTTTTATTTCATTTTCTTGCCAAATTGCTCTGACTAGGACTTTTAGTACTGTGCTGAATATGAGTTGTGAGTAGGCACTCTTGTCTTGTCCTTGATTTTAAAGGAAAAGCTTTCAGCTCTTCACAATTAAGTATGATGTTAGCTGTGGGTAGGTCATACATAGCCTTTATTATTCCTTCTATACTTAATTTGTTGAGCACTTTTATCATTTAAGAGTGTTGAACTTTGTCAAGTGCTTCTCTGCACTCATGGAGAGGATTGTATAATTTTACCCTTCATTCTATTAATGTGGTACACCACATTTTCTAGCAATGTAATTTTAAGTAAGTTTCCCATTTCTTAGATGTTAGTTTTCTCTACTGTAAAGTGATTTTGTTATATCAATGTTTTTTAAACTGTGGATTGCAATTCCTTACGGTGTGGCAAAATCAATTTAGTGAATGGCAACCATCATCTTTTTAAAAAATGAAACAAAGAAATATTAGAGTGTATTGCATATAATAAGTATTATTTTGCCAAACTCTTGTTTCCCTTATATATGTGTACATCTGAGTCATGATGTAAAATATATTTTTTTCATTGTGTGCTACAATAAAAAGTTTGAAACCCTACGGTATTACCTGATTTGTAATGTTCCTTCTTTTATAAAATTCTGTCAGTTTACACTATTTAATTTGGTAGTAGCAAAATCTCCATTTGATCTTGTAATAGTTGCAGGTAACATTCTTTGAACACTTACGTTTGTCAGAGGCTGTTCTGAATTCTTTATATATTGACTTATTCCATAAACTATGAAGCAGTACAACTATGTCAGTCCTTCTCATTTTATAGGCAAAGAAAATAAGGAAAAGAGAGGTTAATAACTGAGACAAAAACATAAAGCTAGAAGTGGTAGAGCTGGAAATTGAACATAAATAGTTTAATTTTAGAGCCATCACTCTTTACCACTATTTTATTCTCTGGAATTCTGCCAATAAAATTTTTAAAGTTTTAAACCAACCTACAATCTCATAGCCCTTCTTCACTTAATGATGTTATAAAATCATGTATTTGGTGGTGACAATTAGTTAAAAAAAAAAAAAAAGAATTATCTTGTTATGAAATAAACCATATTTGAGAAAGGATTAAAAGGGGTAGGTGAGGGAAAGTAAAGCATATCAGTTTAGATCATCAGCTCTCTTCCCAGTGCCCTCTGTAGTCTCAAGGTTTTGGCTGAGTGGCAGAAACTTTTAATTTAAAAAGAAAAGAAAGAGATCTCTCTGCAATAAAGAATCTTCCCTTAAGAAAAAATAAAACTCCTATAATTCCTTTGCTCCATTCTATTAATGTAAAGATTTCTTCAACTTTAGTTCACTTGAATTTGGCCACAGAAATGTCTAGTGTTTGTCCTCAGATCATAATTGTTCTAATTAGCTTCCAAGGAAGACAAATAATAATAATATACACGAGAGATGAGAAACAATTTAGATGAATGGCTAAAGTCAATGCAATTAAAAATAAACAACAACAAAAAAATGCCCAAATCTCTGCCTCTCTATCTTTTTTTCTTTTTCTTTTTGATGATAGCTGTATTCTGTGGCACATACACTAATTCAACAAGCAGAAAAATTATTTTGACATGGTCCCTGCTTCTCAAGGAGCTTCTAATCTCTTGGCAGTAAAAATTCTGAGCTATAATTTGTTGAGTGCTTGTTCTTTACCAGGCACTTGCCCTGGTTTATATGCTATAATAATGAATTTAAATTAGTCTTCACCACAATCTGTGAGGTTATCCACTCCTCCACCCTCACCCTACCCTTTTTTTTTTTTTTAATCTGAGTACACTGAAACTCAGTTAAAATAATTTGGTATCGAGAAATCCAGTTTGAGATAAGCCCCAGTTTCTCTGAGCCAAGCCTGGAAGTTTTTCCCACTGCATGGCTCTGAAGTGTTGCTTTGTCCCCAAATGCACCCCATACGCAGGAAACATGTACTTAGCATGTTTTCTAGTGTTGTAATTATTTGAAATAAATGGAATATATCTACCCAGGTATTTCCATTCTTTAACTTCCATCTGTCCTGGAATCTATATTTTACTATTACAGAACATTTAGAAGATTTAGTTTAACCACAAGGACTTTTGTTCTTTTCCTTTGATTCAGCTCAAATCTTGAGTATTTCCTTTACATTTAACAGTCACGTATAAATGTTTCACATTTCCTTTTGAATGCTTCACTATGAATTGTTAAATTTAAATCCTGCTGGTAATGCCTAATGGGTCAAGAACAATGTAGCAATTTAGATAGAATTTTGCAAATTCATCGTGGAATTTAAAAAGGAATAGAGACCCCTGGTTGAGTGAGGTTTTTTTTTTCCCTAAAACTATAATCCTATCCTTGAAACAGTGCTTGAGATAATGATCTCCACAAAGAATGTAAATGATGTCAAGATAAAAGCATTTGTAGAAAGCATAAAACGAGAGATGAACTTCTAATCTATAAAACCTATCTTGGAAAAATCAGATGATAAACTTCTTAAAGGCATAGGAAGAACACATTTAATAGATTTTAGCCAAGTAGGAATTAATGAGGAACCAGTGTGAAGAACTTACTAATGTGGGGGATAGTGGGCTGTACCCCCTGCAACTAGCAACGGTAACTGGACCTGGAGCTGAGCTGCGCCCTCCACAGCTGAGACTGAAAGGACAACAACTTGACTAGGAAAAAAGTCCTGGAAGGGGCCGGCCCGGTGGCTCAGGCGAGCTCCGTGCTCCTAACTTCAAAGACTGCTGGTTCGATTCCCACATGGGCCAGTGGGCTCTCAACCACAAGGTTGCCAGTTCAATTCCTCGAGTCCCACAAAGGATGGTGGGCAGCGCCCCCTGCAACTAAGATTGAACACGGCACCTTGAGCTGAGCAGCCGCTGAGCTCCCAGATGGCTCAGTTGGTTGGAGTGCATCCTCTCAGCCACAAGGTTACTGGTTCGACTCTCGCAAGGGATGGTGGTCTGTTCCCTCTGCAACTAGCAACGGGCAACTGGACCTGGATTGAAACGACAACAACTTGACTTGGAAAAAAAAAAGTCCTGGAAGAACACACTGTTCCCCAATAAAGTCCTGTTAAAACAAAAAAAGAGAGAATCCTAACCTGAAAAGGACAATTAAAAAAAAAAAAAAAAGAACTTACTAATGTGATTAGCTACATACAAGCTTTCCGACCATTTTCTAAGGCAGGTACCATTTATTTCACAATTACTCAGTTCCAGGCAAATTACTAGTTTAATCCTTCACAACAATCCTATAAATTTAGGTATAAATGATGTTAAAATCTCCTGAGTCAGAAATATTCTTTTGTGATGAATATCTTTTTCAATTTATACCAAATAAAAAGATAGAGAATAAAATTCTAATTTATGAATTTTTAAAACGAGGAAATGATGACCTGGCAAGGCTAATGTGTCCAAGTTTATGCAGTTATAACAGGCGGCATCACAATTTTTACCTGATTCTGATTCATAATCACTTTCCTCCTCTGCCTCCATAAATTAAAAAGGTACTCTGAGCCCTGTCCTTTTTCTTAGAGAGCTCAGTTCTTTAACCATATATCAACAAGTTTCAACTGCAAATTGTATATGGCTTAGGCATTTTTCAAAAGTTAAAATTTAATTATTGATTATAGATTACAATCCTTACTGTTGATGTAAGAAACATCCAAAAATGTAGAGAATTTTTATGAGTTTATTTGAGCCAAACTGATGACAATTGCCAGGAAACAAAATCTCAATAAATTGAGAAAATGCTCTGGAGAATGGCAGTTTTGCAGCTTATTTTATATATTAGAATAAAAGGAGGAGAAGTTAGGAGGGTTGCATGAAATCCATCAGTGGTAGAGTAAGGTTGGAAAAAGCAAAGTGGGAAAATCTCTGGGATTGGATAAAAAGTAAAATGGAGAGACATATACTTTTTTTACATTGGTGGGTATAGGGTAGTTAATAATTAACATTTACAGCACATAGAAATGGTATGTGGGGAATAAGATAATAATGAGTTCTGTGGTTTCCTGTTCTGTGCAGGCAATTGTGCCCTGAAGGGTCTAGAACAGGAGATTACTCTGAGATTTCAAAGGTAGGTTATCTTAGATGCAAAAAGACAGTAGACAGGCTCACTTAAAGCAAAGACTGACCTTTGTCATGGAAGCTATAGGCCTAAGACAAGACTCGCTTTTCATTAGGAATATTTATGTTCAGACTATCCTATGTGGTTACTTTGAATCTCTGAGTTTGTAAGACCCACCATGCAGGCTTCCTTAGAGCTTGTCAGGTTTAGTATGTGGCCCCTTTTTCACCCACATTACATGATGCAGTACTTTTGGATACTTGTCATGAACAGAAAATATTTAATCTCAGTAATAGATATTGATTAATTTCCTTATAATGACATTATAAACAAATAATGTCAACCTCTCTCTCATAATGACATTATAAATGAATTATTATATTTGTAACTTGTTTTATTTCACCATTCAGAAACCGAGAATATTTTACACGGAGTTTCCATTATCAAGTATTTTCTTTATTGTGTAGCTTATGAAAATCAGAACATTGAAACCTAGGAAAGAATGAAGAAACAGAATGTAGTCTCTATAGCTGAGCTACAAAATTACTTAAATTAGAATGGGCTGAAACATGAGGAATAGATTATATTTTACATTAGCCTGAATACTTAAACTTTTGAACTTTTCAGTTGTGCATCATTGCCTGGAGATATTTATAAATTCTACAGATAACCCTCTGAAGACTTAGGAAAGAATGTTCACATATGCAGAGCTCCTGACATCTGGAATATCACCATCTCAGACCAATCCAGAAGCTAAGAATGCAGAATTGATTCTTCTCAAGAATGTACTTTTTACTACAAGAACGATCAACTTTTCTCTTTTCTTAAGAACACTCTGGGTATTTCCTGGCAGTGTTGGCATATTTCAAATCTTAAGACCCTCGAATAAATGTTTGTCATTTAATTCTAGGGAAGCCTCCTGATTCATTTATGCTTGGTCACAAAATGAAGTGATTTCCCAGTTTCTCCTCTGAGCCAACCGTAGAAAATTATATTGTTTCTCAAGAAATGCTTACTGTACTGAGTGAAACAAAGAAATCTAAGAATATATCCTACTTTTAGAAGCTTAAGAACTAGAATATTATATACAAGGATAAATAACAGCTCATATTTGGTACATGCTAATAAAAAGCATAGAACATAAAATCTTTGGGAATTTAGATTAGAGGGAGATCTTAGTAGGCTGAGGCAGTTGAAAAGAGCTTTGAAAATGTAGTGGGACACAATTGGGAAAGACAAATTCATAAAGAGATTCTCAAAGGGAAGGTCATGGCTTAGGCTGAGTTTCAGAGCCCAAAATATCCCTGAAGATCGAATGCTAAATGATGCTAGAAGTAGAGGGTTTGTGCTGGGGTAGAGTAGGAAATAAAGATGCCTGGTAATCCAACATTTACAACTCTTGAGAATGTGAATTTTTCTATCAAATGCCTCCAGCTGTCACTCTACTGAACTTTTAAGGGTGGGAACTTTATCTTATCTACCCTGATATTTTTCAGTGCTTCACACAGTACTTTCAGAGCCTGGCACAGCAAAGGCATTCTGTAAGTATTTGTTGAATGACTTCATGAATGAATGAATGAGTCTTAGACGGATTAAGTGAATTACTCAAGATCAAACAACTAGTAAGTGGTATATGACTGGAACGAACCATTTGTTTTTACCCTATTCAGATGAACATATATATATATATGAAAGAGAACTATAAAATATTACAGAATCATTATTTCTCCATTCTCCTTAGCCTTTGGAAAATTTCTTGGGTGGACCTTAAGAAGCTTGTATTAGTCAGGGTTCTCCAGAGAAACAGAATCAATAGGGTGTGTGTGTGTGTGTATGTGTGTGGAGAGAGAGAGAGAGAGAGAGAGAGAGAGAGAGAGAGAGAGATCGATTATAAGGAATTGGCTCATGCAACTATGGAGGCTGACAAGTCCCAAGATCTGCAGGGTGAGTCAGCAAACTAGAGACTCAGAAGCACCAATGATGTAGTTCTAGTCTGAGTCTGAAGGCCTGAGAAGCAGGAAGAGCTGATGTTTCAGTTCTAGCTCAAAGACAGAAGAAAGCCAATGTCCCAGTTTGAAGGCAGTCCGGCAGGAGGAATTCTCCCTCACTTGGGGAAGGGTCAGCTTCTGTGTTCTATTCAGGCCATCAACTGATTGGATGAGGCCCAGCCACATTAGGGAGGGCAATCTGCTTTACTCAGTCTACTCATTTAAATGTTAATCTTATTCAGAAACACCCTCACAGACTCACCCATAATAATGTTTGACTAAATGTTTTGGTATCCCATGACCTAGGCGGGTTGACACATAAAATTAACCATCACAAAGCTTTACCATTAACAAGTAATGTGACCAAATCTATTCCTTTAAGACATCATACTGTATAGGTTCTAAATGTGTATTTACACAAGTGCCTTTTGTTGAGGTTGTGCAGCATAGTGATGAACAACACCTCTGCTCGGGTTCAAATTCCAATTATCAGATATGTGAACCTGACAAGTTATTCCTTTTAGTGTCAGTTTCTTTATCTATGAATTGGGAATAATAATTTGCTACTATTTGTAAAAAATAATATAAACGGAGCCACTTTAAAATGGAGGCAGAACTGCCATCCCAGAAGAACTGCCTTACACATCTTATGCCTCAAATCTTTGGAATGTCAAAATGGGGCCAAATAACCTTTTGGATTGGGCCTAAAGCAACATTGTGTCACAAAGAACTGTTTGTAAGGTTCACAAGAAAGCAGATATTATGACTACTGGACTGATGACTACAGGACTGAAAATTAAAAACATTGTTTAGAATTAGCATCACTATGTAACTTTATCTACACCAATAGAAATGCCTTCCTTCTATTGATGTAATTGTTCCCCTTCCCTTTCGCATAAATAGCCCTTGCCTTTGTCTCTTAATTAGAACACAATTTGGGTTTCTACCTGAATCAGTGCTTCCTGAATAGCTAGCCTTTTCTTTTTTTTAATTAAATAAATGCCTGTTGCCTCTCAGTTGAGGTAATTTTAGGTTATCATATTTCATAAGAAATATTAATAAAAATGTAATGAATGTGGCATATGCCTATTTCTTTGATTCTATCACATACTCATTTAAAATATCAAGTTATGTTTTTAACTTTAAACACTCAAGTAAAATAATACTACTCTTCCATGGCAGGTATCTTTCGTTTTATTTATATTTCTACCTTTTAATTCCTAGTATAATGCTTGATACATAGTAAGCACATGATACAAAATGTAAGAATACTTAATATTGCTGTGTCAGAAAAAAATTAATTTAGGGTATTTGAATCTTGTAACTCTAAAAATATACAAATTTTGGGAATAACTCCTTTTTTCTTATGCACAAAAACTTGATTTGAAATGAAACATTTACAGGAGTTATAAAAGCAGAGGCAGATCTTTTTATTTACTTACTATCTGTTAATTATGTTGCTATGTAATCCTGTAAGTCTAAAACAAGTTCTATAACTAATATAATATTGTATGTCAACTGTAATTGAAAAATAAAAAATTATTTTAAAAAATGAAAGTTTCCATAAACAACTAAAGATGACATGAACTTTTAGTTGATTCGATCAATAAAGTATGTAATTTGTTTGCATCACAACATCTTTAAATCTCAGTGGTATAAATATAATGATAATGCCCTACATTGACTACTTTATACTTTTCAAATTATTTGAATACACTGTCACATTTGGTTCTTATAGCAATCTATCCCCATTTTACAGGTGAGGTAACTGAGGAATGAGAGATTTAAAGTAGTATGCCAAACACAAGCATCAAATTAGTAACTGAGCTAGAAACTTTGAACTTAGTATGCTTTCTAATACACAAAATCTCACTAGACGAAATTCCAAAATCCAAAGTATAAATATTAGCAAGGTCTTCAATTAATAAGTGATTGTCCTTCAATATACCTGATTATTAGGCAGTATTTATCCCATGTTAAAGTCTCCAAGTTTTACATTAATAGGAATGCAAAATGGACCTTGTATAAATCACATCAATACTAGGAGATTATAATCACAGTAACTAATTTTATACTCTTCAGTTTGAATAATATCGTATACATTAGATGATAGCTTTTCTCATATTAAAGTTCGAATCTTGGATTTGACACAGCTGTCTTTTTCTATGTTACTATAACAAATTCCCCCTGTTGATATGATACTCTTTACCTTATTGTCTTAAACTCACTCAAAAAGGTTTTTTTTCTTTTTCTTTCTTTCTTTTTTTAGTAGGAGTGTGGTATGTAGTAGAAATAAGAACAGTTTTTGTAAATTGGTGTAGGATCCATATCCTTAACACCAATTTAAGGTTCAAATCTTCTTTTTTAAAGATTTTTTTTTTTAATTGGGAAAGGGGAACAGGACTTTATTGGGGAACAGTGTGTACTTCCAGGACTTTTTTCCAAGTCAACTTGTTGTCCTTTCAATCTTAGTTGTGGAGGGTGCAGCTCAGCTCCAGGTCCAGTTGCCGTTGCTAGTTGCAGGGGGCACAGCCCACCATCCCTTGCGGGAGTCGAACCGGCAACCTTGTGGTTGAGAGTCTGTGCTCCAACCAACAACTGAGCCATCCGGGAGGCAGCTCAGCTCAAGGTGCCATGTTCTATCTTAGTTGCAGGGGGCGGAGCCCACCATCCTGTGCGGGACGCAAGGAATTGAACTGGCAACCTTGTGGCTGAGAGCCCACTGGCCCATGTGGGAATTGAACCGGCAGCCTTCGGAGTTAGGAGCATGGAGCTCTAACCGCCTGAGCCACCGGGCGGGCCCTCAAACCTTTTTATATTGATGTTACAATCTTGACAAGATGAGGAAAGGATTAGAATTACCCAAGTTTGCCACTCTGATGTTAGTTATTTGGTATCATTGAATAATTTTCTCCTGCTATTTCATCCCCTCAGTCTTGAAAGAAGAGTAAATTCCAGTTGGTTTCCCAAAGCCCCAACTTAAATGGCTTCCTGGTAATTTTGAGTGTAAGGAGCATGTCTGTCACTTCTTTTACACCCCCTCTTACAGTACCCAGAACAATGCCATGCTTGGAGAAAAGCTGCTTAATATGTTCTAGAGCAAGGAATATATACATGAAGTTGGCTTCGAAGAGAACTGGGAAAGTCTGGGATAGAGGAATGGGAATACTCTCTTAGCTCGAAGTACAGATGAATAGGTACTTCAACACTGGGACATCAATAACAATGTTGTGTAGCAACTGGCAGAGAAGAAGCAGGATATGAGTGGGAAAACACAGTAGAGGCAGGCACAGAGGCAGTACAAAGGAAATGAAGGCAAATTCTGACCATGAGACAAGGGCGAGTTAGGGAAGGGAATGATGTCATCAGAACAACAATAGAGGAAGACAGTTTTGGCAGCAGGTTTTGAATAGTCTTTGAAGAAAAAAATTAGAGAGAGGGGAAAAAGGAAACGGGAAAGGGAAGTCTGCTCAGAACTCAGAGTGACATTTGGAGTGGGTGGGGAGCTTCCTGTCACAGCTTGATGTTTGGAACATCTGGTCACCTTTTATAATGAGACCTTCGAAACTTCAACTTTCTCAAGTGATCAGGTTACAATAGGTTTGGATTCCATGGCTTAACAGTAATTGCTAGTAAACAGGCAGGCATATCTGAAGGAAGAAAAAAAGTACAAATGGGAAACAAACTCTTACATTGAGAATACTCCGACTAGTTTTCCGATGTAACTATTCATATTTGTAAATGTATACAAATGCTTCACGTGTTTCTTGAATTTATTCGTTTTGTATTAAAATCAAAGTTGTACTTTCTTTGAATTCAGTGATCTCAAGTGGTGAAATGGAGCTAAGAGATTTACAGAGATTCCATACCTTGTTTCATTTACAAAGCTGGCTAAGTTTTCCACAACACAATTGTGCCCTCTAGCGTGCTTAGTATTTAATGAAGGCTATTTTAGAGTTAAAAAGTGGTCTTCGGTGGAACTGACTCTCCCAATGAATAGGGAAACTAATAATGCTTCCTACTTTATCACCTGTAGGCTACCCACTATATTAGTATAAGTGTTGCTGTGTTATAGTAACCAATAAACCCCCAAATCTCAGTGGCTTAAAAAACAAAAGTTTATTTTTCAGAAGGTCCTGTGCAGGCTGGCTGGGTCTGTCTGTAAGCAGCAACTTGGGGATCCAGACTTCCTGAATTTTGTGATCTTTATCACCTACTCACCTGCCAAAGTCACCAGGACAGAGAAATAAAGAGATGGAGAAGGCACATTGGCTTTTAACTGCTTCAGCCCAGAAGTGACACATATCACCCTGTTACTTTCTACTGGCCAGAACTAGTCACATGGCCCCAACCCAGTAGCAAGGGAGCCTGGAGGATGTGTAGAAGCACAGGGATGTTCTGGGGATGCTAACTGCCTCTGCCAATGCTTCTACAAGAGCAAGTGGGAATGAATATATTGGACATGATAGCTTTAATATTTTTGATTTAAAGTTTTCCAGTAGGAGGTTATTCAATCAAAAAGAGAATACAGTAGCAATTTTTTTTCCCTTCTTCCACCTCCCCCCCCCCCCCCCCCGCCCCACTCCAGTTCAAGCCGCTGTTTCTCAGTCTAGTTGTGTAGGACACAGCTCCCTGGTCCATGCTGGTGGTATTATGAGCCTTGCGCTCCCCCAGGCTTGAGGCAGTTGGTCACCAGTCATGGGTCATTCGCTCACAGCAGCTCATGGCAGCTCTCGCTGGCTGCCAGCCACTCACGCTGGCGACCAGCTGCTCCTGGCAGTACACGGTAGCCCACCGCAGCACACAGCAGCCCACGACAGCTCACACCAACTTTTAGCTGCTCAGGACAGCCAGCTCCAGGGAGAACTGTTGTTCACAGTCTTAGCTATAGAGGGAGCAGCTCACTGGCCTATGTGGGAATAGAACCGGCAACCTTGGTGTTAGGAGCATGGCGCTCCAACCACCTGAGCCACCGGGCCGGCCCACAGTAGCAATTTTAATATTCACAATTCTTCATTCTTTGGTATGACATTCAAAATTAAATAGCCCATTTGTATAATGGCAGAAATGTGGGGACAGATATTTATATTAGAATTTCTACTCTGATTGACTTGTATAAAATGAAGTGCCATTTATTTCTCTATTCTTTAAAAGAACTATCCTCTTCCTCCTGTGTGTGTTCCTTAGATGTAACTTTTAATTTAATTTTTAATTATTTCTTTCCAGCTTTAATTTGGGTATAGTTGAAAGCTGTTCCCCAAACTGTTCTTACTGATATTCCATCCTGGAGAAGTATGGTATATTAACTTATGAAATTTTGCAAATTATATCTATTAGTAGGGAAATATATATTTAAGGAAACTTTATAGTTATCCAATAATTATTGAGATTAATGGCTCTTATTTTGACTTTTTTATTGTGGTAAAACATACATAACATAAAATTTACCACTTTAACCATTCTTAAGTGTACAGTTCAGTGGCATTAAATACATTCGCATTGTCTTACAATCATCACCATTATCCATCTCTGGAACTTTTTTATGTTCTGGAGCTAAAACTCTACATATTAAACACTAACTCCCATTCACCCTCCCCCCCAGTCCCTGACAACCATCATCCTACTTCTTGTCTCTGTGAATTTGATTACTCTAGGTACCTCATAGAGGGGGAATCATACAATAAACTGGTGGTTCTTACTCTGGCTGTGCAGCCAAATCACCTGAGGAGCTCTGAAAAACTACCAATGTCTGGGACCCAGAACGAGAGGTTCTGAGTGATGTGAACTGAGGTAGGGGTCAAACTTCTGCACTGAAAAAAACTAAGTGAGAACATCTTCTGTGGAAGGAGAAGACCAAAGGAGAGCCTCGTGTAAGCTAAAGGAGGCAGGTAGAGGGTGAGGGGAATCACTCGCTAACAGGGAAAAAGTACCTCGGGAGAGGTTTGGAAAGGGATAGGACTTTGGAATAGCCACCCGGTTTGGCAAACAAGGTTTTATCAGAAGTTTCAGTAGGGGGATAAGGAAGAATAATTGGCAGAACAAGTCCTCTGGGACACTGGGGAAATTGGGATCAAAATTATGGGTAGAAAGGGGAAGAATTCAAGGATGAGTGGAGATGCAGATAAATGATGAGATAGAAGGGATGGAAATGAAGAGACTGTGTGCCTACTAGTTCCAATTTTCTAAGCGAAGATGCTGGCACATTCATGGGAGACCACAGCACTGGGGATGAAGAGCACAAGCTTTAGAGCCAGACTGCTGGGGCTCAAATTCTGGCTCTGCCATTTCCCTGATCTGTGAACTTTGTGCCACAGATTTCTCATCTGTCAGTGCTTTAAATACTTTTTCTGCTCTGTAGGGCTGTTGTGACAGTTAAAATGAGTTAGTACATATAATATTCTTAGGGCAGCCCCTGGGGTCTCAGGTTTAACAGCCATGGAGATTGGGCTTGATGGCTGGGCTGCCTCTGAGGGGAATAGAAAAAGATGCCAACTGGAGCTGAAAAGAGGTTGCGGATCAGTTATTCTTTGATTTCCTTGGTGGAATTCAGCAGCTAGAAGAGACAAAGGTAGGCCATCAGCAAGTGACAGAGTGGAAGGCCAGGGGCCCAGAGTTGCAAGTGTGGTTATGACTGTGGAGAAGTGGTTCGACTCTGGCTCAGGCTAGAGAATAGGAGGCCTTAGGATGTCTGAACTCTGATGAAGGTCCAAGAGGTTTAGTCACTGTGAAGGAAGTGGAAATGAAGCAGGAGAGAAAGTTATGGTTCAGGAGAGAATGTCAATCAAACAATCATGTGTTAGGGCTCCTACTTCAAAGTGTATTCCACATCAATAGTTTTCAAACTCATCTGAGACCAGTGGTTCTACAAAGATGCCTCAGGGACAATTATTTCAATTAGGGAGACTCCATTTTTATTTGTCTAGACAAGGAGGAGGATGGGGGAAAAGGTGTGGATGGGGTGGAAGAAGTATGTATTCTTTGTAAAATTTCGTTGGACTAAAAGGTGTTTCTGTTTGCTTGCTTGTTTGTTTTGGTTTGAAAACCACAGCCCAGTGATGGAATGGATTGAGGATTGACAGTGTGGACTTTGATCCTGCCTTCATCAAAGCAGGTTTGGGCTAGCTCGCTTACCTTCTTTGGGTCTCAGTTTTCTCACTTGTAAAACGAGTGGGTTGCACTAGATTATCCTTTTCTGCTTTAACACTGCCCTCCGGGCTCGCTGAGGACTGGGATTCAACAGTGCAGTCGCGTAACGCCTTTGGGGTTTTGCAGGCGCCACCTTGTGGTAGGAACGGATAGTGCTGTCACCAGACTCGGCGAGACTGAAGACCCAGGGACCCAGGCACCTTTTTAGGTGGGCTTTTATTTATATAAAGAAAAATCTCTCCAGGGACAGGGGGCCCTATCCAGGATAAGAGTGCTCTTTTGTGAGAATAAATTGAGGATGAGCTGGACATGGCACAGTAGCCAGAATCTCATCATGGCAACCAGAATAACTCATCAACACACGTGAATAATTTATGACAAGCTCAGCCTGTTCCAGAGAGAAGGCCGGTAACATTAGCCAAAACTTAGTTGGAATAGGCTTACTTCAGTTCGATTTTTCTTTATTGAAACAGTGACCTTGAAAATGACTCCATGTTCATATTCAGGCCTATCTCACGAGTTTCCCAGTATAGTTGTAAAATTGCTCTCTGTGTGTGTTTTTATGTCACGGTCACTCTACAATGACCCACAATAGCCTCCTTTGTTTGTCTCTAAAGGAGTTTTGAAATGACTGATTAGTAATACTGGAGAGCTAGGTGTATGATTCAGAAGGTTATTGGAAAAAAAATCTCTGGGAATGGCTTGGTATGAAATTTCCTACCCATGGGCAGAGAGCGTGTCTGCAACAAAGGCTGTCGGGAAACAAATACAATAAAATGATAATAGAGCAGAAGCCAGAGGGAGTTTTTCTGTCATTGTGCTAATCCTGGAACCCTTGAAGAAGGAGATACATGACTCCAATTTTTAATTGCACATACCTACTCCCTGGGTTTAACCCCTTTTCTTTTTTCAGCGAAACTTCAGACTAAAATTTTACCCTCCAAAGATCTAGATCCAAAAATTACTTGCTCAGTTGGTTAGAGTGCGAGCTATCGCGAAGTTGCCGGTTCAATTCCTGCATGAGATGGTGGGCTGCGTTCTCTTCAACTAAAGATTGAAAAGGGCGATTGGACTTGGAGCTGAGCTGCGCCCTCCACAACTAGATTAAAGGACAACGACTTGGAACTGATGGGCCCTGGAGAATCACACTGTTCCCCAGTTAAACAAACAAACAAACAAACAAACAAAGCAGTTCTCCCATCTTAAAAAAAAATGCTTGGAAGAGCTTCTGTTTCTTTATATTTAGGGTCATTTTATTTACTCTATGAAGAAATTTGTGGATTAAAAACTGTATTATCTAAAATTTGTTATAGGCTGATATTAAACCAATCACCCACTTTTATAATTCTATAGGGCAATCCTATAATCCTACCCTTGAACTCCTTGCCCCTCAATCACTCATCAAACTTCTCAGAGCAGTATAGCACAGTATGGCATGAGAAATTTAAACTCTCTACTTCCATCCTTAAAAGTTGATGATATTTATACTCATTCGTATTTCCTTCTCATTTATTAACAAAAGGTTTGCACCCTCTAGTCATATTCCGAATCCTACGACTTCTTAAGTTCTGCCTTGTACACCAACTATCATCCTCTTCTGTATTTTCGACTTTTCCTCCTGAACATATAATCATGTGAAGTGATTCACATCTTTAAACAGAGATGCAAACTTGATCTCATTCTCCACTTCAGTTACTGTTTTGGATCTCCTCATCCAGTCTGAGCCTCTAACAGAGCAGTATATTCTGTTTTTCCATTCCCACATCTCATAATAATTCCTCAAATGATAGTAATAAGGCTTCCAACTCAACCATGCTACTGAAACTACGCCTCTAAAGTTACTGCTGCCAGATGCAATGGATGCTCTTTGGACCCCTTTTACGTACTTGAATGTAATGATGTCAGAGCAACCAGATCCTCATGTTGTGATTTTCTCTCCTGAGGACTCTGAGATCATTTTCTTTAGTAATTACATGTCTCAGAGGAGTGATCTGATATCTCTAATGATATCTCATTAGTGAAGGCCAGAGGGTCAAACGTTAATTACTGGGCTAGATGTCAAAATGTAGAATTTAGCTTAAAAAAAGAACAACCCCACAAATACCTCTCTGTGGCATTTAACACCACTGACTACCTTCATCTTTTAACTTTCACCTCAACTGGCTTTGGTGACACCATTCTCCAGACTCTGCTCTTTCCTCTTTAGAAATTCCTTCTCAGTTCCATCTTTAGGCCTGTGTGTGCACACGTTTGAAATTTATTGAGTCTCTACCAAGCGCCAGGCACCATAATAATTCACACACATTTTCTCATTTAATCCTGAAACAACTTTATGAGGTAGGTATTTTTAATCCCCATTTTATATGAGGAACCCAAAACTCAGAGAGGTTTAATAACTCTCCGAGTAACAGATTCACAGCCAGGGTTATCCATCTTCAGAGGTCAAGCTGTTACCACTGATGTTACACAACTTCATCCAGTCTTAAAGTTTAACATACCTGAGGGCACTGTCCACAGTTCTCTTATTTTTCCCAGGGAGTATCATTTCCAGCTGGGATTCAATGACTATTTTATGCTAATACATGTGAAGTCACTTTGTGCATTGTCATTCCACATAAATCACTGCTTCCTGGGCATACCTAAATCCATGTCCCACAGGCCCCTCGGTCTCAACTTGTTCAGTCTTTTAATCGTTGAAAGAACACTTAATATGAGATTTACCCTCAACAAAATTTTAATTTTATGTTATATGTCAAGTATATCTCAATAAAACTGGGGGGGAAAAGAGAAATTCCATATATATGTATGTATATGTGTGTGTGTGTGTGTGTGTATATATATATATACACACATACATATATATGTATATATATATATTTTTTTTTTTCTGGCACCTACCACAGTGCCTGGCACACAGTAGATAGTCAATAAATATTTATTGAGTAGATAACTGAATACATGCATGAATCAGTAATAAAACAATTTAAGTGTAAATATGTTATTGTTGACTATAGTCAAAGTCTTATCAAAGCCCACAGAGTCCTATAGGTGGGGACCTTACCACTCCCAACCTCATTACATCCTGCCCTTCTACTCCCTCACGGCACTCCAGCCACACCCACCTACTTTCTGTTCTTCACATATGCCAGACTCATTTCTGCTTCAAGGCCATTGTACATGCTATTCTCCTTTACTGCCATGCTCTTACAGTGGCTTATTTCACAGTTGGCCTTTCTTATACTTCACGTCTCACCTTCATTGTCATCTCCTCAGAGAAATTATCCTGACCATCTTATCTATAGAAGTCTTTCTCTCTGAAGTTTTTCTTGATCACATCATCCTCTATAATTATCTTGTGTTTGCTTGGTTATTGTCTGTCTGCTCCCACTAAAACATAAACCCCTTGAAGTCAATTCACTTGTCCAGAGCCACCATGAACATTAGTACAGATTGTGCACTGTACATGGGTGCCTAGCAGAGGTGAGTGAGTGGGCTAAAATTTGGTCTGCCTCTACTTACCCACCAGAAGAACTGTATTAAACAAAATTGTCCCAAGATATCATCCAGGCTGGGGGTGGACATGATGTGGTCTGTCTTGTTCAACAGTTTATTTTTCAGTGACTGATATATATTGGATTCTCATAAAATATTTATTGAATGAATGGAAGGGAGTTATGTAGCTGCAGGACAGGCTTATACTAATAAATAACCAATGAGTTCTTAACATTTAAAAGTCTTCTGATGGGTTCCATTACACGCAGAGTAAAATGAAAATTCATTACATGGCCCTTTGGGTTGGGCATGCCCTGCCTCCAGCCTATATCTGCAGCCTCATTTCATACCACCCTCCCCCCTGATGGCTATGATAAATTGTGATAGCTCTTACCCACTTCACAAAAGACAACTCCCCTCCCCAGATATATTTTGATAATCAAACTCTGATTACAAGCCCAGAACCCCCCAAAAAACACAAGGAATGCTGTTTCTTGCTGTGTTTCAACTTACATGAAGGGATAGTTTCCATTTCGAGACTCAATAGAAAATGCCTTGAACACTTGCATTTGCCCCCCTACCATAGGATGGCTTTTGATGACGCTCTTCAGCAAAACACTGCCTAGTAACATCAGTTGCCTCAGCTCATGTGAGCCCAAATTTCCCCAAGAATATTTCCTTGTAATTTTTTATTTGAATACCCATTTAAGAGGGAATTCTGTACCAATTCTGAAATTCCTTTGACATATTCTTGGATAACTATCTCAAGTCACTTTGTCCCTTAAAGTAATCCCTCCTTAGGTTTTTGCCTTAACTCTCTCTTTGTGAATGACCCAGCTCTTCTACTAGATTTTCACGCTCACCTAATCCCATTTCACTGGTCATATAACCATGTGCTTCTGGCTGACTTCTTACTGAGTCCTTTCCCTTCTCCATTTTCACAAGTGGTGGCCAACCGTCCAGGGGAGACCTCTGATCCTGGTGGTAATCGTAACACAGTAACTATGGAATCATTTCCCTTCAAGCTCCCTGGGCAAATGAGTTTTCTTTCTGGTTATGAGGACGATTGAGAATTCATTTCCTAATGTCTCAACTTCCCCTTTGTGATTTGAGAGGCAGGGAAACAAAGGCAAAGAGCCTGACCTCTAAAGTCCCTCTTGGGCTTTAATAAGATGTGTTTACAAAGGAACTATTTTAGAACACCAAACCAAGCTAAACAAAATCCCAGGGCCAAAGTTAGATTTTTCCTTATTCACTCATCTGGAAAAGTGCTGATGGTGGTGGGGATGGCCAAAACGACCATCGTCAACATCAAGAATATGTGATTTCTCCAAGACCATATTTCTGGTTAGCCCAATTTGGACTGCTTTAACATGCACATGCTCTTACTGCTGTGCATTTAGAAACCTCAGATCTCTGGAACAAATGTGATGATCTCCTAAACCCTCATTAGCTTGCTTAATAATTTTAGGAAACTTGGGCACTGGAGTACTCCAAGCTTCAACCATAGGAAGACTGGTGTAGAGAAATGCTTTCCTAGGGGTCATTTCTCTGGGAGTACTTATCTGAGCCAAATGGAAACCATATAGCCAACTGAATTTATTGTTATGAGCTAATAACACTGTATATTTATATAAAGATTTAAAGGGCTAGATTTTTGGAAAAAAAATAATCAGCCTTAATAATCGGCTATTCTTATTTCAGTTTGAAGTAGATATTTTAGATCAAATTAAAAGTGATCACTTTCCTTTTTAAATGCATTCTGCCCCTCAATATTGTTGCTTTTAATTTTTATTTAATTTTATTTTTTTTAATATGCAAGCAGGGTTTATTAGTACTACATTCTCAGGGAAGAGAATGGGCCTAGCCAAGGTGGGGGAGAGGGTGGAGAAAGTGGGAGAGAGCTCGAGGACCAGGGAGCTTGAAGGTCAGAGAGAGACAGACTACTGTTACTTTTTAAAAGTGCATCTGACCATCCTTAATTCAAATAGTAAGATAATGGTTATACAAATGTTAAGAAAAAGTAAGTATCTTTCCCTTCTCATGAGAAATTTTCAACCCAAAGTGATTTTGGCAGAAAATTTCACTTTATATAGTAACACATTTTAGACAGTCTGGAAACAGCCTAGATTACTTGATGTACTAACTATCAGTTAAGAAGCACAGAACATATGCCCTGCAGCGCTTCCAGGAGGGAATTCTGGTTCGTTCTCAGGAATTTTTTTTTTGCTTTCCCATTCCCGAATCCCGAGATATAAACTGTTTTCTGTTTTCTAGGATGAATCGTTTCCGCAAAGCGATGGCCGATACTACCAACCATCTGGGTTCAAGGAGCCGATTTTCCCAATTTCCCGACCAACTTTTCTCAGGATTCGGGAATGGGAAAGCAAAAAAAAAAAAAAAAAAATTCCTGAGAATAGGTGGGAATTCCTTCCTGGAAGCCCTAAGCCCTGCTAAGTGTATATGCTAAGCACTTTACATGTGATATTATCTCATTAAATCTTTAAATTATAAATAGTGTAATTATTACTTTTATTTTACAGGTAAAGAAACTAAAACCCAGAGGAACTAAATAACTTGCCCAAGGCATGACAGGTGTTAAGCAGCAAATTGGGACCTGACCTCAGATCTGTCCAATGCCAAATACATAGTCAGCAAGCTACATACAGTATAGGTAACTGTGTTTATTTTATTTCTTGACTCAAAATTTCCAGGGACTTAAACCCTAAATTGTGAAATCATTCATCAAATGGTACTTAGGTAAAGTCAATAACAAACTTTCAGAATTCTAATCCTTTTAAAAACAACTTATTATTCTGGAAAATTTGATTTATAATGAGATGATTTGAGCTTAGTTGTCAAGGATAATACTCTGTGCATATTTAGGCAACTGTTACTCAGGTCCAGGCCTATCCAATAAATATTTTGGAAACACAGGTCTTTTTGTTCAGTGTAGAGTCCTTCTATTCCTTTGGCTATCTCTCTGTATTTGGTAGAGTCCAGGGTTTGGTGTTTTTTTTTTCCAGCTGGAATTCAGAAAATCCATCAACTGAAAAATACCAATCAATTAAAACAAAATAAGATACAAAAGCCTCTGAAGGAGTTCCCTTATAGCCAAAATTGTTTCAGTTGTAGTTTATAGTAGTCTGAACTCTTCGGTTATCATGACAGATACCCAATTCAAATAAGTAGAAAGAAAAATGTTAATTTTCAGGCTCATGCAGCTGGCAAGGATTCTGGACTGAAAGGTAGTGCAGCAGGAACGTGGGCTTTGGGTCCTGGAACTGGGGCTCAGTGCCACGAGGTCTCTCTGCACGGATGTCTAGCTTTCATGTCTGCCATCTCTACTCGGTTTCCTTCTGCAGATAGGCGCTCTCCACAAGATGAAAAAGGGGATCACGGGAAGCCTCAGCTACCCTCCCAGTTTTGGGAAAGATGTTGATTTGCCTCTTGGGAATCTCCTTCCATTATTGTGTGCAGGTGCTGAGATTGGCCAGGCTTCTGCCCCTGGGTCCAGGAATGGGATCATGCAGTTACCTGACAAAGAACAATGGGGCAAAATGTGCTGAGCAACAGAAAGCAAAAGCAACCACAGCCCATTGTATGCCCTGTGAGGTGCACCATGTTCCTCACTAGACTAATTATTAGGTTGGTGCAAAGGTAATTGCAGTTTAAAAGTTTAAGTAATTGCAAAAAGCGCAATTACTTTTGCACCAACCTAATAATTTAGCTAATCAGATGTAATTCCTTCAGAATGGAATCTTTTTTTTCAAATCATATTTGTATTAAAAATTTTATTATGGAAATTAAAAATATATACCCAGAGCAGAGATCATCATAATTAATACAGAATTTCAGTATGAAGATCAATGATTTTTGAAAAATCAAGCTATAGAATATTTCCATCACCCCCAGAAGTTCTCTTGGACTTTCAGTGAATCCCTGACACTCTGATTTCTATCACTATAACTTAGTTTTGTTTGTTTTAGAATTTCATGTAAATAGAATCATGTACTATGACTGGCTTCTTTCATTCAATTTAATGCTTTTGATATTCATCCCTGTTGTTTCTGTATTAGTAGTTCATTACTTTATTGATGAGTGGTATTCCATTGTGTAGATATACAAAAAACTTATCCATTCGTCTGTTGATGGACATTTATGTTATTTCCAGTTTTTAGCTATTACAAATAAAACAGCTCTGAATACTGCTATATAAGTCTTTTTGTGGACATATGTTCTCATTTTTTCTTGAGTAAATAACTGTAAGTGGAATTGTTAAGTCATAGGGCAGGTGTATGTTTAAATCTAAGAAACAGTTAAATAGGTTTTCAAAATTGTTATACCATTTTATATTCCTATTCGCAACCAACTTCTTGTTGGTTCACTTTTGGCCAACATTTGGTATCATTAGTCTTTTTAAGTTTGTGTGTGTGAAGTGGTATCTCATGGCAGTTTTAATTTGTATTTCCCAGAAGACTTTTGATTATCTTTTCATGTGCTTATTAGCCATTTATTTATACACTTTTGTGAAGTATATATTCAAGTATTTACCCATTTTTAAATTGGATATTCTTTTTATTATTGATATGTAGGAGATCTTTGTATATTCCAGCTATAGATCCTTTATCAAATACACGTGGAACAAATATTTTTTTCCCAGTCTATGGATTGCATTTTCATTTTCTTTAAAATATTTTTATTAAAATATAGCTCACATACAGTATTATATTAGCTTCATGTGTATACCAGAGTTATTCAATATTTATATACCTAAAGAAGTGATCACCATAAGTCCAGCAACTATCTGACCCTGTACCACGTTATCATAATATTATTGATTATATTCCCTATGCTGTACATTACATCCCCATGACTTATTTGTTTTATACCTGGAAATTTGGACCTCTTGTTCACCTTCACCTTTTCTCCTTTTTAATTTTTCAATTACAGTTGACATTAAATATTATTTTATGTTAATTTCAGGTATACAGCATAGTGGTTAGACATTTGCGTAATTTAAGAAATGATCCCCCCGACTAGTCTAGTACTCATCTGGCATTATACATAGTTATTACTATATTATTGACTATATTCTTTATGCTACACCCTACATTCCCATGACTACTTTGTAACAACCAATTTGTACTTCTTAATCCTTTCCCCTTTCACTCACCGCTCTCATCTAGCAACCATCAATATGTTTTCTGTATCTATGAGTCTGTTTCTGTTTTGTTTGTTTATTTTGTTCTTTAGATTCCATGTATAAGCAAAATCACATTGCATCTGTCTTTCTCTGTCTGACACTCCACTCAGCACAATAACCCCCAGTTCCATCCATGCTGCCTCAGAAGACAAGAACCCATTCCCTTTCCTGGCTGAGCAATATTCCATTGTATATATGTACCATCTCCTCTTTATCCATTCATCTATTGATGGATACCTAGGCTGCCTCCACATCTTGGTCATTGAAAACAATGCTGCAATGAATATATGGATACACTCATCCCCTCAATGTAGCATTTGGGTTTCTTTAGATAAATACCCTAAAGTGGGATTCCTGGGACCTTCTTTGTCTTTTGTCACAGCCTTTGTTTTATTTTATTTTATTTATTTATTAAAAAAAAATTTTATTGGGGAATATTGGGGAACAGTGTGTATGTCCAGGACCCATCAGCTCCAGGTCAAGTCGTTGTTTTCAATCTAGTTGTGGAGGGTGCAGCTCCCTGGCCCATGTGGGAATTGAACTGGTGACCTTCGTGTTATGAGCACTGCCTTCTAACCAACTGAGCCAACCTGCTGCCCAATATAGCCTTTGTTTTAAAGTTGTTTTGTCTGATATAATTATTGCTTCCCCAGCTTTTTTTTGTTGTCATTTTTTTAATTTCCATTTTCATAAAATATCTTTTTCCATTCTTTTACTTTCTGTCTGTGTGTGCCTTTCAATCTAAAGCAAGTCTATTGTAGCCAGCATATGTAGGGGTCTTGTTTTCTTATCCATTCATTACCTCCTATGTCTTTTGAGTGGAGCATTTAATCCATTTACATTGAAAGTAATTTTTGATAGATACGTAGCTATTGCCATTTTAGTATTCATAATTTTTTATCTTTTTAGAATTTCATCTTTAAAAAGTCCCTCTAAGATTCCTTATAATACTGGTTTGGTCATGATGATTAACTCTAGTTTTTTCTTGTCTGGAAAGCTATTTATCTGTCCTTCAATTCTAAATGATAGCTTTGCTTGGTAGGTCCTTGCTTTAAATCACATTGAATATTTCATGCCAATCCCTTCTGGCCTGCAAAGTTTCTGTTGAGAAATTAGCTGACTATCTTACGGGACCTCACTTAGAAGTTACTAGCTGCCTTTCTCTTTCTGCTTTTAGGATTCTCTCTTTGTCTTTAAACTTTGCCATCCTAATTATAATGTGTTTTGGTGTGGACCTATTTGGGTTCATCTCGTTTGGGACTCTCTGTGCTTTCTGAACTTTTATGTCTATTTCCTTAGGAAAGTTTTCAGTCATTATTTTCTAAATATGTTCTCAATCTCTTGCTCTCTCTCTTCTTCTTCTGGTACCCCTATGATGCAAATGTTGTTATGCTTCATGTTGTCCCAGAGGTCTCTTAAACTATCCTCATTTTTTGGATTCTTTTACTTTTCTGCTGTTCTGGTTGGGTGTATTCTGCTTACCTTGTCTTCCAAATTGCTGATTTAGTCCTCTGATTCATCTAGTTTGCTCACAATTCCTTCATTCTTCATTTCAGTTATTGTATTTTTCACTTCTGAGTGTTTTTTTTTTAATGGTTTCTATGTCCTTTTTAATGCTTGCTATCTCTTTGTTGAAGTTCTCACTAAGTTTCTCAAGCATCCTTATAACCATTGTTTTGAACTGTGTCTGGTAGGTTTCTGGCCTCCATTTCATTTAGTTCTTTGTCTGTATTTTTCTCCCGTTCTTTCATTTAGGATGTATTTCTTTGTTTCTTCATTTTGGCTATCTCTCTGTTTCTAGATCTGCTATAAACCCCAGTCTTGGCCTGGTGTCCTTATGTAGTAGATGACCTATGGGGCACAATGGCACAGTCTCCCTGGTCACCTGTACCTGGTGCTCCAGGAATGTCCCTTGTGTGGGTTCTGTGTGCCCTCCTGTTATAGTTGAGCCTTGGTTGCTATTGGCACATCAGTGAATGAGATTGATCCTCAGGCTGATTGGCTGTGGGTTTTTGCCATTTCCACAGCTTATAGGCTGCTGTGCAAGGGGCTTTCCCCACTGAGTGGTATTTGCTCCAGCAGGCTCTGGTGCCTGTTGAGACTGCCCTTTGGATGTTTCACTTGTAGCGCTAATTGGGCAGTGCTCTGCTGTGGTCTGAAGCCAACCTCCAGATATGTCGGTGTGGGGGCCTCTTGTGGTGGGCTCTGGTGCAGGCCCAGATCACTCACTGCTTGTGACCAGCTGGGGACTACTTAGTAGAAGCTACAAAGTGATCCATGGTTGTTCATCACCTTGAGAGGTCATGCTTTGAACTGAAGACAGCTGGCACCAGAACCAAGTCTAGGGTAGCTCTGCAAACTAGGACACCCTGTGGCCTGCTACCACCTGCTGGCTCCCTTAAGGTTCAGTCACTGATTATGCCTCATGCTGTACACAAGTTGGTTGAGACAAAGTCTCAGGGAGTCATTAGAGTGGGAAGAGTGTGGTCACCAGGTTAATGCAAATTCTGGGTTGGTGCTAGTGCTGATCCTGAAACTACTCAGCAAAAGTCTCTGAGCACACCAAAGCCAGTTGCTGCCCATCTAGGGTCTGTCAGACTCTGATAGTTTTCCAAGAAAGAGTGCAGTGTGTGTGGGGCTGGCTGCTCTAGGAGAAAATGCCTCCAGCATTGGGGGAGTTGGATGGGTTGGGCTCCCAGTGAGGCAGCAGGGCGGAGCTGTGGAGCTCTCAGACCAGTCGTATTCAGATTTGGCCATGTGGGGGAGGGCTCAACACAGGAAAGGTGGCACTTGCTCGCTGGCTGCACAGGAGGAGGACCTCCTCACAGGGAAATGCCAACTGTCCTCCAGCCCTCAACCCAAAGCAACATAACTCAGTCTGCCCTCCATATGTCTCTGACACCCCTGAATTACTGTCCCTCTGCTGCAGCCCAAGGTGAGTGCCTGGGATCAAGAGAGTCTGTTCAAGAACACCTGGGTTTCCCACTGCCTTCCATCCCACTGGATGGTCAGAATCCCCACTGTTTTTCACAGCCAGAGGCTGTAGGGGCTTCTCTTCCTGGCACCAATACTCTGGGATGGGGAGGCTGGTGTGGAGCTGGGGTTCCTTGCTCCTCTGTGAGGAACCTCTGGGGCCAAGATATCCCTCCCAGTCATCACCTGCCACATGGAGGTTTGGGGTTAGCCAGTTCCATGTCTCTGCCCCTCCTACCAATCTTGATATGGCTTCTTTATAGCCTTAGTTATAAAACTTCTGTTCAGTCAGACTTCAGAGGGTTCTCTAGGTTGATTGCCCTATAATTTAGTTGTATTTTAATTTGTTCATGGAACAAGCAGGCACAGTCTCCCGCATTTTTTTCAGAATGGAATCTAAGTAACTTTGTACCAGTTAGATTAGATTACATGATGTTTCAAAATAAATAACTCTAAGCTCTTGGTGGCTCATGACATCAAAAATTTATTTCTTCCTCACATCATATGTTGATGAGGCTCAGCTCTATGTTGCCTTCTATTGAGATTCACCCACAACTGGGTATATTGTCATACATTTCTGATGGTTACCACCAAGAGTTAGGGTCATACTCCACAAGTTAGTGGATCATTTCTCCATAAGACAGTCATTATTTCAGACACTGGACGCATTTCTGGGGTCCCAAGCCCACCCACACTTCTGACCAACTAGCTATAAATTCAGGGGTTTCCACAACTCTCAGCTACGAAAATTTGTTAGAATGACTCACAGAGCTCAAGAAAGTGCTACCCTGTTTCCCTGAAAATAAGACCCAGCCTGACAGTCAGTTCTAATGCGTCTTTTGGAGCAAAAATTAATATAAGACCTGGTATCCTATATTATATTATAAGACCCAGTCTTATATTGTAGTAAAATAAAACTGGGTCTTATATTAATTTTTGCTTTAAAAGATGCATTAAGGCTGATTGTCTGGCTAGGTCTTATTTTCAGGGAAACACTATACATTTATGATTACAGTTCTACTATAAAGGGTACACATAAGACAAGGTCTGGGAGTGGGTACAGACTTTCCTGCCTTCTCCTTGTGGAGTCAGTTCTTGTCCTCTCCTGGTACTTCACTGTGTTCACCAACCAGGAAGCTCCACTGAGCTTCATTGTCTTGAATTTTTGTTGGAATTTCGTTGTGTAGTCATGACTGATGAAATCAATGGCCACATGATTCAACTCAATTTCCGAGAGGTTGGGCTCCCTCCATTTCCTAAAGGTGGGGCTCCCCAAAGTTCCAACCCTCTAATCACATAGTTGATCTTTCTGGCAACTAGGCACCATCCTGAAGCCTACTAGGAGACCACCACAGTCACATCATTAGCATAACAAAGATACGCCAGTCATCCAGGAAATTCAGAGGGTATCAGAAAACCTGTACCAGAAACCCTGGACAAAACCCAGACAAATTCTTTATTATAGCACATCTTCAGTCTAGGATTGAGGCTGAGGGAGCAGCCCATTTCTGCGACAATGAGGAAGGGGAAAAATGATGGTGGAGCCTTGTGTTGACTCTTGAAGCTTCAGCTTGCAAATGGAGTAATTTACTTCTATTCACGTATCCTTGGCTCACATAAGTTCTGTGCCCAAGTCTAACATCACTGAGGTGGGGAGATATAATCCTCCTACAGAGAGGGGCAGCAAGTATTTTGAACAGACTATACAGTATACCACAACTTCTTTCACAGAAAGGTTAATCTATATCACTGAAATGAAATTTTGTTAGTTTGATAAATCTTTTCAAAACTCTTTTCTTTTGGGTAGGAAATCAGAACTTACACTAAATGCTTACAGCATGGTAATTGCTTTCTATATGCTGTACAATATAATTATTATACTGATTATATAAGGTGTGTATCATTATGACCATTTTATAGATATGGAAACTGAGTCTCAAAGATAATATTACATAATTATTGATGGAATCAGATGCAAATCCAGATCTGTCAGATTCTAAAGCCTCTTCTTGGAAACTTGTAAGATGCAGAATCTCAGGGCCCCTTCCCCTACTTGAACCTGCTGAATCAGAATTGCATTTTAACAAGATTCCCAGATGATTAGTATACATGTTAATGTTTGGAATTAGATTACATAGATTTTGGAAGTTATCTGAGGTTTTATGTCCTCCTACCCTGTGTTTTCCCTCTAATATGTTAAAATTACCTAGGAAAAATATCTGTTTAGTTGCTATCACTCACCAATATTCCACAAACACAATTTCATTTAAGCCTCATAACAATTCCATAGTGTCAATATAATCACCCCCACTCTGCAGGTAAGGAAATTGAGTCCTGGGGAGATCAGAGTACTAATGTAGGAATTGGAAAAGATAAAAATAATTCCATTCTGCTGAAATTTAATTTCAAAACGGTATAAGATATGGTTGCTTTTGATTGTCTTTTTAACTAATATTTAATAATCAAATAAATCTGATAATAACAGTAATAAAGAAAATTGTAGCTATTTATTGAGTGCTCACAATTTGCTGGGCACTATACTAATTGCTTTACCTTACCGCAATGTGTAAAACTATTATGTAAATGAATTTATTCTCTCTGACCATAACAAGTAAAAAATGTCTGAAGAGTGTAAATGAATCAGGAGGCTTCACTGGAATGAAATGACAAAGTTTTATTCGAGGAGCTTAAGATTTGCAAAACAGAAAACACTACCAGGTAACCCCCACAGTGTTCCAAAGAAAAGAGAAAAGTTCAGAGTTCTTATATTAAAAAGCACATTCTTGAGAAGAATCAGCCTTGCATTCTTAGCCTTTAGATTTTTTCGAGATGGTGATCTTCTAGAGATAGATAGTCTGGATAATGAATGTCAGGTGGTCTGGATAATGGATCCAGATAGTCTGGACATGTGAACATTCTTTCCTAAGTTTTTCAGAGGGTTATTTATAGAACTTGCACATAGAGAGAGGTATTGATGCACAACCCAAAAGTTTAAGTCCACGGGCTAGTTGAAGTAAAATAACATCTATTCCTCATGTTTCAGTCCATTCTGACTTAAGTAATTTTGTTAGCTTGGCTATGATGACTCCATTCTGTTTCTTCACTCTTTCCTCAAAAGACAAATGTTGTGAAAGCATTTGACTTGTTTATCATGAACTAACAGCTTCAAAGGAGGGATAATAACAGTTGATTAACTATTGTCAGCAACACCATCTAACCATCAGCCAATGATTCTTAGCCAGCTGTGAGGTACCACCCAAAGGACACTTGAAACCATATAGGGGCACTTTTTGTAGTCACAATGAATGGGAGGTACAATTGGCATTTAGTGTCTTGGGACCTGGGATGTTAAATGTTCTGTTAAGTATGGGATCACAGCACAACCAAATATCATCCTTCTCCAAATGCCACTGGTGCTTTCCTTGAGCAACAGAGAGCTTGCCACGATTTTTGTATTTATAAGACATGTTTCAACCTTGAAGCGAAAAATACTAATTATTTCCACCCCAAAGATTTAACACATTTAGCTACTAAATCATTTTGATAAACCCACAAGGGCACAGATATACTGAAATCCCAGGGGCTTTGAAACAATCAGAAATCCTTCAATGGGCAGAGGGACTATCAGGATAAAGTCCTTTTCCTGCTACCTGGAATTCCACTGCGGCTCACAGATGAGAGGCAAGTAGTCTCTCCCTCTCTCTTCTGGGAAGAGGTGTGACTAGTCTGATTGTGAGCCTCTGATATTCACTGAGGCAGGTTTTACTAGTGGGTGGGGTTATCGTGCCTGAATTCATACTTTTGCCCTTACTTCCTACTGTAGGAGTTCCCGCCCCAGCCACAGGCTAAGGCAGAGGTCCTTTAGGAGCAGGGCCTAGGCCAAAGGAAGGCAATGACGCTTGTAGGCTGTTTTGTCGTTTGCTCTGGCTTTAGGGAATGAATGTATTTTGGATTCATCTTTTCTTGTGAGGCAATATCTACTCTTGGATTTGTAGGTGGGTAAAGTAGTTGGAAGTGCTACTCTACTCTCAGGCCTAAGCCTTTCTCCAGTCCCACTTTTAACAGAATCTATGTTAAGAGCTTGTTCAGCTTATTAATCAACAAAGAGCCACGGTTTTTCCTTCTGTGTTCCTTCCCACTGTGCATGTTCTGTCAGTCAGCCTGCCCAAAGGAACTGGAGGGAGGGGGGCTGGAGGGAGGAGGGTTCTGCAGAAAAGGGGGGCCTGGAGTGAGGGGGAGCTGGAGAGAAGGGTCTGGAGGAAGGGGTTCTGGAGGATGGAGGGGGGCTGAACCTTGAGCACATTCAGTAGCAGCATTAGCTGCCAGTGTAAGCACAGCGCTTACACTGTGCTGAGCACTTTATTTACATTATTTTCTTTATTCAAAACAACTCTAAGAGAAGGTATCCCTGAAGTGGAAGCAGAAGCTTTGAGACATTAGTAACTTGTCCATGGCTACTTAATTAGTAGATATTAAAGTTGGAATTAAAACAGTTTTCTGGACTCCAAAGATTATACTATAAACACTTTAAAAGACAAAGCAATGTCTTTCATCTTTTGTGGTACAAATTTATCAACAAAACACTTTTTTTTTTTTTAGTTTATGAGTAGATCCAAAGCTGTTTTCTGAGGAAAAATCATGTGGTTCTGGTAGCTTCCCTGTGAAAGCAGGATATGCTTTGTCTCTGGCAAGAATATAAATCAAGTTCCTAAATTTTCCCAACACTTTCAACTGTGCCATCTGCATGTCTGAGATCAAAGCATATGTCCTTTCTTCCCCTCAATAACACAGAAGACTGGCATTTTAGCCATTTGTCACTATGAATTGATTACAATTCAGCACTTGTCAGAAGTTTTTTTGTGACGTCTGATAAGAGAGACAGAGAAAGAAGGAATGTGAAAAAAGACTTGTGAGAATTATGTTTATTTGTTCTCCTAGGGTCTCTAAGTTATTTGATTATATTATATTAGGTGATTAGAAAATAATGTTCTTGAGTGTGTGTGTGTTTATAGTTCCCTTAGAAATATCTTTATAAGAGTAACAAAACAATACTATCAGGCTAATCTGTCATTTCACAAATTTCTAGGGCTGCTTTAATTAAACTTGAAAGAATGACAGGTGTGACTTGTTTTTCTCACAGTTTAGGGTCTGTTTCATAAAACTGGATGTTTGATGGCCTTTCTTTTCAGGTACAGAAGGCTGGTTCTTCAGTCGAGGTATAACAATGTCTGGTCTTTCATACTCATTAGAATAATTACCCACTATATTATTCAATGTATTTATATAAGCATCCCTGTGAGAAATCCCTGCAGAAGCTAGTTCACCTTTATGGGAGAATTTGTGTGCCCTTTTCTATTTGGAAGTGAGATCTCTTACTAAGTATTTTTGCTTTATTGTTTTGGTTACCAGAAAACTAATGGCCAAATAAGTGCTTACTTGCACTGCTTAATTCATTCCAGATGTTAAGATGCTAACAACATTCCATATTGTTCTTCAAAATATTATAATTAAAAATTTATCACCTTGTGTTTTCATATTTTGTAAGGTATCTAAAACACACCCTCTTACTTTATAATTTTTATGCATAGAATTATCCCATGTTTACTTGCTAACTGTCAAGGGCAAAAGTACCTTTAAAAAAAGGATAGATCTTCCATCACCATATATTTGATCCCCCTTACCCTCATCTCCCACCCCCACCCCCCTTACCCTCTGGTAACCACTAAACTATTGTCTGTGTCTATGAATTTCTGTTTCTCATTTGTTTGTCTTGTTCTTTTGTTGTTTTTGGTTTATATACCACATATCAGTGAAATCACATGGTTCTCTGCTTTTTCTGTCTGACTTATTTCGCTCAGCATTACACTCTCAAGATCCATCCATGTTGTCACAAATGTCCCAATAAATTTAAAAAATAAATTAAAAAAAAAAAGGATGCTGAAGCAGGGAAAAAAAAAAGGATAGATCTGACTTTCACCACACCAACACAGTGCTTAATTTTAAAATTATTAATAATAAGACAATCACACATTATGTCCCTCCTGATATATGCAATGTGATGCACATGTTACCACTTTCCAAAATGTTAACCTGAATGTAATTAAATCTTTAGGCCTTACTTCCTGTAAATATAGAGAAACAAGTTAAACAACATCAAAGTCAAATTTAGAATGTGGGAGATTGTATAATACTACCTGCTAGGTGTCTTAAAAAACTAAATTTCATGAAAATAACTGAGGAGGTGAAGTCTGTTCTAGATTAAAACAGATGGGAGGAGTTTCAGAAACTAGATCAATAGTCATTACCAGTGGGCATGTAAAATAGTCCAGCCATTTTGGAAAACAGCTAACAAGTTAAATGCAAATTTACTACATGATTCAGCAATTCTATTGCTAGGTATCTACCCAAGAGAAGATCTATGTCCACACAAGGACTTGTATATGAATGTTCATAGCAGCAGTTTTTACAATGGCTCCAAACTGGAAACAATCAAAATGTCCACCACATGGTGGATGGATAAACAAAATATGATCTATCCATCAATGGAATATTACTCAGCCATAAAAAGGAACAAACTACTGATACATGTTACAACATGGATGAACATCAAAAACATTATGAGTTCTAGGTGGGGAACACACAATATGATATATAGATGATGTAATACAGAATTGTACACCTGAAACCTATGTAACTTTACTAACCATTGTTACCCCAATAAACTTTAATTTAAAAAAATATGCTAAGTAAAAGAAGCCAGATGCATAAGACCACATATTGTATGTATTCCATTGATATGAAATGTCCAGAAAAGGCAAATCTACAGAGATAGTAAGTAAATTCCAGTTGTAAGGGGCTGAAGGTAGAGATGGAGATTTACTACAAATATCATGGGGGGGTCTTTTGGGGGTGAAAAAAATATTAAACCTGGATTATGGTGATAGTTGTACAGTTTTGTAATTTTACTAAAAATCATTGAATTGTACACTAAAATAATTGAATTTTATAGTATGTAAATTATACCTCAGTAAAACTGATTTCAAAAAGAATGTGGCAGAAGTGATACATTAACCTAGACCTTAAGAGGCCTTGCAGCTTTCACCTTGCGCCTACTGAATCCTGCCTGAGACTGTTGAGGAGGAAAACTGAGACATCCAGCCAACATCCAGCATCAACCACTGCAACTTGAGCAAGTCCATCTTGAGTCTTCCAGCCCAATTGACCTTCTACATGACTGCCACCACAGGAGATAGCCCAGGCGAGACAAGCAGAAGAAACACCCAGCCGATCCACAAAATCATGAGACATAATAAATTGTTGTTTTATGCTACTAAAATCTATATATAGTTAAATAAAAATATATATTGGTGATGTGATATGACAAAAGGTTAATAATTGTATTTATATGGTAAGTATATAACTATTTATAGTGCTATTTCTATATTTGGTGTGCTTGAAAATTTTTAAATGAAAAGTTAAAATAGGCACATAGGAGAAATAATGCCTAGAAAGGAAAATACATGCTTGAGGTAGTTATATTTCCTTCCCTAAATTTACGTCTGTACTTCCACCCATGACATTCTTGGATATTTGAGATAGGTGTTGAGTGAGTAGTCACTGAGAGAGAAGCAGAACGGATTCTAATCAGAGGAAAGAGCAGATGCAGAGAGATAGAAGCAGGACAGGGTTTGGTTCATTTGGGGCTTACTTATTTATTTATTCAACAGAAATTAGCATCTGCTATGTGCTCAGCCCTGATAAAGGTAATGGGGATTCAGTAGTGAACAAATTGGCTGAAAGTCCTGCCTACTCAGAGTTTATATTCTAGTGCACAAAGACAATAGTAAATAAACAATTATCTATAGTATGTATGGATTATCAGATAATCAGGAGTGGATCAAAGTTTATGAGGCCTGGAGCTTATACAAATTTGGAGCATTCATTAAAAAAATAGAAACAAAATTATGCTTTCTGGATGAGTTTCACAAAAAGGATGTGTGAATACATTTCTAGGGCCCTTCCCAGGGCCCCACGTAAGTTAGGGGCTCTGATGCTGATGCTTCAATTAGCTTTGTGGTAAATCTGCTCAAGTGTCTCCTTTCGGATTTCCCCCGAAGAGGAACCGGGATGAGAATTTGAGTGTCAGTGGTTGATACGGGAAATAATTTCAGGAAGTACTGGTAGGAGATGGGAATGTAAGACGGGGAAGAAAATAAGTCAGTGAATGTGTTTACTCCTACCCAGGGAACTGGGAAATAGTCTAGAACACGAAGTTCAGAGTTATCTCATGTGAAGGGCAAGGAGACTGTGGTATAGTTATCTACACAATATCCTGTCAGTCATGGGTTGAGGCTTGCTCCCAGGGGCATTTTTTCTGGGGCACTTCTGCCTTGTGTTGGGGCAAAGAGGGTGCTAGCAGTTGGAAGTGGGACTGGGTGCATTGACTTATTAAGAAAGGGAAGACATGGGCACTGTATCAAGGGCATCGCTACCTTTCACCACTCGCACCACTCTGATCCATTCATGCCCTGCCCTAGGTTCATGGCATCTCGTCACCAATTCTTCCAAAATTTCTAAAAATAGACTTACAACTTGGTGGTTGGAAGCTCATGATACAGGTTTCTCTGCTGCAGTTGGTCTCCAAACTGTAACTGATATTCACTGTCTCCCTCATCAGCCACTCATTCTAGACTCTTATCATCCTTGGCTCATCTTTCTGCTGCTCTAGATTGGAAAACCCAGACCATTTACTGGAGGGGTCTGAGCCCTTAATTCCTGTATTTTTTTTTTTTTTTTAAGATTAAAAAAAATATACCTGACATACAATATTATATTAGTTTCAGGTGTACATCATAGTTATTCACCATTTATATACCTAAAGAAGTGATCACCGTAAGTCCAGCAACTATCTGACATTGTACAATGCTATCACAATATTATTGACTATATTCTCCATGCTGTCCATTATATCCCCATGACTTATTTTGTTTATACCTGGAAATTTGAACCTCTTATTCCCCTTCACCTTTCCCCCCCTTTAAAAAATTTTTAATTACAGTTGACATTCAATATTATTTTATGTTAATTTCAGGTGTACAACATAGTGGTTAGACGTCTATATAATTTAGGAAGTGATCCCCCTGGCTAGTCTAGTACCCAACTGGCACTATGCATAGTTATTACCATATTATTGACTATATTCCCTATGCTTTAGTTTATATCCCCATGACTAGTTTGTAGCTATCAATTTGTACTTTTTAATCCCTTCCCCCTTTATCACCCACACCCCAACCCCCTCCCATCTATCATCCCAATAAACCTAGTACCATCTCAGACCATACATAGTTATTACAATATTATTGAGTATATGAGGTCTGACAATGAAGTTCGTGAATTTGTTGCAATGATGTTGCTAAACTTTTTTTATATCAGAGGGATTATTCATTATGAATTTGTACCAACCAGGCAGTTAACCAAGTTTACTATTTGGAAGTGCTGAAACAACTGTGTGAAAAAGTTAGACAACCTGAACTTTTCGCCAACAATTCATGGCTCTTGCATCATGGCAATGCACCAGCTCACACGGCACTGTCTGTGAAGGAGTTTTTAGCCAGTAAACAAAGAACTGTATTGAAACTTCCTCCCTACTCACCTGATCTGACCCCCATCAACTTTCTTTACACAAAGATGAAGGAAATATTGAAAGGAAGACATTTTGATGACATTCAGGACATCAACAGTAATATGATGACAGCTCTGATGGCCATCCCAGAAAAAGAGTTCCAAAATTGCTTTGAAGGGTAGACTAGGCCCTGGCATCGGTTCATAGCTTCCCAAGGAGAATACTTTGAAGGTGACCATAGTGATATTTAGCAATGAGGTATGTAGCACTTTTTCTTTTTCTTTCTTTTCTTTTTTTTTTTGGTAACACTTTTTCTAGGATGAGTTCATGAACTTAATTGTCTGAACTTCATATTCCTTATGCTATATCCTACATCCCATGACTGACTACTTTGTAACAATCCCTTTGTACTTCTTAATCCCTTTTCCTTTTTCACCCAATCACAACCCTCCTCCCTTCTGGCAACCATCAAAGTATTCTCTGTATTTATGAGTTTGTTTCTATCTTGTTCATTTGTTTATTTTGTTCTTTGGATTCCACACATCAGCGAAATCACATTGCATCTGTCTTTTGCTGTCTGATACCCTTCAGGTTCATCCATGCCGCCTCAGATGGCTGAGCAATATTCCATTGTATATACATACCACCGACTCTTTATTCATTCATTCATCCATCAACGGACACCAAGGATGCCTCCACATCTTGGCCATTGTAAACAATGCTGTAATTAACATATGGATGTACACATCCCCTCCAAGTAGCATTTTGGATTTCTTCAGATAATTACCCACAAGTGGGATTACTGGGTCCTTATTGTCTCTTGTTATAGCCTTTGTTTTAAAGTCGATTTTGTCTGGTATAAGTATTGCTTCAAGTTTAAGTATAAGTTTGTTTCAATTTTCATGAAATATCTTTTCCCCTTCCCTTTAATCTCAGTCTGTGTGTGTCTTTTTATCTGAAGTAAGGTTATTGTAGACAGCATATGTAAGGGTCTTATTTTCTTATCTATTCAGCCGCCCTATCTTTTGATTGGAGCATTTAATCCGTTGACATTTAAAGTAACTGTTGATAGCTATGTAGTTATTGCCATATGTATATTGCCATATTATGTATATATAATTTGTCTTAATAGAGTCCCTGTAACATTTCTTTCTTTTTTTTTTTTTTAACAGTTCAGGCATTTAATTAGATTTTTCATAATTAATTTAGAACACCAGTTTGTGAGGATAAACCCCATTTGTGAGAGCAAACACAGAGCGGAGGTAGCCCTGGAGCTGAGGAACAGCTTTGATTTTTGGCAGAATTTGCGAGTCCACGGCTTTCTGATAAATTTTGCGCTGCTCTGTAATCTTGTATTTCTCTTTCTCTGTGTTGAAGATCTCGCCCTCCTGGTGTCTGGGCTTACACAGCTTCTTCTTCTTGAAGTAAGTATCAGTGAGACGTTTGGGGATCTTCACACCACTGATATCAATTTTGGTGGAAGTGACGATGACAAATTTCTGGTGTGTTCTACACAGAGGAACTCGATTGAGGGACAGAAGTCCAGTCACAAGCAGCAAGCCACTGCTCAGCTGCTTCAGGAAAACCACCCTCTTGCCTCTATGTTGCCCAGTGAGGATGATCAGAATGGTCCTGGGAGTGATGCTGGCCTGAAGTTTTCTCACGTGCTTTCTTGCCATGGCTCAACAGCTTTCTAGGCACATCTTCAGTAGGATAGTATCTAGGCATTTTACGAACTTTAACCACTCGGGTGCCACCATTGTTGTCGCCACCAACTGGTGTTTTGACAGTAGCAAGAACCTTCCACTTCCTTTTCTTTTCAATCCTGGATTTAGCTGCTGAATACTTCCTCTTGTACATGGCCTTTTGGGAATATATAGCTGATCGGGAACATCTGCCGATTCCTCTGATCAGGACAGGGTTTTGGCTGCAGCGGAGCTTCCCCTTTTTAGGCGTTTTGGTCTTGAGATTAGCCTTCTTAACTTTGCCACCAGCATCAGACTTCTTGGCTTCAGGTTTCTTCTCCTTAGTGTCCAGCTTCTCAGGTTTTTCACCCGCCATCTTGCAAGTTGGGAAAAAGCTAACATTTCTTATAGTACTGGTTTAGTGGGGAGGACCTTCTTTAGCTTTTTCTTATCTGGGAAGTTCTTTGTCCTTAATTCTAAATTTTAGATTGTCTGGGGAGGGTAATCTTGATTGTAGGTCCTTGCTTTTTATCACTTTGAGTATTTCCTGCCAATCTCTTCTGGCCTGCAAAGTTTCTGTTGAGAAATCAGCTGACAGTCTTATGGGAGCTCCCTTGTAGGTAACTAACTGCTTTGCTCTTGCTGCTTTTAAGATTCTCTCTTTGTCTTTAACCTTTGGCATTTTAATTGTCTTGGTGTGAGCCTGTTTGGTTTCATCTGGTTTGGGACTCTGTGCATCCTGGGCTTGAATATCCATTTCCTCCACCATTAGGGAAGTTTTCTGTCATTATTTCTTCAGATTGGTTTTTCAATCCCTTGCTCTCTCTCTTCTCCTGGTGCCCTTACAATGTGACTGTTGGTACGCTTGATATTGTTCCAGAGACCCCTTAAACTGTCCTCATTTTTTTGTATTCTTTTTTCTTTTTGCTGTTCTGTTTGGGTGTTTTCTGCTAACTTATCTTCTAAATTGCTAATTCTATCCTCACTTCATCTAACCTACTGTTGATTACCTTTAATGTATTCTTCATTTTAGTTATTGTAGTCTTTATTTTATTTTATTATTATTTTTTAAACTTATGAATTGTTTATTTCTGGAATTTTCCATTTAATATTTTCGGACTGGGTTGACTACAGGTAACTGAAAGCATGAAAAGCAAAATCACAAATAATGTGTGACTACTACTGTTCAGCATTTCAAAATTTGTAGAATACAACTAATGCAGTGCTTCAGGAAAATTTTTTTTTTTTTCTTATTTTATTTATTTATTTATTTTTTAATTAGTTTCAGGTGCACAAGACAGAGCAAAACTTAGACGTTTATCATTTACATCCCTCACACTGTGTGAACCGCCCTCCCCCCATCCACCATCCCCCCGTACGTTCCCAAAACCTCTCACCTTCCCCTTGTCCCCAACCCCCGGCCCCTCTAGCAACCCTCTGTTTTTCCTCCATGTTTCCAAAACTGTCTCTGATTAGTTCATTCACTTATTATTTTCTTTAGATTCCGCATATAAGTGAGATCATATGGTATTTGTCTTTCTCTTTCTGACTTATTTCACTTAACATAATGTTCTCTAGGTCCATCCATGTTGTTGCAAATGGTAAGATTTCTTTCTTCTTTATGGCTGCATAATACTCCATTGTATAAATGTACCACAGTTTCTTAATCCAGTCATCTACTGATGGGCATTTCGGTTGTTTCCATGTCTTGGCTATTGTGTATAGTGCTGCAATAAACATAGGAGTGCATAAAGATTTTTGAATTGGAGTTTTGGATTTCTCCGGATAGATACCTAGGAGTGGGATTGCTGGATCATAAGGTAGTTCCATTTTCAGATTTTTGAGATACCTCCAAACTGTTTTCCATAGTGGCTGCACCAATCTGCATTCCCACCAACAGTGCACCAGCGTTCCCTTTTCTCCGCATCCACGCCAGCACTTGTTGTTTGTTGATTTATTGATGATAGCCATCCTGACTGGGGTGAGGTGGTATCTCATTGTGGTTTTTATTTGCATTTCTCTAATGGTTAGTGAGGTTGAACATTTCTTCATATGTCTGTTTGCCATCTGTAGTCTTTATTTTTGACTCGTTCTTTTTTTGTGTTTTCTATCTCTATTTTTATGTTTCCTACCTCTTTGTTGAAGTTCTTCCTGAGATCATTGAACATCCTTGTCACCAGTGTTTGGAACTCTGTGTCTGATAGATTGCTTGTCTCCATTTTGTTTTGTTCTTTTTCTGGAGCTTTGTTCTGCTCTTTTATTTGGCAAATGTTTCTTCGTCTCCCTATTTTGGCTGCCTCCTTTGTTTGTTTCTATGTATAGCTGCTGTATCTCTAGGTCTTAGTAGAGTGGCCTTATGTAGTAGGTGTCTTGTGGGATCCAGTGGTGCAGTCTCTCTGGTCACCAGAGCCCAGTGTGTCCCTTGTGTGAGTTGTGTGTTCCCTCCCATTGTAGCTGAGACTTGATTACTGTTGGAATGTCAATGGGAGGGATTGAATCTCAGGCTGATTTGTTGTGAGTACTGGCTGTGACCACAGTGGAGGAACTGTTTTGCAGGGGCTGTCCCTACAGAGCAGGGTTTGCTCTAATGGGACTTGTGCCTGCTCAGTCTTTCTTTGGGGTGTGTTGCCCTTGGAAGTGGCCAGGTGATGCTCCAGCCCAGTCTGAATCTGGCCACTGGGCCTGGACATCCTGGGGCCTCCTGGGAGGGGATCCTCTGCAGGCTAAGATCAGTTTCACTTTGTACCCTGCCCAGGGATACCTGGCATAAGCCACAAAGCAATCCAGAGATGGCTGCCACTGGTACTGTGATTGGAAGTGCCTTGAGAGGCCAAGCCATGAATCAAGGTCAGCTGTCACTAGTGCCAACCTTAGGGATGTTCAGCCAGAGGTATGGGACACACTGAAGCCAGATGCTGCTTGTTTGGGTTTTGTGAACCTTTGAGAGATTTTAGAAATATTCACAGCATGAGCCAAGGCAGGCTTTTTATACAGAAAAGCCATTGGAAGCTGCGTGGGTGTGCCTGAAAGTCGAATGGAGCACCGTGTTCTCAGGGAATCACTAGGGTGGGGCAGGCAAAAGGTGATAGCCAGTTTCATGGAGACTCAGATATAGCATCTGCCTGTGTCTGCATGCTGGGAAGGGTAGGACTCCACAAAGAAATAATGTCTTCCATCAGCTCCTCCATCCAGGAGAAAGCTGCTTCTCCAGCCCTCAACCTCAAGCCAGACAACTCAGTTCCTCCCTTTATGTCCCTGGTGCCTTTTGAGCTGCTGCTGCAGTGCTGGAGCTCAGAGCCAGTGAGTCCATCAGTGAGTCTGTGCATGGTCCCTTTAAGAGGAATGGCTGAGAGTGCAGCCACCTCTGTCTCACTCAGCAACAATCTCTGCTGATTTTCACAGCCAGAAATTATGGGGACTTCTATCCCTGGCACTGAAACCCTGGGCTGGGACCCCTTGCTCCTCAGGGGTGGACCTCTGCAGCCGAGATATTCCTTCCAATTTTTAATGGTCATATGCATGTGTGGGACCAGCTTGTTCCATTCATCTGCCCCTCCTACCAGTCTCGAGATGGCTCTTCTTCTGTATTTCCATAGTTGTAGGGCTTTAGTTCAGCTAGACTTCAGGCTATCCTCAATAATGGTTGTCCAGTGGTTTAGTTGTAATTATGTGGTCCTGAGAGGAGGTGAGCACAGCATTTACCTACTCCACTATCTTGACTGGAAAAAAACTTCTGTGCTCTTGCCAGGCATGGTTACTGTTATGAAAATGGTAACCCAATGAATCCCTAAGTTCCAGACATATTCTTCCCTGCACCCATTATGTAGCAGTAATTTTGTTTCCTCATAGTACCTAGGTCAATTTCTTACACCAGTAGTGTCTCGACTCTGTTTTCTAATCCCTTAGCACAAGAATGCCTAAATGGCAGTCATAGCTTTATATTCAGTGAAACTCTTGCTTAGTCCCTTAATAGAAGTGTACCCTCTCAGGGAACCAGAACCTATGGATAAGGAAAGCCTAAAATTGCAGACACAGGAACTGCTTCCATTCTTTGGTTCCAAGACCTGTGTACTCTACCTAACAGAGACACAGAACCATATCATGGCCATTGGTTCACAGCAATTTTACCCTTTCAACGTGACTAGGGGAGAAATACTGCAAAAGCCCACTCAGATAAAAACAGGTTGTTTAAAAGGGACAAAACAGGCTTAAGGAACTCTGTGTCAGGAACTGAGGTCAAAAACCAAATACTAGTACAAAATATGCTCCTAGTGCTCTTATCACTTAGGAAATCACAAAGGGGTTTAGGAGCTGTCTGCCAGGAACCAGGGACAGAGACCAACACACATATTTTCTATGATCACTGGGTCGAGTTTTTACTGGATGCTGTGCTTAAGGCCTCACAAGGCTGAAATCAAAGTTTTGGCTAGGGTTTCAATGTCTACTGGAGATTGGGATCTTCTATGCTCACTGGTTGTTGGCAAAATTTAGTTCCTTTCAGTTATAGGCAGAGGTTCTCACTTTCTTGCTGTTGGCCAAGTGGGGACCCTTCTCATACCCTAGATGCTGCCCTCCTTTCCTGGCATGTGGTCCTCTCTCTAGCATGGCAGTATGTCCCTGTGAGGCCAGCAGGAGAATCTCTCTCATCCTCTGAATCTCTTCCTTCAGGACCACCCAGTGATTTTATGAGCTCATCTAATTAGGTCAGGCCCACCCAGGACATTTCCCTTTTGATGAACTCAAAGTCAACTGATTAGGGACCTTAATTACATATACAAAAATCTCTTCTCCATGTGATGTAATATAATCACGGGAATAACTATCCCACCAGAGTCTCAAGTCACACCCACACTTAAGGGGAAGGGATTATACAGAGTGCATATCACAGGGGACAGAAATCTTGGGGGACATCTTAGAATTCTCCCTATCATAGCACCCTATCTGATGCTATGTGATAGCATTTCTTCTCACTGGCTTTTCTGTCTATTCCATAAGCACATTTGTATTTAGAACTTGAGGAATTTCATACCAGACTTTAAATGTTATCCTCTGGGAAAGGGAAAGGGCAGTATTGAACAGAATGGAGTAAGAATATTTGGAAAGGACCCCACAGTAAGGTGAGGAAGATCAAGATTAAGACAAGGAGCTCTGTGCCTTGTGTTCAGTGTGGGACTGACAGCCAGAGCCAATGACACAGTCAGACCGTGGCTGCTCTATTAATTGCACAGATGAATAGCTTTTCATTAGGTGTTCTCATTCAAAGTCGAATATGTTTCTAATCTCTTTAGGATCTTTGGAAAATTAGGTTTCTGAGTGACTTTATAAAAATTTAGATTATTTTTTTTAAATGATGACAGGAAGAAGGAAGAGAAATTACTATAGAATTTTTAATAGGAAAAGTAATTTCAGTATTCTTTTGGGGAAGTACTTTTGATCATGAGTTATGCAGCATTCCCATGATTATTACTTCAAATATGAACCTGAGTTAAAAGAAGAAAGATTTGCCGATTTTTATATTTGAGATTTGCATACCTAAGGTATGGAGAGTGTTCAATTTATTTGTAATACCATAAATTATGCATTAGATTAACTTTTTTGTGATTCATTTTCATTGTAATGAATACAATTTTTCAAAGTGAGGTTTGATAGTGAGTAATGAATTCAGTGGTAGCAAGAATCAGGCAGGCCTATTGATCCTGGGTTAAGTGAGAACACCTTCATTTTCATAACTTAGAGCATTATCCCATTTATAGAGAGATTGAACTAAATCCAATGCTTCCTGTATTTGCCCAGAGAGCTTATCAGGATGGTTTGTTAAAGAGGAAACATTTTGTGTTTGGCTGAAAGTAGCAACCTAGAACAAATTTTCAGAAAGAGGGTATTATTTTCAAAGAGGGGATCAGCAGATTTGCAGTTCCCAGAAGCAGAGGGTTAAGATGGGGGTCAAATTGAATGAAAGTGGTGAAAAGGTACAAACTTGCAGTTGTAAGATAAATAAGAGCTAGGATATAATGTACAACACTGCTGTATGGTATATTTGAAAGTTGTTAAGAAAATAGATCCTAAAAGTTCTCATCACAAGGAACAAAATCTTTATTTTATTATTTTTATTTTACTTTATTGGGGAAGGGGAACAGGACTTTATTGGGGAACAGTGTGTACTTCCAGGACTTTTTTTTCCCCAAGTCAAGTTGCTGTCCTTTCAGTCTTAGTTATGGAGGGTGCAGCTCAGCTCCAGGTCCAGTTGCCATTGCTAGTTGCAGGGGGCGCAGCCCACCATCCCCTGTGGGAGTCGAACCGGCAACCTTGTGGTTGAGAGCCCACAGGCCCATATGGGAATCGAACCGGCAGCTTTCGGAGTTACGAGCATGGAGCTCTAACCACCTGAGCCACTGGGCCGGTCCCGGAACAAAACCTTTTTTATCTTTTACATTTTTTTGTACCTATATAAATAATGTATGTTAACTAAATTTACTGTGATAATTTCACAATATATGTAAGTCAAACAATTATGCTGTACACCTTAAACTTATGTAGTGATTGACGAACATCTGACAATTAAGTTTGCAAACTTGCCATTGTGTGCTTACATTAGTAGCATTGTACAAACAGCTGGTAAGGTTTCATAACCTTAGTATATCAGTGTCTCATAGCTGTGTTAGTGTTGATGTGTGGTGGTATCTTGCTGAGTGGCATTCATTATTGTTGTTTGTTTTTGTGTGCCATCACAAGAATATCTGAGCTTGAATTAGAGCAACGAACAAACATTAAAATTCTTGTTAAACTTGGAAGTGAAACCAGGGACATGTTAGTCCAAGTTTATAGGGATATTACCATGAAGAAAATGGAGTGTACAAGTGGATTAAATGTTTTTCTGAGGGGAGAGAACGTTTCACTGATGAAGAGAGGTCAGGGTGGCCAGTAATGAGCAGAACTGACAAAAACATTGCAAAAATTCATCAAATTGTGGGTCAAAATCATCAGCTTATTGTGAGAAGCATAGCAGACCAAGTAAACATTGACAAAGAAACTGAAAATCTTGGCATGAGAAACGTGTGCAAAAATGGTCCTGAAGGATGTCACTGATGAAGAAAAGCAAAGGAGAGTCGAAGTTTGCCAAGACCTTTTTGGATAGGCAACATGATGTTTTGGTCCATGTTATCACTGGTGCTGAAACATGGGTGTACCAGTACGAGCCTGAAACAAAGCATTAAAGTGCACAATGAAAGTCAGCCAATTCTCCACAATCAAAAAAGTTCTGTCAGTCCAAATCAAGAGTCAAAACGATGTTGCTGGGCACCTCATTTGGGACCCCCTCCTGCTCGGGAGCTCTGACCCTTTGCTTTAAATAAAGTATCCTCTTTAAAAAAAAACAAAAAAACTCCTCGCCTCTCTTTGGTCCATGCTTCCATTCTTCTGTCTCACAAGACATGATCCGGGCACTTACTCAAAAATCTCCCCCATCACCAGGGGAGGCTGGGAGTTGGAGGGAAACTAGGAAGTGAGGGATCCTGGCAGCCAGGTGCAGACAATGAGGCCACTGGAGAGAACCCAGATTGGGTGGGGTTGGATGGGTGTGCAGTTTTGCCATATAGTGAAGCAGAGAGAGGATGGGTGGAGCAGCTAGAGAGGTGGGATCAAGAGTTTGGAGTGGGTGAGGGGCTCAGAGCAGGGCACAGTGTATAAGAACCAGTAGGCGCAAAAAACAAACAAACAAAAACCCAATATTGCTAACCTTTTTTCATATCAGAGGGATTATTCAGTATGAATTCGTACCAACTGGACAGACAGTTAACCAAGTTTACTATTTGGAAGTGCTGAAAAGGCTGCATCAAAAAGGTAGATGACATGAACTCTTTGCTAACAATTCATGGCTCTTGCATCACAACAATGCACCAGCTCACACAGCACTGTCTGTGAGGGATTTTTAGCCAGTAAACGAGTAACTGTATTGGAACACGCTCCCTACTCACCTGATCTGGTCCCCAATGACTTCTTTCTTTACCCAAAGATAAAGGAAATATTGAAAGGAAGACATTTTGATGACATTCAGGACATCAAGGATAATATTAGGTTGGTGCAAAAGTAATTGTGGTTTAACGACATCGCTAATGGCCATTCCAGAAAAAGAGTTCCAAAATTGCTTTGAAGAGTAGACTAGGCGCCAGTGTCAGTCAGTACATAGCTTCCCAAGTGAAGTACTTCGAAGGTGACAGTAGTGATATTCAGCAATGAGGTATGTAGCCCTTTTTCTAGGATGAGTTCGCAAACTTGGTTGTCAGACCTCGTATTTCAATTGTACCGTAAAACTGCAGAAAAAAAAGGGAACCAGATAACGTGATGTCTAAAGGACCCTCCTTTAAAACTCTTCAAGAATTGCTTTGTCTATTTTGTACCCACGACATGTTGTTGAGTATGTTTCTTGATGAATCTTCTATTTAACACATAAAATTCATGAGTTACTTGATTTCTCATTTATTTTTCTTATGCTCATTATCTTTCACATGATGTTCTCATAGCAGTAGCATGCTCTGGAACAGTTGTATCTTATTACTCTTTTGTTTTGATCTTTTAAGCTTTTTAGGGATTAATTTCTTAATTTATAGTCCAATAAATAAAGTCTGTATAATATAAATAAAGAGAATTAGCATCACAATGATTTTTTCTCCTCCTCCTTTCCTTTTCATTTTGTGTGGAATTACTTCTTGGGCCATGATAGGTATCAGAAAATTAAGCTGAAGTTAGCAGATGGTTAGTGAATTTTTGCTTTTCAGACAGTCTGGTTAATTCAGTTTCAGTTTCTACATCACTGTTAACAGTGTACACATTGTAAAAATTCTAGCATTAGCTGTAGTAATTCCAGTTTTGTGAGTTAGGCTCCAAAACTTGATTTTTATTAAGATTGATTTTTCAGATTCCTGGAATAATTTTTTTAATAATCAGGGTTTGTTATGCCATCTAAAAGCATTATACCATTTAAAAAACGACACTCAGCTGTAAGAGAAAAAATATGAAAGAGGCAACCTCATTGTAAAATTCTAATCAGCATCCCTAACCTTTTGTCAAGGTCCCTTTACATATTTGTTGTGAAAAGGTATCCTTAGCAACCAAGATCACTGGCTTGTTATATAAAAGAGACCCCAACCCCATCTTCTAACATCCAAAGACTCAACTGCTTGACACTGGGTTTGCTTTTCCTTCCCAGTGAGAATAAGCACACAGATGGTAAGAACTGACAGCAAGAGCACACAGGCTACAGCCTTTGAATAAAAAGTGGGATGTGCTTTGGGCCATGTGCCCAGTGGTCTCCCCTTCTCTGCATTCTCTCCTGGTCTTTCAACAGATTCACTTCTAGCAAGGCTGACCCACAAAAGGCTATCTGGTATTTCATTATGGCACCAGGGAAAACTAAGGGAAAATAAAATGCTCACAAAGCATTTTAAAAATAAAAATGAAAATAGTCATATGGAGTTCCACTTGAAAGCAAAATATATATTCTTACAAATTGTCATTATTGAAGAAAGAATGATAATGAGAAAAAAATGATGAACCCCAAGGATGGTCACATTTGGGCATGCTTGAGAAGAAATACATGGAGGGTTTCTAAGTTTTATTCAGAAATTGGTGATTTCTTCAATCAAAGGCAGTTCCCCTGCTCCTATGGTAGTTCTTTTTTCAAAAATTAGGTTGGAAAAATTTCAGAAAGAGGCTATTATTTTCAAAATTAATTTGAGATACTAAATGTCCTTCCCCTTTTCTACTGAAGAAAACTGAAGCAAATGCCTCAATTTGAGGCCCAAACAAAATAAATGGTCTTCCTAACTATGGGCAACTTTCACACTAATCAATTCCCGACAGGTCAGAGTTACCTAGTAATTTTGTAAATGAGAAAAGTGGGAGATAAACAATGATAAACAACCAAAACCCCTCCTTCTTTGGCCCTCATATTTCCGTAGCCATTTTCCACCTCTGTTTGGGTTCTCTTTAGCTCCTGTTTAACTACAGAAATGTTTCCTAGAATCTGTCGTTCGTACTTACCTTAGAAACCGGCGCTGACAAGATTTTTTTCAGCGTTTTTGGCTGACTGATGAAATTTACAATTCAGGTAATGTTTTTTGTCCAGCCACTTTCTAGATGGAAAAAGGTCGAGCAGATTGGGAATCTCATTCTGAACAAGGCTGATGGCAGTGTTGTTTGCACCCACGGTTTTGGTTTTTAAACCTAGACATGATTTGTTGGATTTCTTTCTTATTAATGAGTTCCCCTTAAGGTACTAACTCAGGCAGTTCTATTGTTTTTCTGTCTGAAATGAACACATTCAGTCTTACATTAACAAAGTAAAGGCTGTTACAAGTTTCCTTTATGGTTTTTCTCCTGTGGAAATTACCCCTTAGAGAATGGCAAACTTTATTTATTTATTTATTTATTTATTTATTTATTTATTTATCATTCATTTATTTTTTTATTGGGGAAGGGGAACAGGACTTTATTGCGGAACAGTGTGTACTTCCAGGACTTTTTTCCAAATCAAGTTGTTGTCCTTTCAGTCTTAGTTGTGGAGGGCACAGTTCAGCTTCAGCTCCAGGTTTAGTTGAGGTTGCTAGTTGCAGGGGGCGCAGCCCACCATTCCTTAAGGGAGTCCAACCGGAAACCTTGTGGTTGAGAGCCCACTGGCCCATGTGGGTATCGAACCGGCAGCCTTCGGAGTTAGGAGCACGGAGCTGCAACCGCCTGAGCCACCGGGCTGGCTCCAAACTTCTTTTATTTAGAATAGAATGCATACACTACCCAGAAGATAAAGTGTGTAAAGCAAAGAATCTTAGCTGTGGACTTGCTATCACCATCCAATGAAGGCTCCTTCAGGCTGCATCCCTCACCAATCAGCCCTTAAAGGCGAGGGGATTCAACTTCTTAAATGTTATTTTGCTTCACATCAAAAGAACATGAGCCTAAGTAAACACACAGCACAAGAGCAAGTGCTCAAGTTCAATGTCAGCATGTCCTTAATAGCCAAGTCAATCTGGAAAAAAAAAATCTGATTTTCTCTCTTTCCTAATTACATTTAGGGATAATCAAGTGCCTCCTTGTGGCTCAACATAATAACTTTGGTAAATACATAAATGTAATATATATTCCCATTTCATTTTTGTGTTCTCTTTTCTGTTTCATTGAGAATTTCTGTGAAGTGGTGCACTTCAGATTGCTGCTGTCAATGTCAGTTTTTGCCTCCTTTTACGACGGTAGCGGCTGGAAAAGAAAGTGTAATTTAAATAATTGAAATAATTACTTAAAGTGAAAGATATGAAGACTGAGATTCCTGCTCACCGATTTCTGACTTCAGTTGGCTTTATGACAGATGGTTCCTATTCGCTAGATAGATTGTAATCTGTGAATCAAACGATTTCCTGTAATAAGGTAGAAGTAATTTCAGGATCGCCAACCCAGAAAGACCGAGGGCTGTGGTTTCCGCGGCGAGAAAGAGTACTTCAAAAGGGCCAGTAGGTGGCGGTGCTGCACCGCAAGTGCTGGGACGCCACCTGCCCTCTACACTTCAAGGGCTGAAAATATTTCTGTGGAGAGAATTCTGATCACTGATGTTTGTGCCCAGGAGCAATTAGAGTGGTCCAAGCAGATGTGCTTTTTATATAATATATATTGATAACCGAATTTTCTGTTAAGCTTTTGTTGAGGCTGTGAATCATTAAGTCAACAAACCATTGTCTGTCTAAAGGCCATCAAGGCTTTAAAAAAATTTGAAAAGGAGCTTGAAGGCAAAATTTAGAATTTGTCGAGATAATTGGTAAAATTTCTTTTTTCATTAATTTATGTTTTCTGCTGGATGATTAAAATTTTTCTGAGACTGAAGAGTTTTGAAGACTGAATGGAAAAGTCAAGAACTGGTGGCCAGAGTGGCATCAGGTGGCAAGAGCCATGGGTTCTGAATAAGGAGCAGGACCGTCACTGTGGGAAACACCTATTTGCTGGGCCTGTTCTCAGCTCCAATATGAGACATTTGGATTGGTGACTGCTGAGGTCCGTTCTAATTCTAACAGTCAATGATTAGCTGATTATAAGCAATTACCAAGTGTAGGAGCTCCTGAAAGCCGTTTAACTTGATTCCAGTTTACTGTTAAGGCATATGAATGTTCATAATATTGTATATATATGAATAATGCTCTTGTTTAATGTCAGAAGTAATGTCTATGCTTGGAATTCCAAGATACAGAATGAAAATTTTGAAGTTTTAGTTAAAGAGATAATGGAGTTTTCTATTATGATGTTATCTTAGTGCTTTATCTTTGCTATGTCTTCAAAACCACTGGCCTATTTGCTACATTTAAAATCACATTAGAAAGTCAGACAGAGAAAGACAAATACTGTAGGCTCTCACCATATGTGGAATCTGAAAAAGCCGAACTCGAAATAGAGAGTAGAATGATGGTTTCAAGGGTTTGGGGGAAGTGGGAAGATGCAGCTAGAAAGGTATAAACTTCCATTTATAACAAAATAAGTTCTGGGGATCTAATGTATAGCATGGTGACTATAGAAATAATAATGCTGTTTTTAATACACTTGAAAGTTGTTAAGAGAGTAGATTTTAAAAATTATCACCACAGCATTTGGATGTCATAGGAATGGCGGCAGCGGGGTGCACTTTTTGAGTTCTCCTCCGGATCCTATCACAAACGGGACATATAACCCATCAAAGGACTCTGCTCATCACGCAGAACAGCTAAGAGACTCCTGCAAGGATTACTTGCAGGTGGGCAAATTGGGCGAGCAGGGGAAGAGGGAAGGGAATGGAGTGAAAACACGGTCCGCACCTGTGGCTGTGGGGACACCGCCCACACCTTCGGCTGTGGAGACGCGGCCCACGTCTGCGGCTGTGGAAACGCAGCCGGCATCCGCAGCTGCAGAGATGCAGGGGATCCCAGGATGGTACAGAGAACACAAAAGCCAGGAGGTGGGCTCTTTCCCTGTGTCCCACAGTTAATCTCTCCCGTCGAGGGGTCAGCATATCCAGCATTTGAGGCAATAACCTCAGCTGATACCTCCAGTTGGGCCCTAGGCCGGACAAAGGACACAAACTCCATACCTGCCCCCCCCCCCACTCTTCCAATCCTACCCCCACCCTCCCAGACTTCCAGAGACTTAAACTGGCCCCTGAACTGAGGAGTAGTGTCAGATTACAGAGGAGCCTTAGTGCTCAGGCTCTGGGAAGACTGGCAGGCAGCTCTGACCCAGGGAAGAGGCTGGGAAGAGTGTGATTTTAGCTGAGCTAGGAGAGGAGAGACTCCTCCACCCCCAGCCACCACCTTTTCTGGCCTGTGGGAGGAGTGCGACACAGCTGGGCTGGGAGAGAGAAGACCCCTCCATCCCCAGCCCCCACCCTTTCTGGCCTGCCTAGGGCGGGGCAATTACATCAGAGGAGGCACTCCTAGGGATCAGCAGTAAGCGGCTGACGCAGCTCCCTGCTTTCAGCAGCTCAGAAATGTCCTGGCCGCCACACACACACACACACACACACACACACACACACACACACACACAAGTAAGAAGTGCCCTAAGACTCAGGAGAACTGGACACAGGGCTGGTGGTGCTACTCTCAGTGCGCATATGTGCAGGTAAGGGCAGAAACTGCACTGACTTTGTAAAAACTACCATCCAGACCCCTCAGCCCCACACATCTAAATCTGCAGTCCCAAGGTCACTCTGGGCACCAGGAGACCGGCTCTGCCTGCACAATATGCAGGGGACTCTTTGGTACAGCAGAGGACAACCTGGAGATTACTTAGAGGGCTTAAGCCAAGACTGGCGTTGCTTTTTGTTTTGTTTTGTCTTTATATCTTTGATATCTTTGCCTGTGTTGAGTGGGGGTTGTCGGTTGTTTTTACATGTGAATGTATTTGATTTTTCCTTTGTTGTTGTGCTTGGTGATTTGCTTTGTTCTGAAATTGCCCTACCAGGGCCCAGCTTAAGAGGCACAAGATTCAACATATCCAGAGGCCAACTCCAGATCAAACCAGAGTACTACCGGGTTTGACCTACAAGTGACACAACCAGAGGGAATTCTCTACAGGCACAAGAGCCCATAGAGGCCAAACCACATTTAAGCGGTCAACCCTCACACAGCAGAACACCCTGCAGTGGGCAGAGCCAAGTCTCACAACTAGCCAGTCTAGAAGTTAACCCCACCTACTCACAAGCAAAAAGCAATTAAAGACCTTCTTTAACAGGACAATATACACAACACAAGAGTCACCTTTGGAGCACACACAGAGGAGAAGAACGAAGTAGTGCAAGTCAAATATAAAGGACACATACTACATAAGATAACCCAGCAAGAACTAAGAACTCTAGGGGATCTACCTAATACATCAAAGCAAACACAGAGAGTCAGCCAGAATGGGGAAACAAAGAAACATGTCCCAAATAAAAGAACAGAAGAAACCTCCAGAAATGGAACCAAATGAAACAGAGGTAACCAACCTATCAGAGACAGAGTTCAGAACACTGATGATAAGAATGTTTAAGGAGCTTAGAGACAACATAAAGAAGGATGTAGAAATCATAATGAACAACCAGTTAGAACTAAAGAACACAATTACCGAAATAAAGAGCTCACTTGAAGGAATTAACAGCAGGTTATATGAAGCAGAGGATCAAACAGGGACTTAGAAGACAAGTTAGCAGAGATCACCCAAACAGAACAACAGAAAGAAAAAAGAATAAAAAACAATAAAGATGGTTTAAGAGACCTCTGGGATAACATCAAGCACAACAACATGTGCATCATAGGAATACCAGAAAGTGAAGAGAGGAAGCAAGGGATTGAGAACATATTTGAAGTAATAATTCCCGAAAACTTCCCTAACCTGATGAAGGAAACCAACATACAAGCCCAGGAAGTGCAGAGAGTTCCAACCAGGATAAACCCAAACAGGTCCACACCAAGACACATTATAGTTAAAATGGCAAAGGCTAAAGACAAAGAGAGAATCCTAAAAGCAGCAAGAGAAAGACAGAGGGTTACATACAAGGGTACTCCCGTAAGACTATCAAATGACTTTTCTACAGAAACATTGAAGTCCAGGAGGGAGTGGCAGGAGATACTCAAAGTGATGGAAAACAAAGGCCTACAACCTAGATTGCTTTATCCAGCAAGGCTATCATTTAAAGTTGATGGAGAGATAAAGAGCTTCCCAGAAAAGAATAAGCTAAAGGAATTTATTACCACCAAGCCAGCATTGCAAGAAATACTAAAAGGACTTCTGTAAATAGAAGAAAGATGAAAACAATCTAACTACAAATTTAAAAATGGCAATAACTATGTACCTATCAATAATCACTTTAAATGTAAATGGATTAAATGCTCCAATCAAGAGACATAGGGTGGCTGAGTGGATAAGAAAGCAAGACCCTTGTATATGCTGTATACAAGAGACTCACCTCAGATCAAAAGACACACACAGGCTGAAAGTGAAGGGTTGGAGTAAGATATTTCATGCAAATGGAAATGAGAAAAAAGCTGGAGTTGCAATACTTACATGTGACAAAATAGACTTTAAAATGAAGAACATATTAAAAGACAAAGATGGGCACTATATAATAATAAAGGGATCGATCCGACAAGAGGACATAACCCTAGTAAACATCTATGCACCCAACATAGGAGCACCTAAATATATAAAACAGATATTGACTGACATAAAGACAGAGATCAACAGTGACACTATCATAGTAGGGGACTTCAACACACCTCTGACAACAAGCGACAGGTCTTCCAGACAGAAAATCAATATGAAAACAGCAGCCTTAAATGATACATTGGACCACTTGGATTTAATTGATATTTTCAGAGCATTTCACTCCAATGCTGCAGAATACACATTCTTCTCAAGCGCACATGGAACATTTTCCAAGATAGACCATATGTTAGGTCACTTAACAAGTCTTGATAAGTTTAAGAAAATTGAAATCATACCAATTGTCTTCTCTGACCACAGTGCCATTATGAAATTAGAAATGAACTACAGAAAAAAAACTGGAAGACACACAAATTCATGGAGGCTGAATAACATGTTACTAAACAATGAATAGGTCAAGCAGGAGATCAAGGAAGAAATCAAAAGATATCTCGAGACAAACGAAAATGAAAACATGACGACCCAAAATCTATGGGATGCCACGAAAGCAGTCCTAAGTGGGAAATTCATAGCATTACCGGCCTACCTAAAGAAACAAGAAACATCACTAATCAACAGTTTATCTTCACACTTAAGGGATCTGGAGAAAGAACAGCAAAATAAGCCCAAAGGGAGTACAAGGAAGGAGATAATAAAGATCAGAGCGGAAATAAATGAAATAGGAACCAGAAAAACAATACAAAAGATCAATGAATCCAAGAGTTGGTTCTTAGAGAAGATAAACGCAATTGACAAACCTTTAGCCAGACTCATTAAAAAAAAAGAGAGAGAGGACCCAAATTAATAAAATCAGAAATGAAAGAGGATAAGTGACAACAGACACTGCAGAAATACAAAAATTTTTAAGAAATTACTATGAACAACTATATGCCAACAAATTTGACAATCTGGAAGAAATGGGCAATTTTCTAGAGGTGTACAACCTTCCAAGGCTAACTCAAGAAGAAACAGAAAACTTGAATAGACTGATTACCACCGGGGAAATTGAATCAGTAATCAACAATCTCCCAACAAACAAAAGCCCTGGACCAGATGGCTTTACGGGTGAATTTTACAAAACGTTCAAAAAAGAATTATCACCTATTCTCCTCAAGCTCTTCCAAAAAATCCAGAAGGAGGGAAGACTCCCAAACACTTTTTACGAAGCCACTATCACCCTGATCCCAAAATCAGACAAAGACACCACAAAAAAAGAAAACTACAGGCCGATATTGCTAATGAACATAGATGTAAAAATCCTCAACAAAATATTAGCGAACAGAATTCAGCAATACAATAAAAAGATCATACACCATGATCAAGTGGGATTCATCCCTGGTATGCAAGAGTGGTTCAACATCCGCAAATCAATTAATGTGATACACCACATTAATAAAATAAAAATCACATGATCATATCAATAGGTGCAGAAAAAGCATTAGATAAAATCCAGCAGCCATTTATGATAAAAACCCTTAAGAAAGTGAGAATAGAGGGATCATATCTCAACATAATAAAGGCCATACATGATAAACCCACAGCTAACATCGTACTCAATGGGGAAAAGCTAAAACCATTCCCATTAAGATCAGGAAAAAGGCAAGGTTTCCCACTTTCTCCACTTCTAGTCAACATAGTGCTGGAAGTTCTAGCCACAGCAATCAGACAAGATAAAGAAACAAATGGCATCCAAATCGGTAAGGAGGAAGTAAAATTGTCATTATATGCAGATAACATGATACTATATATAGAGAACCCTAAAGACTCCACCAAGAAACTATAAGAGCTGATAGATGAATTTAGTAAAGTAGCAGGATACAAAATTAATATTCAGAAATCAGTTGCATTTGTATATACCAATAATAAAACATCAGAAGGAGAAATTAAAAAGCAATCCCATTTACAATTGCTCCAAAGACTATAAAATACCTGGGAATAAATTTAACCAAAGAAGTAAAAGATCTGTACTCAGAAAATTATAAGACACTGAAGAAAGAAATGAAAGAAGATACAAATAGATGGAAACACATTCCATGTTCATGGATAGGAAGAATTAATATAGTTAAAATGTCCATACTGCTTAAGGCAATATACATATTCAACACAATTCCTATCAAACTACCAACGACGTTTTTCACAGAAATAGAACATATAATCCTAAAGTTTATATGGAACCATAAAATACCCCTGATAGCTTCAGCAGTCTTGAGAAATAAGAACAAAGTGGGAGGTATAACAATACCTGACATCAAATTATACTACAAGGCTACAGTAATCAAAACAGCATGGTACTGGCATAAAAACAGACACATAGATCAATGGAACAGAATAGAGAGTCCAGAAATAAATCCATGCCTATATGGCCATTTAATCTATGACAACAGAAGCAAGAATGTACGGTGGGGTAAAGACAGTCTATTCAATAAATGGTGCTGGGAAACCTGGACAGACACATGCAAAAAAATGAACCTGGACCACCTCCTTACACCATATACAAAAAAGAAATTCAAAATGGCTTAAAGACTTAAATGTAAGATCTGAAACCATAAAATTCCTAGAAGAAAATATAGGAAGAAACTTCACAGACATTACCCAGAGTAAGATTTTTACTGATATATCCCCTCATGTGAGGGAAGTAAGAGAAAAAATAAACATGTGGGATTATATCAAACTAAAAAGTTTATTCACAGCAAATGAAACCATCAATAAAACAAAAAGGGATCCTACTGAATGGGAAAAGATATTTGCCAATGATATATCTGATAAGGGGTTAATATCACAAATTTATAAAAAACTCAACTCAATTCCAAAAAAACAAACAACCCAATTAAAAAATGGGCAGAGGACATGAAGAGACATTTTTCTAAAAAGGACATACAGATGGCAAACAGACATATGAAGAAATGTTCAACCTCACTAACCATCAGAGAAATGCAAATAAAAACCACAATGAGATACCACCTCATCCCAGTCAAAATGGCTATCATCAATAAGTCAACAAACAACAAGTGCTGGCGCGGATGTGGAGAAAAGGGAACGCTTGTGCACTGTTGGTGGGATTGCAGATTGGTGCAGCCACTATGGAAAACAGTAGGGAGATATCTCAAAAATCTGAAAATGGAACTTCCTTATGATCCAGCAATTCCACTCCTAGGTATCTATCTGGAGAAATCCAAAACTCCAATTCAAAAATCTTTATGCACTCCTACGTTTATTGCAGCACTATAGACAATAGGCAAGACATGGAAACAACCGAAATGCCCATCGGTAGATGACTGGATCAAGAAACTGTGGTACGTTTATACAATGGAGTATTACGCAGCCATAAAGAAGAAAGAAATCTTACCATTTGCAACAACATGGATGGACCTAGAGAACATTATGTTAAGTGAAATAAGTCAGACAGAGAAAGACAAATACCATATGATCTCACTTATATGCGGAATCTAAAGAACAGAATAAGTGAATGAACTAATCAGAAACAGTTTTGGAGACATAGAAGAAAAACTGAGGGTTGCTAGATGGGCCGGGGGGTGGGGATAAGGGGGAAGGTGAGGGGATTAGAAAACATTCGGTAACCACAAGATGGCCACGGGGTTTTGAAAATTAATTTGGGGAATGTAATCAATAATGTTGTAAAGATTTTGTAGGGTAGCTGATGGACATGTGTCCCGTTTGGGAGACAGTGGAAACGTAATGGCTCTGTGCGATGTCAGAGGGATAGTGGATGGGGGGAGGGGGATTCACACAGTGTGAGGGATATAAATGATAAACGTCTAAGTAAAAAAAAAAAAAAATCACCACACACACACAATAAAGGTAATTATATAATGGGATGGAAGTGTTAACTAACATTATTGAGGTAATTATTTCAAAATATATACATGTATCAAATCATCATCTTGTACGCCTTAAACTTACATATGTTATATGTCATTAATATCTCAATAAAGCTGAAAAACAAAAATTACTATTTTTGAATCACAAATCTAACATTAAAGAATTATATAAATTTTTCTCTTAGGAATATGATATATTTTGCATATGTTATATATATTTCCTTTGAATTAATGTATTCACTAATTTTCTTTTAAATAATTTATTCATTTATTGAGGGAATCTCAATAGGCTCTACGTTCAAGGAGATTATATTTTACTGGTCAATTAATTGGACAAGGAATTATAAGAACATGTGGTAAGTGATCTGAGTGGAGAGAGAGAATTTCTGAGGGAACATAGCAACAGAGATGAAAATTACGGTCTGTAGCAATTTCACAAGGAAAAAAATGAATATTAGAGTAGATTATACAGGGATGTTTATAGAAAAATTAATCCTTTAACTGAGGAAACAAAAAAACATTGTAGGTCTGTATTAAATATTTATTTATGAAAATAAAATGAAAACATGTAAAATTATTAAATACTTTGCTTATAGACACTATATAAAAGCTATAGAAATAATTACTAAAGGAATATTTTTCTTTTAGTTTTCAAGTCACATAAACAGTTTTATCTGGGAAAAAATACTTTAAATATCAGTAGTCTTTTCTATTCTCTGTGAAACTTTTTTTTCCCCTCCTGTTGCTCATATCCTGCCTTTAGCAGAATTATGAACCCCTAATTAGAACTGCATAGTTACCCAATGTTTGAAATTAAGATGCAACAATCTGCATTCGCAATATGGGATATTTCAGGTTAATGGCAACTTTTGCTTATGCAAGAAATAAATACTCTGAAATCTGTCATTTATGCTGTGAACAAAACAAAGAGAAAATACTCATAGAACCAGTGATTCATAGTCATTTTGTATGGGTGAAAAACTATCTTTTGAGGAGGACAGTGGTTCAATGAACAAATGCCACAGTGCATGGGATGACACAGCTACACTCATAGCTGAATGGAGGAGGAAGAAAGGTTTTTTTTTTACAAGGCCAGTTTTGATGCAATTGAAACATTAAATGTATAAAACCCTAGTCATTGTTGATGAGTAATCTGATTTTAAGGATGATCCTTTGTTTGAGATACATATATTCTGACAACTAATTCCCCTTTCCACCTCCCAAATAGAATGTTTGAAGTTTGATATTATTCTTTATTAATGTTTTCGGTACTGCTCCCACAACTTGGGCTCCACATACAATTCTAGCAACCAGAATGTATCATAACCCTTTCTCCCAGGGACAATTTTCAGGGTGTTTATATTGAATCAGAGACTGTTAGGGGTGGACATGACTTTAAAGACCATCTAACCCCTTATTTTACAGATGGAAGATTAAATCTTGAGTTTAACTACATATATGATAGGTGGTGGAGCTCCAACTAGAACTCAGAGAAGAGGAGAAAGTATGAAGGAATTTATATGTATGAAGAATTTACTGTAATAGCCGTGGAATTAAGCCTTACTTAATTTTAGTCCTTAAGGCTAGGAAAGTAAAGGATAGCAGTCCAAATCTCAGTTTGCTGGCTTTTCACTCTTACTCATTCGTCTCACTTACTGATTAAAAAATATCTATTGAGAGGCTATCTGTGTCAGGCACTGTGCTGAGGATACAAAGGTGTGCAAACATAGGTGGATTCCAACCTTAAGTTGTTTATGGTTTAGCTGCAGAGATAGGCATTAAACAATCACACAAAACATGTAAAATTACACTGACGAGGGTTGTGTATCACATGATGATGTAAAAGCAGAGCAGAACAGTTTTCCAGGAATGTGGTCCTTGCAGAGGCTTAGCTAACTAATTGTCAACCTCTTGGAGAGCCAGTTTGGGGGAGAAGCTGGACCAGTTGGTAGGATGAGAACAGATGGACAAGGTGCCACCTTTGACTAATTTTTCTGGAACCTCATGGTCTTGCTTTCACATGGCTTTCTCTAGTGATTTTTCTGTCATAGTTTTAACAATAACTGTGTCAACATATTTTTTTCTTGAAAAAAATTGCAGAAAAGTATTTGCTTTGTGAAACTGTGCTCAAGAGGGTGAACAGCTTGCTTTGCTTTCTCCCAACCACACTTCTGAGTCTTGGTAAACTCCATGGAAATTGATTGTGACATTGACAGTGACTTCTCTCTATTATGAGCTATGATCCTAAAAAGTTAAGACTGCTTGCCTATCTATGACTGAATGTTTGTCCGTGTGTCTGTCCATCCATTCATCCATCCATCTATCCATCCTTTCATCCATTTCTCTTGGTGGTTTTGCCCTGTTTTGGACACAATTGAATTGTTAGAAAGGTTTTGTCACTGGTTATGATGACTCTGCAAATTTTGTTTGCTTACAAGACAAAGAGAATACAGAAAATGGAATAATTTTGTTTTGACAAAATAGTGAAACCCTAAGTTAGTGCTGTTTTCTTTGTTTCCACTATTGTCATTGCAAATTTGTCATTGTGCAACCTAAGTTTTTTTTCTGTTTTGGTGACATCTTTCCAGATGCATTTCCTTGCAAATACATGCAACTATTTATTTATTTTTTTATGAAAACGAAATCATACTCTATAAACATTTTCGTGGCCCTTTTCCCTCTTAACACTATATCACAAGCATTTTAAGTTCAATTAATACAGTTCTTAATAATAGTTTCAGTGGCTGTAGGGTGTCCATTGTAAGAATGTGCCATAATTTATTTAATTAATATCTTTTGTTAGGTACAGTTTAGAATTTCTTTATTCTCATCAACTTTGCTGCAATGAAAATTCTTGCATGTTTACCTTTGTGCACTTGTCCATCAATTTCTTTCTGATAGATTTCTAGAAGTGGAATTGCTGTATTAAAGAATTTTGCTATACATGTATGCTGCCAAACTGTTGTATTTCACAAGGTATATCAATTTACGAGTATAATACCAACAACAAAGCATGAGATATGTGTCTCTCACTGATTCCCTGCCTTAATAACACTAAACAATACCAGTAAACATTTTGTTTAACATTGAAAACTTCTTTTTATATATTATTGACTAATTGTTTTTCTTGTTTTGTGAATTGCCTGTCTATATCCTTTGGCCAATTTTCTATTGAGGTATTTAGCTTTACTTTTTATTAAGGTCTCTTTATATAGAAAGAACATTTTCTGAGTTTATTATTTGTATTTTGACTTTGATAATGATGTTTTTTTTTTTTTTTTTAAAGATTTTATTGGGGAAGGGGAACAGGACTTTATTGGGGAACAGTGTGTACTTCCAGGACTTTTTTTTCCCCCAAGTCAAGTTGTTGTCCTTTCAATCTTTGTTGTGGAGGGTGCAGCTCAGCTCCAGGTCCAGTTGCCATTGCTAGTTGCAGGGGGCGCAGCCCACCATCCCTTGCGGGAGTTGAACCGGAACCTTGTGGTTGAGAGCCCACTGGCCCATGTGGGAATCGAACCGGTAGCCTTCAGAGTTACGAGCATGGAGCTCTAACCACCTGAGCCACTGGGCTGGCCCTTTATGGTTATTTTTAGTAGGATAGTTTCCATTTTATTTTCTATTGCTTATTATTGGCACATAGGAAAGCTATTATTTTTTCTATATTAATGTCTCTTACGAAGTGCAAACTTGAATAATCTGTATATGATAAACTTTAAACTGTTAGTTAATATTTTAAATTGATAGTGTGGTTGGACTCCTGTCTCCATTATTGCTTTTGTAGTTACCGTGTTTCCCCAAAAATAAAACTTAACTGGACAATGAGCTCTAATGAGTCTTTTGGAGCAAAAATTAATATAAGACCCGGTCTTATTTTACTACAATATAAGACCAGGTCTTTAATACAATACAATACAATACAATACAATACAATACAATACAATACAATACAATACAATACAATACAATACAATACAATACAATACAATACAATACAATACCAGGTTTTATATTAATTTTTGCTCCAAAAGACGCATTAGAGCTGATTATCCGGCTAGGTCTTATTTGCGGAGAAATAGGGCTATTACATTGTTAACGGGAAGAAATTTTGCTGTAAAAGATGAAATTGTTGCTGCACATTCATATTATAGGGAATAGCAGCATTTGTCTTAAAGGCAGACAGATCTTTTCTTTAGGAAAAAAATCTTAGTGGATATTTTGATCATGGAGATATAAATTGGTAAAGGTTGAAAAAAGGAAAATGAAACTGTTCTACCTGGTAAAATAATAGGAGCATTCCTAAATTCCTCTGCCATCTAAATAGGAAATGTGGGGGGAACTCAAGGATGAGAAGAAAAGAAACCATGTGCAGTAATGGCCTCAGTGGGGAGAGGAGTCCTATGAAAATATAGCTGCTAAAAAATTCCTTGTAAGGGGACAGCTAAGAAACAGTGATGTTTAATAATAAATTGTAAGACGCTTCCTGTTCTGTGTGCTCTGTTATGATTTATTCTAGAATATATTGTATTAATAGAAAATGTGAGGTATAGTGAGGCCAACAGATCAGCAACTGATTGCCATTGAAAAGATTGTTACAGTTCCCAAGAGAATTGGGCATGTTATGCCACCTGGAACCACATGAGGAAGCAGGTTGGTCATGGCGCAGAGGAAAGGGAAGGAAATGTGGGCAAGAGTTTAGTGTGTGTGTGTGTGTGTGTGTGTGTGTGTGTGTGTGTGTGTGTTTCTGGGAAGCAACAGTCAAGGCAGGGTAAGCAGGCTTAGATTGCTAGTTTGAATAATTTTAGCAGGCTCTGGAACATAGGGGCTGTCCCTAGTTGTCTGTGGTGATTAGGGCAGGTGGATAATGGCCAAGAGTATGAAAGCCCTATAAAGAGGTGGTTGGGAGTGTGGACTTTATATTGTCTTGTTTGTATTTGAAAAGCATTCCCCCAAGAGGAGGATTCCTCTTGAGGGGGCAGGGGCAATGAGGGAGGCAGGAGGTCCAGGCAAGGTGACTCAAGCATATTATCGGGTTGTCCAGAACAAGGCAAGGCCAGCATATGCATGTAAGGCAGATAAAGCATTAAGTTTACAGGAGCTAAACCATGGTTATTAATATATGATCCTTCTCAGTTTTTCTAAACCTTCAGTAAAGTTCTGTTATATGCAGCTGTTTTATGTTAATAGTACTTTGGGGAATAAAGGAAACGAGGCTATTTTCCATGTTGCGAATGTTGGTACAGGAAGTGAATAGAGTAAGAAATCAGAGTGAGAGGTGACCAGGAGAAATATAAGCTCTCCCCACCAAGAATTCTCAGAAATACTGAGGCTCATGTGGGATAGAGGCTCAAGTCATCTTATTTGGAAAATAAATGCTTCAAGAAGGCTGGAGGAGATGGAAGGACCCAATGGCAGGCCCTTGGATTATAATGGTAGGAATTATAATTCTGGAGTCTTTAGGGAGTGGTTTGAGGGCTGGTCTGTTCCTAGAAAAGGGCTCTTGTACAAAAGGCATTCTTAGGGCTTTTAAGTTTTATGGTCACGGATTTTAGGAATCTGATGAAACTATGTATTCTCTCTCCATAAAATGTACAATTTATATATTACTTCAGAAGCTTAACAGAAGTCCTAGAGCACATCTACAGATGCTGGTCCATGAACCTTGGGTGAGATATCTCTGCCTTGGAAGTCATAGTAAAAGAAATGAACACTACGTGCTCTCCTTGAATTGGCCATGACACACTTGGTCCAATTATGAATCTTTGATAACCTCACATGTTAATTGAGAGAACTACTTTTTCTTTAATCATCTCTACTGTTTGCATCCTTACTTATAATGTGGTGTAAAATCAGGTTTATTTATAATGATTATAGGTAGGATTTTTATCATAAATGCGAGGATGGTTTTCTAGTACCTATTACTAACACTATGTTTTCTCTCTACAACCAGTCAAGTTAAGAACTCTTTTTTTATACCCCTGTTGCTATCTAAGAATATGGATCACATCAGAAAACCTAGTTCTTTGTGGTTCAGAGTAGAAGTGAAGAAATATTCTTATCAAAAAGGAGATTTTTTTACCTTTAAATTATTGAAAAGTTTTTTGATTAGTTCAAAGGAGAAATAAAAATCACATAATGGAATAATGACATTAAAAAAAAAATTTTAATGAGAGGTAATTTGATAACTTACTGCTGGCTAATACCTGCCTGGGGACCACGAATTAGAAGTAATTCCACTGGTAAAATGATACCTAAAGGAAATAAAACAAGGCTATCTCTAAGAGTTTCATAAGATACATTTCAAGAGTCTCTATCTACTTATCTATTTTAAGTTGCAGTAAGAAGGTGTTGTGTAATAAATAATTTGTCTGGTCTTTGCCCTAGGTTCCTGGGATGGAGATTTTAATCACTTTGTATTTTCACAGTGATAGAAGGGACTATTATTCATGGACAGCCCCTCAGACCACATCTAAGTTTATACTAGTGAGGTGACTCCTGGCCAGTTCCTAGATGGTTTCAGGATAGGGGCTGGCCATGCTGGAAAGATCAACCATGTGATTAGACGGTTGCAGTTTTGAGCCAGATGATATCAGCCCAACTTCTGAGGAGGGGAGAGGTGCTGGAGATTGAATCTAATCACATGGCCGATGACTCAATCAGTCATGAAACCCCATGAACCCCCAATAAACACTCCTAACACCAAGCTTAGGTAATCTTCCCAGTTAGTAACATATCCTGATTGCACAAGGGCGAGGACGTGGAAGTTCCATGTTTGTGAACTTCCTAGAGCTTACCCTACAGGTTTCTTCTTTTCTCTGGTCTGGTTTTGCATCTTTTATAATAAAACCATAATCATAAATACAGCAATTTCCTGAGTCCTACAAGTCTTTCTATTACATTTTCAAACCTGAAGGGAGTAGTAAGAACCTCCAGAATTTTAGTCAGTTGGACAGAAGTGTGGATGGCCTTGGAACTCTAGAGCTTGTGGCTAATGTGTAAAGTGAAGGGGTGCTTGTGGAGGATTGCCCTCTCAACCTGTGAAGTCTGTGCTAACTATGGGTAGTTAACATCTAAATTGCGTTGCAGAAAGAATTCAGGTGGATATAAGCAGTCTTCCTTTAGTTAGGTAATAAGTCATTGGAACGTGCTATACACTAAATAGGTGATCACCTGTCTTGTTCAAAGTGTGTCTTAGTTAGATCTGAGAGACATGGACTATTAGACTATAATGAAATTTTACCTGACTGGTTCTGAGATTTTTTTTTGGCTAGCATATTTAAGGATGTACCATTTTTTGTTTTTAATTAAAGATTTTTATAAAGATTCAGTATCTAAAATTGGTAATAAAGTTATATAATTATGTCAAATGAACCCGTGAAGGTCTCTACAATAGAAAAATGTCTCTACAGTAATTTTGAAAGGACCAGCAGGATTGATGAAACACTTATTAAAAAATACTGTGTGGTATAGCGATGGGGTTCCTAATCTTAAATACAAGGTTGTCACAGATCTTCTACTATTTACATACCATTTTCTTGGTATTTGTCAGTAGTTATTATAATGAAAAAGTTACCCTTTAAACATATCTATCCTCTAACAAAAACAAAAATTTAAAGAAATCTTAGGATTTGAGTATTTGGGCATTCAAACAGGAAAACAAATATCCAGTTATTTTAGATCCCCTCCTCCCCCAAAAAACTGAGGAGTCATGGAGCAAAAAGAATCTCTAGAGATTGCCATGAATGCTAAGCTAGCTCTAGACAAATATGAAATTAAATTTGTCTTCAGTGCCATTTCAGGATCCAGTCTTCTGTCACACCACCTTTCTACCCCTTTTCAGTTTCCCAGTACTATCATACTATCCAGGTAGACCAGAACTTCTGTTGGGTATTGGTTTGAAATGATTTCAAATCCATTTGCTTATGACAAAAATGAAGTTGTTTTCAAGAGTAAGGTTTTTTGATGTAAGAGTGAAGTAAGCTGAGTCTGGACGTCATCATCTCATCAGTTGTCGTGGATAATAAACACTCCTTAGCTCAGCTGCTGAAGGGGCTCATCAAATAAAACATGTGGAGAAGTAACTATGGTGAGAGGACAGTTAGAGAATAAATACAGCAAGTTTGTGAGGACTCACTGAGAGTGTTTTGTCTGGGCAAGGCTACCCTTTGATCTAAATACCCCTCTGAAGACTTTTGGGCATTAACTCCTGCGGTGGTAAAGGCGGCTATTTTACCATCAGCAGTCCTGCAAAGAACATTTTTCCTGTCAACACTGTCATTCCCTGGCAATGTGCTCTAGCAACAAGGGACTTTTGCTCCGTTAGCTGGATATCAGGTCTCATTGGCTAAGCTATCTCTCCAGAGCACCAACTCATATAAAGTTTCACCTCAACTAAATTTGGACTTTATTCCTATCATCTCCCCTTGCCTGGAACAATAGTGTAATTAATCTATCATTGCCTTAGAATATGTTATTTCTTTATTGGCTTATTAAGAAGCATTATCCTTGTGCTATTGGCTTGTGAAATTATAATTCCCACAGAGAACCTGTGTTAAATAAACTATTGGCCAAGACAGTCTCAGTCTCTGAGCATAATTTGCCACAAAACAAAACAGCCTGTCTGAGTGGGTGGTGTCCCAGGGGTAAGGTGTCTGTGACTCAGGGAGCTAGAAGAAGATGCGGGGAGCTGAAGGCAAAGTAGGCATGTTTTATTTCCAGGCTTCCTGGGACACAGCCAGGGGTTTCTCACTGCTGCACACAACTGGACATTCTCAGGTTACCACCCGCAGCCACCAGCAGTCTCATAACTCATCAGCCCACAGCAGCAGCAGCCTTCCCGCATCCCGTAAAATGGCCAGACCCTTTTATATCATACAGAGACAAAAGCAGCTCACAGCCAAGGTGCTGACATTGGAGTGTTTACAATAACATTTTCAGGATGGACTGCACCTGCGTAACACTCTATCTTATCAGACCCGCAGGCTAGTCAGGGTCAGTAGCTGACCAGGGGAGGAAAGCCTGACTGGCCCTATTTTCCCTACACAGCCTCTCAGACTGTCTTCCCAACTCCAGAACACTCTCTCCACTTCTCCCATTAAGTATGTTCTTAGTTATCACATCAAGAAGGTTTGATAAAGTTATACTTTCTCAGCTGTTACTCACTGATAAGTGTAAAATGTTATTCCTCCATAAAAGTGTTTTCCCAGTCTCTTGTATGGTTAAGTTGAGCTATGAAAGGAAATGTTTCCTTTTTCACCACCTGATATACTTTCTCAACCCCACTGTTAATCTATTTCCTGGGATTTTGACGTTTTTTGGTCTCTAATTGACCTCTATTAAAATATACTTTAAAAAAAACCCTTGATTGACATCATCAAAATGGCGGCATGAGGTGGGCCTCTGTAAAGCTCCCCTGGAATTTACAACTAGTTGAACAACAATAACTCCACAAAGGACTCCCTACACAGCAGACTGACAACACGAAGAGGCCCACTACTGAATTCACCTACAGATGGGCGAATCACGCAGGTGGGGAAGGAGGGAAGGGAGAAGTGTGGAGACAGAGCCACGTGGGCGCAGGACGCAGACCTAGCTCAGTGCTCCGAGCTCGCTGCATCCAAGAACTACCGCAGCTGCGGGAGAGGGAAGAATTCCGAGTGCTAGGGCTCTGCTTATGGCCCACAGGGCTGATGGGGGCAGCATATAACACGGCTGAACGCAATGCTCATGGCAGAGACCTCGGAGAAAAAAAAACTGAGGAAAGACGGCTGAAAACGGTGGTTTAAGCCCTCACTGCCATAGAGAATGGAAGCCTTAGGCACTGAGAATAGCCGCCTCCTCCCTACCCTCCCAGAGCTTGCCCCGCCGCCACCTGCCTGGTGCTAGAAGCGGAACAGTAGCAGTGTCAGATCAAAAGAACAGAATATTTGCTGTTCTGAGAACTGTGGACCTCAGACACAGATTCGCAGCCCAACTAGTTCCAGCAAAGGGGAGGGAGCGGTGGAAGCAGGAGCAGCTGTGGTGGTGGTCACCACCATTGCGCTGGGCCACCTCTCACACCTCACCCCGCCCCTGGCACCACCTATCTGGGTGGATACCTGCAGGAGTAAACAGAGCTGCTGAAACATACGGCTCTGAATCTGGTGCAGAAGAGCTTTGGAACTTCAAAAGCTCTCTGCATACCCACATGGACACTGCGCCATGTGACCCAGGCGAACTGTTAACAGAGGAGAAGCCCGTCTCCCAGGGAATCCCCCCATTGTGTGAGAAGCTGGAATAGTGCAGAAAAACATAGCACTACTATGTAAGAAGGGAAAAAAAGGCTGCAGTCGGAGAGAAAATAAAACTTTCTACCAACAAGTACCGGAAAACAAAAGAAAGAGCTCTTCCTATCAACGTGTTGCAGAAGCCACTCCTGTAGATGTCTAGGAAGAGAAATAATAAATCAGTAATTGTCATGAATAACCAAGGCAACAAGACAGGTAAAAAGAAAGTGAAAAGTCTCCAGAAAAGGAACTTAAAGATATGGAAATATGTGACTTCAATCACAGAGAATTCAAGATTGCAGTTCTGAAAAAACTCAACCAGATGCAAGAAAACACAGAAAGGCAGTTTAATGAACTCAGAAACACAATCAAAGAACAACATGAGCATTTTACGAAAGAGATTGAAATTTTAAAAAAGAACCAAATAGAATTTCTGGAGATGAAGAACTCAATAGAAGAAATTAAGAATGAAATAACGAGTTTAGGTAGTAGAGTTGACCAGATGGAGGAAAGAATCCGTGACATCGAAGATAGAAACCTGGAAATGACACAGATGGAAGAAGAAAGAGACTTGAGACTTAAAAGAAATGAAAGAACTCTACAAGAACTTTCTGACTCCATCAGAAAGAGCAATATAAGAATAATGGGCATACCAGAAGGAGAAGAAAGAGAGAAAGGAACAGAGACTATATTCAAACAAATTGTCGATGAGAACTTCCCAAACTTGTGGACAGAACTGGATCCTTGAATCCAAAAAGCAAATAGAACACCTAATTACCTCAATCCCAACAGGCCTTCTCCAAGGCACATTGTATTGAAGCTGTCTAAAATCAAAGACAAAGAAAGAATCCTCAAGGCAGCCAGGAAAAAGAAGACGGTAACCTACAAAGGAAAGCCCATTACATTATCATCAGACTTTTCAGCAGAAACTCTACAAGCCAGGAGGGAGTGGAACCACATATTCAAACTATTGAAAGAGAGAAATTATGAGCCAAGAATAATATATCCAACAAAGATATCCTTTAGATATGAAGGAGGAACAAAGACCTTTCCAGACACACAGATGCTGAGGGAATATTCTAGTGCACAACCTGCAGTACAAGAAATACTAAAGGAGGCTATTCGACCACCATCAACGGGGACAATTTGTGGCAACCAAAACATAAAAAGGGGGAGAGTAAAGGCCTGAACCTGAATATGGAATGAAGAAAGTAAGCGTGCTGAAGAAAATGGAATACTCTAAATATCAAACTTTCTTTTACATAAACTTAAGGGTAACCACTCAAAAAAATCCAGAACTGAAATATATGCTGTAATAAAAGAAGAAACAGAGGGAAACGTCATAGAATACCACCACACAGAACTAATAGACAACAACAAAAAGGCAAAAAACAACGGAGACACAGCCTTCCCAGAAAACTAAAGATAGAATGACAGGAAATCCTCACATATCAATAATCACCCTAAATGTAAATGGACTGAACTCACCAATAAAAAGGCACAGAGTAGCAGATTGGATCAAAAAACTAAACCCAACCATATGCTGTCTCCAAGAGACACATCTCAGCTACAAGGACAAGCATAGACTCAAAGTGAAAGGGTGGAAATTGACACTCCAAGCAAATGGTACCCAGAGAAAATCAGGTGTAGCCATAATGATATCAGATGAAACAGACTTCAGGGTGAAAAAGATAACAAGAGACAAAGATGGACATTTCATAATGGTAAAGGGGACTATACAACAAGAAGACATAACAGTCATCAATATTTATGCCCCCAATCAGGGAGCACCGAAATATACCAAGCAACTACTAACAGAACTAAAGGGAGAAATTGACCAAAACACAATTATACTAGGGGACTTAAATACATCATTGACAGCTATGGATAGATCATCCAAACAGAAAATAAATAACGAAATAGCAGCCCTAAATGACACGTTAGATGAAATGGACATAATTGACATATATAGAGCACTTCATTCTAAAACATCAGACTATACATTCTTTTTTAGTATGTGGAAACTCAAGGATAGACCATATATTGGGACATAAAATCAGCCTCAGCAAATTTAAGAAGATTGAAATCATTCCAAGCATATTCTCTGATATCAAGGCTTTGAAATTGGATATCAACAGGAAAAGAAAGCAGGAAAAAACACAAATACATGGAGATTAAGCAACATACTTTTAAAGAACGACCAGGTCAAAGAAGAAATTAGAGAAGAGATCAAAAGATACATAGAAACAAATGACAATGAAAATACATCCTACCAAAATTTTGGGATGCAGCGAAAGCAGTTTTAAGAGGGAAACTTATATTACTACAGGCCTATCTCAAGAAACAAGAAAAATCCCAAATAAATAACCTCATGTTACACCTTAAATAACTAGAAAAAGAAGAACGAGTGAAACCCAAGGTCAGCAGAAGGAAGGAAATAAAAATTAGAGCAGAACTAAATGAAATAGAGAACAAAAAGACAATAGAAAAAATGTGACAAAGAGCTGATTCTTTGAAAAGATTAACAAATTGACAAACCCTTGGCTAGACTCACTAAGATAAAAAGAGAGAAGACACTAATTAACAAAATCAAATGAAAAAGGGGAAGTTATCACGGACACCACAGAAATACAAAGGATCATCCAAGAATACTATGAAGGACTATATGCCACCGAATTCAATAACCTAGAAGAAATGGACAAGTTCTTAGAAACATATAGCCTTCCAAGGCTGAACCATGAAGAACTGGAAAATCTAAACAGACCAATCTCCAGTAACGAAATTGAATCAGTCATCCATATCCTTCCCAAAAGCAAAATTCTGGGACCAGATGGCTTCACTCGTGGATTCTACCAAACCTTCAAAGAGGATCTAATACCAATCCTGCTCAAACTCTTCCAAAAAATTGAAGAAGACAGAGTACTCCCTAACTCATTTTATGAGACCAACATTACTCTGATACCAAAACCTGGTAAGGACAACACATAAAAAGAAAACTACAGACCAATATCTCTGATGAATACAGATGCAAAAATCCTAAACAAAATTCTAGCAAATCGAATACAACAATGCATTAAAAAGATTATTCATCACGACCAACTGGGGTTCATCCCTGGGGCACAAGGATGGTTCAGCATCTGCAAATCCATCAATGTGATATGATACATCACATAAACAAAATAGAGGACAAAAATCATATGATTATATCAATTGATGCAGAAAAAGCATTTGACAAGATACAACATCCACTTATGATTAAAACACTTAAGAAAATAGGTATAGAAGGAAAGTACCTTAACATAATAAAGGCCATATATGACAAGCCCTCAGCTAATCTCACAATTAATGGTGAAAAACTGAAGCCCTTTGCTCTACGTTCAGGAACACAACAGGGCTGTCCCCTATCACCTCTGCTTTTCAACATAGTGTTGGAAGTCCTTGCCAGAGCAATAGGGCAAGAGAAAGAAATAAAAGGCATCCAAATAGGGAATGAAGAAGTTAAATTATCACTCTTTGCAGATGACATGATGCTATATATAAAAAACCAAAAAGATATTAGAAACAATCAACGAATCTACCAAAAACCTATTAGAAACAATCAACGAATACAGTAAAGTTGCTGGCTACAAAATCAATGTACAAAAGTCTATTGCGGAATACTATTCGGCGGTAAGAAAAGATGATATAGGAACATTTGTGACAACATGGATGGATCTTGAGAGAGTAATGCTGAGCGAAACAAGTCAGACAGAAAAAGCAGAGAACCATGTGATTTCACTGATATGTGGTATATAAACCAAAAACAACAAAAGAACAAGACAAACAAATGAGAAACAGAAACTCATAGACACAGACAATAGTTTAGTGGTTGCCAGAGGGTAACGGGGGCGGGGGGTGGGGGGTGGGAGATGAGGGTAAGGGGGATCGAATATATGGTGATGGAAGGAGAACTGATTCTGGGTGATGAACACACAATGGGATTTATAGATGATGTAATACAGAATTGTACACCTGAAATCTATGTAATTTTACTAACAATTGTCACCCCAATAAATTTAATAAAATAAAATTAAAAAAAAAAGTCTATTGCATTCATATATACTAACAATGAAATCTCAGAAAAAGAAATACAGAAAGCAATTCCTTTTGCAATTGCAGCAAAAAGAATAAAATACCTAGTAATGAACTTAACCAAGGATGTGAAGGACCTATTTGCTGAAAACTATAAGAGATTTTTGAAAGAAATTGAAGAAGACACAAAGAAGTGGAAAGACATTCCGTGCTCATGGATTGGAAGAATCAACATAGTTAAAATGGCCATATTACCCAAAGCAATATACAGATTTAACGCAATCCCCATCAAAATCCCAATGGCATTTTTTAAAGAAATAGAACAAAAAATCATCAAATTTGTTGGGAACCACAAAAGACCCCAAATAGCCAAAGCAATCTTAAGAAAAAAGAACCATACTGGAGGTATCACAATCCTGACTTTAGCTTGTACTACAGGGCTACAATAATCAAAACAGCATGGTATCGGCAGAAAAACAGACACATAGACCAATGAAATAGAACTGAGAACCCAGAAATAAAACCACATAAATATGGACAGATGACTTTTGACAAAGAAGCAAAAAAATATACCATGGGGGAAACGACAGCCTCTTCAATAAATGGTGCTGGGAGAATTGGATAGCCATGTACAAAAGAATGAAACTGGACTGCTATCTGTCACCATGTACCAAAATTAATTCAAAATGGATCAAAGAATTAAGCATAAGACCTGACACAATAATCTGCATAGAAGTTAACATAGGTACTAAACTTATGGACCTTGGGTTCAAAGAGCATTTCATGAATTTGACTCCAAAGGCAAAGGAAGTAAAAGGTGAAATAAACAAATGGGACTATATGGAAGTTAAAAACTTGTGCACGGCAAAAGAAACCATCGACAAAATAAAGAGGCAACCAACTGAATGGGGAAGATTTTTGCAAACAGTGCCTCTGATAAGGGGCTAATATCCAAAATATACAAGGAACTCATGAAACTCAACAACAGAAAAACAAACAACCCAATTGAAACATGGGCAGAGGACTTGAAGAGACAATTCTCCAAAGAGGACATACAAATGGCAAATAGACATATGAAAAAATGCTCAACATCACTCTAATCATCAGAGAAATGCAAATAAAAACCACAATGAGATATCACTTCACCCCATTTAGAATGGCTGTCAGCAGCAAGACAAATAGTAACAAGTGTGGGAGAGGCTGTGGAGAAAAAGGTAACCCTCATACACTGTTGGTGGGAATGCAGACTGGTGCAGCCGTTGTGGAAGGCAGTGTGGAGGTTCCTGAAAAATTCGAATAGAATTACCATATGACCCAGCAATCCCTCTCCTGGGTACAAAAAATCTGAAAACATTTATACGTAAAGACATGTGTGCTCCAATGTTCATTGCAGCTTTGTTTACGGTGGCCAAGACATGGAAACAACCAAAATATCCTTCGATAGATGAATGGATAAAGAAGTTGTGGATATATACACAATGGAATACTATTCGGCGGTAAGAAAAGATGATGTAGGAACATTTGTGACAACATGGATGGATCTTGAGAGTATAACGCTAAGCGAAATAAGTCAGACAGAAAAAGCAGAGAACCACATGATTTCACTGATATGTGGTATATAAACCAAAATCAACAAAAGAACAAGACAAACAAATGAGAAACAAAAAGTCATAGACACAGACAATAGTTTAGTGGTTATCAGAGGGTAAGGGGGGTGGAGGGTGGGAGATGAGGATAAAGGGGATCAAATATATGGTGATGGTAGGAGAATTGACTCTGGGTGGTGAACACACAATGGGATTTATAGATGATGTAATACAGAATTGTGCACCTGAAATCTATGTAATTTTACTAACAATTGTCACCCCAATAAATTAAAAAAGAAAAATCTCTCAGCCAAAGTCAGTGAGTTGAAGGGGTAGAAATCAAGTAGGGGGTAAAGCCTGGAGGTTGGGGTGTGGGGTTATTATCAGAAAGTGGGTTTGTGTTTGGCTGTAGGGTCTTGGAAGTGCTCTGGAAGAAGAGGTGAAAAGCTGCCTTGTCAGATAGAATTACTTTATAAAACTCTAATTTTAGGGCTTAGACATAACTGTGTGAAAGAATAGCTGGAGAAAAATATACACATAACTGTCTGACTGCCTCATCCATCTAGAGGAAAATGGTCTTAGTCAAAGTTCTAGAAATGGAAAAGCAGGTCAAGTCAGTTCAGGAGATAATGAGACACAGTGGGGAAAGCCTGGGCTGGTTCTAGTCTCACCTTTGCCATGGGGCAGCTCTATGAACTTGGTCCAGTTATTTAACCCTCCTGGGTCGGTATCTTTATGGATAACAAAAGGAGCTCAGAATAGATGACTGATTTCTAAAGCTCTTCTGGCTCTAATATTCCCATCTAGAACCCCACTTTCTGATAATCTTGAATGCATTGAATGTGATTCACTTCTTTGCGAGAAGAAAGAAAAATACAATACAATACAATACAATACAATACAATACAATACAATACAATACAATACAATACAATACAAAGGACTCCTCCTCCAGTGAAATCCATTTCTTAAAAAAAAAAATCCCATAATTCTGCTTGTGTTATTAATCACATCCTCTTCAAGAGTCACTATGCTTACCATATATCATCTTTTTTTTCTAGTTTGATAATCTTTTTTTTTCTTACACCTTTCAAATTCCTCTTGTTTTTGGTTTTAAGTTCAGGAATACAGCTTTCATGGGTCATTTCCCATGGGAAGGAGATTGTGGTAGCAGTGGATCCTGGAAACAAGGTTCAAAGCAAGACTGAAATAGCAGAGGTGAGTCAGGCTTAGCTTAAGAATAGATCAAGTGATAACCTCATCTTAGAGGTGAAAAGCAAGTACCACGTCAGAAGCAAGCACAATATCTGTAGATCAAGGAACCTCCAAACTACAGAAAACTTCTAATATAATCCTAGATGCAACGGGATCCAGTGTTTCCCTTTTCCAGGGCATGGTCAAACCAACACTTAAACACTGTTGCTATGTAGAAACTTACCATTCTTGGCAAATTTTGCTCTACTGGACTTGAAATGGAATTATAGAACAGATATAATGAACATGTGTTTGCGTGGGAAAGGGCAGGGAGTAGTGAGCGATTAGCCTAAGAGGTTAATCAGTCCTGAATATTTAGATATTGAAGTATCTTTAAAACACCCTGGAAAGGTGATTATTTTAACATGACAATCTTACCACTATTTAATCTACAAAGAAATTTAGCTTTTATACCATAAGTTGTGTTGAGATTGTGCCAACTGGGACTTTCAAATTTTGCCTAATTGGATTAGGGCACCAAAATTATCCCTTGTTATCCCATTTAGCTCTCACATAACTCCATGAGATAGGTATGGGGAATGAGGAAATGAGTTTCAGAAAGGTTAGGTAACTTGTCCAAGACCAATAAGATAAAATTTAATGGACCTGGGATTCAAATATAAACCTGTCAGACATCCTAAAACACAAAGAATCTTCACTACCATATATACCATGGTCAATGTGGAGCAATAATGGTTTCTCTGTTAGAATATTGTAACTATAGTAGCATGAAAGCCTAAATCAAGTTTCCCTCCACTTTCATTTTTTGCCAAGATTCTCAAATCTTTCATATCAGTGGAATTTTGTTACTTTTGGCAAAGGGTGGCATAGCCAAAATAAAAATAATCTTTATAAAAAATATCCTTGGGGTTTCTGTTACAGTGAAAATAGATTCACTCAGGCAAGAAAAGTCTGAGTACGGAAGCAAAGGGCTGTGCACATACTACTCCCCCATCCAAGAGGATGAGCTAGTGGGAAAATAAGTTTTTCAGTGATAGCTGAGGCTGCCTATGAGTCACCTGTGGACCCAGAGGAGTGCAGAGGGCATTAGAAAGTTTCTATGCTCTGACAAGAGGGGTAGGATTGGCTGAGAGAAGTCTGATGGGTTATAAATGGCCTCCAGTCATGAATGAAGGGAAGTCATGATGAAGGGAAACAATCAGCAGATGCTACATGGACTATCTGAAGAGATGGGAAAAGATGCCCACCACTAAAGACCCAGCGAGATGAGTTTTATCTTTGTGGATTACCCATGGAAGACAGAGAATCATCAAGAACTAGACACCTCACCTACTCCAGCACAGGCATTTCCATAAGTTCTCTGTCACTTATGTCCCTGGGTAAAAATGGAACGGGGGTCCCTGGGTTTTACTGGTAAAAAAAGTTCTTGAATGGACTAAAAACATGGAGTGATTGAGCAATCATTGATTCGACTGAGTTTAGCTAGAAATTATTAGGTTACACTTTCTGCTGTTATGCAGTAATGGAAACTTAGGGCAGAAATTAAATTCAGTTATAGAAAAATAAAATACAATTTTGCATATTTGAGTTTATGACTAAAAATCCATTCCCCTTTATGTAATAATACAAAACAAATCAGAATATTTCCCATCTGCCCCCATGTTTTTCCATTGATTTCTCTCCTATTTCCTCCCACATAGGCTGAATTGCTAGGCTATCCCTGTCAGCTTTTTCAGATTTAGAGGACAGGAGCTCCAGGGGACTTGGAAGACGTCAGGTTGTTAGTTATTATTGTAATAACTGTTCAGTTAAATAAAAACTGTATGAATTTGTATATTGAAAAATTTCAGATAGTTTGTATTTATTTTAGCTTTGTTCATTTTGCAATAAAAGCTTTCTATTTAATTATTAATTTGGCTGTTATTTCTGGCAATTCTTGGCTAAGTAGTTTCAAAACATAATCCACAAAACATGAAGGGTTTTTTTCCTAGTGGTAGGGCTGTTATATATAAAATTATTGACTCTGTAAGTAGTGTTTAACCATGAATAAATACTACTAATGTAAGTTAAATTTAAATGATAATTTCTTTATGATTTTGGAAGGACTTGGAACAAAGAACATAATTTAGACAAAGCTTGTTATGTTTTGTTGTGATCGGATGACCAAAGGGATTATGTTATGTGTTAATTATAATGCAAGCAGAAATCACTATTAGAGATTGTGATGGTCAGTTTTATGTATCAACTTGGCTAGGCTATGCTACCTAGTTATTCAATCAAACACTAAGTCTTGCTGTGAAGGCATTTTGTAAATGTGGTTAACATTTATAATTAGTTGACTTTAAAGGAGATTATGCTGGTAATGTAGGTGGGTTTCATTCAATTAGTTGGTGGGCCTTAAGAATAAAGCAGGTTTCCCTGAAAAAAAGAAATTGTCTCAAGACTGTAGCATCAGTTCCTGCCTGAGAGTTTCCAGCCTACCAGCCTCCCTACAGATTGCCAGCCCCCACAGTGCTGTAAACCCATTCCTTGAAATTTCTGTCTTCCTGTCTCTCTGTCATATATATTATACAATAATATATTATATTACATAATAATATAATAGTCTATATTCTATATAATATTTTATAATATATATTATATGTAATAATATATCATGTTATATTATTACATATAATATATATTATAATAGATATTATTAGGTTGGTGCAAAAGTAATTGCAGTTTAAAAGGTTAAAAATAATTGCAAAAACTGCAATTACTTTTGCACCAACCTAAAATATATAATATATATATTAGAACCTCTAGAACCACTCTTTTTTAAAAAAAAATTATTTTGCTCTTTTTTAAAAATTAAATTAAATTTTTTAATATTAGTTTCAGGTGTAGAACCACTCTTGGTACCAAAATCTGTATCAGTCATATAGTGCAAAACTGTGACTTCAAATCTCCTGTTGCTTTATGTGCAGCAATATGTAGTATTACTGTGTTTAGATTTTTATATATCTGAGTTTCTTTAGCTGAAGAGTTGGGATGTTTGCTTTATATTTTGGGGTGGGAAGCTTACTCCTAAATGTAAAGATTTCTCAGCTTTAGTCTACAGTAAAAGAGAACAGGTAAAAACATTTCCCACTCTAAAAATGTGTTTATCCATATAGCAGAGGCATTTGGGATGAAAGAGTGAGGCTGACTTTATAGAGAGTACTGTCTTTCACTGAATCCAGAGCCTATGCATCTCAAGGTACTCTGGTGCTCCATTTGAAAGGTCCCATGGCTTCCTTCTTTTGTTCTCTGCCTATTCCTCTGAATAATGCAATTTTCCTAAAGAGATTTTATTTATTTAGCAAAAATTTGCCTTCCTGGGACAGCCTTATTTACAAGGTGTCTGTTGTGTGAACCGCTAGGGCTGTCACACATTGCTGCCCTAGTGTGTGTAAAACATACAGACAGCTCTATACAGATCACTTTGTCTGCACACCATGCCATGAGCTGTTACAGTAGCTTGTTATTTTAACAGAGCAGTGAAGCGTCATAAGATTGCAAGCCATTTAAAAAGCACTGGATGAAGTTAACAATTGCCTTAATCTATTAGGCCCTGACGCCCCTTCTGTTCAGCATGTTTATTGTGGTTGTTGCTTTACCTGTTTCTGTTTTATTTATGTATTCCCTTCCTTTTCAAAATGTTTCCCAATATGCTTTAAGTATTAATTCTGTGCAATAATCCTGTGAGGGAGACAAGATTTTGATCCCTGTTTAAAGACGAAAAATGATGGCAAAATGAAAGTTGAGGGTAAGGGTGTACGTATGTATAAAAGAGGCAAAGGTTTTGCCTGGACATGCAGGCAGAAGCAGATCCTCAATTCTTTATAACTAGCTTTACAGCAGTGCATTAGAAGGCTCTTCAGTATTTCGAAGCATCCCTTGTGAATTACCTTCACTTTTTTTTGGGGGGGGGGAGGGGGTGATTATACCACCTGTATGAGTTTCCTAGGGCTGCTGTAAGAAAATATGACAAGCTGGGTAACTCAGATAAACAGAAATTTATTGCCTCAGTTCTAGAGGTTAGGAGGTCAAGTCAAGGTGTTGGCAGGGCCATCTTCTCACTGAAACTTGTAGGGGAAGGAGCCTTGCTTGCCTCTTCCAGCTTCTGGAAGCCACAGACATTTCTTGGCTTGTGACAGTATCATTCTAATCTTTACATGGCATTCTCCCTATGTCTCTTCACATAATCTTTCCTTTATGCATATTTGTGCCCCAGTTTCCTCAGTTTACAAGGACACCACTTATACTAGATTAGGGTCCACCCTAATTACTTCATGTTAACTTGACTATACCTGTAAAGACCCTATTTTCAAAAAGGTCACATTCTGAGCTACTGGGGGGTTAAGACTTTAACATATGTATTTTGGAGGACACAATTCAATCCATAACACCACCTCTTGCAAATTCTATCTAATGGCCTTAAACATGGCATCTAACCAAGACTGCTTGCTAGATGTTGTTTGGCCCTGATAACAACTACTAGCCCTGAAGCCTGGCATGAAAAGAATATATACTTCATGGAGGAGAGGTGGGGGTCAGGAGACTAATCAGATGTCTGGACCTCCTTAGTCCCACAAAATGTGACAACAGACTTGGATCATAAAGGAGCAAAATTCTACATAAACTACAGCTAGATGATCCACCCTGAATAATGTAGGATAATGTATACTTCCAAGATATAGCTCAACCTCATTCAGCACAGATTTGATTTAACATTCAATTAATCTTATCAGTAATGATTTATACACAAGAGGATTCAACATATACATAGGAAATGACCACTCTTGATGGCTGCACTGCTTGGCTCTCCCTTCTGCTGTGTTTATTCTCACACCTGCCTTTGCTAAACTTGCTTCCTGGATGTGTTGCCTTGGTTCTATTCTTTCTTCTGTCCCAGTTTGTCTTTAGCTTTCCTTCCAAGTGAAGGTCATGGATTAGAATGATGAAAAAAATCAAATAGATGCTTAGCTCAGTATAAGACAAAATAAATTTTAACAAAGAATAAGTACATATTTATTGGAAATGTGATAAAGAAAAGCCATGCATTATATTTAAAAATAAATCTCATACTTATTTTTCTTATTATAAAAAAATATATAGTCATTAAAAAAAAACTTTAAGGTAAAATGGCTAAGCATAAAAAGACACTAAATAGAATCTATGATAGCCTCCATAATGCCAACACTGGCTATGAACATTGCCAATGTTTTGGTATGTTTTTCCAGATGCACATGTATAAATGTTTTATTTTTACAAAATTGGTATTGTATTGTACACGAGTGTTTATAATCTGTTCTCTACTTTTTAGCAACATATTGTACACATCTTTTGTGTCATTAAAGATTTTTTTACAGCATCATTTCATTTCATCATTCTACACTAGAAATGATGTTTCATTGGAGGGATGCACTAAAAGAAATTTAGCCATTTCTCTAGTCCCATACTGATTTTCAAATGTTCTTTATAATAATCAGTGGTACTATGAATACGGGTTGTAGTTAATCTTTGGATAGAGCCATATTTATTTCCTTAGCATAAATTCATAGAAGTAAAATCAGTGGGTGAAATTAATCCATAATTGACACACACTGATCTCTCAAAAAGTTGGATCAATTTACACTCATGCCAGCAGTGCTTGAGAGTACACATTTCCTGTCATGCTTGACAGTACAACATAGAATATAAAAATAATTCCAATTTGGTAAATTAAAAACTACAACATTTTAATTTGCATTTGTATGATTATTTATGCTATATAGTATAGATCAAAGAAATGAATATAAGAAACATAAACATAAGGTAATGAAAACTATTATGTAATTTCCAGTGGAAAGAATTGGATACTGGGACAACTGACTATCCATTTGGGAAAAAAGTTTTGTGCAAATTTATTGGCCATTCATGTTTCTAATTTTGTGAATTGCCTGTTTATGTCCTTTACCAACTTTGAATTTAGGTGTGATTGTTCTTTATGGATTTGTAAGTGTTTGTATTTTGTAGATGTGACTTCTTTATTTTTCATTAACAATGTCAACATTTCCCCCAAGTTTTCGTATGCCATTTAACTTTATGGATTTTCTAATACAGAGAAATTTAAAAAATGTTTTAGTGAATTTATCAATCTCTTTTTGTGTTTTTTAAAAATCATGAGTCTTAAATTTTCCTTTACAACCTTCAAATTATTTATATATATTTTTCAGTATTTTTGTGATTTTCTTTTACATTAAAATTTTTAACCCACTTGAATATGTTTGATGTTGGTCTAGGATATGAAGTAGTGATCTAATTTTTTTCTTTCCAAATGGATAGTCAGTTGTTGCATTATTCTACTCTTTTCATTGGAAGTTACATAATAGTGTTTATTTCTTTATATTTATATACTTAATATTTATTCCTCTGATTTATTATTTCACTACCACCACATTGTTTTAATTGCTGCAACTTTATCATGTTTTTAATCTGCAAGTGCAACCTCATTTATTACTTATCTCTTTTAAAATATTCTTAAAAATGATACTTACACACAACCTCCTCACTTATTTTAAAATGTCAAGGAAAAGCAAGAAGAATTGTTCATACTATTGCCTTGAACTTATGTTTTCAAACTCATAGAAAAATAGATCCGGTTTGTGGTTACCCTAGGTGAGGTGGGGACAGGGGAAACTGGATGAAGGTGGTCAAAAGGTACAAACTTCCAGTTATAAGATAAGTAAGTACTAGAGATGGAATGTAGAACATGATGACTAGTAACACTACCGTATGGTATATATGAAAGTTGTTAAGAGAGTAGATCCTAAGAGTGCTCATCACTAGGGAATATATATATATATATATATATATATATATATACATACATACATATATATATATATATATATATATATATATATATACATATATATATATATATATGTATATATATATATTCATATATATATATACATATATATATTTAATGTTTGAGATGATGGGTATTAACTAAACTTGTGGTAATCATTTGATAATATATGTAAGTCAGATCATTATGTTGTACACCTTAAACTTATATAGTGCTATATGTCAACTATGTCTCAATAAAACTGTTTTGTTAAATAATCAGCTTTTATGAAAGCTCATCTTTCTTTTCCCTTTAATAATTGCCATTATACAGAAATAACAAGGAGGCCAAATGGTAGGAGAAAGCGCAGTAACTTTGGAAACATCCAGTCCTGGGTTTGAAACCTGACTTTATCATTTGTTAGCTGTGTGTCTTGGGCAAGTTAATTCACTTTTAAGAGTCTCAGTTTATCCATCAGTAAAAATAGGAATAATAGTACCATATCTACCTTCCAGAATAAGAGGATTAAATGAGACATTTTTTGCTAACACAGAGTATGTCACTGCTATTAAAAAAGGAGCTCAGTAAATGTTAATTTCCCTTTCCTTACACTGTTCTAGAATCTATTGCTTATAAAACATTTTTATATACATCATCTCTTTGACTCACAAAAGTCTTGACTCACTGGCAATCATATGGTTTCTGTGGTATTGAATTACATGATGATTTAATAAGATATGATGATGACATAATGGCTATTAAATAGTGATCTTAGAAAATAATGCTTTTTTTCCTAAACACATCACTGAAACTTTTGCTACATTCTCAGGTATAAAATCATTTTTTAAAAAAGACAGGATGGCAATATTTTTTACCTTTTCAACAATTTGATATATGTAAATAAGAATATGTGCACTATCAATCACATATTTTTAGAAGCATATCTAGTCTATAAAACAAAGTCCATAATATGTGATATGTTTGTAGTCTAACTTAACCAATTTTTACAGTAGTAATAGCATTTGATTCCTATTAAACATAATTTTTAATTTGAAAATTAATAAAAAAGAAACCTATTTTCTTCTCAGTTGAGTCAAGTCACAGATTAAAGCATATATTAAATTAGTAATTTGTATTTATAACAACTCTAGAGAAAATAAATTTGTAAAGCAGTATAATATACTACGGTCGTTAAGACTGCCTGGAGTCATTGGGACTTGAATTTGAATCTCTACATTACAATGTATTAATAATAGCTATATTACTTTGGGTAAGATGCCTAATGACTTTGAGTCTCAACTTCTCATCTGGAAAATGGAATAATAACAGTGTCTAGAAAGAAGATTGTCTGAGGGTAAAGGAAATGACTCTAGTCAAGTATTTAACACAGTAAATGTTCACTAATTAATATTATTCCTAGTTATTACTGATGTTGGTGTTATTAACTAGAGAGTAGCAAAGTCATGCAGCCCCATTGGAAAGAAGTACTTAAGAGAATTTAAATAAATAATAATTGAAGTTTTCAAATAGTAAACTCATGCCAAATATAATTGTATTCCAAGTAGACGATAGCTTTTTTATGTATATGTATATAATACCTATGTATATTTGGGTGCAGAGAAAGGTTATAAAGTATTTGCAGAGTTGTTATTTCCAAAAAGTGCTAGCAATAAGTATAACAAAATGGTAAGTCTCCAAAATTATTACTAATAGACCTATATTCACAGATAATAAGGCTGGGTCTGAACCCAGAGGACAGAGGTTTGGAATGTTATGTAGAGCAATATTCTTTTTTGACTTACACATTGAAACCTTGTTTTATTGTGCACAGAGATCTTCCTCCCAATATTTTCAGAAGCCTTCACAAAAACTCATTTAGTATATTGGATTTCCTGAATCCTCTCCAAACTTTTCTTCCTGCATTTAAGCCCTTATATGAGCGGAGGATTTAGACTGAATTAGAGAGAGGACTTTCTTCTCCTTGGCTTTTCAGAGAACATGTTCTGGAAATCTCAGGAGAATTTTACAGATGCTGTGGAGTGAAGTCTGGGGTATATATTTTTGATACCCCAAATATTTCAGAAAACATAGCCTTGGAAGAGTCATATAGGTAAGATAGTTTGAATCACCCAAACCTGCAGTAAATATTAGATCCTAGTTTTTGCTTCTTGGTTATCTGCTTTGTCTTAAAATAATGGACAAAATCTCTTGGCCCTGTGAACATACAATTCTGTGCTTGAATTAGAGAGATGCTTTGGCTCATGTGGTTTAGAAAGGCTTTCTTTGCAGGTTGTTTTTAGAGTGTGTGAAACACTACATTCTGAAGGTCAGAGAAGTAAGTCATGACACATTATGTGTAAGCTCATCAGCTCCTTACTTCATAGTGAGTTAGAAGGGTGTGATGCAGTCCAGTAAGTGATGGTCATGATGTTCTGCTGCAGAACATTTGGGTTTCCCTACAGGTGCAATCTGTATGAAGTGAGTCATTAGTCATCACATTTTCTGGAAGAGTCAGAAGAGAAAAAGTTTAGAGTGAAATTGAAAACAGTGTTGTAATTTACTTTTGTCACTCATATGAGAGGATGATATTTTGCATCAAGCTTGAAAAAGCTTACTATAGCCTGGGTCTTATGCTACACACTGACTAGAAATGAATAGAATGAGAATATAAGACTTTCCCAATCTGATTTAGTATTATTTGTACTAGGAATGTATGAGTATGTGAGTGCATATTCATACAGGATGTTCTTTCATATGGTGAAAAACAAAACAAAAAACTGATGGTGGTAGGTGATTGGAGTGGTGGTGCTACAGGCAATGGGGAGAGCTACATAGCCAAACAAGGAAAAGTGAACACATGGAAACTATGTGTAGGCTGGGTAGCAAGGTGAGAAGGAAATCTCCTTACCCTAGGGAGCTGAGTCTTGTTTATGCCAGTTATTTGTTAATGCTGGGAAGGCATTCATAAATTTAAACTCTCAGTGAATATACTAGACACGTTCTTCTTGTTTGAATTCAAAAATCCACTTTTTCAAGGGCTGAAGAGTTTTTAAAATCGAATGTTGATTGAAAGTTCAACGTTTGAAACTTCAGGGAAGACAAATGTATCCGTGACCAGATAAAACAAAACAATGCCAGAGTTTAAGCTAACATTCACTATTTCATAACCAAAAGTTCTGTTTTCATATCTTCAGGAAGATGTAAAAATCCCTTTGGGAAAGAAGCCGGCTAAGAACAGGATAGAACTGGAAAGTTCTTCCCCCTTGTCCTGCCCCTCCCAATTATCCTCTCACTCTTCCTCTGCTTCTCCCTTCTCCTCCCACAAAGGGTGCATTAGTTGAGGTCCTTGGGGTCCGAGGCCCAGGCCCCCTCCCTCACATTAAGCCAGGTTGGCGCCTGCATTTGTAATGAACAAGTGCATACCGGCCCTGCCTCTGGACACCTCTTCAGTGCATGCCGGGCCTCTTCAGCCTGGCATTTCGGCCGGATGCATCCTCTTCCCCGCCGCTCCCATATGAAAGTCCCACTGAAAACAGCGTTAATGTTCGAGTTAGAACGCTCAGGGAGAGTAGAAGCAAATTCTTACTTTCAAGGGGCACTTGGGGGTCGTTTTGGTTTCTGAGACTTCGATTGCCCCATATTCCCCTCCACTGAATAGAAAGCAGAAAGGGCCTGCGCTCAAGCCTGAAGATTTGGCGAGGCAGGGGTGCGGCCCCTGATGCCTGCAGTTCCCGACTCCCCCCAGCCCGGGGCACAGGGCCCAGGGCTATAACTTTCGAGAATAGGAAAGCTTCCTTGCCCACTGGACACCGAACTCGCCTAATCGGAGACAGTCAATGGCACTAAAGATCTGCAGGAAGATCCTGTCAGTGGTTAGATTCCCCCAAGTAGCTGTGTGCTGGGGCGGGACCGGTCTTTAGATTGTGCGGAGCAATGAATGGTTCTCCAAAGGTAGATTTTCTGGAGTTCAGTGACCAAGAATCTCGAAATAAATTATCTGCTTAGTCTTTCACTTCTCTGAAGGGGTTCACGCCTCGAGGCTGATAATTTTGGAGGGCGGGCTCCTGAGTTCCGCGTTGAAAGTGCTTTCGCGGAGTAGAGGGGAAGTGGAAGACCCTTACTAACCAGAGGCACAGTTCAGTCTTGCAGGCCTGTAGAGCCAGCGGTTCCATCATCTTCCCCACGAAGTTAATGGTGTTTGTGGTTTTCCCCCTTTAATAGGCCATGAAGTCAACAAACTCCCCACATGGTGGCTCCCTTTACTAAAGTTGAATAGGGAATTCGTACACGAGTCGTGGAAATTTTCAAGTATTTCTACAGATTGAACTCATTTCAAAATACTCGTGGGAGGAAAGAGTAAGGATTTTAATCGGGTTCACCTTTGACGTGAAGCATGGCGGAAGACAGGAAAACCTGAGTCGGTAATAGCTTTGGGCGCTTTAGAAAGACGTCTCTGCTTGATTATCTGGTCGTGTTCACCCCGGGCTCTTTGTGTGCGAGCTTACTCTAGAGGCAGAGCTGAACATGAACACACGCATGTAAACACTCCAATATAAAGCAGCGAACATATGCAGTGGAGACAAAGAGGTACATCCCCATGTAGATGTGATCTGAAGCTTTATTGCAGGCAAGCTACCTGGAGCATCCCCAGGAATAAGATCAGAGAAAGAGTTTCTGGCTATTCATGGCCAGGAATAAGTGAAACTTGGTCTTCTTGGAGGACGTATTAAATCTCAAATAGGAGCGTGGGAAAGGCATTGAAATGAGAAGCATTATAATTTTATCTTAGAAAAAGCATGCAGAACCAATATAGCTTACTTAAATGTTAGATCCAAATCATAGTAACAGGAAGCACTCCCACTAAATTGTCATTTCCTCTAATTTTTGTTTAAGGTCTAATCCAAATAATTAACATGCACACACTAATGGTTATCGATGACTCTATTTCCTTTTTGAAAGAAATAGACCCGAGTGAGTTCTTTTACCGGAGTAGAGATTTACAAATCTTAAATTCCCCCGGGGACTTGGAAGCCTCTGGGTGGATGTGGTCTTCCCTTATAGCTTTCCTCTTCCCACATCATTTTCAGTTAAAAAAAAAATTAACTGTTCCCAATAGAGGGATTCCTGTTAGAAACCCTCAGCAAGTGAACTTGTACTGGGAATCCTCATGCTTTCCCAGTCTGTCTGTATTTTCCTAAGTAAAGCTCAAATTGGAAATAAAGGGGGAAACACATTTCTCACTCCAAAGTTCTTAAAATTTAAATTTTTGTGGAAAGCACAATTTGTTTCAATTTTTCAAATCAGTAAAATCCACAGAAAGTGTGAAGGTGTCCAAATAGGTCATCTAGAGTTCCAAAATCCAGGACTAATAGGAGACATAGAATGCTCTTTATTGAAATCTAGATGGGCTGGACGCTTTTCAGCTTTAAGAGCATTCATGAATACTGCAAGGGGGAACATATCTGAACAGTGGGGTGACTTGTGCAATAAATTGCCCCATTAATGGCACCACTGCCAAATCCTGAGATTTAGAGGCTCTGGTGAAAAATTGAATCGGGCAATTTTCAATGTTTGTAGCATCTGCGACCAAACAGGTTCAGCACTCAGAGTCTGGAGAGCTCCACAGGCCATGCTCTGGACTTACGTTTTAACTCTAAATCAATCTACTCATAGCCAGACTGTCAATGGCAGCCAGACTCATTAGCAATTTATTGATAATCCTCCAAGACTTCCCTTTAAAAACAAAATGACTTCCACATTTAATTGTCTATCTGAAAGAACATACGTAAGAAATTAGGTGATCTAAATGAAATTTATTAATAGGAGAGCTTGATGGTGTGTAATTCCAGAGACTAGAGCTCTCATTGCTGGGGTTGGTGAAAAGTAAAGAGAAATAATACGGATATAGTTAGAAACATGACTTTTACCATGCTCAAAATTCTCTGACTTCTTTACCGGTCTTTGAGAAATGGGTAAAATTGAAAACCATCAAAATAATTGGACTTCTTACAAATTGGATTGTATGAGTGAAAGGTGTTTATGAGAAGTGGATGACTCCGGATCTTATCATCCAAGAGGACAGCACAGAATAGTTAATATGTTCCTTGAGGGACTAGGATGCTGACGTCTTTTTCTGATACCCGATCATTACGTGACTGAGGAAAAAAAAAAAAAGGAAGTCATTTCATGAATAAAAATCGGAGCGCAACAGTGCAACAAAATATTCTGTACTTAAAGGCCATAGGCAGACAGATGTTGACAAAGAAGGCTCTTTTAAAACCATGTTCGGATAGGTTTCTGCTAACTGCACATATAAATAGGAGCAGAGGGCCGGTCACCTCTGTACCCATAGGCAGCAGCAGAAGAAGCCGAAGCTTCAGACGCAGCCAGAAGGACCTCAGCACAGAGAAGGCGCTGCCGACTTGCACAGCTGTCTGACCGGGCGGTTCCCACAGACGCCAGCTGAACCTCGGCCCTCTCTCCTTCCTTCCTCTCCTGCTTTGACTTTTCCTCTTTTCCTTAATCACTTACTACTTTCTCCCGGTGGACTTAGGACACTTTGTCCTCCACCCCCCACTTTAGCACATTGCCTACTCTTTCTTCCTTCTACATCTCTCTCTTCGCCCCCTTCTCTCGGGTGTCACGCTCTCTCCTAGTCTGTGCGTCTACAAACTTTTGAACAGAATACTGGCCTCAGCAAACAAGTCCTCCAGCTCCTCCTGCTGCTCCTGCTCGTTCCTGCGGCTTCTCCTCAGGCACTAATACCAGACGGTGATGCCTTTTGCGTTTTGACTCCAGCGCAGAAACTTGGAGGAGCCCTTTGCCCGCCGTCCTACTTGGCAACAAATCCTCTCCTAGCGGCGGTAAGAGTTGAATGGTAAGGGGGAAAATTCTTACCAAAGCAAACGGCTCACCTGACTGCTGATTCTTTCGCCAGCATGAGGGTACGAGTTAGCTTTCCTTCGTACCAGGTCTGGCGAGTTATTGGGCACTCGGTATATATATATATATATATATATATATATATATATATATATATATATATATATATATATATTCTAACTACGTATAGCGAGAGGGACGTGGCTGGGTGTGCGAGGTCTGTCACTAAACGGTATTCAACACGGGGAGCAGGAGCTTTGTTCTGTCCCTCCTCCAGCTCCGGGAGTTTCTTGGGGTTGGCGCGCGGAAGGCCAGGGGCGTTCTGACGGCTGTGTGCCCTCTTTCCCGTCCTGCGCAGAATGACCATGTGTAGCGGAGCAAGGCTAGCCCTGTTGGTCTACGGGATAATAATGCACAGCAGCGTCTACTGCTCACCTGCCGCGGCTGGGCTCCGGTTCCCTGGGATCAGGTAGGTGTTGGCCACGCGGGCTGAACTGAGGCTGGGGCTTCCCTTCCCCAGGTCGTCCTCTTGCAGTTCCTCAGTTCCGACTACGACAATCTCCCCATGCTCCCCAGAGCGCCGCCACCAGCTTGGGTCGGGCCGCGGGACCCTGGCCCCGGCTCAGTCCGAGGGCCGGGCAGGCTCCACTTCGCCTCGGTGTCGTTCTCTGAGCCAGCGGCTGCCTAGGGGCCCGGGTGGAGCGAGTGCGCTTCAGCGGGCTGGAGAAACCTACCCTCCTCCAGCCCCGCCCGCAGGAGGGGGGCAGGGCAGGGCCTGGAGCTTGACTTCTTTTCCCTGTTCTCAGCAGGAGTTAGAACTTTGGCTCCCAGAGCCAGGTTGGGGGGTTGAGCGTTATGCTCCCAGGGACTTTGCTTTGTTACAGCTTGTTCTGGATTGTCGCGGAGGGGTCTCCCTCACCTCAATTCAAATTCTTTTCCCTGGAAGACCTTTCTCTCCAGTGATAACGTTTTCCAACTGTATTTTGAGTCTCAGGCTGTCCTGGGGAGGAGTGTAGGTTGGGTACGGTTGAGGAAAAGCTATCTGACAGAAGAAAAACAAGAATGAGTCTGACAGGGAGGAGGAGAAATGGATGAAAGGAAGGAGAAAGAGAAAGCAAGCAGGCAGGAAGGACCAGGACAGCCCTGTCCGCCCCAGGCGGAGTTACCCTGGGATTTTTCTTAATCTAGTTTCTAATCGGTCGGGTTTCTTGCCTCAGCCTGAGTCCCTGGCGGGTCAGACGCAGAGTGGGAGCTAGCTTTGCAGCACTGCCCCCTCAACCGCAGCGCACCCGGCTCCAGACAACGAGGAGCGGGAGTTCCGCCTGCAAAGCTGCTTCTCCGAGCCGCACCCAAGAACGCGCCTTAGGGGCCGCTGACCATTGATATGGCTCGAGAGACGGGTTCTAGCTTCAGCATTAGGACGCCAGCATCTGGGTACAGGGCAGGTGTGGAAGTGGCCAGAGAGACCCGGGGACGCCGGTCAGCCGGGCAGAGGCGCGTCGCCTGGGAAAGGCTGCCTTTGGGGCCGGCGAAAGGATGTGCTAGTCTTTAACTCTCTCCAGGGATGGAGAAAAGGCGAGCGGAGTAACGAAATGTCTCGCTAATCCCTCCTGGAGAGCGCGACTTGTCCTGGCCACTTTCCGAGTCTCTCCGGCGGGCTAAAGCGAGGAGTTTTTGTGTTTTAACCCTCCTCTCCCCGTCTTATATCTAGGACAGAGGCAGTAGGCTAGGGCGACTGCGAGGCCGCTGCGCTCCTGCTGGCTCCGCTGACTCTTTTCCTGATCCCCGGGGTTGAGATGCAGTCTCCTAGCCTCGCCATCGCTAACAGATTAGCGGGAGTTATGTAGCAGACTTAAAAACCCTATTTCATCCCTAGCTATTTTTTAAAGTCCCGTGTGCCTGGCCTTTTCCCCAGGCGAGAGGCAACGGAGTGCGCGGACACGCCACAGAATGAACCGCTGCCAAACCCACTAAGTTTAGGGGCATCTATTATTCATGTTCCTGCCAGATCCTCTCCCGCCCAAAATAGAAGCCGGTGGTTCTCCGTGACCTACATCTGTGCTGGGAAGGGCTCCCCTGGGCTCAGAGGCTCCGTGCGGGGGTGGGGGGATTGGCTGCCGAAGTTGGCCGCCGCACACCCCATCCATCCACCATCTCTGTTTCGCTCCTGGTCTCCCCCACCAGGTCTTCGTGTCGGCCAGCGCCTCGACTCAGTCTTTCTCGTCCCCGCCCGTTGCTTCTTGCGCGGGGAGACTCGGGCGTCAAGCCGGGAGCGGGGCGGGCCTTTTTGGTGGCCAGGTGTGTGTGTTCGGCGGGGACACTTCGGCTTCCCAGTACTTGTTGAGGCCGCGGCCCTGCTGGGTCACCCGCGAGAGGAGGGCTGGGAGAGCCGCCTCGCGGGGTAGGATTTCATTTGGATGTAGTTTCCTCCTCGTTACCTCTATCCCTACCCCTGCCCGGGAAGAAGAGGCAGGTCTCCGTAGGGGACCTTTAGAAAGGAGGAAAATCAGTGCGAGCCCATTTCTTTGGGTCCTGGCAGAGCTAGGGAGGGACTTGTACTGACCACTCCTTCTGTCCCGGCTACCATTGCAGGCCAGAGGACGAAGTTTACGACGAGGACGGAAACCCGCTGCAGGACTTGTACGACTCTGACCCGCCAGGCGTAGGGAGCCCCGCCTCCGCGCTGCGCGACGCCTACGCGCTATATTACCCCACGGAGACGAGGTACAAACCGCGCGGTTTCTGCGCGGCCCCGGGACTGAGGTGGTGGGAGGGGCAGGATAGTGGCCCGCCCAGCAGGTTCTTTTTCATAAACGCCCTCAAGGCTATTTTCTCCTTTGGCTGGTTCCCACGACAGCGACAGAAAGTTAGTAGCGGGTATGTCTGTGTGGACAGGAGGGCCGCGTGGTGACCTAAAGGTCAGCGGTCAAGGAGTGGTACTAGTGGGCGCGCGCCGCGCCGATGGAGCGCCCAGACTCCACACCTACCACCAGAGTTGCAGGAGGAACTTCCGTTCCTGGCAGTCACTCACGGGAACATCTCAAGAGAGTTATCCCCGAGTCCTGGGCTTCTGGGTCTTTCCTATCAGCCTCTCTGAGTGCCCAGCGTGGGGTGGGGTGGGGGCTGTGGTGGCTCCTTGGGGACAGAGTCAGTGACACTAGGTGCGCTTTGCTTCCCCGTTAGAGATGTCGCCCACGGGATCCTTAACAAGGCCTACCGCAAAGTGCTCGACCAGCTGTCCGCCAGGAAATACCTGCAAACGCTCGTGGCCAAGGGCGTGGGGTAAGAGTTTGCGAAAGAGTTAACTGGTGCGTGACGGCGCCCGCCCGCTGGGGTGGATGTCATTGCGGAGCGCGCGCGGGGCGGGTGGTGCGGCTTCTACGTCCTTGCGTGCACGTGGGGCCGAGGGTGCGGCTGCGCTGCGGGGTTTGCGAGGCCAGCCCCCGGCCTCGCGTGAAGATTCCCAGGCGGCCCCTGCAGTTTGGCGAAGAGAGCTGGAGATCCGGGGACAGAAAGGAGAGCGCAGGAAAACTGGGGAGTTTGATCCGTTTTGAATAAGAAAAAAGAGAAACCAAACAAATCTCTCAGTCATTCTAAACCTTCAAACTTCGCATGACGATTTGCTATAATTTCCTCCAAGTTTGATCTTTTTTCAACGTTTCTTTTACTAATTGAAACCAACAAATCCTCAAATTTGGACCCTTAGGGAAACAGGTTTTGCTCGTGCCAGACGAACCCAGAGCACAGAGCTTGTGTGGAAAATCTCTCAGCAGAAGGCAACATTTTAATAAAGCCCACGGGAAAACAGATTACATTTTTTTGCCATGAATTATTCATGCGATGAAAAATATTGCCTACAGCCTGTCGACTTGTATTATTATCACGTTTTTCAACTTAGCGTGCGGAAGGAGAGGAGTGCTCGCGTCTGACTAGGAATTACGGGGTCGTTGTAAACTCCACAGCAGCAGCCAGAGTGGCGTTTAGGGCTCTTTAGTTATTTTCTCTGTACGTGAGGGGGAGAAGAACAGTTAGGACAATTCAGGGCAAACGCGCAGAAGGGATGGTCATGTCCCATGGGGCCAGGTTAGGCTTAAATCGTGTGCCCTTGGCCCGGACCTCATCCTGGGTCCCTCTGTAAGGACCAAGAAATCCTCGGTGGGGAGAGGGGTGAGGAGTTTCCGTCGCAGCCCTCCCTCCGGCTCTTACCCACAGAGGAAGGCGGCGCGGTACGCAGTGAGAGCCCCTGCGCTCTCTGCAGGCTCCCGAGTGGGGTGGGGCCCGCCTGCTCCCCGCAGCTATTGAATCTGTGTCTCCCGCCCTGCAACCCTCTTCCCGACCCCTTTCCTTGCAGTGGGAACCTAGGCGACGGCGGGGAGGATGACTCAGAGCCGCTCTCCAAGCGCCACTCGGACGGAATCTTCACGGACAGCTACAGCCGCTATCGGAAACAAATGGCTGTCAAGAAATACTTGGCGGCCGTCCTAGGGAAAAGGTATAAACAAAGGGTTAAAAACAAAGGACGTCGAATAGCGTATTTGTAGCGATGAGTTACCGGCTACCCTGTGTATACAACCCTGACACAATGAAAAGTCAGTCATTTTCCCAACTAACTGAACAGTCATCGCTCATGTGTTCCATTCAAACATGTATTTATGTATGAAGTAAAGCCATTAAATGAATATTTTGATAATAATAGTTTTTCTTTTTACAAAGCACTAGAGAATGCACAGATATACTTTGTGGACCAATTATTGATATATATTATAAATATATATATTTAGGAATATATATATAAGTATAATAGAGAGCAGTTCATATAAAATGTGCACAAGGATTGAAAATTTGCCTGAGCTGTTTATGTTTTTATATAAAATAAATAGAAAAATAGACAATCATTGTTTTGAATATTACTCCTATTTTTGTAAACCAGAATTAAAAGGATAGTATTTTTATCCACGACAGACCTGAAGATATTAATACCGACCATTTGCTACTGTACATAAACAATGATGCCCTGCTCCAGGGAGATTTTGAGGTAATGATTTGGGATAATTGCTGTATGGCATTCTTTTCCAGTGAGTCTCTAGGGCAGGCTGCTTCAATCCCAGCCCAACTCAACTAGGCACTGTCCCCCTTGCTGGGTGACAATTCTAATACTTCTGCTTTCTTTAATCCTACTTTTATGTGTATTGGTGTCTCTTCAGACTCTCAGCCCAGAAGGACATTCTCCTGATAAAACAACAGCTCGATTTAAATTGTGCTTCTCCCCAGAATTCACACCACTCCCTGGGGAAGAATTGGGGGATTGTCAGAGAAGGGAGGTTTGGAAGGTTAGGAAGCTCCCTTTTCTGTACTTTCAGGAAACCCAATATCTCAAGGTTTAGGGCTATTGGAACAAAGTGAAAGAAGTGTAGGTTTATTGGAAGAGGCAGAGCATAGGGCAGTAGGAGGAGGACCCTAGAGAGGGACTAATTTGGGGCTGCCCTAGGTCTGGAACACTGAGGGTAAGCCGAGTCCCCACCTTAGGTCCCCAGCCTGACTGACTTTGGGCGCTGGGTATTGGAAATAGATGCAAAGTACAATGTGTTTTTCTCCAGTGCTGTCCATGCTTCTTATTTTGTGAAATGGCCAGGATCCTTCCCTTTGAACCCTGCTCTGTAGGAGCCACCCTTTTCTTTTGTGGTTTTTCTGAAAACCCCTCCTTTCAACCCTCTTGCACTGTTTAAGTACTGTTTACCATTTTTCATTCACTCTCTTAAACTTGTGAATGCGGTTACCTTTTGTTGTTGTTGTTTGATGCAAGCACTTATTGTAAAGTTTAGGAACCCTGTGTAGTTACCACTAAGTAATTCTGCAGTAAATATGAACCTTTTGTTTCTTGTTTATTGAGTTTGTAGGTAAAATGTATTTTTCTACATTATGGCTTATTGCTTAGTAAAATTTATTTCATAAAACCAACCTTTGTCATATTAGAATGTGTAGTGTTCACATGTTGCTCAGTTTTACTAACTGATAAATCGTTTAAACCTCGTCTTCATATGTATGAGTACTATTCTTATATTTGTGGTCAAGAATAAGGTAAGCAAGCTCCAACCGACACTGAGAACCTCCCTTTGTATCCTTTCTTGGCTACAGAAAGCATGTCTGTTTCCTATTAATTCCTTGAATATATTGAGTAATCTCTATAAACAAAAGAACCTTCACCCAGCAATCAGATCAAGCAACAACAGGCAAACCAGCCAAACTCCCAAATTTCAGGCACAAATTATTTTGAAAAAAAAAAGAAGAAGAAGAAGAAGAAGATCAAGAACAAGAAAAGATTAAACATTGGCTTGTAAGTTTAAACGACCTTTCCTTTTCCTTTACGGATTTGATCGGTATGAAGTCATAAATCAAAGAAAACAGAATTGGATTTGCATTCCCAGGCGGGATGGATGCTGCCAGGAGATCACATTGCAAACAGTGAAAGCACAGAGGCATTCGATCTATGCCTGAGTCCTGTGTACGGGATCAATCTTTCTTTAATTCTGCAGTCTCCTCAGGCAATGTGACATGGGACACAGTTTGCAGCTTTAGTGCCTTTCTTCGCCTTTTAAATCGCCACGAATCACAGATGGCTATTTAGTGGCCCTACAATGCTGCAACACATCGGCTTGCATTTTAGTCTTAATTATTTGTTTCTTGGATAATGGGCAGAGTTTTCTGTATTTGTGTCAGCTGTTAGTGGTGAAATAGGGCTCTAGTTAACCTTTATTTATGAAGTCTAATTTAGTGTTCCCGTGGCTAGTTGCAAGCATTTACAGTGATCACCCAGTTTAATCTTTTGTATACTTTTTAGAAATGCCAAGAGCCTTACTAACCTGGAGCAGATTTATGATGTAGTGATAATTTAGGTAGATGATAGTCTTGAAGCTCTTATTTTGTGTGCAACTGATTATAAAAACATCTTAACCAAGTATTATTACACACATGATATCTATAACTAGGACTTTGATAACTGTTATTAAAGTGTGTAAAATTTGTATGAATAAATTTTTGTAAACAATGCACCTTCGTCTAATGTTTGGAGAAAAAAAGACATGAGGAAATAACTACCTTAAAATCTCTTAAACTATTATATTTTCTTTAGCAACCATAATAATTTTTATGTCTGGAATATATATCTATCTAAGCATCCTTGTATTTTTATAAATGTACTTTAATATCTGCTTGATGGGATACTGGAGTCAACTAAAATTTAAAGTAGCTACTCAGACGGAGATGCCTAAGAAGATATTCAGCTCATAAAATAGGCACTGATGTTTGAACATTTATAGGATGCACAATTTAGATGAATCTCTATCCCCTACTGTGTATATACATTGCTCAGTATTCAGAATTACTATCCAGAGGTGGGACACAGTAGCTGGGTATTAGTTACATTTCTAAAATATCAATCTAACATTGTTTTCTTTTTACAAGAAACTCTGCAGACTAAACTGGTCTTGATAAAATTCTGTATAAAAATGATTTAAATAATCAGTTTTGGAGGTTTTAAAATATGTTTAGAGGTAAACAGACAACTATTTCTGATTAAAGTGCTTTGGGTAAAAGAAAAAAGAACATGAGTGAGCACAGAGTTAATTAAATACCTTTAAAAGAACATGTACTTTGAAGCCTAAGACAAAATGTGGGAAGTTATTTATGAATTATTTGTTTTATTAATTCATATTAACAAACTTTAAAGCAAAGCCTTCATGTGAAACTTCCATAAAATTTTCAGTGGTGTTTATTTTTGAAACCCTTGATGATTTCTGGGTTAAAAAAATGTATTGAAAGTCACTTATAATAAATCACATACCATTTAATTTAAATCACCAGATTTTCATCTTAAAATTACTGCAGTCAATTAATAAATCAATAAATATGTCACAATAGTACTAAAGGACCAGCAAAGATAAAAACATTAGCAAAGAGTAAAAAACTTCAGAACTGAGCTCAGTATTTAAGGCCCAGAATTGTATAGGGAGGAGCTTTGGATCTAGAGATCCCATTTGTAGTAAATTAAAAAAAATACAGTATAATTCATATTTACATTGGATCTTATTAGATATGAAGTTTTCTTCTTCATCTTTAAACACCATCTCCATGGACACACACACGCACGCACGCACACACACGCACTCTTTTGAGTTATCCTTCATAACAGAACAGCATGTTGCTATATACATGAATTTCACGTAAAGTCAGCCTAGTCTGGGGCTTATCTCTACTTTCTGGATAAGTCATTAGCCCAACCAAAAAAATTTATCTTGAATTTTTCCATTTACCACACACCATATATATATATATATATATATATATATATATATATATATACACACACACACACACACACACACATATATACATATATATGTGTGTGTGTGTATATATATATATATATATATATATATATATATATATATATATATATAAAATATACAGTTGGCAGTAATTCTGCAGATCCAGAAGTCCACTTCCAATTAAAATTTGGATTGAGCGTGTCCCCCAACTTTTTACAAGATGATTTCTCTTGGTGCCCTGCTATGACTTCAAACTCGACCCTACTGTTGACACTGTTACAAGATTGGGAAACAAGGTTAAGTCTGAGTCCTTCCATTTCACTGTAACCCTTCTTTGAAGAAGGGAGATGCCTCTTGCTGTTGTCCTTGGCCTCACCACTGGCTTCCTACATTGGTGTGTAACTGGTCAGCCTGCTATTGGTCACTCTTCCTTCAACCAGGTAGTTTTAATTCCTTATGATATCCCTCTTAGCAGATGTTCCAGGGTAGCCTCAACTGTCACAGGGTTCAAAGTTCTTCATACTTTGGACTCTTTTTGTAGCTAGTCTTTCCTGCCAAATGTTACCCAACATGGATCCTCCTTCTTTAGGAGAGGTACTTATCAGTCTTTCAAACTCAAATGCTTCTTTTCATCTTTTGACTCTCACCAATCCCTCCATGCCCAGAATATCCTTTCTCTACCTACCTAATTGAAATATTCTATAAAGTCCAAGTCAAGCTCACTTTCCTCAGTCTCTCAGAGTAACCACATCTTCATTCCCCCACCACCGTCCTCGTACTCCTTTGCTGTGACCCTTACTCTCTGTAGCACTGTGTCGTGTGATCTTTAATTTCACTCTGCTCTGCCCTGTCCTTAACTGTTTTGAAAGTGCAGGGCCTGTCTCCCCAGCTATATGACCTTGTGAAGGGCATAGCTGATACATTGCACTTTAATGCCCAACACACTTCTGGGAACATAATGAATATCTCTCTTGAATGATTGAAATAACCAGAGGACTTGCAGAATTCACTATGACATTTCTCCCTTACAGGACAGCTACAAAGCATATATAGGAAGTGAAATTAACTTATTAATTAGGTGTGCATCATAAATCAAACTAGATCTTCCTCCAGGAAAAGCTACATAGAAAAGAATGCCAAATTAATTAGGTGGGTTTCTGCCATAAGATAAAATGAACTTTAAATTCACATGTAGGCAAAAGGCTGCAACAGATTCAAGCCACTAGGCCTTTAGTTTTTCATTCTGGTAAAGGATTGTATTTTCAAACTAAAGAGAATTCACCTTATGCCTCAAGACACTAATACCTTTTTCTAGAATAAAGGAAAAAGGATTTCTTGATATGTAGACTGGGAGCTGGATTGCCCTCAAAGTGATCATTTACAGAGCAGTTATCTGCAGCTGCCAAAGAAACTTCTCCCATCAACAGAAATGTAATTTGAAACACGAGTTCATAAGACAGGAAAAAGGACAGAATGAAAATATTTTTTAACAACAGTGGAACATTATAGTAGGTGATGTCATCTGGTCTAAGTTTATTTTCTTCTTAGCTGTATCTTTGCTATGTATTATAGAAACCTAATTCAAGGAGGGATATTATCTATAAACCAAAAAGAAAATAGTATGATGTTAATTTGTGCATTTTCCCCTTGTTAAATATCCTGAGTTTTGCTCTCTTGACAACATGTCCCTCATGCAGGACATGGCTTTTATAGGATGTTAACTCCACTTCTAGATAATAATCAGAATAATAATTGCACTGCCTGACCACAGTTTAGGCTTGACATGTGGTCCATTTTAAGATAGCGGGATTAGAGAAGATTTTTTTTCTTTTTCTGGAAGTGTCAGAAGGGAAGAAGTTCTTTCTTTCCTTCTGAATGGCGATGTATAATGTAACACACTATATAAAAAGCCAGCCTCACGGTGGAACTGATATTATAAAAGGCAGACAGGATCAACAGGAAGAAACATGTCCTTAAGAACATCATTGAACCCTGAATCAAAGGAATCCTGAAGCCTGAACTTTTGGAATTTTTTGTTAAATAAGTCAATAAATTCCCTTCATTGCTTAAGCCAGTTTTTGTGTTTGTTGTTTGTAATATTGGTTAAGACCTGTGTTGTGAGTAATGGAAAACCTAATTCAAACTGGTTACCGTGTTTCCCCATAAATAAGACCTAGCCGGACAATCAGCTGTAATGCATGTTTTGGAGCAAAAATTAATATAAGACCCGGTCTTATTTTACTATAATATAAGACTGGGTCTTATATAATATAATATAATATTGGGTCTTATATTACCTTTTGCTCCAAAAGATGCATTAGAGCTGATTGTCCAGCTAGGTCTTATTTTTGGGGAAACAGGGTAGGTATCTTTTCTTTAGAACACAGAAGACAGTATTAAGACTGATCTGCAGAGGTTCCAGTGAACAGGGAGTGTTACAAGTTCCAGTGCCCCAGTGTTACAAAGACTTCACATTTCCTACTAAAATTTTACTTTAACGTTTTAATATTTAAATATTACAAAACATCTAGAAGTGAACCCTTGTAACTGCTTTCAACTGTAGTAAGAAATAGCCTTTGAGGAGCCCTGACCATCTTTTGCCATCAACTATGCTATTGTTTGAACCACTAGTGGCTGGAACTGCTCTGCTCTGAAATTTTTTGTTGTTGTTGAAATTTTGCCCTTCTCTACCCCTATGGAACTTGTGGTAAAACTCAATAGAGAGCCACTCTGGAAGACAGTTTGGTGGTTGCTTATACAACTAAACATACTCTTACCATACGATCCAGCAATCAGGCTCCTTGGAATTTATCCAAAGGAGTTGAAAACATATGTTCACACAAAAATCCTGCACACCGATATTTAGAGCAGCTTTATTCACAACTGCCAAAACTTGGGAGCAAACAAGATGTCCTTCAATAGGTGAATGGGTAAATAAACTGAGACATCAGACAATGGAATGTTATTTAGCATTAAAAGGAAATGAGTTATTAAGCCACGAAAAGACATGGAGAACACTTAAATGCATATTACTAAGTGAAGGGAGCCAATCTGAAAACACTATATACTATATTATTATAATTATATGATATAGTGGAAAAAGCAAAACTATGGACATAGTGAAAAGATCAGTGGTTGTTGGGTAGAAAGGGAAGAGAGAGAAGGAGAGAGCTGAATAAGCAGAGCATGGGATTTTTAGGACAGTGAAAATACTCTGTATTTTATAATAATATACTTTTGTCCAAGCCCATCTACAGTTGACCCTTGAATAACACAGATTTGAACTGCATGGGTCCACTTATATGTGGATTTTTTTTTCAATACAGTTGGTCCTTCACATAGGCAGGAATTGCATTTGCAGAGTCAACCAACCTGGACTGCAAACAATATTTTTGCATTCCCCACTGCAGTTTCACAACTGTGGATTCCCATCTGAGGATGGAAAGTACTGTTTTCGATTTGCGGTTGGTGAATCTGCAGATGCCAAGGTTTGACTGTAGAGTCAAAAATTATATTCAGATTTTTTGGCTGATGCCACTAACACCACTCCCTCTGCCCCCCACTTCCTCCACCACACCATGGTGTTCAAGGGTCAACTTGTGTCCTTGTACCCAAGACTGAACCCTAAGGTAAACTATGGACTTTGGGAGATTATGATGTGTCAATGTAGGTTCATCCTTGTACCATTCTGGTGAATGATGTTGATAATGGGGGAGGCTATGAATGTGTGGGGTAGGAGGTATATGGGAAATCTCTGTACCTTTCTCTCAATTGTGTTGTAAACCTAAAACTGGTCTAAAAAAGAAAGTCTTAAAAAAAGATAAAACTCAATGAAGACTCATACCAGTCTTCTGATTCCCTGTCCTCCATTTTCCCAGTCTACTTGCCACTTTCTTCCTTCACTATTTTCTAACCCATGTTGGCTCAGTTTAATGGTGTTCTCCAGGCCCCCAAATGCTTTAATTCCCTGACTATTTTTGCCAAACTCACCTGAACACTTCTCAAACTTGTATCAAACCAACTATGTGTTTTCTCCTGGTTACTGAGGACTATTGGAAAAATCTTGGATTTGATTTTTTTTTAAAATTAAAGATTATTGGGGTGACAATTGTTAGTAAAGCTACATATATTTCAGGTGTACAATTCTGTAATACATCATCTATATCTCACATTATGTGTTCACCACCCAGAGTCAGTTCTCCTTCCATCACCATATATTTGACCGCATTTACCCTCTTCTAGAACCCCTCTTCCCCCTTCCCCTCTGGTAACCACTAAACTATTATCTATATCTGTGAGTTTTTGTTTATTTGTTGGTCTTGTTCTTTTGTTGTTTTCAGTTTTATATACGACATGTCAATGAAATGATATGGTTCTTGACTTTTTCTGTCTGACTTAATTTCGCTTAGCATTATAATCTCAAGATCCATCCATGTTGTCACAAATGTTCCTATATCATCTTTCCTCACCGCCGAATACTATTCCATTGTGTATATATACCACAACTTATTTATCCATTCATCTATCAAAGGACATTTTGGTTGTTTCCATCTCTTGGCCATTGTAAATAAAGCTGCAATGAACATTGGAGCACATATGTCTTTATGGATAAATGTTTTTAGATTTTTTGGGTAGATACCCAGGAGAGGGATTGTTGGATCATATGGTAATTCTATGCTTAATTTTTTGAGGAAACTCCACACGGCCTTCCATAGTGGCTACACCAATCTGCATTCCCACCAACAGTGTATGAGAGTTCCTTTTTCTCCACAGCCTCTCCAACATTTGATACTGTTTGTCTTGTTGATGATAGCTATTCTAACTGGGGTGAGGTGATATCTCATTGTGGTTTTTATTTGCATTTCTCTGATAATTAGTAATGTTGAGCATTTTTTCATATGTCTGTTGGCCATTTGTATGCCCTCTTTGGAGAAATGTCTATTCAGGTCCTCTGCCCATTTTTAAATTGGATTTTGTTGTTGTTGTTGAGTTGTATGAGTTCCCTATATATTTGGATATTAGCCCCTTATCAGAGGTGTTGTTTGCAAAGATTTTCTCCCATTCGGTTAGTTGCCTCTTTATTTTGTCGATGGTTTCTTTTGCTGTGCAGAAGCTTTTAAGTTTCTTATAGTCCAATTCATTTATTTCAGCTTTTACTTCCATTGCCTTTGGAGTCAAATTCATAAAATGCTCTTTGAACCCAAGGTCCGTAAGTTTAGTACCTATGTTTTCTTCTATGCAGTTTATTGTGTCAGGTCTTATGCTTAATTCTTTGATCCATTTTGAATTAATTTTGGTACATGGTGACAGCAGTCCAGTTTCATTCTTTTGCACGTGGCTATCCAATTCTCCCAGCACCATTTATTGAAGAGGCTGTCTTTTCTCCATGGTATGTTTTCTGCTTCTTGTCAAAAGTTATCTGTCCATATTTATGTGGTTTTATTTCTGGGTTCTCAATTCTATTCCATTGGTCTATGTGTCTGTTTTTCTGCCAATACCATGCTGTTTTGATTATTGTAGCCCTGTAGTACAAGCTAAAGTCAGGGAGTGTGATACCTCCAGTATTGTTCTTTTTTCTTAAGATTGCTTTTGCTATTAGGGGTCTTTTGTGGCTCCAAACAAATCTGATGATGTTTTGTTCTACTTCTTTAAAAAATGCCATTGGGATTTTGATGGGGATTGCACTAAATCTGTATATTGCTTTGGGTAATATGGCCATTTTAACTATGTTGATTCTTCCAATCCATGAGCATGGAATGTCTTTCCATTTCATAGGTCCTTCACATCCTTGGTTAAGTTTATTTCTAGGTATTTTATTCTTTTTGCTGCTATTGCAAAAGGAATTGTTTTTTGTATTTCTTTTTCTGAGATTTCATTGTTAGTATATAGGAATGCAATGGACTTTTGTACGTTGATTTTGTAGCCGGCAAGTTTACTGTATTCGTTGATTGTTTCTAATAGCTTTTTGGTTGAGTCTTTAGGGTTTTCTATGTATAGCATCATGCCATCTGCAAAAGTGACAATTTAATGTCTTCATTCCCAATTTGGATGCCTTTTATTTCTTTCTCTTGCCTGATTGCTCTGGCAAGGACTTCCAACACTATACTGAAAAGCAGAGGTGATAAGGGACAGCCCTGTCGTGTTCCTGAACATAGAGCAAAGGGCTTCAGTGTTTCACCATTAATTATGAGATTAACTGGGGGTTTATCATATATGGCCTTTATTATGTTAAGGTATTTTCCTTCTATATCTTTTTTATTAAGTGTGTTAGTCATAAATGGATGTTGTATCTTTTCAAATGCTTTTTCTGCATCAATTGATATAATCACATGATTTTTGTCCTCTATTTTGTTTATGTGGTGTATCACATTGATGTATTTGCAGATGTTGTACCATCCTTGTGCCCCGGGGATGAACACCACTTGGTCGTGATGAATAATCTTTTTAACGCATTGTATTCGATTTGCTAGAATTTTGTTTAGGATTTTTGCATCTGTACTCATCAGAGATATTGGTCTGTAGTTTTCTTTTTTTGCGTTATCCTTACCAGGTTTTGGTATCAGAGTAATGATGGCCTCATAAAATGAGTTAGGGAGTACTCTGTCTTCTTCAATTTTTTGGAAGAGTTTGAACAGGATTGGTATTAGATCCTCTTTGAAAGTTTGGTAGAATGCACTAGTGAAGCCATCTGGTCCTGGACTTTTGCTTTTGGGAAGGTTTTGGATGACTGATTCAATTTCGTTACTGGTGATTGGTCTGTTTAGATTTTCCAGTTCTTCATGGTTCAGCCTTGGAAGGCTATATGTTTCTAAGAACTTGTCCATTTCTTCTAGGTTATTGAATTTGGTGGCATATAGTCCTTCATAGTATTCTTGGATGATCCTTTGTATTTCTGTGGTGTCCGTGATAACTTCCCCTTTTTCATTTCTGGTTTTGTTAATTAGTGTCTTCTCTCTTTTTATCTTAGTGAGTCTAGCCAAGGGTTTGTCAATTTTGTTAATCTTTTCAAAGAACCAGCTTTTTGTCACATTAATTTTTTCTATTGTCTTTTTGTTCTCTATTTCATTTAGTTCTGCTCTGATTTTGATTATTTCCTTTCTTCTGCTGACCTTGGGTTTCACTCGTTCTTCTTTTTCTAGTTCTTTAATGTGTAACATGAGGTTATTTATTTGGGATTTTTCTTGTTTCTTGAGATAGGCCTGTAATGATATAAATTTCCCTCTTAAAACTGCTTTCGCTGCATCCCAAAATTTTGGTAAGATGTATTTTCATTGTCATTTGTTTCTATGTATCTTTTGATCTCTCCTCTAATTTCTTCTTTGACTTGGTCGTTCTTTAAAAGTATGTTGTTTAATCTTCATGTATTTGTGTTTTTTTCCTGCTTTTTTTTTTGTAGTTGATATCCAATTTCAAAGCCTTCATATCAGAGAATATGCTTGGAATGATTTCAATCTTCTTAAATTTGCTGAGGCTGATTTTATGTCCCAATATGTGGTGTATCCTTGAGAATGTTCCATGTACTCTACAAAAAAATGTATAGTCTGATGTTTTAGTATGAAGTGCTTGATATATGTCAATTATGTCCTTTCATTTAATGTGTCATTTAGGGTTGCTATCTCATTATTTATTTTCTGTTTGGATGATCTATCCATAGCTGTCAATGATGTGTTTAAGTCCCCTAGTATAATTGTGTTTTGGTCAATTTCTCCCTTTAGTTCTGTTAGTAGTGGTTTGGTATATTTCGGTGCTCTCTATTTGGGGGCATAAATATTGATGACTGTTATGTCTTCTTGTTGTATAGTCCCCTTTACTATTATGAAATGTCCATCTTTGTCTCTTGTTATCTTTTTCACCCTGAAGTCTGTTTCATCTGATATCATTATGGCTACACCCGATTTTCTCTGGGTACCATTTGCTTGGAGTGTCAATTTCCACCCTTTCACTTTGAGTCTATGCTTGTCCTTGTAGCTGAGATGTGTCTCTTGGAGAAAGCATATGGTTGGGTTTAGTTTTTTGATTCAATCTGCTACTCTGTGCCTTTTTATTGGTGAGTTCAGTCCATTTTCATTTAGGGTGATTATTGATATGTGAGGATTTCCTGTCATTCTATCTTTAGTTTTCTGGTAAGGCTGTGTCTCCATTGTTTCTTTCCCTTTTTGTTGTTGTCTATTAGTTCTGTGTGGTGGTATTCTATGATGTTTCCCTCTGTTTCTTCTTTTATTGTAGTATATAGTTCAGTTCTGGATTTTTTTTGAGTGGTTACCCTTAATTTATGTAAAAGATATATTTTGATATTTAGAGTATTCCATTTTCTTCAGCATGCTTACTTTCTCCATTCCCGTATTCCGGTTCAGGCCTTTACTCTGCCCCTTTGTATGTTTTGGTTGCCACAAATTGTCCCTGTTGATGTTGGTCGAATAGCCTCCTTTAGTATTTCTTGTAGTGCAGGTCGTGTATTAGAAAATTCCCTCAGCTTCTGTATGTCTGGAAAGGTCTTTATTCCTCCTTCATATCTAAGGATATCTTTGCTGGATATATTATTCTTGGCTCATAGTTTCTCTCTTTCAATAGTTTGAATATTTGGTTCCACTCACTCCTGGCTTGTAGAGTTTCTGCTGAAAAATCTGATGATAATCTAATGGATTTTCCTTTGTAGGTTACCATCCCCTTTTTCCTGGCTGTCTTGAGGATTCTTTTTTTTTCTTTGATTTTAGACAGCTTCAATACAATGTGCCTTCGAGGAGGCCTGTTGGGATTGAGGTGATTAGGTGTTCTATTTGCTTCTTGGTTTCGAGGATCCAGTTCTTCCACAAGTTGGGAAGTTCTCATCAACAATATGTTTGAATATATTCTGTGTTCCCTTCTCTCTTTCTTCTCCTTCTAGCATGCCCATTATTCTTATATTTCTCTTTCTGATGGAGTCAGAAAGTTCTTGTAGAGTTCTTTCATTTCTTTTATGTCTCAAGTCTCTTTGTTCTTCTGTCTGTGTCATTTCCAGGTTTCTATCTTCGATGTCACTGATTCTTTCCTCCATCCAGCCCACTCTACAACCTAAGCTGGTTATTTCATTCTTAATTTCTTCTATTGAGTTCTTCATCTCCAGAAATTCTATTTGGTTCTTTTTTAAAATTTCAATCTCTTTCGTAAAATGCTCATGTTGTTCTTTCATTGTGTTTCTGAGTTCATTAAACTGCCTTTCTCTGTTTTCTTGCATCTGGTTGAGTTTTTTCAGAACTGCAATCTTGAATTCTCTGTCATTTAAGTCACATATTTTCATGTCTTTAAGTTCCTTTTCTGGAGACTTTTCACTTTCTTCCTGAGCTGCCTTGTTGCCTTGGTTATTGATCGCAATTACTGATTTATTATTTCTCTTCCTAGACATCTGCAAGAGTGGCTTCTGCAACAGGTTGATAGGAAGAAGTCTTTCATTTTCCAGTACTTGTTGGTAGAATGTTTTATTTTATCCCCGACTGCAGCCTGTTTTTCTCACACGGTAGTGCCATGTTTTCTCTGCACTATTCCAGCTTCTCACCCAATGGGGGGATTCCCTGGGAGACGGGCTTTTCCTCAGTTAATAGTTCACCTGGGTCACGGGGCGCAGTGTCCATGTGGGTATTTGGAGAGCTTTTGAAGTTCCAAAGTTCTCCCTCCACCAGATTCAGAGCCCGTTTGTTTCAGCAGTTCTGTTTACTATTGCAGGGACCCATCCACATAGGTGGGGCCAGGGGCTGGGTGAGTTGTGAGAGGTGGCCCAGAGCAATGCTGGCGACCACCACCACAGCTGCTCCTGCTTCCACAGCTCCCTCCCCTTTGCCGGAACTAGTTGGGCTGCGAATCTGTGTCTGAGGTCCGCAGTTCTCAGAACAGCAAATATTCTGTTCTTTTGATCTGACACTTCTACTGTTTCGCTTCTAGCACCGGGCAGGTGGGGGCGGGGCGAGCTCTGGGAGGGTACAGAGGCGGCGGCTAATCTCAGTGCCTAAGGCTTCTGTTCTCTGCTCGGCAGTGAGGGCTTAAACTACCGTTTTCAGCCTTTTTCCCTCAGTCTTTTCTCTGAGGTCTCTGCCGTGAGCGTTGGGTTCAGCCGTGTTATATGCTGCCCCCTCAGTCCTGTGGGCCATAAACAGAGGCCCACCAGTCCGAGTTTTTCCCTCTCCTGCAGCTGTGGTAGTTCCAGGATCCAGCGAGCTCGGAGCACTGAGCTAGGTCTGCATCCTGCATTCGCGCGGCTCTGTCTACGGACTTCTCCTTTCCCTCCTGCTCCACTCTCCGATTCGCCCACCTTTAGGTGAATTCAGTAGTGGACCTCTTCGTCTTGCCTGTGTGCTGTACAGGGAGTCCTTTGTGGAGTTGTAGTTGTTCGATTAGTTGTAAATTCCATGGGAAATTTACAGAGGCTCACCTCACGCTGCCATATTGATGACATCTCTTGAATTTGTTTTCTAAGTAAACATAGACCACCAATTTAGAGCACAAATTCCTTGGAGTTGCTCAAAGGCCCCAGGTATATTTGAACTTGTGCATTGACTTGTGTGTTTTTAAAACTTTGATGAGAAATGAAAAAAAGTACGGCATTTGAACAATGGACACAAGACTTTCTTGAGTCGTTCAGAATTTTCAGTCTCACTTGTAGATGCAGGTATTCTTGGATGATTCCCTGCTACGATCTCTTCTGGTTATTTCACTTTGAGCTTAAATGGGGATCATCAGAGAAAGGAAGTCTGACTTCTTACTGTCATATACTCTTTTACCCATGGAAACCAGATGCTCAGTTTGACAGTGAACTGTGAAAATAAATGATGATCTTAGTATTAATTAGATGGAAGCTATCTTGGGATTCTGATGTTACAGGGGGCACATCTTGCTAACATAACTTTTGTAATTATGTAAGGAGCTGATGATCCCATTTGCAGATTCTGTCTTCTGATCACAAAATTATTTATTGTGCTTCAAAGAAAGAGGGAAAGAGAAGGAACAAAAATGTGAACCAGTTCAATTTGCTGATTGCTAGGCATGCTGGTGGAAAGGCTGGTGAAAAAGGATATTGAAACTGCCAAAGCAAGGCCTCTGGATTTCCCATAAATCTAATCAGTGCATGCTTCCCTCTATTATTATCAGTAATAGAGAGAATATCCTGTCTGTTCTTATTTGGATATTGGTTTGAGATGTAGTATGGGAGAACTTCTGTTTGTTTTTTTAACAGTTTAAAGTTAACAATTAGTTTATCTTAATGAGTAGCTTATGTCCCTGACATTATTATGAAAGGCATTGTACCACAGGAGGGAAAAAAAAAATCAACAAAATTTATGGAGTGTTTGTCTGATTAAATCTTGAAATAACTAATTTTTAGTTATTTTTAATAAATTATCTCTAGGTAGACTAAAGTCATTCAGACATTAGGCTTAATTTCATTTTTCATTTATGTTATCTAAAAACTATAGGCAAGTTGATCATCTTGTCGCTGCTGAAAGGATACTCAACTCAAGTCTCTGAAAGTTACATATATATATATGTATGTATATGTGTGTGTGGGTGAGTATATATAATTTTAATTTAATTTAATTAATTTATTTATTTTTGGTTCCTTTAGATGACCATCAAGAAATCCTTTAGAGAACCGAGCTGGAGGGTTGGGGAAAATGAGCTCTTGGACAAGTACATATTGTAGAAGTTTCCATTATTGTTATAAACACAAACGATGTTTTTTAGCAAAGTATATCAGAAGATATCAGGTTTAAGGAAACGTCTACATATTCTAGAAGTTTCCATTATTGTCATAAGCACAAACGATTTTTTTTAGCAAACTATATCAGAAGATATCAGGCTTACGGAGGTTTGATGATCATAGCTTTCCAGGTTTCCCCAGTTCCTGGGGGTAGATTCACTTGGGAGGATAGCAATGGTAATTTGCCTGCCCAGTGGTAGGTCCTATTGGGTAGAGGGAAGACTAAATTAAGAAACTTCCAAATCTCTTTTATTTCAAACTAAAATGCCCCAACTGCCAACCTATCTACTTCACATGGTTACAATAAGTGCTGTTAGAAGGCTATCTGTGTCTAACATGCTGATATATTTTCTTATTTTACAACTTTTGCCCAATTGTGCACAGATTATATAAGAATTGGACACCACCACTTTGCAGTCAGAAAGAATGAACTATGTAAGGATGACCAGTCTGTGACTAGACACAAAGAGGACTAGTTACATAATTTGTGGAGCCTAGTGCAAATTGAAAATTGAAGGCCTTTTAAAAAATTATTAAGAATTTCTAGACAATAGCAGTGAAGTATTAAACCAAGTGCAGGCCTGTTCTGAGCTTGGGGTTTGATTTGATTATACAGGTTGTATAACCGTGAAGCTGGCCCTGGTTCTAGAGCTAAGAGTGCTGAGTATAGCAAGCTTGGCCAGAGCCTACCCGAGACCTTATCTTTGTTCTTTTTTAAAATTAATTTTTATTAAATTTATTGAGGTGACATTGTTTAGTAAAATTATATAGGTTTCAAGTATACATTTCTATAATACATCATCTACATATTGCATTGTGTGTTCACCATCCAGAATCAGTTCTCCTTCCATCACCATATATTTGACCCCCTTTAACCTTTTCTGCCACGCTCCTTACCCTCTAGTAACCACTAAACTGTTGTCTGTATCTATGAGTTTTTGTTTCTTTACTTGTTTGTCTTGTTCAATTGCTGCTTTCAGTTTTATATGCCACATATGAGTGAAGTCATATAGTTCTCAACTTTTTCTGTCTGGTTTATTTTGCTTAGCATGATAATCTTAAGATTAATCCATGTTGTCACAAATAGCAGTATTTCATCTTTTCTTATGGCTGAATAGTATTCCATTGTATATAAGTACCATATCTTTATCCAATCATCTATCGAAGAACACTTTGGTTGTTTCCATGTCTTGGCCACGGTGAATAATGCTTCAATAAACAGGGGTACATATGTCTTTACGGATAAATGCTTTCAGATTTTTAAGTAGATACCCAGGAGAGGTTGCTGGGTCGTATAGTAATTCTATTCTTAATTTTTTGAGGAACCTCCATACTGTTTTCTATAGTGGCAGTACCAATTTACATTCCCACCAGCAGCCTCTACAACACTTGTTATTACTTGTCATGTTGATAATAGCCATTCTAACAGGTGTGAGGTGGTATCTCATTGTGGTTTTGATTTGCATTTCCCTGATAGCTAGTGAAGTTGAGCATCTTTTCATATATCTGTTGGTTATTTGTATGTCTTCTTGGGAGAAGTGTCTGTATAGGTCCTCTGCACATTTTTAAATTGGACTGTTTATTTTTTTGTTGTTGAGTTGTATAAGTTATTTACATTTTTTGGATATTAGTTCTTTATCAGAGGTGTTGTTTGCAAATATCTTTTCCCATTTGGTTGGCTCCCTCTTTGTTTTGTTGATGTTTTCTTTTGCTGTACAGAAGCTGTGTAGTTTGATATAGTCCCATTCATTTCTTTTTGCTTTTACTTCTCTTGCTTTTGAGGTAGGTCAAATTCATAAAATCCTCTTTAAACCCAAGGTCCATGAGTTTAGTATCCATGTTTTCTTTCTGTAGTTTATTGTTTCAGGTTTTATGTTTAGGTCTTTGATCCATCTTGAGTTAATTTTGGTATAAGGAGACAGATAGCAGCCTAGTTTCATTCTTTCGCACATATATGGCTTTCCAGTTTTCCCAGCATCATTTATTGAAGAGGCTCTCTTCTCAATTATATGTTTTTGGTTCCTTTGTCACATAGTATCTGCCCATATATATATACACGGGTTTATATCTGGGTTCTCAATTCTGTTCTATTGGTCTGTGTGTCTATTTTTCTGCCAATGCCATGCTGTTTTAATCATTGTCACTTTGTAGTGTAAATTGAAGTCAGGGAGTGTGATACCTCCAGCCTCGTTCTTTTTTCTAGGAATTCCTTTGGCTATTCAGGGTCTTTTGTGATTCCATACTAATCTGATGATTTTTTGTTCTATTTTCTTAAAAAATGCTATTGGGATTTTGATGGGATTGCATTAAATCTGTGTAGTGCTTTGGGTAATATGGCCATTTTAACTAACTGATTCTTCCAATCCATGAACACGGAATATCTTTCCATTTCTTTGTGTCTTCTTCAGTTTCTTTTAATGTCTTATAGTTCTCAGTGTATAGGTCCTTCACATCCTTTGTTAAGTTTATTACTAGGTATTTTACTCTTTAACTTGCAATTGCAAAAGGAAGGAATTTATTTTTCCATTTCTTTTTCTGAAATTTCATTGTTAGTGTATAGGAATGCAATGGAATCTTGTACATTGGTTTTGTAGCTGGCAACTTTACTGTATTTGTTTATTGTTTCTAATTGTTTTTGGTGGAGACTTTAGGGTTTTTTATATAAAGAATCATGTCATCTGTAAAGAGTGACAATTTAACTTCTTCATGCCCAATTTGGATGACTTTTATTTCTTTCTCTTGCTTGATTGCTCTGTTTAGGACTTCCATACTGTGTTGAATAACAGTGGTGATAGGGGTGGGGGGTGCTGGGGGGACATGTTTGTCTTGTTCCTGATCTTAGAGGAAAAGCTTTCAGTTTTTCACCATTAGTTATGATATTAGCTAAGGGTTTGTCATATATGGCCTTTATTATGTTGAAGTACTTTCCTTCTATACCAATTTTATTAAGTGTTTTAATCATAAATGGATCTTGTATCTTATCAAATACTTTTTCTACATCTATTGATATAATCATATGATTTTTATCCTTTAGTATGTTAATGTGGTTTATTGCATTGATTGATTTGCGTATGTTGAACCATCCTTGTTCCCCTCGAATGAATCCCACTTGATCATTATGTATTCTTTTTAATGTATTGTTATGTTTGATTTGATAGCATTTTATGATTTTTTTGCTTCTGTATTCATCAGAGATGTTGGTCTATAGTTTTCTTTTTGTGTGTGTTATCCTTACCAGGTTTTGGTATCAGGGTAATGTTGACCTCATAAAATGAGTTAGGAAGTATTACCTCTTCTTCAATTTTTTGGAAGAGTTTGAGCAGGATTGGTATTAGATTCTCTTTGAAGGTTTGGTAGAATTCACTAGTGAAGCCATCTAGTCCTAGATTTTTGCTTTGGAGAGATTTTGGGCCGTTGTTTCAATTTCCTTACTGTTATTCAGTCTATTTAGATTTTCCAGTTCTGCGTGTTTCAGTCTAGGAAGGTTATACATCTAAGAACTTGTTAATTTCTTCTACATTATTGAATTTAGTGGCATATAGTCCTTCATAGTGGTTTTCTTAAAAATTAGTTTTAGGTGTGGAAAGCAACATAATAGTTAGATATTTACACCCCTCACAAAGTGATTACCAACCTCCCCCAAGCTACTACCCCTCTGGTATCTTATATAACTGTTATAATACCATTGACTATCTTCGTTATGCTATACTCCACCTACCGTGACCATATATATATATATATGAGCAATGAGGTATGTAGCACTTTTTCTAGGGTATTTTTTTTTCCTAGGGTATTTTTTCTAGGTTTTTTTTTTTTTTTTTTTTTCTGTTATAGTTGACTTCATAGTGTTTTTGTGTGATTCTTTTTATTCCTGTGGTACCCATTGTAACTTGTCTTTCATTTCTGATTTTGTTTATTTGTGTTTTTTCTCTTTTTTCCTTAGTGAGTCTAGCCAGGTGGTTGTCAATTTTATTAGTATTTTCAAAGAACCAGCTCTTTGTTGCAATAATGTTTTCTATTGTCTTTTTATTCTCTATTTCATTTAATTCTGCTCTAATTTTTATTATTTCCTTCCTTCTGCTGACTTTGGGTTTCATTTGCTCTTCTTTTTCTAGTTCTTTAAGATGTAGTGTTAGATTTCTTTATTGGGATATTTCTTGTTTCTTGAGATAGGCCTGTAATGATATAAATTGCCCTCTTAATACTGCTTTCATTGCATCACAATTATTTTAATATGATGTATTTTCATTCTCATTTGTTTCTATGCATATTTTGATCTCTCTTTTTATTTCTTCTTTGATCTAATTGTTTTTTAGTGGCATGTTGTTTAATCTCCATGTATTTGTGTTTTTTCCTGCTTTCTTTTTGTAGTTGACCTCCAATATCAAAGCATTGTGGTTGGAGAATAAGCTTCATTTATTTCAATCTTCTTAAATTTGCTGAGGCTAGTCTTATGTCCCAACATATGATCTATCCTTGAGAATGTTCCATGTGCACTAGAAAATAATGTATACTCTGATGATCTAGGATAAAGGGCTCTGTAAATGTCAATTATGAAGTATAACAATGAAATTCATGAACTCACCCTAGAAAAAGTGCTACATACCTCATTGCTCAATATCACTGTGGTCACATTCAAAGGACTCTCATTGGGAAGCTATGCACCAATGCAAGTGCCTAGTCCACCATTCAAAGCAATCTTGGAACTCTTTTTTTGGAATGGCCATCAGAGCTGTCATCATATTGATGTCCTGAATGTCATGAAAAGTGTCTTCCTTTCAATATTTCCTTTTTCTTCGGTAAAGAAAGAAGTCATTGTGGATCAGAGCATGTGAGTAGGCAGGATATTCCAATACAGTTATTTATTGACTGGCTAGAAACTCCCTCACAGACAGTGCCGTGTGAGCTGGTGCATTGTCATGATGCAAGAGCCATGAATTGTTGGCAAAAAGTTCAGGTCGTTTAACTTTTTCATGCAACCTTTTCAGCACTTCCAAATAGTAAACTTGGTTAATTGTCCAGTTGGTACAAATTCATAATGAATAATCCCTCTGATATCAAAAAAGTTTAGCAACATCATTGCAACATGTTTGTGTATGTAATTGTCAGACCTTGTATGTCCATTTGGTCTAAGGTGTCATTTTATGGAAAATATCCAAGTCCGATATTTTCTTTTTGAATGATCTATCCATAACTGTTTATTTAGGTCCCCTACTATAATTGTGTTTTTGTCACTTTCTCTTTTTAGTTTTTTTAGTAGTTGCTTTATATATTTTGATGCTATCTGATTGAGGCATATATGTTGATAAGTGTTTTGTCTTTTTTTGTATTGTCCCTTTTATCATTAAGAAATATTTATCTTTGTTGCTTGTTACATTTTTTTATCCTGAAGTCTGTTTCATCAGATATAAGTATGCCTATACCTGCTTTTCTCTGGATGCCATTTACTTGGAGTATTGTTTTCCAACCTTTCACTTTGAGTCTATATTTGTCCTTGTAGCTGAGATATCTCTCTTGAAAGCAGCATATCATCGGGTTTTGTTGTTTGATCCAATCTGCTACTATACCTTTTTATTGGTCAGTTTAGTTCATTTACATTTAGGGTGATCATTGATATATGAGGATTTCCTATAGCCATTTTATCTTTTGTTTTCTGGTAACTTGGTGTCTCCTTTGTGTTTCTGTCTGTTATTTGTTTGCTGGTATTCTAGATTTCCTCCCGTTTTTTCCTCTTTTTATTTTTATTTATTTATTTTTATTTATTTTTTTTATTAAATTTATTGGGGTGACAGTTGTTAGTAAAATTACATAGATTTCAGGTGTACAATTCTGTATTACATCATCTATAAATCCCACTGTGTGTTCACCACCCAGAGTCAGTTCTCCTTCCATCACTATATATTTGATCCCCCTCACCCTCATCTCCCATCCCCCACCCCCCTTACCTTCTGGTAACCACTAAACTATTGTCTGTGTCTATGAGGTTTTGTCTCTCATTTGTTTGTCTTGTTCTTTTGTTGTTTTTGGTTTATATACCACATATCAGTGAAATCATATGGTTCTCTGCTTTTTCTATCTGACTTATTTCACTTAGCATTATACTCTCAAGATCCATCCATGTTGTCACAAATGTTCCTATATCATCTTTTCTTACTGCCGAATAGTATTCCATTGTGTATATATCCACAACTTCTTTATCCATTCATCTATCGAAGGAGATTTTGGTTGTTTCCATGTCTTGGCCACCATAAACAAAGCTGCAATGAACATTGGAGCACACGTGTCTTTATGGATAAATGTTTTCAGATTTTTTGGGTAGATACCCAAGAGAGGGATTGCTGGATCATATGGTAATTCTATTCGTAATTGTTTGAGGAACCTCCACACTGCCTTCCATAATGGCTGCACCAGTCTGCATTCCCACCAACAGTGTATGAGGGTTCCTTTTTCTCCACAGCCTCTCCAACACTTGTTACTATTTGTCTTGTTGATGATAGCCATTCTGACTGGGGTGAGGTGATATCTCATTGTGGTTTTTATTTGCATTTCTCTGATGATTAGTGATGTTGAGCATTTTTCATATGTCTATTTGCCATTTGTATGTCCTCTTTGGAGAAATGTCTCTTCAGGTCCTCTGCCCATTTTTCAATTGGGTTGTTTGTTTTTCTGTTGTTGAGTTTCATGAGTTCCTTGTATATTTTGGATATTAGCCCCTTATCGGAGGCACTGTTTGCAAAAATCTTCTCCCATTCAGTTGGTTGCCTCTTTATTTTGTTGATGGTTTCTTTTGCTGTGCAGAAGCTTTTAAGTTTCATATAGTCCCATTTGTTTATTTTAGCTTTTACTTCCATTGCCTTTGGAGTCAAATTCATAAAATGCTCTTTGAACCCAAGGTCCATAAGTTTAGTACCTATGTTTTCTTCTATGCAGTTTATTGTGTCAGGTCTTATGCTTAAGTCTTTGATCCATTTTGAATTAATTTTGGTACATGGTGACAGATAGCAGTCCAGTTTCATTCTTTTGCACGTGGCTATCCAATTCTCCCAGCACCATTTATTGAAGAGGCTGTCTTTTCTCCATGGTATGTTTTCTGCTTCTTGTCAAAAGTTATCTGTCCATATTTATGTGGTTTTATTTCTGGGTTCTCAATTCTATTCCATTGGTCTATGTGTCTGTTTTTCTGCCAATACCATGCTGTTTTGATTATTGTAGCCCTGTAGTACAAGCTAAAGTCAGGGAGTGTGATACCTCCAGTATTGTTCTTTTTTCTTAAGATTGCTTTTGCTATTAGGGGTCTTTTGTGGCTCCAAACAAATCTGATGATGTTTTGTTCTACTTCTTTAAAAAATGCCATTGGGATTTTGATGGGGATTGCACTAAATCTGTATATTGCTTTGGGTAATATGGCCATTTTAACTATGTTGATTCTTCCAATCCATGAGCATGGAATGTCTTTCCATTTCTTTGTGTCTTCTTCAATTTCTTTTAAAATTGTCTTATAGATTTCAGCATATAAGTCCTTCACATCCTTGGTTAAGTTTATTTCTAGGTATTTTATTCTTTTTGCTGCTATTGCAAAAGGAATTGTTTTTTGTATTTCTTTTTCTGAGATTTCATTGTTGTATATAGGAATGCAATGGACTTTTTTACGTTGATTTTGTAGCCAGCAACTTTACTGTATTCGTTGTTTGTTTCTAATAGCTTTTTGGTGGAATCTTTAGGGTTTTATATATATATAGCATCATGTCATCTGCAAAGAGTGATAATTTAACGTCTTCATTCCCAATTTGGATGCCTTTTATTTCTTTTTCTTGCCTGATTGCTCTGGCAAGGACTTCCAACACTATTGAAAAGCAGAGGTGATAGAGGACAGCCTTGTCGTGTTCCTGAAGGTAGAGCAAAGGGCTTCAGTTTTTCACCATTAATTATGAGATTAGCTGAGGGCTTGTCATATACAGCCTTCATTATGCTAGGGTGTTTTCCTTCTATATCTTTTTTATTAAGTGTTTTTATCATAAATGGATGTTGTATCTTGTCAAATGCTTTTTATGCATCAATGGATATAATCATAGGATTTTTGTCCTTTATTTTGTTTATGTGGTGTATCACATTGATGGATTTGCCAATGTTGAACCATCCTTGTGCCCCGGGGATGAACCCCACTTGGTCGTGATGAATAATCTTTTTAATGCATTGTTGTATTCGATTTGCTAGAATTTTGTTTAGGATTTTTGCATCTGTACTCATCAGAGATATTGGTCTGTAGTTTTCTTTTTTTGTGTTATCCTTACCAGGTTTTGGTATCAGGGTAATGTTGGCTTCATAAAATGCGTTAGGGAGTACTGTCTCTTCTTCAATTTTTTGGAAGAGTTTGAGCAGGATTGGTATTAGATCCTCTTTGAAGGTTTGGTAGAATTCACTAGTGAAGCCATCTGGTCCCAGACTTTTGCTTTTGGGAAGGTTTTGGATGACTGATTCAATTTCCTTACTCGTGATCAATCTGTTTAGATTTTCCAGTTCTTCATGGTTCAGCCTTGGAAGGCTATATGTTTCTAAGAACTTGTCCATTTCTTGTAGGTTTTTGAATTTGGTGGTGTATAGTCCTTGATAGTATTCTTGGACGATCCTTTGTATTTTTGTGGTGTCCGTGATAACTTCCCCTTTTTCATTTCTGGTTTTGTAATTAATGTCTTCTCTCTTTTTATCTTAGTGAGTCTAGCCAAGGGTTTGTCAATTTTGTTAATCTTTTCAAAGAACCAGCTCTTGTCTCATTAATTTTTTCTATTGTCTTTTTGTTCTGTATTTCATTTAGTTCTGCTCCGATTTCTGTTATTTCCTTCCTTCTGCTGACCTTGGTTTCACTCGTTCTTCTTTTTCTAGTTCTTTAACGTGTAACATGAGTTTATTTATTTGGGATTTTTCTTGTTTCTTGAGAGAGGCCTGTAATGATATAAATTTCCCTCTTAAAACTGCTTTCGCTGCATCCCAAAATTTTGGTAGGATATATTTTCATTGTCATTTGTTTCTATGTATCTTTTGATCTCTCCTCTAATTTCTTCTTTGACCTGGTTGTTCTTTAAAAGTCTGTTGTTTAATCTTCATGTATTTGTGTTTTTCCTGCTTTCCTTTTGCAGTTGATATCCAATTTCAAAGCCTTGATATCAGAGAATATGCTTGGAATGATTTCAATCTTCTTAAATTTGCTGAGGCTGATTTTATGTCCCAATATATGGTCTATCCTTGAGTTTCCACATACTAAAAACGAATGTATAGTCTGATGTTTTAGAATGAAGTGCTCTATATATGTCAATTATGTCCATTTCATGTAATGTGTCATTCAGGGCTGCTATTTCATTATTTGTTTTCTGTTTGGATAATCTATCCATGGCTGTCAATGATTTATTTAAGTCCCCTAGTATAATTGTGTTTTGGTCAATTTCTCCCTTTAGTTCTCTTAGTAGTTGCTTGGTGTATTTCTGTGCTCCCTGATTGGGGGCATAAATATTGATGACTGTTATGTCTTCTTGTTGTATAGTCCCCTTTACCATTATGAAGTGTCCGTCTTTGTCTCTTGTTATCTTTTTCACCCTGAAGTCTGTTTCATCTGATATCATTATGGCTACTCCTGATTTTCTCTGGGTACCATTTGCGCTTGGAAAGTCATTTTCCACCCTTTCACTTTGAATCTATGCTTGTCCTTGTAGTTGAGATCTGTCTCTGGGAGACAGCATATGTTTGGGTTTAGTTTTTTGATCCAATCTGCTACTCTGTTCTTTTTTATTGGTGAGTTCAGTCCATTTGCATTTAGGGTGATTATTGATATGTGAGGATTTCTTTTCATTCTGTCTTTAGTTTTCTGGTAAGGCTGTGTCTCCATTGTTTCTTTCCCTTTTTGTTGTTGTCTATTAGTTCTGTGTGGTGGTATTGTATGATGTTTCCCTCTGTTTCTTCTTTTATTACAGTATATAGTTCAGTTCTGGATTTTTTTTTGAGTCGTTACCCTTAAGTTTATGTAAAAGAAAGTTTGATATTTAGATTATTCCATTTTCTTCAGCACACTTACCTTCTCTATGCCCATATTCCAGTTCAGGCCTTACTCTCTCCCTTTTTATGTTTTGGTTGCCACAAATTGTCCCTGTTGATGGTGGTCAAATAGCCTCCTTTAGTATTTCTTGTAGTGCAGGTCATGTGTTAGAAAATTCCCTCAGTTTCTGTATGTCTGGAAAGGTCTTTATTCCTCCTTCATATCTAAAGGATATCTTTGCTGGATATATTATTCTTGGCTCATAATTTCTCTTTCAATAGTTTGAATATTTTGTTCCACTCTCTCCTGGCTTTTAGAGTTTCTGCTGAAAAATCTGATGATAATCTAAGGAGCTTTCCTTTGTAGGTTACCGTCTTCTTTTCCCTGGCTTCCTTGAGGATTCTTTCTTTGTCATCCATTTTAGACAGCTTCAATACAACGTGCCTTGGAGAAGACCTGTTGGTATTGAGGTAATTAGGTGTTCTATTTGCTTCTTGGATTCGAGGGTCCAGTTCTGTCCACAAGTTTGGGAAGTTCTCATCGACGATTTGTTTGAATATATTCTCTGTTCCCTTCTCTCTTTCTTCTCCTTCTGGTATGCCCATTATTCTTATATTGCTCTTCTGATGGAGTCAGATAGTTTTTATAGATTTCTTGCATTTCTTTTAACTCTCAGTTTTCTCTGTTCTTCCATCTGCATCATTTCTAGATTTCTATCTCGATATCACTAATTCTTTCCTCCATCTGGTCAACTCTATTTCCTAATCTCGCTTATTCATTCTTCATTTCTTTTACTGAGTTCTTCAGCTCCAGAATTGCAAGTTAGTTCCTTTTTAAAATTTCAATCTCTTTGGTGAAGTATTCATTTAGTTTGTTGATTTTATTTCTGAGTTTATTAAACTGCCTATCTCAGTTTTCTTGCATCTTGTTGATATTTTTCAGAACTGCAATCTTGAGTTCTCTGTCATTTACATCACATATTTCCATGTCTTTAAAATAATTTTCTGGAGATTTTTCATTTTCTTTCTGAGTTTACTTGTTGCCTTGGCTATTCATGGAAATTAATGGATTATTTTTCTTTCTGGGCATCTACAGGAGTGAATTTTGCAGCAGGTAGATATAAAGAAGTCTTTCTTTTGCTTTCTGGTGGGGAGCATTTCATTTTCTCTTTTCCTGTTGTGGCTTCTTGCGTGGTGGGACATTTTCTGGGGAGGTGGGCTTCTCCTCTGTGACCAGGTCACCTCAGTCTCAGCGCACCACCCTGTGGGTGGATAGCGTGGATGATGGGGTTCTGAGCCCCTGAAATTCCAGTGCTGCCCCTGCAGTCAGATGTAGAGCTGTATGTCTCAGCAGCCCTGGGTACCCCCACTGGGATCAGCTGTGAAAGGTGGGGGCAGGGTGGCCTGGGAGAGGCAGCTGGTATTTATGGCATTGTTCTCCTCCAACTAATGGCAACTGCCAGATCATAGCTGCCTTGCCCCTATAGCTTCTTCCTTGTTGCTGGACTTAGCTGCAGTGTGTGTCTGCCACTCAGGAACTGTTTCTCCAGTTCTCAGGGCTATAGATATTCTGCTCTTTAATATGACACTGCTACCATTTTTTTCTGGATTCCACTGCTAACACTGTGAGTGTGTGGAGGAGGTGAGCTCTGGGAGGGTGGGGGCAGGCAGCCATGCTCCATGGCTTTGTTTTCTGCCTGGCAGTTAGGGCTGTTAGACTGTAGTTGTTGCACTTTTGTATTCAGTTTTTGCCCCGAGGTCTCTGCCTGGATCACTGGCTTCAGGCATATTATATGCTGATCCCTCAGGCTGAATTGCTGGGGCCACAGGGAGTGCACGTGCAGTCTCCTCCACCCCCCACCCACCCCAAATCAATTCGACTTTTATTGCATCTTTAAAATATCACAAATAAGTCAGAGAAATCACTCAACATCTTGGTGTTTCTGTAGCTGGACAACTTACATCTTATTCTTCAGCCTGCTGAACTGTTCCTTTTTCAGAAACATAGATACCATCCAAGAATTTTCTGATATCCTTGTTTTTAACTGTTGTGGCTTGTTGAATCAAAACAGCTGAATTTGATACAAGTTCAGTATCATTTCCTTCAAGAATTAACTTGATCTTTCTGGGCTTGCGACACTGAACGACAACACCTGACCTCCAAACCCTGCAGGTGTATTTTTCACCCAAGAAATTTCAGATTTCAAAAAGATTCACTCTCCTGAATCACAACATTGATGGGGAAGTGAGTGTACACAGACTTCATCTTGTAATAGAAGGCCAATGTAACACCCTTGATCATGTTCTGTACATGACTACAGTCGAAGAGTAGCCAGTTTTTTCCTATTTCCCCACCATGTGTCAACCCAGAGCCTCTTCTTTTTATTTCCAAGGAGACTGAGTTCTACATTGTTGTGATTGAAGTCCCTCCGCAGGGTGCCTCTGGGGCCCTTCACAGTAACTGTGCGTCCCTGCAGAGTGATGTCCACATTTTCTGAAATGTCCGCAGTCTGATTGTTGAGAACGGTCTTTATCCTCGTAGTAGATGCAGCAAGGTGTGCACCTGCAGCCTTAACCCTCCCCTCTCCTGGGACCACAGTGAGCTCTGGGCTGCATTCTGCACCCCCTGTCTGCACTTCTCCCTCCCCTCCTCTCCTGTTCACCCGATTCACCTACCTTCAGGTGTTTTGATGTGCGGATCTCTCAGGTATATTTGTATGTTGCATAGGTAATCTTTTTCAACATTGAATTATAACTGTTCAACTTGTAACTTCAAGGGAGAGATCTAGGGGTACCTTTCACGCAGCCAGGTCTCTGTCACCACTCTATTTGTTCTTAAATGCTCTATCCTTGGTGTGTGTGTTTTGACATGAACATAATTATAATGCCAATTCAGTGTGCCATTTGCAGTCAAGTACATAGAGGAGAATTTTTATTGTGTTAAAAAGCACATAATATGAGATCTACCCTCAAATTTTTAAGTGTACAGTATAGCATAGCTTACTGCAAGCACAATGTTGTATAGCAGATCTCTAGAACTTTTTCGCCTTGCATGTCTGAAATTTTATACTCATTGAATAGTAACTCCTCATTTGCCCCTGCTGCCAACCCCTGGCAACCACCCTTCTACTTTCTGCTTTGGTGAGTTTGACTACTTTAGATACTGCATATAAGTGGAATCATATGGTATTTTTCCTTCTGTGACTGGCTTATTCACTTAGTACAATATCCTCACGTTTCATCCATGTTGTAATATCTGACAGCATTTCCTTTTTTATGGCTGAATAATATTCCATTTTATCTATATACTGCACTTTCTTTATCTGTTTATCTGTCAGTGTACATTTAGATTGTTTCCACCTCTTGGCTATTTTGAAAAATGCTGCACTGAACAAGGGAGTGCAAATATCTCTTATCTTCATTGTGTTTTAATCAGTCTAAATATTACTAATAAATGACCATATATGTTCTTTTGGAATAGACACCGTTCAACTGTTAAGTAAATATAATAGGATAATTTTACTGGTTTTTCAGGATCCTCTCTATTGAAATGACCATCTTAGGTTACCCAGATGGCAATGCAGGAAACAAGTTAGCATTCCAGAGAACTAAACTCATTCTAGGGGAATGTGAGATGGCCTAGGGTCCATGCTGGATGCTCTGGGAGGGTCAGTGGCACATGGTGTTACTTCACTGGCCCCCACAGGGCTGTATTCCATCAGTAAAGAAAAATACCACTCTGGAAAGGATGCTCTGAAACTGAGTAAATATTTGCCAGCAGGGCCTCTGCCCCTCCAGGCAGAGAGGCCTGGGGCATTCAGATATGAAGACATCTCTATTAAGAGCAAAGGATTGAGTTATGTGTGCTGGCAATGCAGCTAGCAACATTAGCAGACTGCTGATTCTGGAATCCATTATCTTGTTTGCCTTAATCTTAGTTGTTGGGGATTTAGTTCTCATGCTTGATTAGAACATTTCTGGGGCTTTTACTTACATATCTTGTTTTGCTTCAGGGAGAAAAATGGGAAAGTTCAGGTTGCAACAGTTTCCCTTTGTGAGGCACAAATAGCTTGGTTTAATATGCAGATGAAAAGGGAAAACGAGAGAAAACCTGCTAAGTGATTGCTGGCCTTGCTGTGATACATTTTTGTAACAAGCTTCAGGTACTTCTGGCTTTCTCAGTTTCAGTCTCTTTGCTGATCAGACCTGTGAGCTGGTGAATAAGGATAATGCTTCCTTTGATATAGACAGACCTAAATGTATAAATCACTTACAAATGTTCTTAGGCTATTTGTACCTGTAGAGGCTTCATTGAGCATCTACATGTATTGTGAATTCCTTTTTTCCTATTGTGGTGCTAGACTGAACATTCCTTTTGTTTTAAAAATCTGTGACTCTCCAGTCATCTGTGATAATGAGAAGTGGCTACTCTTATCATATTTTTAAGGTGTGAGCTGCTGTGGGTTTCTCCTCTCTAGAAGTGCTGCTCAGTTTGCATCAGGATAGGGTTATGTGCAGGAACACTCAACAGGGACTGCAGGATACAGCTGAGGAGGGAGGGCAGGGCACCAGGGGAGTGGCTGTGAAGGAGCTCCTGTCCGACGAATCAGCAAGGCAGTGCTGTGATTTATTAGGGATATTTGGGCATGAACATGACCCTGGCTTTTATTGTGTGATCTTTTTTTCAGGAGCTAGGAAACCAGTCTTTTATTGGTCTGTTCCTTAGAGTATTGCCTCCAGTGCACTGTGTTTTGGTTTTCACATCTTAAGGTGCATGTGATAAAATTGGAAAGGGACCACAGATGAGCAATGGAATTGATTAAAGGCATGAAAAATAAGACTTCTGCTTTATGAAGAGATCTCAAAGGACATGCGGCTGTTTTACTGGAGAAGAAATATTGAAGAGAGGCGTAGTAGGCTTTAAAATATTAACTATATTATTTAAATGGCACTGATGATCTCTTCTTGAACAGGCCTAAGAAAGCTAATGGGAAACATTTAATTTAGATACAAAAGAACACCTTTTTATAGGAAGGGTGACTGAACATAAGAATGGGTCTCTTAAGGAAACTGAAGAATGTTTTTTGTTTGTTTGTTTGTTTTTTCACTATTTATGGACAGGGTAGATGACCACATGGGTTGGATAGTTGAAGTTGGGCCTATACCCTCAAGGTCTCTCCTGGAACCTATAGTCTGTGGTCTCAGATCTTCCTTTCACCCACAGGATTTTGTACTCTCCTGGATTAGACGGGTGAGGATACCTTCCTTACTTATCTTAATATCTGCCTCCCTCTTAAGTTTCTCCTTTAGCCATTTGACCCAATGTTTTAGGGTATATATACTGGTTCGCCTGACATGAGCAGCCTATTGACTATTGCCAGAGAGCGTGGGTCAGTTCTGGCCACACTATAAGAAACCCAATAGTGGAGTATAACCACATCTGTGTGTATTGGAAGGGACAGAATCATTTGGCATAGCCACTGCTTGGCCTTACACACCTAGGCAGAAAGGTGTAAAAAGACTTGCTGGATTTTGATGACCATGGTTTGCAGCCCAGTTCTGCCACTTACTAGTTGAGTAACCTTGGGTAAGCCACTCAGATTTTCTGAATCTCACATTATTTTTCTAAAAGCTGAGGATAAAAATAACAATACATAATTCATTGGATTTTATGAGACTCATATTAAATGACAAAGTTCTCTGTAAACAGTAAATTCCCATGCAGAAGGCAGTCTTGGTCACTAGCCTGAGTTAGCCTTTTGCTCATACTTACCTGGCTTTTGGTGTCCCTATTACTGCCCTCTGCTACTAGATCCCTGTGTCTAGACCCTGGTGGGGCTGCTGGGCTGTCCAGGATTCTGACTTCCTCCTCCCAAGTAAGATTCAGGGTTTCTCAGGTCTCACTGCATGTAGCTTTCCTTTTCTTCATGCTGTCAGGATCCCAATCTCAAATGGGGGGTAGTGGTTTGATCAGATAAATTAATCTCTTCAGTCACTCAGATTTTAAATGGGTAACCTTTGCCAGATAACACAGTATCCTGATCCAGGTAAAATGCATGATCTCTTGGAGAAGGCCCTGCAAAAAACGAAGGTAACGCTAGTGATGACTGGAACCCCAGGGTTCTGTGAGAAGCCTGTGGGGGAGTATTTTTGGTAGAGACTCCCATAAGTTCCCAGCTTATACCATGTGGCATTTGCCGATGTGGCTAAGTGTGAATGGCACTGCCTGAGGAGAAGCCAGGGATGGGGGAGGGCAGGACTTCCTGTTTCCCCCCCAACAAGCACATTTACACATTTATACACAGCCTCCGGGAGGAGAGCAGTCAGTTCATAGAGATCAGGCTAGGGGCAAGTGGGAGAGCTAAATTCTGAACATTTGTCAGTAAAACTGCCTCTTAAAATAGCTCAACGATGTTTCTGTGCAAGGTACTTTTTGTGGATATTTGCATTTATATTAATATAATATACCTATATCTATCTAGCTATAAAATCTGTGTCTATGCAGAAGGTATGTCTTTAGCTACAGTATGTATAACAACACATATTTAAGCACATACCCTAATATAAGTCATGAAACAAAAATAATTGAACTCACATAAGTTACAATATTTATGTCCTAAGGATGGCTAAACTTAGCTACAATATCTAATTTACAGTGACGTCTTTCTTTAACAAGTTTTATAAGAGGGATGATTTAAGTCAAGGAAGAGCAGTGACTCATTCACATGGTGGGCCAGTGGCTGAGCTAAGTTTAGAATAGAAGGGATGCTAGGATCTTCTGGAACTTAGAGTTTTACCATGAAGTCATTTTGCTGTTTCACACTGTTTTTTTTTCTTTTCTTTTTTTTATCATTCATTTAGGTAAAATCAGGAATTTGTAATGCAATAACAAACTTCCCATTTTCCTCATTCCATTAGCTTGCTTGATATAGCTCTCTGTTTTAGGTTCTATTTTGGGATACCATTTACATAATTTGAGCTCAGTTTGGTTGTTTTGCAATTTATGGTATGAGATTTTACCAAGTTGATTTTTACCTTTAAATTATGATAAAGGTAAAGGCCTCCAGCAATTAGGTGGGGATGGAGATGGAAATGGAGAGACAATTGGGAAGAATAAGAAATTCTTTTGCTTAAAAGAGAGAAGTCAATGATCTGAATAATATGTTGTTCAACATTCATTCAAAAACCTTTCATTTAATAATAGCAGGTACTTGGGCTGTAAGGGAGAGAAATTATCTTCAAGGAGCTCCATTATTCTGTCAGGAAGATGGAAATGCAAACAAGTAATTGTGATGCAGGGAAAGAGACAAAATAAGACAGGTGTAGTTTCAAACATTACTGTGAAGAACTGGAAGGAGGGACTGAAATTAAAGAACTGGGAGACCCAGATCTAGAAAGTGTGAGGGAGAAGATGGGGCCCTATGTAGGTCAGGCTAGGGGTGTCTGTTCCAGATACCAACACCTGCAAAGACTTAGAAACATGGTGTGTGTGGAGCAGCAGGCCTGAGTCTCTTGGACTTTAGTAGCTGGGGCTGTTTACATATAGAAAGATTGTCTCTAAACTGGGATTGTTCCAAGGGAGGCTGGGTGAATATTGCAGAGGGAGGGTGTCCGGAGTTCATGAACTTTTAAGATTCTTTAAAATTCCTCTCTGATTCTTAAGATTTTCCAAAGATGAGGATTCAGATACTCTTGCTTCTAGTAAGCTGAAGAGTAGATCAAGACTTGTGATCTGCATACTTTTTCACATGCCTTGTGCACCATGGTGTAGGGCAGTGGTTTGCAATCTTGACTGCACTTCTAAAAATTGTAATGCCCAGACTGTGATCTAACCCAATTAAGCAGAATATTGGGGTCGGGGAGAACCCAGACATCAGCATTTTTAAAGCTCTCCAGGTGATTCCAATGTCCCAGCCAAAATTTGGCATCAATAGCCTAGGGCAAAATGTGGTCCCCAGACCAGCAGCATTAGCATCGTCTGGAACATGTTAGGAATGCAAAATCCTCGTTCCCACCTGAGACTTATAAAATCAGAACTTTCGGAGATGAGGCCCAACCATCTGTGTTTCATAAGCTCTTAGGTGAGCATTGTAAAATTTAAGAATCATTGATCAAAGAAGACCATTTGTTCCAGGAAGTTCACTTTCCTAATTGACTCAGCAACTCCAAACTTCATTGATTTTCTTCTTGGGACTGCTGCTACCATTACCCTACCTGGCCATGAAAAAGGCTCTTTTTTCCTTCTGGTCTGGACAACTCACTTGTTCCAGCTTGGTCAGATTAGAATTTTCAAAAGGACCTTTACTGAGGGAAACCAAAACAAGGAAGAAATGGTATTGTAAAACATAAAACCATTGATTGTTTAGTATATAGATAACTGAAAGTTAACTAAAGTTAACACATTTGCATTGAATATCAGAGATGCAAAGATAAACTAGAAATCTCTGTAATGTGAAGTGGCTCAGGGTTTTAGGGAAAGACATAATGAAACTAGACTGCTATCTGTCACCATGTACCAAAATTAACTCAAAATGGATCAAAGACCTAAAAATTAGACCTGACACAATAAACTGCATAGAAGAAAACATAGGTACTAAACTTATGGACCTTGGGTTCAAAGAACGTTTTATGAATTTGACCTCAAAGGCAAGGGAAGAAAAGCTAAAATAAACGGATGGGACTGTATCAAACTAAAAAGCTTCTGCACAGCAAAAGAAACCATTGACAAAATAAAGAGGCAACCAACCGAATGGGAGAAGATTTTTGCAAACAACACCTCCGATAAGGGGCTAATATCCAAACTATATAAAGAACTCGTACATCTCAACAACTAAAAGCAAACAACCCAATTAAAAAATGGGCAGAGGACGTGAATAGACATTTCTCCAAAGAGGATATACAGATGGCCAATAGACATATGAAAAGATGCTCAACATCACTAATCATCAGAGAAATGCAAATAAGAACCACAATGAGATATCACCTCACCCCAGTCAGAATGGCTATCATCAACAAGACAAATAGTATCAAGTGTTGGAGAGACTGTGGAGAAAAAGGAACCCTCATACACTATTGGTGGGAATGCAGACTGGTGCAGCCGTTATGGAAGGCAGTGTGGAGGTTCCTCAAAAAATTACGAATAGAATTACCATATGACCCAGCAATCCCTCTCCTGGGTATATACCCAAAATATCTGAAAACATTTATCTGTAAAGATATATGTGCTCTGATGTTCATTGCAGCTTTATTTACAGTAGCCAAGACATGGAAACAACCAAAGTGTCTTTTGATAGAAGATTGGATAAAGAAGATGTGGTATATATACACAGTAGAATACTATTCTGCTGTAAGAAAAGATGAAATAGTGCCATTTGTGAATGGATCTTGAGATTATTATGCTACGTGAAATAAGTCAGACAGAAAAAGTCAAGAAATATATGATTTCACTGATATGTGGAATATAAAACTGAAAGCAACAAAGGAACAAAGATAAACAAAGAAACAAAAACTCATAGACATAGACAATAGTTTAATGGTTACCAGAGGGTAAGGGGGTGGGGGTGGTTGATGCGGGTTAATGGGATCAAATATATGATGATGGAAAGATAACTGATTCTGGATGGTGAACATACAATGTGATATATAGATGATGTATTACAGAATTGTACACTTGAAACCTATGTAACTTTACAAACCATTGTGACCCCTGTAAACTTTAATTTAAAAAAATAAAAGAAAATCAATGTGTGTAATGAAGTGTGACAGGTGCCATCATAGACATCTGGTCTTCACAGAACTCATCAACAAAAGTGCGGCCAGGTTTTGTGGAACCCAAAGCTTGTACTTTTTTTGCGGGGGGAGAACATTTAAGAGAAGAATACAAAAATATGAAAAAAAATAGGTGCAGGCTTGAAACACAGTCTGAAGTTGCAGCTTCCTTAGACTACTGGTAAATGTCTCTCCTTATCACAGTTTAGGTATTAACCTCTTTAGGGCATAGCCTGTGTTAATCTTTCTCAATGACATATCCTCTGGATAACACAGTGCTTGGCACATAGTAGGGGCTAAATAACTATTTGTTGAAAGAAAGAATGAATCTATGCATATTCAGGAGGAGGCACAAACTAGTTCTGTCTTTACCAGCCGGAGAACACGCCAACTGCAATAACTTTGTTTGACCTCGGTCCTGTGGAAGCCTTGGGGAGATATCTTTAATTCAGAGCCCACTCTTCTCTCTGAGGGGGTTCTGGAAACCTGGACTGTCTATACTGAGATTATTACCTGGTTCTCTCTCTTTGTATATTTACAGATACATTCACATATATTTATATACAAAGTGTATATAGATATGCATAACCATGTATACATATATGTAAATATGTATTATATATATATATCCAGTGTGGAAAAACAGGAAATGGAGAATACTAGAAAGAAAAAATTAGACTAGATGGCCTCTAAATTCTGAATGCTATGACCATAATATCAGAAATTTTATACCTAAGGCCATGTAGTAAAAGTCATGATAAAGGAAGCTGACATCGAAAATTATTTCTAATTAGACCTCCTTATTTTTTATTCTCAAATAAAAACCTAGCTACATTTTAATCTAATTGACAGCCACCCTGAAAGAGTTGTTGCATATCTACAAGTTGTATCTACTACAACTAATTAAACTCTAAAGATAAAGAGATTCTCTTAGATAAATTCCATTAAATATTCAAATGATGAACGTTTCACTCCTACTTAATTGTATTTCATTTAAAAGGTTACAATTACTTTGTAATTTTGAGCAACTAAGAAAGCATTGCTTGTTCTGGCACATTCTGAATTTTGTTTAGGAAACATTTCATTTGGCAACCAGCAACAATGGAAAGTTTGATAACTCTAACTCAGGACTGATGGCTGCCCAGAAGGTGCATCTGGTTCCAAAATGCATGCCTGTGTTCACACTTCTCAATTCTAATAGTTATCCATCTTTCATAATGAAGGACAAAAATGCTTGCCGCTACTCTCTCTCAAATTCTCAGAGAATACAAAAGCTTGTGTGTCATGCCTTGCTAAGATGGAAACATTTCTCACCCAAGTATTTTATTTCTAACTATGGTTTTAAGCAACTTCTCAGGCCAGTTAACTCTAGCCTTTTAGATGGGTGAAAGCTGTCCCCAGGGGACATCAATTTGGGTTCAAACAGATGGAGGGCAGGCCACCAGAAGAGAGACACAGGTGCTTGCAGTTGGGAGTGACCATGCAGTGAGAGCCAGTGAGCATGAAAATGGTGAAGGGATTCGAGGACATGGGAGCAAGTCATTGACAGCATTTGCTACATCATCACCTAGAAAACAGGTGAGGGAAAGGAGCTGGTTTCACCCAAGCAGAGGAGAAAGACGTTTTCAACCAGTCGACCTGACTCTCCATGCTTTAGTACCATAATCTCTAGAGGCCGCCATTTCCCATTGCCATTGCTGGCAATGTCTGGGAGGACTTGTGGGTGAGGGTAGGAGAGAAATAAGGACAATAATAACAGATGAGAAAACTCAAATTTAAGTTATATCTCAGGTTCAGCTACATTCTTTACGCATATTTCTGCATTTGGTGAGGCCCATAGAGTTTTAATTTTTTTATTAGTTTCAGGTGTACAAATCTACATAATAGACATTTACACCCCTCACAAAATGATACTCCCCCATCTACTACCCCTCTGACATCACATATAACTGTTACAATACCATTAACTATATTCCCTATGCTGTACTTTATATCCTGTGACTATGTATATACTGGGGTGCCAAAACAATGTATACAAGTGGACATGTTGGTCAATGTTGCTCAAGCACTAGTTCGCCATAATCAGAAGTGTCTGGACGCTGATGGTAACCACTTTGAGCACCTCTTGTCATTGCAGAAGTCAAATGTGACTTGTATTCATCTTTTGTTATTGGTATATATTGAGTATTACAATTTTAATACAGATTTTTCCTTTCTTAAAACGTTTTTCCTTTTTTTTGGCACTGTGTGTGTGTGTGTGTGTGTGTGTTGACATTCAATATTATTCTACTTCAGCTTCAGGTGTATAGCACAGTGGTCAGGCATCTACATAGTCTATGAAGTGATCCCCCTGATAAATCCACTACCCATCTGACACCCTACATAATCTTTACAACATTATTGATTATATTCTCCGTACTATATTTCATATCCCCATGACTATATTGTGACTACCAATTTGTACTTTTTAGTCTGTTCACCTTCTCCCCTATCCCTACCCCCCTCCCATCTAGCAGCCATCAGTTTTTTTTCTGTATATCTCGGAGTATATTTCTGTTTTGTTTGTTCATTTATTCTGTTCTTTAGATTCCACATATAAGTGAGATCATATGGTATTTGTCTTTCTCAGTCTAACTTATTTCACTTAGCATAATACCCTCTAAGTCCATCCATGTTGTTGCAAATGGTAAGATTTCATTCTTTTTTTACAGCCAAGTAATACTCCATTGTACAAATGCACCCCAGTTTCCTTATCCAATCATCTATCAATGGACATTTTGGTTGTTTCCATATCTTGGCTATTGTGAATACTGCTGTAATAAACATAGGGGCACATATATTTTTTTAAATTAGTGTTTTGGATATATTTGGATAAATACCCAGGAGTGGAATTGCTGGATCATAAGGTTGTTCTATTTTTAATTTTTTGAGGAACCTCCATACTATTTTCCACAGTGGCTGCACTGATTTGCAATCCCATCAACAGTACATGAGTGTTACCTTTTCTCTACATCCTCGCCAGCACTTGTTTGTTGATTTATTAATGATAGCCATTCAGACAGGCGTGAAGTGGTATCTCATTGTGGTTTTTATTTGCATTTCTCTAATGATTATTGACGTTGAACATCTTTTCATATGTCTGTTGGCCATCTGTATATCCTCTTTAGAGAAATGTCTTCATGTCCTCTGCCCATTTTTTAATTGAGTTGTTTGTTTTATTGGTGTTGAGTTGTATGAGTTTTTTAAAAAATAAATTTTGGATATTAACCCCTTATCAGATGTATCATTGGCAAATATCTTGTCCCATTCAGTAGAATTTTAAGATGCTTGTCCCAAGTCACACAATTAGGTTGTAGCAGAGCTGGGCCCACCCCATCCCCATTTCCTTCCAAGTTGTGACATTGATCTTAGCCAAAGGGGATGGATCCCTTTCAAGAAGGTGGGAACCTAGGTTTCTGGCATTTGTCAAGGCAGAGGTGGCCCTCCTGATGTTGAAGACAATATGGCAAGGAGGAGGGAGGAAGGGGTTTTCAGGAGTCTGTTCTCAGATCAGCCATTCTCCATTCCCCCAGCACACAAAGGGAAAAGCCACCACCACCATCACCACCCAACCTGATATGTATGGAGCCTGCTGGAAACAAAGTTCCTGGACTTAGCAGCCTAACAGTATGCAGTGTGCACTCCACCCCTTCAACTTTGCAAGGGCTCAGCTCCTCTCAAAGTTCAATTTGGAAAAACCCCTGTCAGGGAAGAGAGAGCAAGTTCATGTTCTCAGTCACTGTGCAAAACTGAGCACCTCATCTCAGGCCTGTGGATGAAGGCTCTGTCTTTGCTTTGTAAGGAGAGGGTTCCAGAGGGCAGACTGTTTCATAAGGATGAGGATACAATTCTTTTTAGGGCATCATTTCCTTAACAACGCTTATTGTGATTTGTAATTATATATATTTTTACTTGTCTATGGTCTGAATGCCGCAGTATACAGGCTACATGGGAGCAAAGACCAAGCTGTTGGCTCACTAATGATTAGTGGGTTGTGACTCAATGAGTGGTGAGTGAGCTCAGCATTCCCCTGCTTTCTGCACTGTTGCAGCAGGCAACAGTTGGGCTCCTCCTTTTTCTTAAGTGAATTTGAAAATTAGATTTTTCTTGATGGCTATGTGAACCTGGACATGTTATTTAACTTCTTTGAGCATTGTTCTTTTGTGGTAAAAGTGGGGATAATTGCACCTATTTCAAAAAGATGTTAAGATGACTAGATCTAATAATTATATGGAGGATCTAGCATATAACAGGACTAAAAAATATCGAATGGGATCCGGTATAAAATACAATTGTTGTGAGAATGGCTGGGAGAGGAGCTTTGTTATTTTCTCTTTGAGCTATAACCATGGATTCAGACTCTACAAGGGGTTCTTGGCTTTGTCTCCAACAAGGCTTGACAGTGACTGTGCCTGAGGTAGGCCATGTACATGTCTAAGCCCATGCACAACTACAGGCCTTGTGTGTTCTGGCTTCTGTTGAGAGTTCATGGAGGGCTCCCTGAGAGCCCCACCTGCTGCCTTCTATCTGGTAGAAGAATTGGATTGAATGTGCTGTCTCTTAGCCACATAGCTTAGATCCTGGAAAGAATCAGTTTCCTGAAGGCACTTCCATTAACCACTTCATATGCTTACTAGCCAGTAACATTGGAAGCATAGTGCTATCGACAATGAAGTATTTCTCAAGTAGGTTGAAACATACTTATTTCCCCATCCTTCCTGTCCATTCAGAGCAGATGTCTGTTGTCGTGGTAACAGAAACAAGAGCAACTAAGAGTTTTTGAGTGCCCTACATGCTTTTGTACAGGAAGAAGGGTGAGGTTGAACTGAAATGTGGACTGAAAATGAAATATTTTCATCTCTTTTTCTCTATAGAGGGAAGATGTGTGATTACTCCTCAATATAATGCCCCAAAGTAAGCATATTCAGTCAGTGCATTTGAGGAGGAAAGAAAAGAGAAAAAGGGAGATCCTTGCCAAATGATTTCATCCAATGACATGCTTCTGAGAACATTTTGCCTCTTTCTTGGGCTCATGAATGGTCATCAAAACACAACAATTTTGGGGAAATTTATAACCCCCCCCCCCCGCCACACTTCTGTATTTCAAGAACACATAGGTTAAGTTCTATTGTTTTAAACATAAATTTAGTTGAATGAAACACACAAACAAGAGTGGATTTGGTTTGGAATCTGGTGAAGAAAAGTAAATTTTACTAATTTTTATGTCAGACCCAAACTGTGCCCCCTGCCCGAGACCATCCTTCAGTTTGGATGCCCTTTTCTTCTGCTTCAGCCTTGGTGCTCGTGTCTGTACACTTTCTCAGTTCTGTTCTTTTCTGTTGCTTCCTTTTCAAGGTGCAGGAGAGATTCACTCACGGCACATTCCTGGCACAGGGAGCTCCATACAACTTCCCACCACTCCTTTGGGAACCTCCATGACTCAGTTCCAGTTCCTGCCTTCACAGGGCATAGCCTGCCTGATTCCAGGGCACCCTCACTTCAGAGTATCTTTCCTTGTCTGTGTATGTGTTGCAAGGCATCAGTCCCCCAAAATGTTCAACAAAATAAGCAATTATAGCTAGAAACCTGAGGTTGGAGGTCTGAAGCCTGAGGCCTGGGTGGGCAAAGGTGAGGATGAGAGGGTGTAAGGAGGAGGGCAGGCAGAGACTAAGAGAGGATTGTGATACTGGAGGAAGTGGAGTAAATGGCAGAGAGCGGGTACTCCACTGGCTGCTGAGGCCAGCCTCCCCAAAATGTTGTCCTTGCTGGCTGTGGAAACTTGGACACATCATTGAACTTCTCTATATCTTAGTTTCCCTATCTGTAAAATAAAATAATATTAGTACCTACTCTAGAAGGTTTTGAAGATTGAAAGGAATAATGTATGTAAATTACTTGGTGCTGTACCCAGCATACGCTAAATGCTCAATAAACTTTATTATTATTTGTGAATATTATTACTGCCAGAGATGAACTTCGTTGGTGTTCATAGGCTGCCTCAAGAGAACCTATTCTTCTGGACTAAATACTTCTGTTGTTAAGTTTGAGAACGTAGGGAATCTCAGAGGTTTAAATGACTGATTCTCACTTGTGATATTTCATTAAGTGTATTCAGTATATTTGGATACTTGAAGTTCAAGAAAAGAATTTGAAGAAAGCACTTCGAACATTTGCGAATCCAGGGGCAGAAGAATAAATAGAGGTCCACAAACCATATCTCTAAACTCTGAAAAGTTGTATATCAAGCTACTAAACTCTAACTGCTGTTACTTTCCATCGTGACACACATCTTCATGGCAACCTGAAAATCAGCTTTTTTTTTTTTAAACAGGATTTTGAAATATCATTTATTATTGCCTGTGTTTCTAGCTGCAAAATTATTACATGTGCGTAATAATAATTGTGGTTAAAATTATTTTATTGAGCATTTATCCTATGTCAGGTACTGTGCTTAAAGATTTACATGCATTATCTCATTTAATCTGTAACAATTTGATAAGCGATGTCTTATTATCATCTCCATTTTACAGACATGAAAACTGAAGTCAAACACATAAACAAAAAAACGCATAGAAAAACATCACTCACAATTTCACCCTCCAAATTTAACCAATATCTTGATCATGTTTTTCCAGTAATTTTGGAAGGCAGTTTTGAATTAGAATTCTTGGTCTCCTTAGTGGTCTGTGCTGGAAAATGGTAACATAGGGAGAGCAAACCCTGGTCCTTGGCCTGAGATCAGCCCCCTCTCCCCATCTGTGGCTTTATCCTTCGTGCACTTGTGTGGGCCTCCTTCCCTACTGTGTACACCCACCCCCAGGCTGAGGGGTGAGCACTCTAAATATGGCCCAGCTTCTGGCAGAGGGACCCTGGAAGCCTATGTTGTACAGGTTCTGGAAGTAGGCTTGTTTGACTTGTGAACCCTGGGATCCTAGATACTCAGAATGTGGTCCAGGAGAAAGGGTGTAGGCTCCGGGTGTACATGTCCCTTTGGCCCTAAGGACTCCCCCATGGGCATGGGGTGGGGAATGCAGCTATAGAGGGGATCCAGGATAAGGCCCCTCTTGCCTGGGTTCAAGGGAAGTACTTCCTCACTGCTACTGAGGAAAGAGAAATCTGGTAGCTTAAACATTTAAAAAATTCTTGTACAACTTAATGAAGGGCTGATTATGGCATATTTGATAGTCTGTGTTTAACAAACAAGTTTAGTAAAGCATTACTATAATTATATTCTGGTAGCAGAATTACCTTTGTAGCCTCAGTATCTCAGTGCTTGCTTATAGTTTAATAAAACACATTTAGAATCAATACCATATGTTGTGAATTAATTAAAAACACCATTTGCATTTTTGCTAACTAAAGTATGAGTCACAGATTTCAACAGTTCATTCCTTCATGCAACAAATATTTATTGAGTGCCTGCTCAATAGATACTTGCCAGGTATTGTACTGGGCACTCTAGATACTATTAATAATTAAATAAAGAATGAATGGAGCTGAATTTTGTAAACAATTGACATAAGGCAGTAATTTGGAGATCCAGGTTCAGAGGGAAAAGTCTGGGAGTTTTCTGGAGACAATGGGGGTGAGTATTTGGCTAGAAAACATTTCTTTCTTTCTTTAAAAAAAAAAAAATTTATTAGTTTCAGGTGCACAAGACAAAGCAATACTTAGACGTTTATCATTTATATCCCTCACACTGTGTGAACCCCCCTCCCGTCATCCACTATCCCTCTGACATCGCACACAGCCATTACATTTCCACTGTCTCTATTCCTAATGCTGTACTCCGCTTCCTGTAACCATATACATACATATTTATACACATACACACACACACATATATATACACATATACATATACATATACATATATATATATATATATATATATATATATATATATATATATGTATAAAATCGCAGTTGGCATTCATTATTGTTCAGCTTCAGGTCTACCGTGCAGAGATCAGGCATCTTGATTCGTAATATGCTCTTGTTTTTCCAATACCACTACTTGATTTCCACTTGCTTAAAAATGTGAATTATGGAATTTAGAAGCATTTCTCTTAAAAATGGTTCTTCTTTGTGAATACTAAATCCTGCCCATCTTTACTTATCTTATATTCTGGATTCATGTTCTAAACATATAGACATGTGTTGACTTTCCTATTTGTTCTATGACCAGGCTGTATGATACCGGGGTCAAAGGGCCTGATCAAAAGCATTTAGGTCAATGCCAGCATATCCCTCCTGGGATGAAAGAACTGAGATACAGATACAGCAGTAATTCTGAGTGGATCTCAATGACTGACACTTAATAGAAGCCTAATAAAAATTGGTTGGACATTGTAGTCCCACACTGTGCCAGAGATTGGATCATCAAGGTTTAGACCTCTATTAACAGGCACCAGACCACTGATGATCATAAATATAGTTCCTGCTTTGTTTTCACTTTGCGGTTATATATGTATATATGAAGCGGTGGAAATGGAAAGCAAGAAGAGGTCTTAAAAAGAATAAGTATGTAGAGCTAGGAAGACTGTGAGTAACAGACTCTCATTTAGAGATCACAGCTGTATTTCTAGCTAAGTTAGAATTGTTTCACCATTTATTTGAATATCAGTTTCCAGGCAGCATTTTGGTATGACATTTGAAATATTATCTGCATGATATATACCTATAATTTATTGCACTCTTGTCAATCTAGAAATAGGGAATCAAGTCATGATGATCAAATCACTCAGGGATCAAGGAGTGTGACTCACCCATCATCCTTACAGCATCTTTTAGATGCTGTGAGGAGTCCAGCAGCAAATCTCCTTGCATTATGGGCATAACAGCCTTCTTCACGAAGTGACAATAATATCCCTCTTTTCCCATAGTACTGGAATTCTTTAATTTTCTTGGGCACACAGGCTGAAATCCATATTTCATCTAGTAGGAATTTATATGGATAAATAAGCTCTACTTTTAAAATATGACTAACCTTGAAAAACTGATATGAGAATGAATACTTTGGGTTCTATTGCTTTCTTTCTATTACCTCACTGAAGTCAGACACATTGAGAGTTTGGTGGGAGGAAGTGAGGAATGCTGGCCCTTTAGGTGGTAGGAGAGCAGGCCTGGGAAGGTCCTGAGTGTAGGCTTCTGGGAGAGAGCAGGATGACATCAGGGAGATGAAGGGAGAGACGGTAGAGAAAGCGTGGGAGGAGGGCACTAAAATTTTTCACTTTATCTCAAACTGAGTTATCTAAAGCGATTAAATCCTTAACACTTTTTTTTTTCCTGGTAGAGGAAGCATATGAATTAAATAGAAGAATGTTATATGTTGTTTGAAGCAATGAGACAAGAGTTTGTGTTTAACTTTTTCTGACTATAAGTTGCTGTGGTCTTATTTATTTATTTTCCAGTTTTATTGAGATATAATTGCCATATAACATTGTGTAAGTTTAAGGTGCACAACCTGATGATTTGAAACGTGTATATTGTGAAATGATTACCATAATAGTGTTAGTTAGTACATCCATCTTCTTGTGTAATTACCTCAATTTTTGTGGTAAAAACAATTTTTGTGGTAAGATCTACTCTTTTAGAATTACCTCAATTTTTGTGGTAAAAACAATTTTTGTGGTAAAATCTACTCTTTTAGCAACTTTCAAATGTATAATGCATTTTACAATAAGCACCATGTTGTACATTAGATCTCCAGAACTTATTTTATAGCTGAAAGCCTGTACTCTCTGACCAGTATTTCCCCATTTTCCCTACCCTCCACTCCCAGGCAACTACTATTCTACTCTTGTTTCCGTGAGTTCAGCTTTTTTATTTTATTTTATTTTTAGTATTTTTATTTAAATATAGCTAACATACAATATTATATTAGTTTCAGGTGTACACAATAGTCATTCAACAGTTATATACATAAAGAAGGGATCACTATAAGTCTAGCAACCATCTGACAATGTACTATGCTATCACAATATTATTGACTGTATTCCTCATGCTTTACATTACATTTCCATGACTTACTTGTTTTATACCTGGAAATGTGAACCTCTTATTCTCCTTCACCTTTGTCCTCCCTTTTAAATTTTTCGATTACAGTTGACATTCAATATTTTATATTAATTTCAGGTGTAGAGCATAGTGGTTAGGCATTTATATAATTTAGGAAGTGATCCTCCTGACTAGTCTGGTACCCACCTGACACTATGCATAGTTATTACCATATTATTGACTATATTCCTTATACTTAACTTTATATCCCCGTGACTATTTTGTAACCACCAATTTGTACTTCTTAATGCCTACACCTTTTTCACCCTGTCCCCCAACACCCTCCCATCTATCCCCTCAATATATCTAGAACCCATCTGACACCATACATAGTTATTACAATATTATTGACTATATTCCTTACACTATATCCTACATCCCCATGATTACTATGTAACAACCAATTTGTACTTCTTAATCCCTTCTCTTTTTTCACCCATTCTCAACCCCCTTCCCATTTGGCAACCATCAAAATGTTCTGTGTATTTATGAGTTTGGTTTTGTTTGGCTTGTTTGTTTATTTTGTTCTTTAGATTTCACATATAAGCAAAAATCACATTACATCTGTCTTTCTTTGTTTGAATACTCCACTCAGCACAATACTTTTCAGGACCATCTATGCTGCCACAGATGGCAAGAACCCATTCACATCCATGGCCAAGCCATAGTCCATTGTATATATGTACCACCTACTAACCATTCATCCGTCAGTGGACACCCAGGCTGCCTCCACATCTTGGCCATTGTAAACAATGCTGCAGTGAACATGTGGATGCACAAGTCTCCTCGAAGTAGCATTTTGGGTTTCCTCGGATAATTACCCAGAAGTGGGATTACTGGGTCCTTCTTTGTCTCTTGTTATAGTCTTTGTTTTAAAGTGTATTTTGTCTGGTATAAGGTTGCTAATCCAGCTTTTCTTCTCATTTCCATTTTCATGAAATATCTCCATCCCTTTACTTTCAGTCTGTGTGTGTCTTTTGATCTGAAATGAGTCTCTTGTAGGCAGCATATGTAAGGGTCTGTTTTCTTGTCTATTCAGCCCTTCTATCTTTTGATTGGAGCATTTAATCCATTGACATTTAAAATAATTGTTGATAGACATGTAGTTATTGCCATTTTGTTATTCATGTTACTTATCTTTTTTTTTTTTTTTGTCTTAAAGAATTGCCTCTAAGATTCCTTGTAATACTGGTTTGGTGGTGGGAAACTCCTTCAGCTTTTTTTTTTTTTTTTTTTGCCTGGGAAGCTCTTTATCTGTCCTTTGATTGTAAATGATAGCTTTGCTGGGTAGGTCCTTGCTTTTAGTCACTTTCAATATTTCGTGCCAATCCCTTCTGGCCTGTAAAGTTTCTGTTGAGAAATCAGCTGATAGTTTTTTGGGAGCTTCCTTATAGGTAACTAACTGCCTTTCTCTTGCTGCTTTTAAGATTCTCTCTTTGTCTTCAACCTTTGTCATTTTAATTATATTGTGTCTTGGTGTGGGCCTCCTTGGGTTCATCTTATTTGGGACTCTCTGTGCTTCTTGGGCTTGTATATCTATTACCTTCACTAGGTTAGGGAAGTTTTCATTCATTATTTCTTCAAATGGGTTTTCAATTCCTTGGTCTCTGTTCTCCTTCTGGTATCGCTATGTTGTGAATGTTGGTATGCTTGATGTTGTCCCTGAGACCCTTTAAACTCTCCTCATTTTTTATGGAATTTTTTTTTCCTGTTCTGATTGGGGTTTTTTTGTATCTTATCTTGTAAATCGCTGATTTGATCCTCTGCTTCATCTAATCTACTGTTGATTCATTGTAATGTATTGTTCATTTCCATTATTGTAGTCTTTATTTCTGATTGTTTTTTTTTTTATGTTTCCTATCTCTTTGCTGACGTTCTCCCCGAGATCAGTGAGCATCCTTATAACCAGTGTTTGGAACTCTGTGTCTGGTAGTTTACTGGTTTCCATTTTGTTTAATTCTTTTTCTGGGGCTTTGTTCTGTTCTTTTATTTGGAACATGCTTATTTGTCTCCCCATTTTGGCTGCCTCCCTGTGTTTGTTTCTATGTATTAGGTAGAGCTGCTATGCCTCCCAGTTGTAGTAGAGTGGCCTTATGTAGTAGGTGTGCTGTGGGGCTCAGTGGCATAGTCTTCCTGGTCATCTGAACTGTTCATTCCAGGTGTGTCCCTTGTGTGGGTTGTGTGTGCCCTCCTCTTGTAGTTGAGCCTGTTTGTATGTCAGTGGGAGGGATTGACCCTCAGGCTCACTGGTTGTGAGGACTGGCCATGACTACAATGGAGGAGTTGTGGTGCAGGGGCTGACCCTACAGAGCAGGATCTGCCTCAGATTGGTGCCTGTCCAATCTGCCCCTTGGGTGTGTCATCCTTGGAGGTGGCTGGGTGATGCTCCAGGTTGTTTCAAAGTGGCCACTGGGTGCGCCAGCCTCAGGGCCACCTGGGAGGGGGCCTGCTGCTGGTCAAGTTCAGTTGCAGCCAGTGCCCCACCCAAGTGACCCAGCAGGAGCCACAAAGCAATCCACAGATGGCTGCCACCCACACTGTGCTTGGTAGTGCCTCAAGAAGTCAAGCTGTAAACCAAGGCCGGCTGCTACTAATGCCAGGCTTAGGGCTGCTTCTGCTTAGCCAGAAGTATGGGACATGTTCAAGCCAGATGCTGCTTGTTTGGTTTCCCCAAACCTAGGAAAATCTTCATCATGAGCAAGGCAGGTGGTTTGTACAAGAAAGCCACTGGAAGCGGCTTTTATATGACCAAAAGTTGGGTGGGGTGGGGTCTCAGAATCACCAGGACATGGCAAATGAATGGTGTCAGCCAGCTTGAGGGAAACTGAGATATGGAAACTGCCTGTGTCTGCATGCCAGTAAGGGGGAGGGCTCAAGGAAAAAGCAATTGTTTCCACCAGTTCCTCTTTCTGGGAGAAAGCTACTTTTCCAGCCCTTGTCTTGAAACCAGACAACTCAGGTCCTCCCCATATGTCCCTGGCACTTCTCCAGCCACTGTCCCAGTGCTGGAGCTCAGAGCCAGTGATTATATCAGTCAGTAAGTCTGTGCATGGTCCTTTTTAGAGGAGCACCTGGGACTCCAGCCACCCTCCGTCTCACTCAATCACAATATCTGCTGGGTTTCACAACCAGAAATGATGGGGACTTCTCTCCCTGGCACTGGAACCCTGGGCTAGGGAGCCAGATGTGGCACTGGGACTCCTTGCTCCTTTAGGGGGGGCCTCCACAGTGGAGATATCCCTCCTCATTATTAATGGTCACACGAATTTCATGTTTCTGCCCCTCCTATTACTCTTGAGGTGACTTCTTCTGTATGTCTTTATTTGTAGGGCTTTGTTTCAGCAAGATTTCACATGATTCTCAATGATGGCTGTTTTGTAGTTTAGTTGTAATTTTGATGTGGTTGTGAGAAAAGGTAAGCACATTATTTACCTACTGTGCCATCTTGACCCTGAGCCTCAGTTTTCTTATCAACCTAAAAACAACTTTTTAATGAGGCATAGCATACATACAAATTGTAAGTGTACAATTCATCGAATTGTCACTATATGTCACACTCATTTAATCAGTGCCAAGATGAAGAAATTACTAGCACCCAGAGGCCTTCACACACTACCTTCTTGCAAAGGTAACACTGTCTGACTTTTAACAAGATAGATTACTTTGTCTGTTTTTCTTTTTCTTTTAAATATAAATAGGATCAATAGAGTGAGCTCATTTATGTCTGGTTTCTGTAAGGGTCAGAAAATCATTTTCCTCCCATCTTTCTATGTTCTGGTTGGGCCAATAATCAAATTAACATGAGACAGATTAACAGGAGAAAACATCCAAATTTAATATATGTGTTCATGTGGGGTGCCATAAGAATATGATACTTGAGGACACATTGGACATTTGAGGCTTATATTCTATTCTGGAACTAAGGAGGTGGGGGTGGTTGTTGGAGTGTGTTTATGGTTTGGGAGTTCGAAGGGTGGGAAGGCAGGTCACATGGAGATAGAAATGCAAATGTTTGGTAAAGAAATCTTTGCTGGGCTGTCTTTAACAATGGGACACAGAGAGGACTTTGACCCAATGGGGCTTGCTATGTTCCTCCCTGTGTGGCCCATACTACTTCATATTAAACTATAGCTATCTGTGATGATAGCCCCATTCCTGGAGCAGGTCTTCTAGCCAAATTCATTTAGACAGGGGGAAAGATCAAATACTTTTTCCTGAGTTTTTTGTCTCTAAAAAATAACCAGCTTAAAATAGTCAATATCACAAAAGTCATATTTTGGTTGGCAGACCAAATATGCCTTTGCTCAGCACTGTATTTGTGTTTAATCCATGTTGTTGCATGTAGCAATAGTCTGTTTTGAACCATTGAATTTTCAAACCAGTAGTGATCATAGAAATTCTTTCATCTACCCCTCTCATTTACCAGGAAAAGGAAATGAGGGCCAGAGGTGATTAAGTGATTTGCCTAACTGTACAAAGTTAGTTAATAGCAGTGATGCAATTAGATTACAAGTGTCCCCATATCCAGCTCAAGGCCCCTTCCTAAAGTTATCTTCAGCAGTAGCTTACACAGTTCAAATCCATTGTGCAAAAAAAAAGAGGGGCAAGAAAACCATCCTCAGCACATGTGGGTATGTCTGAATCATAGAGTTGAAGGTTTTACTGTCATCTTCGGATCTGATCCTGTCCTAGGCACCTCCTTTACATGAGAATGTCTAGATCTTTGTGTGTCTGGATGTTCTTAAGGCATGAATCAAGTATACATCTGAAAGTGTCAGAGCCAGGAATAAAGAGTCAAAATCATCTACACCTAAACCTTGTCATATTGATAAAACGTTATCGTAATTTTAAAAGTTTCCAGAGGAGGTCCTGTATTTCTACAAATTTTTATTAGCATGCATTGGATTTACCCATCTAACTCTGAATCTGCATGTACTTTCATTTGAACCTAAAAGTTCATTGGTATTACTTTATAATACCAGATATTTACATATTTATAATACCATATGTTACATAGTATGCACATCTCAGTATCATTCAGGATGCCCCTAATTGGATGAATTCCTCTGGAGACCTACGTTTTTAAATGTTGCTCCCCAAACCTGTCTTAGTGCCTGCAATTCTATAATTACAGTTGTTCCATTGGGCTCAACTGTAGGGACCTTCAGTATTTGAAGGTCCCTGTAAAAATGCACATGCATTGCTCTAAGTGGCATGCTTTGTGTCATTAGTATTCTTTGCTGCTATAACTCAGAGAGAGGACAGATCAGTTTGATTGGGATGGAAAAGGGAAAGGTATGTCTGGTTGGAAGGTGCAGTGTGGATGGGGGTAGGACAGTTTCCCCCAAGTAACAAAATAGACTAGACTATTTACTTTCTGTACTCATTGTCATCACTTAACAGAGAAAAGGGCTAAGAGCCCTTGTGCTATGCAGGAGTGTGGGTGAGAAGGAAAGCCAGGAGGACCTTAGTGATTAAAAGCCCAGACTCTGGAGTTTGAATGTGTTTTCTTTCATTTGCTCAGTGTGAGCTTGAGCAGGTTATTTAATTCTTTGTACCTAAGTTTCTTCACCTGTAAAATGGGATGGTCATAGTTTACTCATAGGATTGTTAGAAGGATTAAATAAGTTATTATATATAAAGTACTGAAAACAGTGTACTAAATAATAGCATTTATTAGATTATTACAACTTCTACCATAATTATTTCAATTTTTCCATCAAATAGTAGATTCTCTGTAATTCTTACATCTCTTTATGCTCCAAAAATTATACTTTCACATGGAGAATTTTCACCTAAATATAACTATCACCAAAAGATGGGGGCAGATGAAAGGACTAGCCCAAGCAGGACTCTGAATATATAATTTGATTAACTTGATTATATACTAAAGTAAAATTGGGTGTCAGTTCTGTTTTATCTTCAGGTCTAGTAGGCTAGAAATGTGCTTTCTGCCAGCATAATGAAATGCAATTTTACTATAAGGAAATACTCCTTCCAGTGGGATTTTTGTTGGGTTCCTCCTTTCTTTATATTATTGAATAGGCACTTAGTAGCTGTGTCTCTTGGGCAAGGCACTTAACCCCTCTGAATCTCAGTTTCCTCATTTGCAAAATGGCAGTAGCAATATTTGCATCAAAGAGTTCTTATTGAGAGTAAGTGGAATGATTTATGCAAAGCACTTACTGTAGTTCCAGGCACATAGGTGGTGCTCCCTAAATTTCATTTTTTCCTAGTAAATTAACAAATAAGTGACATTTTCCTTTATGCATAGATGATGAGTGTTACTTGTATATGTAATAATTAGTCTTTTAACCTTCTGGAATTTAGGTAGTCTGCTTGATAACTTTGTGTTACTTTCAAGCCTATAACTGCACAAACCCCTCAGTTACCGAATATTTGCTGAGCTTAAACTACAAGCATAGGCTTGCTTCAATAAGGATTGTATTGCTGATATTGAACACATAAATGTGTGGATGTCTTTAAAATACATCTGTGGATTTCTGCAATTGAGGGTAGATCTAATATTTATATATTCTTCTCCATCGTCTTGTTTTTAATTCAAAAATCTATTTTACCATATATGAATTGCTACCTCATCAAATAACACCTTATGCTCCCCTTTAGTAATTAGCTCCAACTGTGCTGGATACATCTTGAACTCTACTGAGTTGGGGCTGGAATAAGAGGCTATTGAGATGGCAACCCAGACTAGAAATAACCCATGAGGAAACATCAAGTAAAACATGTGTACACATACACTTATACACATACTAAAGAATTATGTAACCACTTAGAGGAGAGACCGTTTGGGGTAATCCAGCCAATCAGGAATTTACTTTCTGGCTCTCGATAATTCTAACTATAATCCTGGGTTTTAGTTCCCCACCTATAATTCAGGGATAAGGATAGAGTTATTGTGAACATAAATTGGTAAAATAAGTGGAGTACTCCATGAACCTAGAGTGGAAAAATTTGTAAAGCTCAGCGTCAGTTTTAAAAAATTACTACAAGAATGCACTGGAAGCCAGAAAGAATAAAGATCAGATTTTAGGTCTTATCCTAGGAATTAGCAAACAAACAGTAGACTTGATAAAACTAGAAACAAATTTTGTTGCTTTAAGCAGGGAGCAGCAAATCAGACACCCCTTTCTCTGCTTCCCAAGTGCTGATGGTATAAGTAAAAAGGTTAACACTGGGCCCAGTTCCTGGGTTTCTGCAGGTGCCATTGCGCAGTCTCTGAGAGAGAAAAGGAGAAAGCCCCTTCAGTTAGGTGTATAAGGCCGGCACATCACCATGCAAATAAAACAATTTAGTCAGCTGCTTCCACAAACACCTAGCGTTGTGGTTATGATTGTGTGGCCCCCTCCTAGGTCAACTTTGGTTCTCTGTCTGGCTCCTCTGCTTCCAATATGGGTGAAAAAGATATTTTCAGAGTAGGGGGCAGGCATCTTGGGGCTGCTTAGAATTCTGTATGCCACAGGCCCCTTTTTGAAATCTGCTCCACCCACAAGAAACCCCTTTCTCTGAGAACTGCTTTGTTACCAGCAGCCATATTAGTGACATCCTTGGCCTCAGATGATTGGATTCCAGAAGGTTCAAAGTGTGAACTGCTGCTTAAGGTAATGGGGAAGACTATAATTCAGTTTTTCAGGATCACTCCTGTTTCTCCTTACATTTCTATGAACTCTCATTTACAAGTATTTGTCTCTCTTTGCATTCTAGCACTTAAATTGTTAATTCCACAGTTTGAAAAGCTAGCAAATTCCTTTCAGGATTATTTTGTATTTAAAAGTAGCAATTTACTACCAAGTGGTGCCTTAACACCCTCTGTCTGACAGGCTACTTTATTCCCGGAAGTAGATTATATGCCAGGAAAATCTGGTCTATCCTCAGAAGCAGCCCAGAGTTCTTTACAGAAATAGCTGAAGCATAGTGTGTGTTTTCTTTTAGTCTCTCTTCAAGGTCCAGGTGACTGGAGCAATTTCTAGTCTGGTGGCTAAGAGTATGGCTCTGGGGTCAGCTGACCTCAGTTTCAGCCCTGGCCCACCTGCTTACTTGCTTTGTATCCTTGGACAAGTTCCCTGTTTCTCTGGCTCTACTCCATGTCTACTAAATGGGGCAATAATAAATACCAACTTCACCGGATTATTGTAAGAATTAAATAAGATAATATACATAAATGACTTTACTGAAACCCAATAAATGGTGGCCATTATTGTTCACTCAGAAAGAACTTTTCACAGGAGTTGGAAGTTGATCAAGTTTTCTGTGTTATTGATAGTGTCACATCAGAAGGACTTTATGAAGTTAGATCTTGACAGAAGCTTTCATCTGAAGTATAATAGGCATGTGGCTAAATCACTAACATATTTGTCTAATGTCAAAGTCATCTCTTTACAGGAACAGAAGCATTGGTTCTTAAAAATAAGCCTGGGGTTCCTTTTATCCTTACATCTAGCTTTGGGGATCCTTTCTAAAGAATACTGAGAATTCTCATTCCAGGCTGTCAGGCAGAATACCCAGCTGTAGGAGAGGACTGTCTCTCATTCCTCCAGAAGGAAAAGGGCTGGATTCCCTACAGATGCCTGGATAAGCCACTTTTGCCCTGGAGGTTGTCTGACCTTGTCTACATTCTACAACCCTTAAGTAAGTGAGCCCAAATAATTAATCACTCCCCGTTAATCAATTTGATAATTTTTAAATTCATTTTTGTGTACGAAAACTTCAGATGATTTCTGTGTGTGCCTAGTCTCATCTTAGGATATTTCTTAAGAGTGAAGGAACAACAGATAGAAATGCCTGGTTCACCCACAAGAAACCCCTTTCTCTGAGAACTGCTTTGTTACCAGCAGCCAAATTGGTGACATCCTCTGCCTGTCACTCAAGTAAGGAACCTCAAGGGGATGTACAAAGGGCTGAGATAATGCTTGTTCATATGCATTGGATAGCAGTCACCATGTTAGTATTGACTCCATTAATCTGAAGCAGAACAAATGATCTTCTAGAAAAACCATGCACAAGCAGCCGGGCACACCTGGGCCCTTTCCCTTAAGTTCTGGGGAGGAATCAGTAGCCCTCTCCCACTCAGATGGAATTGATTAGGAGTCTTGACTATGAGAGATAATATCTGTGTTGCTGTTATCAAGACCCCCAGGCCCAATGATTCACTGGGAGGATGTGCAGGACGAAGCATCACAATACTTACGGTGATGATTTATGGCAAGAGAAAAATTCTAAGATGTCCTAAATTAAATTACGGCTGGCCAGAGAGTGAGAGAAATAGATAAGAGTACTTAACCAGTTAATAGCTGTGGGCCAACTAACAACAGACTGTTACGTTCCTGAATGTATGTTGGAGCTTTGAATCAATTTCTGAAGTGACCACCAGACTACCCCTGCATCCTGCTTCTGCATGAACTTTCAGGACTGTTGCCCACAACCAATCAAAAGTAGTAAATATTTCTTCCTTACGGACTGTGTGCCTGTCCTATAACTGCCGCTACTTCACCTTCTCCTGCACAACCTCTTCTTATCTACAGCCAGGGTAAATTCTTTCAAAACAACTTACATCTTTATTTCCCAAAACATAATGTATAAAAGAGTCTATCAACTCCAGGACGGTGGGCATGTCTTTTCCAACCAGCCCTGCTACTGGTGGTTCATGCCTCAGGTCCTGGTCCCTTTCGGGCTAGCAATTGGCTCAATAAACCCTTTCTTTCAGAAAAACTTTAGGCCATGAAAGTTTTTGTTTAACATTTATCATAGTGGAAGGATACGAAGCCAAACCAGCCAAGAGAAAAGGTGCATGGGGCAAAGTTCTGGGGAAACCAGGTGCAAGTTTCCAAGGGTCTGCAGTTGCGGAGTCACACAGGATGCATCTTAAGTCCCCCAGTAATGAGCTGTGACAAGACATGTGAAAAATGCCAACCAGAGAAGCTCATTAGAGACTCAGAAGCCAGGGTTTTTATAGGGTCATGTAAGCAGCCTCTGCCTGTCACATCCAAAATTGCAGACTCCAGAAGTAAAGTAAGTGTTTAGCATAAACCATTTTGTTTGTACAAACAATTTAGGCATAATAATTCTCTCTTATCAGTTATGGGAATGGTGGGAATTTTTCCAAAATCCAAGTTCCTAGACACTAGTCAGTGGTCAACATTGTAAGTAGGTCTTTCAAAGCCTAGCATCAGGCCTGCTGTGTTAACTCTTTTCTGCACAGTATTCCAAAGGCTGCCACCTCTGGACAACCATTTCCTACAATGTGAAAACAGTAGTTCTACGGCGCTATTCTCCCCACAGAATTCATGAACTTTCTCTCATGGTCATGCATATCAGAAGACTGATTTCATTTCTTTTTTAACACCATCTCCCATAGATATAAGTGGGGGCCTCTCTACTCAGACAGATGGGCTATCCATTTGCACTGAGCTTGAGTTCTGGGTTGAGTGTTATATAAATGGGTTGGTGGCTCTGGTCCCAGTAACTCAGCGGTGAAGAGGAATCTCATGTGAATTATCACCAAAAAGACTGTTTTTGTTCCCTAGGAATATGGGGACCATTTATTAGTGATTAGTATAAAAGCAGTAATATTTAATGTCTATGTAGGGCAACATGTTTTTCATTTGCGATCAATGCTGCTCAATAGAACACTTTAGCAATGTTGGAAACATTCACTAACCACACGTGGCTAGTGATCATTTGAAATATGACTAGTGTGACTGAGGAATGAAATTTTTAACTTTTTGAGTTTAATTAACTTTAAATAGCCATACGTAGCTGGCTAGTGGCTACTAGAGTTCTAGATTGTCCATTTGTGATTAAATGATCTATTGATAAAAACGATAAGGGGTGATGATCAAGATGATGGTACCAATTGAGGTCTTTCTCCACAAAATGTCCTACATTTCCCCAATCTTTTCTCTTCCCATTGGGCTTAAATTCTCCCTCTCTTAGTGTTCCCATCCTCCATCCAGCAGCTTCCATATTCAAAGCAACAGTATTATCGAGTCTTTTCATGGCTTGAATGTCAATAATAGAATATAAATAATCACTAAGAGGGACAGAGGGTTTCTTATAGCATATCATGCTTCAACATTACAGGTCAGGTGGGGGCATTTGAAACTTTCAATTATAGACTGTTGGGTAAAACAAATTCTTTGTTATAGAGAAATCTTCAGAATAGCCTCTGTTATAATAGTAGGTGTGTGCCATAAAATCATATATTATTATAAATGTTGTTTTCTAGTTTCCCTGGGAAGCAGAATCTGAGACAGATTTGTGTGCAAGTGGTTTATTCAGGAGTGGTCTTAGGAAAAATACTCAAAAAGAATTTGTGCAAAGCAAGATTGGGCACAGGGGAAGGTGAAGCGGGATGCAGTTGCAGCATTGGCCTCCGCTGATCTCATGGTGCATTCTGAAGCTTGGATGGCTTTTCAAAGTTGTCCCAAATTGAGGCAGAAGGACCCGGCCTTTGCGTCATCAACCTGTCACTGGGTCCTGGCTGCAGCACTCACCTTGCCTGAAGGACAAAGCTGTGAGCTCTCAGCAGACTTTACTCCCAGCAACTTGGGAAACGGGAGCATTGGCTGTATCACAGCATCCATTAGGATAGGTTTAATTTTCATTTGAAAAGGAAACCTGCCTGCTTTCCATTCTGCTGTAGGGCTTTTGCAGAAGGCAGAACAAAGTCATGGTTAAAAGCAGGGCTTTGGAGTTGTTTCAAGTCCTGTACTCTGTGATCTCGAGCAAGGTACTTAGTTTCCTTAGGTCTTAATTTCTTTGACTTAGAAATTGACAATAATGCCTATTTGTAAGGATTGCGATAACATAATGTGACAAAGCACTTAGCACAAGGTCTGATGCTTGATAAACACTCAACAAATGGTTGCTATTGTTATAATTTTAGGAATTTTATAAGACACAACTTTTGGGTATAAAATATCCCCACTGTGAGCACAGTAGAGCTGTGTGACAGTTTTTGGCAACAGGATGAAAAAGAGCTGTGCTTCACTACTCACTGTCAAGGCCTTTCACTTCTCCTAGCCTTTGCCTTGCTCTAGCAGAAGGGCCCAGAATTGGGACAAGTTAAGTTGGAAAAGCCAATACGAACAAGGGTGATGCTGTTCCTGCATCCAGAGGGGAGGGAGTGATGCTACTAGGTGAGCTCATGATCTTTTGCATAGGAGAAAATAATCCCAAGAAGCTATAAGAGTCTTGCTCATTTATGTTTAGGTTAATGATGTAATCTTTAGATATTTCTGGAGATGCCTTCTTCTCAGAAATCCACCCCTCCCCAGTTCTAATCACATTTCTGTAATCTTGAAGGTATGAGGTACAAACATAACCCTTTACCACTTTCAAGCACTCCACAAATATTAACTAATTAATTCATAAAAGAACAGTTTTTTTGGCTCAATCTTGGCAGCTCAACTCTCTAGTCCACAATAACAGTTAGTCATAGAGCCAAGGGACACACTTTATTAACATTATTAACACACAATTCAAGCTGGAGTTCCAGATGTAGGAAGAAATAGCTGCCAAACCCAGCCCCCGCAACTGACCCCTAGTTGAAGGCTTCCTGCCTTTGCTTTTGTGATGTTCCTAGACCTCTTTGTCTGCTAATCCTGTGAGAGGGTATTGTGGTGCAAGTCCCCCAGACTTGAGTTTCATGAACAAGTAAACTTGTTTTCCCGTGACTGTTTTTTTAAAAAAATTATAATTGACAGTCAATATTATTTTATATTAGTTTAAGGTACATGGCATGGTGGTTAGACATTCATTTAATTTATGAACTGATTCTCCCATAAGTCTAGTACATAGTTTTTACAATATTATTGACTATATTCCCCATACTGTACTTTACATCCCCATGACTAGTTTGTAACTACCAATTTGTATTTCTTCCTGCCTTCATCTTTCTCCCTTAGCACCACCATCATCTAGTAACCATCAGTTTTTTCTCTGTATCTGTGAGTCTACTTCTTTTTTGTTTGTTCATATATTCTGTTCTTTAGATTCCACATATAAGTGAGATCATATGGTATTTTTCTTTCTCAGTCTGACTTATTTCACTTAGCATAATATCCTCTAAGTCCATCCATGTTGTTACAAATGGTAAGATTTCATTCTTTTTTGTGGCAGAGTAATACTACATTGTATAAATGTACCACATTTTCTTTATCTAATCGTCTACTGATGGGCATTTCAGTTGTTTCCCTAATGAGGCTCTTGTGAATAACACTGCAGTAAACACAGGGGTGCACATATCTTTTCAAATTAGTGTTTTGGATTTCTTTGAATAAATACCCAGGAGAAGAACTGTTGGGTCATAGGTAGTTCTATCTTTAATTTTTTGAGGAACCTCATACTCTTTTCCACAGTGGCTGCACCAATTTGTAATCCCGCCAACAGTGGACGAGGGTTCCCTTTTCTCCACATACTCGTCAACATTTGTTTGATTTATTGATGGCCATTGTGATGGGCATGAGGTGGTATTTCATTGTGGTTTTTATTTGCATTTTTCTGATGATTAGGGATGTTGAGCATCTTTTCATATGTCTACTGGCCATATGTATGTCCTCTTGGAGAAATATTTATTCAGGTCCTCTACCCATTTTTTTATTTGTATTGTTTGTTGGGTGTTGAGTTGTATCAATTTTTTTAAATAAATTTTGGATATTAACCCATTATCCGATGTATCATTAGAAAATGTCTTCTCTCATTCAGTAGGATATCTTTTGTTTTGTTTATGGTTGCTTTTGCTGTGCAAAAATTTTTAGTTTGATGTAGTCCCATATGTTTATTTTTTCTTTTGTTTCTCTTCCTCAAGGAGATATATGAAGTCTGACAATTAAGTTAGAGAACTCATCCTAGAAAAACACTACATACTTCATTGCTGAATATTATTATGGTCACCTTTGAAGTACTCCCCTTGGGAAGGTATGCATTGATGCCAGCACCTAGTCTACCCTTCAAAGCAATTTTGGAACTCTCTTTCTGGAATGGCCATCAGAGCTGTCATCGTATTACTGTTGATATCCTGAATGTCATCAAAATGTGTTTTCCTTTCAATATTTCCTTTAATATTTCCTATAATGTTGCTTTTGAGTCAGTTATTCTGTGTAGTCACCACTTGCATGCTTCCAAAATCATCATCTTCTTCATGAGTACTCTTCAAACTGCCTGTAGTATCATAATGAACAGATAATGACCTTTCTATCTGGAGTGGTGACATCATCTGTATTGTTACATTTGCTAGGTAGATGGCTTCATATTCCTGAAGTTGATGGACAAATCCAGCATTAAGATTAATACAAGAATCTTCTTTCTTGAACATAAGCAAATGCATCCCTGTATTTCATTCCAAATGCTTCCATAATGTATGCAATAACAAAGACAGCACTCCTGGAGATCCCTGCATTTCCATGGGCAAGAACTTTTCCTCCAATTTGTAAGCTCCCATTAATAAATTCTTTAGTCATGGGGAAAAATGTCTTATATTTTCAACTGGATTATCTGCAATATCCAAGACTAAGTATCTAAATGATTGTTGAAAGTTTGCTTCAATAAAGTTAATAAAGTTAATAAAGTTCACTTCAATATTTTGTCTTATGCATATTATATGGGTTATTCCATGTTTCTATAGAATAGGAAGCTTGCTTTTCATAGCAGAAGAATATGGCCCTAAAAATAATCCAGGTAATATTTCCTGCATCTCTTGTCTCATAGCGTAGGTCCACTCCTCAGTGTCTTCTTTGCATTATGGGAGAGAGGGAAACTCCAGCTTCACATCCTCCATGATCCTGGCCAGTGGGCTGGTGGGTGGGATGTAAGTAGGAGTTATTTGCCAGCTCGACCCTTGGGCTGGCAGTGGTGGTGTAAGGAAGGAGGGCCGGTGGACTGGAGGGCTAACGGACAGGCAATGGGCTTACAAATAACACATACAGACCAAAGGGTCCCAGCAACTCTGGCAGCAGCGACAGTGAGGATGAAGAATGTTGGGTGGCTCATACCTGGCTGCCATGCTACTGCCAGTCCCTTTCCTCTGAGCGTCCTTTGATTTTAAATGATAGCTTTGCTGAGTAGAGTAGTCTTGGTTGTTGGCCCTTGTTTTTGGTCACTTTGAATATTTCCTACCACTTTCTTCTGGCCTGCAAAGTTTCTGTTGAGAAATCACTATATTCTTATGGGAGCTCCCTTGTAAGTAACTAATTGTCTTTCTCTTGCTGCTCTTAAGATTCTCTCTTTGTCTTTAACCTTTTCCATTTTAAGTACAGTATTTCTTGGTGTAGGTCTGTTGGGGTTCATCTTCTTTGGGACTCTCTGTACTTCCTGGACTTGTATTTCTATTTCCTTAGTCAGGTTAGGGAAATTTTCAGTCATTATTTCTTCAAAAAGTTTCTTGATTGCATGATCTTATTCTGGTAGTCCTACAATGCAAATGTTGTTACACTTGATGTTGCCCCACAGGTCCCTTAAGCTATCTTCATTTTTTAAAATTCTTTTATCTTTTTACAGTTTCCATTGGGTGTTTTCTGCTACTTTGAATGTCTGATTTAGTCCTCTGTATCATCTAATCTGCTGTTGATTCCTTCTAGTGTATACTTAATTTCTGTTTTTGTATTCTTTATTTCTGACTGTTTCTTTTTTATGGCTTCTATATCCTTCTTTATGCTTACTATCTCTTTGTTGAAGTTTGCACTAAGTTCCTTAAGTATTCTTATAACCAGTGTTTTAAAATCTGTCTCTGGTAGGTTGTTTGCCTCCATTTCATTCTTTTTGTGGAGTTTTCTCCTGTTCTTTTATTTGGGATTTGTTTCTTTGTGCCCCATTCTGGCTGCCTCTTTTTGTTTGCTTCTATGTATGAGGATTTTCTGTCTCTCAGTCTTTGTTGGGTGGCCTTATGTAGTATATGTCATGTGTAGTCTAGTTGTTCATTCTCCCTGATCATCTGTGCATGTGTTCCAGGAGTGTCCCTTGTATGTGTTGTGTATATTCTTCTATTATTTGAACCTTTTTTGCTTTTGGTGTGTCAGTGGGTGGGATTGATTCTCAGATTGAGTGGCTGTGAGGATTTGCTACACCCATGAGCTGCTGTGTGGGCGCTGACCCCTCAGAGGGTGATTCTCCCTAGCTGGTTCTTGTGCCTGTTGAGACCGTCCTTTGGGTGTGCCACTTGTGGGACTAATTGGGTAGTGCTCTGGTGTGGCCTGAGGCCAGTCTCTCAGTGTGTTGTTTCTGGTGTTCTTGAGAGGAGCTCCTGTGTAGGCCAATGTTAGCCTTGACTATGACTGGCCCATGGCTAACTGATAGGAGCTACAAAGCTGTATGCAGAGGGTTGCTGCTTGTGCTGGACCTTGGAGGCATGTGGGGGCAGCCTCATTGTGAACTGGTATTGGGCCTGGGGAAGCTTGGCAACAGGCCACCTGCTAGCTACCCGCATGTCCAGCCATTGAAAGAGTCTCCATAGGTGCATGGGGCAGGCTGGTTGAGCTGGTATTGAGAGTGTCCAGGGCAATGCAGCACTAGCTGGGTGGGGTGGGTTCCCAGGGGGTCATGGGGTGTGGCCAGTAGTTTTTACAAAGTTAATGAAGATTCAGTCCTTGTGCTAGTGCTGGGTCCATGACCACTTTGCAAAATGCCAGAATTCCATGGCCAGCCACCACTTGCCTCTGGCTAAAGATCCCTGAGAGCTGCTGAGGAGAGGCTGCAGCACATGCTGTGGCTTACTGCCCACCACTGAATGCTCTCTAGGCTGCTGGGCCATCTGCTACTATAAAAGCCTCCCACAGATTCTGGGGTGGGGCTGTCTGCCCAGGAGCTGAGGATGCCTCTGACAATGCCGCACTAGCTGGGAGGGGCAGGGACCTATGGTGTCCCATAAACCACTAGATTTTAAAAAGAAAAAATAATTTTGTAAGTGAGGACATAAAAAAGCACCTACTATCTTTTGTCACCATCAATGAATAAAAAGGAAGGACATTTCAGCAGAACAAATTAAGCAATATAGTCTTTGGATAAAAGACACCTTTTAAAGTTGAGTACATTTAGCTTCCTGGAAAACTACTTCCTGGTAAAACTCTGTTTTACCTCTTGTCTCCAACAGGTATAAAGCTCTTCATGGACTGGGTCTGGCTTTTGGCCAGGAGTGGACCATCACTGGAGGTATATATCTGGGGGTTCCTTGTAGCCCCTGAGTCCCAGAAGGGCAGTTGTCAGTGCTATTTTGTTAATCACTATACATGTGCTTAATATAATATTCAACACATATTAGGGACTCAATAAATATTTGTTGAATACAGGAATGAATATGATTATCTGGCTGTGACCATGGCCAACTCACAGCATTGCTGGGGCTCAGATCTGTACAATCGGACCTGTGCAATCCCATCTATATGATCTATACAACTAGAAAGTCACATTGGCTGTCTGTCAGGTTCCCTTCCATTTAAACGAACAAAGCCAAAAAGCTAGGATTGGGAAGGAATAGTAGAGTGTTTTTGTTTCCTTTCCTTTCCTCTTTTTTTTTTTTTTTAATGGATAATTCAACTTTTGGGACCATGATGAATTTTTCAAAAGCTTGTTGCAATGTTTATCTTCTGAATGAAGTTGTTGATTCTTTTTTTCTTTTTTTGGCCCCACCCACCTGGTTTTCAAGCCATTGTTTCTCAGTCTAGCTGTGGGGTGCAGCTCCGTGGCCCATGTGGGAATCGAACTGGCGGCCTTTGGCATTAGGAGCACGGTGCTCCAACTGTCTGAGACACCAGGCTGCCCCAGATGTTGATTCTTTAATAGGTAAATCCTGCCTCTCAGGGGCCCCAGGTGAGGAAGGGTCCCTTGCAGACTGAGGTATTAATTTAAAAACTAAGTGTTGGAGGATAGGGAACCTTACTACAATATTTAATTAGACGTCTAGATATTAACTCTAAGCAACTCTTCTCTGTTTTTTCTTTTCCTGGAGAGCATTTTAAAAAAAGATCTATGTTATTACAAATTTTGTTATTATTATTATTATTATTATTATCACTATTATTGTTATTTTAAAGTGTCCCATGGCTACTATGTGTAATTGAGTTTAAAGTCTGATAAATCTTTGATGAGTAATACAGCAGTCACCCTAGCTTATACATATTTCAAAGCCAGTTAAATTCCAAGAGCTGGCAGCAGGCAGAGGTTGAATACACATTATGTTTCTCTTTCCACATTCCTACTCAATCCACTTTCTTTAGGGAAAGCACTTTTTTGTCATGAGGAGGTGAGGAATGAAGGAGAGATGGATTTTCATTAAGAATATAGGCTTTGTATACAATTTCTTTATCTGTCTGAACATCTGATAGAACAGGGCTTTGAAAATGATCTTAGATTAGAGTGTATATGCTTTTTGATTTTGAATGATGCTGTTATGCAAATATTTCCTCGAGTTATGGCAAATGTTTACCTGAAAAAAGAACCCTTAAAACAACATATTAATATGGATTGTTTGCTTCTTAAAACAATAACCATGGTCTGCACCCTGTGTGTTTCTTTGGGAGTATAGAGGATTCATTTTCAATTATGAAATTTCATATGAATTTAAAGGATATTTTTTCTATTAAAATTTTATTGCACTGTTTCTAGCTCAAAAATGGCTAAAACATAATGATACTAGAACATAATTATTTGGCATTAGAAAAATTAACTAGACATTATGATATCTTCAGCCTGTTATTTCAAATGGCTGTGTTGTTTATTGAGACACTGACAAATAGAGAGTATTTTTAAAATGTGATCTGTCATTTGCAGTGCTATTTCTTTAAAATTGAGTGTGGCTTCCTGTCTGCTAAGAATGCACAGGCTGTCTCATGTATCCCCCTACTGCTAAGAGAAGTCTGGTTCTACCCTCTGTTGCCCTCTCTTTGCTTGGTGCTAAACTACTCTTGGACGCATATTTCCAGAGGTGGAATATGAACCTAACCTCTGTGATGTCACCATAGACCTTGATCTGTGAGAGCGTTTGTGAGTGGAAAGAAGTTAGGAAATCACCATTGGTCTTCCCTTTCTCTCTGCTCAGCTCACCTCTCTACTCACCCCCTTCCCTCTGTTCTTAGAGGTGTGTAACATGTTTTGTGAAATGGTGTGTGAAGACTGGAGTGTTTACTGTTGTGAGAGGGGATGTTGTTCATAACAGAGGAACTCTTTGATTCATTCCCCAAAGTTGGTGTCACTATTTGCTAGCTATGTGGGCTCAAATAACTTACTTAACTGTTCTTAGCCTCAGTTTTATTATCTGTAAAATGAAAATAAACTTACGTACTTCATAGGATGAAGATTGGTGAGATATTGTATATAAAGCACCTGCCATAGTGCTGGGCACGTAGTTTCTTTCTCACATGTCTGCTTATTTCTGAAATCTGGTATCCTAACTAGAAACAGAATCACTGCTCTAAGAAGTGTATTTATTCTGAAGAATGCGATTAGCTGGCTCTTTGGGGCCCTGCCACTGCGAGGACCTGAGGACCAGTGGCGCTGCATGCCAAAATAAAGATGGCCCAGCAGGAGGATGGAGCTTCCAAAATGTCCATGTCTAGGTTACTCTATTTTCACTTATAGACTGCTCAAGCAATCTGGGCCTTGTAGAAACCTAGATTTCCATATTCAGTCCACCCCGAAGCAGCAGGAATATCCTGCATTAGTTTTTCCTTGCTGCTGTGAGGTGAAACACAGTGTTGAGTGCAAATAGACCGAGGAAAATTAGAGTAGGAAAATGCTGTTCTTATCCTTGTATAGGCACAGGTAGGCTGTTGGCATCCCAGCCCTGCCACCTGCTCTGCCACCCCCTGCCTTCACCTCACTCTCCACTGTGTGTTCTTGCTGAGCCACAGAAAACATCCTGAAAAAGCTAAAGCAAGTAGGTAAGAGAAACCACTTTTTTAATTTAAAAGGATAAAAAATCCTAACTAGCTTCAGGTCAACTTTTAAGGATGTGAAATAATTTGAAAGCTTTTTGAAATGCCTTTTGGTATTTTATGAAAAAAAAAAATGATTAAAAGGCAAAATTTTCTTCACAAATGTCTACTTAGATATAGTATTTATGTTTATTTTTAAACCCACACTGGCCATTACTGCACAGAAGAAAATAGCATGGCATTCAGCCCACATCTTCAAAACCACATCCAATGTTTGTGTAGCTCTGGCTGAAAACGGAACTCTAGTTCTTTCTTGATTGTTCAATGATTTGAGTCACCAGGAGTTTTAATAGACTGGGTGGCTTAATGAGGGAAAATAGCTATTTGGTCTTCGTGGTGTGCCAGGTGTTATCTTCTAAGATAGTTAGACAACAGTGTATTTTTGCATGTAATAAACAACAATAATAACTACCAGTTTCAATGGCAAATGTAATAGCTAGTTAGCCAGGTGGCATTTGACAACTTAGAAATGCTGCAGTGTTGACTTGCTGGTCGTCATGGCTGCCACTAGCAAATATGGTGAAAGTGAGGAATAAAAGTAAAAGTTAGGAAAAAAATACAACAGGCACAGTCTATTTTGACATTGTCCAGCACCAGTTCTTGTTTTGTTTATTTCTTATTCCCTTTTTGGACGTAACTGACAGGAAAATGCTTAATGCTAATAACAGTTAACATTTATCTAGTGTCAGCTCTAGCCTAGGTACTTTCTCACTGGATCATCTCATTTAATCCTTATAGAAACCAAATGAAGTAAGCGATTATCTCCCCATTTTACCAATGTGAACATTGAGGTTAGGAAGACCAAGTAGCCTTCCAAACATTGTATAGCCAGTAAGTGATGGACATGGGATAGAAGCAAGAAAATCTGACTCCAAAGTCTGTGCTGTGAGCCACCACACTACAACCTGATGATTCAGCTTCTCTTCATTGGTGCCTGCTGGTCAGTTTCACAGGGAGGGGCCAGAGGTTGGGGTGGGAGATATCTGTGTAGTGACAGGCACTCACTTGTTCTTTCGGTATGTATGTATTGTGCATCTTCTCTGTACTTGGCACTGTGGGTTCTACTGTTGGGGTAATCAAACTTTCAGACTGGTTCTTCCAGACTCTCAGTGTGTTTGGAACAGTTGAACATTCCAGATGCTTATATGCAAGTGCTTGTCACTTAGTACTTTAATGGAGTGTTCAGGCGGCCAAGGAAAGTACTAGAAAACAGACTTGGTATTCAGGGTGGCCAAGTCTTTGAGAAGCATGCCTGGCAGCTGGCGATGAGAAATGGTCTGGATGATTTGGCAGAGCACAAGAACAGAAGCAGTGGGTACAGGTGATAGAAATACACTGAAACCATGAAGTCAGTGGGTGGCATCTAGGAGAGCAGAGCAGCCAAAAGCTGAGCATAGGTTTGGCCTGAGATTCTGGGACTAGTCTTTAGTTCCTAGGATGCCTCAAAAAAGCAGGAGAGCACAAGTGATAGAGGAATTGAGCATTATTCCAGCATCAAACTTCAGCCTATGGATTTCTAGATTTCCTTTGAATCGTAAAAGAATTGGCCAAGAATTACCTTGAGTTTAGAGATGAGCACTAAGTGGTTAGGTGTGGAAATGATAGCTTCAGAGATGGGTTTGTCATTATCTTGGGAACGGAGACACAAATGGCTTTGTCCAAATAAGCATTTCGGTTGGGCAAGATCCACCAGGTGGTGAGGTTAAATGTTAAAAATGAAAATGTTACAAAAGAAAAAATCCAAAGTCCTGTTTTTCTTTCTTTCTTTCTTTTTTTTTTTTTTAAAGGAATAGCTATGTCCTGGCAGGGACTGGAAGATAATTAAGTACTGTGAGTGTAGGAGGATGTAAGGAACTGGGAATGCTATTAGGAAGCTTTTTCTTAAATGATAGCCTCCAAACCATTTGAAAGTGAGAACAACAACAATAATTCTGATTTAATAATCGTTACCTCTTACAAGTATATTCAATGAATGCAGAAAATTCTATTATTTTAAGAGATTTAAAATGATTTCAACTGATTTGGCTGTTGTATATTTTATTTTGTGGCCTAGGGCAAATGACAATGCAAGAGCCGTGGAGATAGCTGTGAAAATAAAGTACATGGCTGTAAATTGATGGTTGCTTCTAAAGCTCTTCTGGCTCACCATTGGTTTACATCTCCAAGTACTTTCTCCCCCTGCCTGGAGGCCTGAAGGGGGTTGCTCCCTTAGCTTGTTGTCCATAATCTTTTCCGGAGAGATCCTAGCTCAAACATTTCTATTGTGGAGAAGATTCTATCGATAGTATTTTTTGCTCTTTCTTTGTTTTATTTCATTTTTTTCCCAAGGAGATGGCTACACACAGAGAGAACCATACTTATAATTTGTAGAGGAACATTGCCACCTGGCTGAAAGATTACATTTTGAAAGCTCAATAAGTGAGTTTTATTTCCAACTTTGCTTGTGCCTCACTTTCTCTAAAATGCCTTTTCTACATCTGTAAAATGGAACAATTAATCTCCGCCTGCATCCCAGTAGTGTTATGAAAACAAGTTACCAACTGCTTGGAGTATACTTTGAGTTTCTTTTTGAGAAATAGAAAATATTACCATTGTGTGAAAATGATAAAGCTTAGTAAATGAGTGTACATTTTTATGTCACTAGAACATGATAAATGGAAATGAAATCAACAAACTTAAATTATATGTTGACATAGGTTCTCTATGTCAACATAGAGATAATAAAGTAGTCTCCCAAAAGGAAATTTCAAAAATCAAGAACAAAATAAAAATACATTCATATACAGAATTTAAAAATTCTTAAAACTTCTTGGTGCCAACTAAATCTTTAGTCCAGCATTTTCCAAACCATGCTGATAATTTTTCCCCCATTTATTTATTTATTTATTTATTTATTTATTTATTTATTTATTTATTTTCAGTTGTGCAAAACAATGCAATAGTTAGACATTTCACCCCTCAAAAAGTGATTACACCCCTCCCCCAATCTATTGCCCCTCTGACATCGTATATATCTATTACTATTCCATTGACTCTATTCCCTATGTTATACTCCGTATCCTGTGACTATATATTTTAAATATTAGTTGACATACAATACTATTCACCTTCAGCTTCAGGTGTACAGTGCAGTGGTCAAGCATCTACACGGTCCATGAAGTGGGCTCCCTAATAAGACATGTTCCCATCTGACACCCTACAAAATCTTTATAATGTTATTGATTACATTCACCAAACTGTTTTTCATATCCCCGTGGCAATATTGTAGTTACCAATTTATGCTGTCTAATCCCTCCCCTTTCTTCCTCATCCCCACCTCCTTCCCATCTAGGAACCATCAGCTTTTCTTTTCTATCTCTGAGACTATTTCTGTTTACTTTGCTCATTTCTTTAGATCTTTAGATTCCACATATAAGTGAGATCATATAGTATTTGTCTTTCTCCGACTGACTTATTTCACTTAGCGTAATGTTCTCTAAGTTCATCCATATCATTGCAAATGGTAAGATTTAATTCTTCTTTAGAGCTGAGTAATACACCGTTGTGTAAGTGTACCACAATTTCTTAATCCAGTCATCTACCGATGGGCACTTTGGTTGTTTCCAAGTTTTGGCTGTTGTAAACAGCACTGCAATAAACATAGGGGTGCATATGTTTTTTTGAATTAGCGTCTTGGATTTCTCGGCTAGATGCCTAAGACTGGAATTATTGGGTTATAAGGTAATTCCATTTCCAGTTTTTTGAGATACCTTCATAGTGATTTCCATAGTGGCTGCACCAAACGGCAATCCCACCAACAGTGCACCAGGGTTCCCTTTTCTCCACATCTGCGCTAGCACTTGTTTGTTGATTTATTAATGATAGCCATTCTGACTGGAGTGAGGTGGTATCTCTGTGGTTTTTATTTGCATTTCTCTAATGATTAGTGAAGCTGAACATTTTTTTATATGTCTGTTGTCCATCTGAATGTCCTCTTTAGAGAAATGTTGCTTCATGTCCTCTGCCCATTTTTTAATTGGGTTGCTTGTTTTTTTGGTGTTGAGCTGAATGAGTGTTTTATAAATTTTGGATATTAACTCCTTATCAGATGCATCATTGACAATTATCTCTTCCCATTCCGTAGGCTACCTTTTTGTTTTTGATGGTTTCCTTTGCTGTGAAAAAACTTTTAAGTTTGATGTAATCCCATATATTTATTTTTTCTTTTACTTCCCTTACCCAAGGGGATATATCAGTAAAAATATTACTCAGAGTAATATCTGCAAATTTACTCCCTATATTTTCTTGTAGGAGTTTAATGGCTTTGGGTCTTACATTTAAGTCTTTAATCCATTTTGGATTTGTTCTTGTATATGGCGTAAGGAGGTGGTCCAGTTTCATTTTTTTGCATGTCAGTCCAGTTTTCCCAGCACCATATATTAAATAGACTGTCTTTACTCCAATGTAAATTTCCAGGATCCATCAAATCCAAGTCAAGTTGTTGTCCTTCAATCTAGTTGTGAAGGGCACAGCTCAGCTCCAAGTCCAGTCACCGTTTTCAATCTAGTTGCGGAAGACGTAGCCCACCATCCCATGTGGGAAATGAACTGGCAACCTTGTTGTTAAGAGCTCGTGCTCTAACCAACTGAGCCATCCGGCCACCCATAATTTGTTATTTTTATTGTTTATTATGATACATTTCATGAGAAATTAAAAGGTATTCAATGAAAAATATGTTCAGTGATCAAATAAATTTAAGATATGCTAGATTAAACAACTAGGTTAAATGGTAGGTTATATAGCTCTCTTTCTGTGCTTCTGCAAAAGAGGGAAATGGTTTGTCACATTTCCAAACCACTTTGACCCAGGAATGCAGTTTGAAAAAAGTTATTATGGGCCAGAAACAAATTTAAATAAGCTCATGTTTAAAATGACTGCTTAGTATTTGGTTGCTTGAGTGTCCTTGGCAATTAGTAATACTGAGATAAGTTATTCTGCTACTTTTGTATACATTTAACCCTTGAACAACATGGTTTGAATGGCACAGGTCCACTTATAAGCACATTCTAGTCAACAAATACACTCACCCTTCTTGTCCTCTGGTTTTGCTTCCTGCGGATTTAACCAACCATAGACAGTAAACAGTATTTTCCGGTTCAGAATGAGAAAATAAGAGGTGTGATAGAAATATACAGTGAATATTTAAATAAAAAAAATGTATCAGAGTTAAAGACACATTGCCATTAATTCCCCCTCAAAATACTTCCCCCCTGCTTTGAACACGCTTATCCCATCATTCTTTTTTTTTTAATTAAAATTTATTGGGGTGACAATTGTTAATTGTTAGTAAAGTTACATAGATTTCAGCTGTATAATTCTGTAATACATTATCTATATCTCACATTGTGTGTTCACCTCCCAGAGTCAGTTCTCTTTCCATCACCATATATTAGACTTGTTTACCCTATTCTAGTAACCCTTACCCTCTGGTAACCTCTAAACTATTGTCTATGTCTGTGAATTTTTGTTTCTGCATTTGTTTGTCTTGTTCTTTTGTTGTTTTTAGTTTTATATACCACATATCAGTGATATCATATGGTCCTTGACTTTTTCTGTCTGACTTAATTTCGCGTAGCATTATAATCTCAAGATTCACCCATGTTGTCACAAATGGTCTTATTTCATCTTTTCTTACTGCCAAATAGTATTCCATTGTGTATATATACACTACTTCTTTATCCAATCATCTATCAAAGGACATTTTGGTTGTTTCCATGTCTCAGCCACTGTAAATAAAGCTGCAATGAACATTGGAGCACACATGTCTTTATGGATAAATGTTTTCAGATTTTTTGGGTAGATACCCAAGAGAGGGATTGCTGGGTCATATGGTAATTCTATTCTTAATTTTTTGAGGAACCTCCACACTGCCTTCCACAGTGGCTGCACCAATCTTCATTCCCACCAACAGTGTATGAGGGTTCCTTTTTCTTCACAGCCTCTCCAACACTTGTTACTATTTGTTTTGTTGATGATAGCCATTCTAACTGGGGTGAGATGGTATCCCATTGTGGTTTTTATTTGCATTTCTCTGATGATTAGTGATGTTGAGCATTTTTTCATATGTCTATTTGCCATTTGTATGTCCTCTTTGGAGAAATGTCTCTTCAGGTCCTCTGCCCACTTTTCAATTGGGTTGTTTGTTTTTCTGTTGTTGAGTTGTATGAGTTCCTTGTTTATTTTGGATATTAGCCCCTTATTGGAGGCACTGTTTGCAAAAATATACCCCCATTCAATTGGTTGCCTCTTTATTTTGTCGATGGTTTCTTTTGCTGTGCAGAAGCTTTTCAGTTTGATATAGTCCCATTCATTTATTTTAGCTTTACTTCCCTTGCATTTGGAGTCAAATTCATGAAATGCTCTTTGAACCCAGGGTCTATAAGTTTAGTACCTATGTTTTCTTCTATGCAGTTTATTGTTTCAGGCCTTGTTCTTAGGTCTTTGATCCATTTTGAGTTAATTTTGGTACATGGTGACAGATAACAGTCCAGTTTCATTCTTTTAAACATGGCTTTCCAATTCTGCCAGCACCATTTATTGAAGAGGCTGTCTTTTCTCCATTATATGTTTTTTGCTTCTTTGTCAAAAATTATCTGTCCATATTTATGTGGTTTTATTTGTGGTTCTCAATTCTATTCCATTGGTCTGTGTGTCTGTTTTTCTGCCAGTACCATGTTGTTTTGATTATTGTAGCCCTGTAGTACAAGCTAAAGTCAGGATTGTGATACCTCCAGCATTGTTTTTTTTTCTTAAGATTGCTTTGGCTATTCAGGGTATTTTATGGTTCCATACAAATCTGATGATATTTTGTCCTATTTCTTTAAAAAATGCCTTTGGGATTTTGATGGGGATTGCATTAAATCTGTATATTGCTTTTGGTAATATGGCCATTTTAACTATGTTGATTCTTCTAATCCATGAACACAGAATGTCTTTCCATTTCTTTGTGTCTTCTTTAATGTCTTTTAAAAATGTCTTATAGTTTTTAGCATATATGTCTTTTACATCTTTGGTTAAGAATATTCCTAGGTATTTTATTCTTTTTGTTGCAATTGCAAAGGGAATTTTTTGTTTAAATTTTTTTGTGTGAGATTTCATTGTTAGTATATAGGAATGCAATAGACTTTTGTATGTTGACTTTATAGCCGGCAACTTTACTGTATTCGTTTATTGTTTCTAATATCTTTTTGGTGGAGTCTTTAGGGTTTTCTCTATATAGCATCATGTCATCTGCAAAGAATGACAATTTAACTTCATTCCCAATTTGGATGCCTTTTATTTCTTTCTCTTGCCTTTTTGCTCTGGCGAGGACTTCCAATACTATGTTAAAAAGCAGAGGTGTTAGGGGACAGCCCTGTCGTGTTCCTGAACATGGAGCAAAGGGCTTCAGTTTTTCACCATTAATTATGAGATTAGCAGAGGGCTTGTCATATATGGCCTTTATTATGTTAAGGTATTTTCCTTCTATTCCTATTTTATTAAGTGTTTTAATCATAAATGGATGTGGTATCTTGTCAAATGCTTTTTCTGCATCAATTGATATAATCATATGATTTTTGTCCTTTATTTTGTTTATGTGGTTTATCACATTGATGGATTTGAGTATGTTGAACCATACTTGTGCCCTTGGGATGAACCCCTCTTGGTTGCGATGAATAATCTTTTTAATGCATTGTTGCATTCGATTTGCTAATATTTTATTTAGGACTTTTGCATCTGTATTCATCAGAGATATTGGTTTGTAGTTCTCTTTTTTGTGTTGTCCTTACCAGTTTTTGGTATCAGGGTAATATTGGCCTCATAAAATGAGTTAGGGAGTATTGTCTCTTCTTCAATTTTTTTGGAAGAGTTTGAGTAGGACAAGTAGTAGATCCTCTTTGAAGGTTTAGTAGAATTCACTAATGAAATCATCTGGTCCCGGACTTTTGATTTTGGGAATGTTTCAGATGACTGATTCAATTTGCTTACTGGTGATTGGTCTATTTAGATTTTCCAATTCTTCATGATTCAGGCTAGGAAGTTTATCTGTTTCTAAGAACTTGTCCATTTCTTCTAGGTTGATAAATTGGTGGCATATAGTTCTTCATAATATTCTTGGATGATCCTTTGTATTTCTGTGACATCCATGGTAACTTCCCCTGTTTCATTTCTGATTTTATTTGTGTCTTTTTTTATCTTGGTGAGTCTAGCCAAGAGTTTGTCAATTTTATTAATCTTTTCAAATAACCAGCTCTTTGTTGCATTAATTTTTTCTGTTTTTTTTTTTGTTGTTGTTGTTCTCTATTTCATTTAGCTCTGATATTTATTAATTCCTTCCTTCTGTTGACTTTGGGTTTCATTTGTTCTTCTCTTTCTAGTTCTTTAAAGTGTAATGTGAGGTTTTTTATCTGGGATTTTTCTAGTTCTTTAAGGTGTAATGTGAGGTTGTTTATCTGGGATTTTTTTTGTTTCTTGAGATAGGCCTGTAATGAGATAAATTTCCCTCTTAAAACTGCTTTTGCTGCAGCCCCAAAATTTTGGTAGGATGTATTTTCTTTGTCATTTGTTTCTATGTATCTTTTGATCTCTCCTCTTATTTCTTCTTTGACCCAGTCATTCTTTAAAAGTATGTTGTTTAATCTCCACATATTTGTGGTTTTTCCTGGTTTCCTTTTGCAGTTGATATCCAATTTCAAAGCCTTGTAATCAGAGAATATGCTTGGTATTATTTCAATGTTCTTAAATTTGCTAGGGCTAGTTTTATGTCCCAATATATGGTGTATCCTTGAGAATGTTCCATGTACAGTAGAAAAGTGTGTATAGCTTGATGTTCTAGGATGAAGTGTTCTATAAATGTCAATTATGTCCATGTCATCTAATGTGTCATTTAGGGCTGATATTTCTTTATTTATTTTCTGTTTGGATGCTCTATCTATAGCTGTCAATGATGTATTTAGGTCCCCTACTATAGTTGTATTTTGGTCAATTTCTCCCTTTAGTTCTGTTAGTAATTGCTTGGTATATTTTGGTGCTTGCTAATTTGGAGCATAAATATTGATGACTGTTGTATCTTCTTGTTGTATAGTCGCCTTTGTCATTATGAAATGTCCAGCTTTGTCTCTTGTTACCTTTTTTGTCCTGAAGTCTGTTTCACCTGATATCAGTATGGATAC